>NC_137791.1:79824969-80424969 GCF_963383645.1 Muscardinus avellanarius
TTCCAGCACGTCTCCTCTGCAACACTCCCCGTGTATGTGGAACACGTCCAGGACTAGTTTCTGAATTTCAGTAAAATTTGCTCCAGGAAACTTTTGGCTCAGTTTAATAATGGTTCTGGGGGGGGATAAAAAGATTTAAAAATCAATACTTGGTTATCTATCAGAATGAAGTAACTTTATAGATACAATCAAAGCTCAAAAAATAAAATATGTTGTTTAAAAAGAAAAGAAAATGTGCCTTATACCATGTCAGTTGCTGCTTGATCTCTCAAACAGCTTACCCCTCAAATCCTTATACCAGCTCTGTGCATTCTGACCTTGCCCCCCAAATTACTTGGAAGTAATTTGTCTTTTCCTAAAGCCTTTCTTGGACATTGAAATGAATTCTACTTTTTTTGTGGTACATCTCTGATGCCGAACTCCTGAGACCATTGTCGTGAGGGGACAGAAATATTAAAAAATGGAAACAATTAAGAAATGGAAAATTCCATGAGGATAATGATCATTGTGCACTTGGGAGGAAAAAAATTCTTCTGAGAATCCAGGGAGAAATGCACATGTGCAAGTCAAAGACACTGAAGAAAGTGGGGCAGACTAAACACTGCAGGCATGTCGTCCTGCCAGGACACTTGGTGTGGCCAGAGAGAAGCGAGGAAGAAAAACACTGCTTCCTCTGCACATCTCATTACATCTCAATGTTTGCGTGAAGCCACTGATGAAGATGAATTTTCTTCATAAATTTAGGGCATTAAATTTTGATTGCTTATAGATAAATTATAGAGTCACTGCAATCCTTTCTTCATTTCTGTCTTATTACTAGGATGAACTTAAGTAAAGTAGTTCATGAACCAACCTTTAAATTCCTAATAGAATTGGAAGGTAATTAAAGGATAAGTCTAACTCCTCTCAGTCTTAGGAACTAACCTCTACGGATAAAAATTTTCACCCAGGTTTCCACTGTGTCCATGTTTTAAATGCCAATTAAAAAATTAAACTCTGAATAAATACACTTAATACTCTTTGATTAGGGTCTCAGATGTTTTCCTATTTCCTAGAAATGTTTTCTGCACAAACATTTCCTAGAAACGTTTGATTGGGGTCTCAGATGTTTTCCTATTTCCCATTTCCTAGAAATGTTCCATCACCAAAGAGTTAAAGAGTACTTTACACCAGTTATGTAATTTTAAATGTTCTTCTCACCTGACACTAAATTCCAATATTACTGCCTCAGGGGAATCTTTTAATAGGAAGAAACAATTGGCATAATGGGCCTTATAATAGAGTAGGAAGCACAATTAATATGAAGAACCTCTTGTTAGGCCACAAGGTTTAAATGATTCTCAGTGGAGACTAACCTACTTTGTGGAGAAGCTGGGAACCCACGGTCTAATGAGGAAGTATTATTTGATTGCAGGAGGAACTTAAGAGTATCTAAAGGAATAGGCAAATAGCATAAATCTGAACTCCTTCCTTCCCCCAACATCTCAGCTGGGCTTTAGTAAGTGCTGCACAGCAGACTGGTCCTTTAGCTTCCTTGTAAACCCAAGAGCTTCTGACTATAATCATACAAGCCTTCATCAAAGGGGACTTCGATCACCATAACAGCAACAATGACAAAAATGAGCCTGAATTGCAAAACAGTCACTCTACACCTCTGACCTACATCCCTAGACAAAGCTTGAACTTACATGGCTTGAAGGACTTGGGGTTCGAATGTTCGCATTACTGCACATACATGTTGATTTAACAAGCTGCTTTCTCTTAATTCTTTCATAATTGGTGCTGCCTAAAGGGTAGAAGAATAAAAAATATTGTAGGGAAGCTTGCATTTTTGTAAATTTTAATAATTAGAAAAACAACAGATAAAGGTAAAACATGAAACTCCATAAAGCAGTTTTTACTAAAAATTATAAGTGCCATACATTTATAATTTTGAGAAGAGTCACAATTCTTAGAAAATGTTATAAGACTTCTGGTTGCAGGTGGTTAGTCATGGATATCACTCTAGGTCTCTGAAACTAGGAAAGCTTTTTGCTTCTCTAAACCTAGATTCCCTTGTTAGTTTAGTAACCATCACACACCTCTAATTTATTTTAACTTTTAAAGAAAATAACAACCATAAATCATTTATCACAGTTCTCTTCCACCTTTTTCTCTCCTGCTTTTTCCCCCTCATTTTCTTTCACCTCTCTCATCTACCTTATCATCTCTTCCTCTAGATCTTTCCCTCTTTATCCTACCAAACTCACTTCCTTAATAATAATTGTTTTAAAAAAAAAAATAGTGGTTGACGGAATAAATGAAAATAGCAAATCATTCTTTCCCACAAACAATTTCGGACTGCCAAAAATGCTCAATCCTAAACAGTATACTCTTCACTTAAAGCACATTTTTATTTTCTACTTTGGTTAATTAATGAATCCTAACCCGACTACATAGAAGCTCAGATATTCACACAAATAAAATACCTGTGTCTGGAAGCATTCGATTGCATTTTCAGCCTTGCAGCAAAGCGAAAATATTTTTTCAGAGCGTAAGGCCAAAGAAAGAATGGTAGGTGCATACAGGAAGGGGTGATTTCTTGCGATTTCATAGATGTATCTGTAAAGAAATCGAGGCACAATGTTTACAAAGCCATGAAAATGGGACCACAACTGTTGGGAACTGGGCTCTGGAATTTGTTTAAAGATCCAAATAATGACAGCAACAAAATGCGTAAGGCTCTTCTTTACTGTGCACAGGGGAAAGAGTCATATTTTATTCAGACACTGTCAAAATTTTTCTCACTAAAGATGGGGGGGGTATCTGACAGAAGATACTAGATTCTATTATGAAAACAAAGAAAAATGCTGACTATGATTTTTATTACAATGTCTTTTTTACTAAGTCTACTCGGACTTGTTGGAGGAATCACCAAGGCCAGAATTCTGCTAAGTAAAGCAGAAAAGAGGACTCTTTTCTCCTCCCCTTTTCAGTGCAAAATAGAATTTCCAGCTTGGTGCTCTCCATAGCAGAAATAAAGGCAAAGTTCTCTTTCTCTGGTTTAGTAGTAATACGCAAAACAGAATTGATGGAGAGATAGATCCCAGACTTCCCAACAGAGAACCTGGTTTCAAATGGACTAGCAATGTGCTCTCAGCCTCTTGTTTTAATCTTTTAAATTTTAATTTCTTCATCCACACAATGGGGAAGAAGAATGAATAGACAGAAGGGAGAAAAGGCCATATCCACGGGTTGTGGACCATCTACCCAATCCTTGGTGCCAAGCTCATTTCATCCTACAACATCCTAAGTGCTCAGTGAGCCTCAGCCAGCCAGGCCTGGTGGAGCCTGCCTAAAATCCCAGCATGACATCCTTGGGAGGCTGAGATTGGAAGATCACAGTTTGGAGGCCAGCGCCTGGCAACTTAGTGTGACCCCGATTCAAAAGAAAAATAAAAAGGGCTGGAGTGTGGCTGGAGGTAGAACACCTCCAGGTTCAATTCCCAGCCCAACAAAGTAAAAATAAAATAAGTAAATCTCAGACACCTTTATGTATCTTAACCATGCCTGGATCGCTAATGCTTTTTTTTTTTTTTTCACACGCACACACAATTTGATGACTATAATGCATCAGTATCTAGCTCTGAAATAAATGTTTTCTGTGCAATATTCACATACTCTTGAGCAAGGTAAAATGGAGAAAGGAAGGGGGGGAAATAGATGTGTCTTTCTAGAGACTAAAGATGCTGTGTGGTCTGTAGAGCATCTAGCGTGTCTTGAAATGTTGCTCTTAAAGTTATCCTCTTAATTTCCTGGTACAGGCCTCAGCAGATACAACCCCAAACACTTTTTCTACTTTTCCATACTTTGGAGGACCTCTGTAAATTGCAGGAATGCTAAGTTCTGCTTGGTACTGCTCCCCTCCTGGGGTTCTCCTTACGTGTTCATGAATATCTCCCTGTTTTTCTCATAGGCTCTACAGCTTGAGTCAGGTTCTGGAACTTGGGAGGGAATGCTGGATCCTGGAACAGGCTTTTTGTGTGCGAGTAAACAATCATGTCTTTTTTCTTTGCTTTGGCTGCAGCAGTCTGAAAATCCATACTTGTCAGAAATTTCCTTCTCGTGGCAAATCTCTTCCAGAAAGACAGACAGCTGTAAGAAAACTTTTATAGTTACTAAAAAGGAACTCGTTTTGCTCATAAATTCTTTAGAACACAAGACACATTTTCTAATATCCAAAGCCAGAACTATAGAATAAGAAAATTTCTCACACAAATTTCAGCTTATTTAATTTTGACTGAAGAAAATAGCTTTCTTTGCTGCTTTGGGGAAATGGAAGTTTAATTTTCAAGTCTGAGTAATACACATGACTGTTAGGTAAAACTATTTTATTTTAAAAGGGGAAAGGCCATGAAATATTGTGCTTCCTTCCTCAATTAAATATTTTATTTTATTTTTAATTGTTCATGTTATCAGCAATTTGGCCCTAGGATATATAAGCTCTCCTTTTTTTTTATAAAAATTATACTACAGAAATAGATACTAATTCCATGTGAGTGGTCTTCTTATAAAAAAAACATTGATTAAAACTGGATATGATGTTCAGTAAAAAAATTAAAATGGTTTAAGTGGGTGCAGTGGTGCATGCCTGTAATCCCAATACTTTGGAGGCTGAGGTAGTAGAATCAGATTCTCTGCTAGCCTCAGCAACTTAGTAAAACTCTCAGCAACTTAGCAAGACCTTTCACAATAAAAAACAAAATGGGCTAGGAGTGTAGCTCAAAGGTAGAATGACCCAAGCTCAATCCCTAGTACCAAATACAAAATAAAATAAAAATAAAAATGATTTTGAAATAAAAGTAATCAAAACACTTTTCACTGGTTACAACTATAGATTTAGCTGAAAGGTTTTAAAAGGCACATGTTTCTTTCTCTGGTGCCTTAATTTTACCAAAATCAGATGACAACATCAATATATCAAAGAAAATCTCTGAGAAATATATGCATTCTATTCCTCTTAGGGAAGGTTTTATTTAGCTTTTTTTGTGTGTATGTGGTACTGGGGGGTGGAGCCCAGCAGCTTTTCTACCTCCGGGCTATACTCCCAGACCTATTTTATACTTTATTTGAAAACAGGGTCTCACTAAGTTCCTGAGAGCCTCACTAGGTAGCTGAAGCTGGCTTCGAACCTGTGCGATCCTCCTGTCTCAGCCTCCGAAGCTCAGGGATTACAAGCGCGTGCGCCACCGCGCCCTGCAGTTTTATTTAGCTTTTAAACTGCGAATGCTTACAGAATCTTGGAAATACTAATTAAGACTTCTAATTTTCAATCTCCATTAAGAATACAAAAACTTTTAACTTTACAATAATAAATCACCAATCTATAGCATGTCCTTGAACCTCCATTTGAATATAAAGTTGAATAGGGACTGCATTTTGCACAATTTATATACACAATTTTAAAAGATTATCAGGTCAAGCCAAAAACTGAGATGCCAATCTGAGATTTTTATGAGTTCATAAGATTCAGAGTTGGAAAGAACTCTACTTCTTAAGAGGCTATCTCCTTTGCAATGTTTCAGATACACTGTCTTTTGGCCTCTTCAAACTCAACACAACACAGCATTCTCTGGGAATTTTGTTCCAAAATTGGATAGTTCTATGTAATATAAAGCTCATTTCTATTTAGATAAAATTAAAAAACAACTGTTATTTATTGAGCTTCTACATTGGGACAACCTTATACTAAAAAAGTATTCATTGATTATCTAGAATTCAAATTTAGCTGGGCATTGTAATTTGACGGTATTGTTCGCTAAGTCTGGCAATGCTACTTTGACCTTTGTACCCCATATTGACGATAGTGTAGTGAAGCTACAAAAGGTATTAGTTCTGAAGCCAGATGGTCTAATTTAAATCTTGGTTCTGACATCTTGTGGTTCTCATAAGGAAGCTACTCAATCTTTCTGTGCCTCAGCCTCCTTAACTGGAAAATTAGAATCAATCTCCTAAAATTAATATAAAAATTTAATAAATTAATATGTGTAAACAAAGCTGATATTCTGGCAGTAATCTCAGCCAGAGTCTCTTAGTTCACTGGTCTCTTGACCTACTTAACTCATTGATTCACTAGTGCTATACTATATATCTCAAGATATTTTCAATATCTATGTTTGTAGAACTCCCTGGAATATGCCAGTCCCTTTGGTTATTTGGGGGGGGGACAAATTGGGTTTAAGTGGGTGCAGTGGCGCATGCCTGTAATCCCAATACAGACTTTTGGTATCTACTTCTCAAATACAAGAGTTATTAACTTTCTTTTTTTTTGGTGGTACTGGGGGTAGAACCCAGGGCCTCTTCTACCTCCGGGCTATACTCCCAGACCTATTTTATGCTTTATTTGAAAACAGGGTCTCACTAAGTTGCTGAAAGCCTCACTAAGTAGCTGAAGCTGGCTTTGAACTGTGCGATCCTCCTGTCTCAAGCCTCCCAAGTGCTGGGATTACAAGCGTGTGCCACCACGCCTGACTCATTCCTTGTGTATTTAATAAAAACTAACTGTGACAACTATTAATACATCAACCTCCATGACAACTCTGAATTTAGCCTAATATCATCCCTTATGTATAAGAAAACTGAGGCCCAAAGAAGTTGAATACTTTGCCCATGGTCTTCCAGATAATCTCACTACAGAACCTCAGCACCTAGTCACCATGCTCCTATTGTCCCTTTACAATAGCCACTTTTTATATGCTCTCTTCAGCAATTCAGAAATAACTAAACCCTTTCACACGATGACTCTTCAAATAGCTAAATGTATCCCTTCCCTGTATCTTCTCTTCTGCATGTAAATTTTTGTCAAATATCACAGAGCTTGTTGTATCGTTCACTCACCTGGTTCTCTAAGCACCCTGCAGGGGAGCCACCAGTGGATTTCTCAATTTCAGTCAATACATCATTTGTCATTTTACGTACTTCCTCATAAGTGGCTTCAGGAACAATCTGAGCAAAAAATATGGTTGCCCTAAAACAAAAAAGTTCATGAGAATGCTTATGGGACAAACACATATCAAATTTATTTTTCTCATATATAGTTTCTTTTATTTTTTGTTTATGTTCTGATCTACTAGAGGTTGACTTTTACTAAAGAAAAAAAGCTTTGTGTGAAATCAAATTTAGTGGTCCAGTAAGAGTCATTTTTCTTTCCTTTTCTCTTCTCTTCTTTGCCTTTCTTGTCTTTTCTTTCTTACTGCTTTTTCTTCACCCTCCATATATATATACATAGAGCCATTAAAAATCAAAATAAGTGAACTTTTCAGAGTAGTTTCTCTTTTTATGGCCACCCACTCACTGTAATATACTTTCAATTGAAGTATATTTACAGTTTCTTCTCCTTCTTATTCTTTTCCTTCTCCTTCTTCTCCTCTTCTCCTTTCCTTTCTTTCTTCCTTTTTTGATACTGAGGATTGAACTCAGGAACATTCTACCTCCAAAATATACCTCCAGCCCATTTTATGTTTTTTTTTTTTTTTTTTTTATCTTGAAACGGGGTCTCACTAAGTTGCTGAGGGCCTTGCAAAATTGCTAAGGCTGGTCTCAAACCTTTGACCCTCCTATCTTCACTTCCCAAGCACTGGGAATACAGACATGTGCCACCATACCTGACTGCAGTTTTGTTTTTTTAATTTAAGCAAATACTTAGTCTTTAGACTTCTTCCTCTGTCTATTCCTTTGCATGATCAAAGTCTGATTCAAAACTGGTGTTCATGGGTTGACTCAAAGCAAAGTTTATAGAATTTCTATATGCAAGCAGTAGCAACAACTCGTGCCTTTAAATTCCTTATTAGAACTTTAAGAAATGTGGAATGGAAAGATGGCATCCAAGAGGACAATGTGCTCTCCACAAATAACAAAAAATAGAATACATTAACTCTTACAATTTGCTGCTAAGATTTAAATAATATACAGATTATAGAACACTGTAATCGTATCCTATTGTTATCAGTGAGAACAATTCTGAATTAATACATTTGTCACTGATCAGAAATTAATCTTCAGTTTCTAAAATCTGACTTGGCTTGCTACATGGAATTCAAAGTAACCAAGAGGTAAATAGCCAGCCAGGCATGGTGGCGCACGCTTGTAATCCCCGTGCTTGGGAGGTGGAGACAGGAGGATCGCGCAGGTTCAAAGCCAGCCTCGCTGGCTTAAGAGACCCTGTTTCCAAATAAAAATATAAAATAGGTCTGGGAGTGTAGCCCGGAGATAGAAAGGCTTCCAGGAACCCCACTACCACCAAAAAAAAAAAAAAAAAAAGAGAGGTAGATAGCCAAGGCACTTTTCGAAGTTCAACCTTTTTAATATCAACTTGATATTCAGTATAAATAACTTTTCTTGAACTTGTACAATTCACTTTTATAATTGAAAAACTCATAAGGCTACCCAGTTTTATTTAATTACCTAAGTTAAATTACCCTCGCCTTGCATATTTAAAGTATATTTCCAGGAGAAAAACTTACAGGTTAACTAAGTTCATCTCTGCAGAGCATTGGGAAGAATCCAGTGTAGAAGCTGGAAAATAAAAGAGATTAGTGAAATGCAGTGTATTCAATCATGCTCAGGAAAGAGATTATTGTTACATGTAAATGTTTAGATTTATAGAAATATACAATTTGAGAACTGAGAAGACATCAGGGATCACCTACTGAAACACCTTTTTTTTTTTTTTTTTGCAGTACTGGGGATGGAACCCAGGGACATTCTACCTCCGACCTACACCCCCAGCCTTATTTCTTATTCTTTATTTTGAAACGGGGTCTCACTGAGTTCCAACGGGCTTCACTAAGCTGCTGAGGCTGGCTTTGGATGCGCAATCCTCCTGTCTCGGCCTCCCAAGTACTGGGATTGCAAGTGCGCGCCATCATGCCCAGCTTGAAACACCTTCTTTTATACTGGAGAAAACTAAATAACCTTAGGAGTGAAGTTAATGAAATAGCTTATAGTAGACCTAATACTAACATCAATATTTTCTTGAACCATTATTTGGTTCCTCCCCTACTTTGATCCCCTACTTAAGAATCAAATGGCTAAAAATGCATTTCAGTTATTCCTTTGAACCCAGTTATACCGCAGTTTGCACATTCACATACTACTCACAATGCTGGTTCTTCAGTCAAAGAATGATCCATGTCTTAATTAAGAACAAAGATGTTACTTATTTTTACCAGTCCGAGGGGATTTTACATGGGAAGGAGCCAGAATTAAAACCTGATATACATACATTTTATTTTAAAGTAACTATATCTATCAATTAAATATGTCAAAACTTAATTCCATATGGAGCATACAAACCATTCATTGATCATGTGAACACTGTTGATTTGATAAACCACATATCAAGTTATAAGTTTATCTTTCACTTAAATATATCTACTAATTCGGTTTTTTTTCTGTGAGAAACAATAAATGTGATACATAAATCAAGGCAAGTAAATACAAATTTAAGAATTGTTATATTGAAAAAAGGCAAAAAAAGAAAAAACTAGTATCTCACCTATTCCATATGGATTTCTATGCATTGTTCTGGATTCAGTAAAATTTAGCAGGAAAATTAAAAATATCGATACCACCCACTTCATGGTTGCTGGTTATTTTCTTGTTGGCAGTGGTAGGAGAAGAATATAAAAAATCATCCTGAAATTCTTTTATACCCTTCACAGGTAATGCCTGTTAACTAGTAACCTTTTGTTGGTATATCCATTACTCTGTTTCCTTAGGTTGAAATGGGACATTTTGCCAATAATTAACAGCGCAGGAGTTACTTGTATTTTATGTTCAAGGACATAGACCTCTTCAGGATGGAAAAAAAATCTGCAAATTCATTCTAGTTTGCAAATATAATATATCTTCTTTTCCATCTACAAAGTATTCAACTACATGATTTTCCCCTAATCTGTAGAATAATAGTTCTTTTCAAACTAGAAAGTTAATGTGGTCACAAAGAAAAGGCACAAGGGTTGGTGTGAAACTCAACTAAAAACATTAATTCTTTAAAAATATTAAAGCCTATCATAGGCCAGGAACTGATCATGTTTGGCCAATTCGGACAACTCATTAAAGAAGATATTACTTGATTATTACATGGTTATTGTTTATCTCAAAAAACTTTTCACCTGATTTTCATGTCAATAAGGTATATTTTTAAAGCATTCAGTATTCTGTGCATGACTTAACATAGAATATTTACAGCACAAATCCTGATAAACCAAGTAATATGCTAATTTTATTTGTCAAAAATAATTTGGCATGTCTGTGGCTGGAAGGGTGGACCAGTTGCATTGTTCATCTGGTAACGCAAAATGATTATGATAATACTAAATATGGGCACCTATAAACTCCTGATCCTAGGAGTGGTCCATAGCTTACCTTTCTTCTCTGTTAGGGTTCTCAATCTTTACTACACATTGGAATTATGGGGAGAACCCTTACAATGCTGAGTGCCTAAACTATAGATAGCCCAGACCAATTAAAACAGAATCTGTGGAGTTTGGATTCAACATTGTTACTTTTTTTTTTTTTTTTTGCAGTCCTGAGGGTGGAACTCAGGGACATTCTGCCTCCGAGCTGCACCCCCAGCCCTATTTTTTATTCTTTATTTTGAAACAAGGCCTCACTGAGTTGCAAAGGGCCTAAGTAGTAGCTGAGGCTGTCCTCAAACTGCAATCCTCTTGTCTCAGCCTCCTAATTGCTGGGCTTGCAAGCAAGCAAAGCATGTGCCACTATACCTGACTCACCTTTTTTTTTTTTTTTTTTTTTTTGTAGTACTAATGATGGAACTCAGGTGCCTTCTAGCTCCAGGCTACACCCCCAGACTTATTTTATATTTTATTTGGAAACAGAATCTCACTAAGTTACTGAAAGCCTCACTAAGCTGCTAAGGCTGGCTTTGAATGTGCAATCCTCCTGTCTCAGCCTCTCAAGTACTGGGATTACAAGTGTGCTCCATTATGTCCAGCTTGAAACACCTTCTTTTTATACTGAAGAACTAAAAAAAACCTAAGAGTAAAATTAACAAGAATAACTTATAGTAGAACTAATTCAAATCCTTCTGTAACTTAGTGAAACCCTGTTTGAAAATAAAAAATAAAAGCCGGACGTGGTGGCGCACGCTTGTAATCCCCGCACTTGGGAAGTGGAGACAGGAGGATCGCATAGGTTCGAAGCCAGCCGCGTTGGCTTAAGAGACCCTGGTTCCAAATTTTAAAAAAGTATAGAAATAGGTCTGGGAGTGTAGCCCGGAGGTAGAAGGGTTTCCAGGAACCCCAGTACCACCAAAAAAAAAAAAATAAATAAATAAAAATAAAAATAAAAATAAAAATAAATAAATAAATAAAATAAGGCCGAGAGTGTAGCTTAGAGGTAGAATACCCCTGGATTCAACTCCCAGTAGACTTTGTCTACCCATTAGGGTCCCAGAACACTGCTTCATAGTGGAGTTCTCCTACTGTTCCTGAAGGAGGTTTTATTTAAACACATCAAAACAGTAGCATTAGTTATAAAGAAATGATTGAGAAATATTCATGAAGCAGTAATTTTGAAGAATTGAAATACAGGTTATAAAGCAAACTATCTGCAGCTTGGCTAAGCAGAGACAAAAAATACTCCCCCAAACCACTCACAGCCTGGTCCATACGTAGTCAGGACTCAGTGACATTTGCTGAATGAATAATGAATGTGTTTAGTCGAAAACAAGGGTTCAAGGTAAGAGGAAGAGGTTCCATTTGGCAATGCTGAGCTCTATGTGCTCTGAAATCTTTACAAACCATATTTCGGGCTTTTATGCCAATAGATGTATAAAGACTAAACACATTCATTATTCGTTCAGCAAATATTACTGAGTCCTGACTACGTATGGACCAGGCTGTGAGTGGTTTGGGGGAGACCTATGTAAAAGTGTCCAGCAAATACTAGGGCTTCACTAAGTTGTGATTATTTTAATATTATAAATAGGCACATAACTACAAATAATATGTGACTATCAGCTAGAGGTGTGCTGTACTGACCATTCACTGATGAGACTGGATCATTTTGCCTTACTCCTGCCCCAGGTTCTGTTTGGCTCTGTTCTCTGGTTTTGAGTCATCCTTCCACATTCTCTCTTCCCGAGCAGATCCCTGCTGTTCAACATCCTGTGAGTAGACAGCTCAGTGTCATGGTTAAACACGTGGCTCTGGGAACTAGGTTCGAATTTTCGTCCCATCACTTATTAGCTATGTGACTTTGGGTGAGTCTCTTCATTTCACTGGGCTTTATTTTCATCATCTATAAAATTCTGGTGATAATAATAGTACCTTCTTAATGATTAAATTGATTAAATGATGATTAAGTTGATCAATGTAGATGGCTCAGAACTGGGCCCTAGCAGAGTAGAACTCAATAGATGTGCATTTTATTTATTTATGCAACAAAAAGTTAAGTCTACATCTAGACACTATTGCTTTGTTTTATGGGAATAGTCAGAAACAAGACATACATGTCAACCCAGTTTTCGCTGAGCCTACAGTCCGATAGGAGAGGCAGACAACTGTATCAGAGATCACTACATGGCATGATGAATGCTGTGATAAATGGAGTGAAAAGAACATCTGACATTGTTGTAGGAGGAGTCAGGTAAGGCTTCCTGAAGGAAGTAGCATTTTTAAAAAGTTGGAGATAGGCTAAATAAAGAGGAAGGAAAGTGTTCCCAGTAGGTGGAGGGCAGTGGAAAGGTCCAGTGATATGGAAGAGCAGAGCTAGGCACACTGAAGGAAGAGGAAGAAATGCAGTTTCAGTGATTTGAAGATGAGGGAACTCACTATATGGAGAGAATTTCTGAGAAGGCTGGCAGGGTCCACATCTTAAATAGCTTCAAAATCAAGTAGAAAAGCTAATAAAAATCGTGTTTGTGTTTTGAAGCTATGCCGATTGCTAAAATGGGGGAAAGGCCGTGACAGAGACCAGTAAGAAAGCCATTAGAATACCATGCTCCAGTAGCAGCCTGGATGAGGGCAGTCGTAAGGGGGAATGAGAAATGTGGGTAAAACTGAGTACGAATGAGATGAGGTAAGTAAAAGGGCTTAGAAACTGACTATGTGTCCAGTTTGGGGTAAATGGAGTTCAAGATAGTTTAAGATAGAGTGACCGGTTTACCCAAACAGTCCCAGGGTTACACCTGTTGACATGCTGTGATTATTAACCAGGCTTCCTTCTCATGCTCAGAAACATCCGAGGTAGCTCCATGGTGGGCCTGGGAAGTGTCTCTAAGCCCTCTAAGTGGGGAGGATGGTGAACTTTGAACAGTGTTTTCCTGTCCCTGAGAAGAACACAAGACTGAGAGAATGGAAATTAGGGATCATGTGGGTGGATGAGATTAGAGTGCAAAGAAGAACTCTGATATCCACCAACTGTTACAAGACAAGAGGCGATAAAAAAGGAGCTTTGGACCAGAGTTTGTATGTTAACTGCAAACAGTCCCCAATCCATATGTGTCGTTGCTCAAAGCTTTGTCTGAAGAAGACAGGTCACATCAAATACTTTTCCATTGCCCTGATTCTATTTGCTTTTTCATAAATCCATGAAACTGCTCAGAAGCAACATGGCATGGTAAACTGGACTTTAATATCAGAAAGAGTCTAATCTTGGCTGTGCCCATTAATAGCCATATAGCATTAGGCAAATAATCTGTCTAGTTCTTGATTTTTTCACATATATCATGAAAATATTTCCCAAAGTTATTTTGATGTATAAATGAACTAAAGCATTTTAAATGTCTGACAGCTACAAACATTTTTTAAAAATTAATGTAAGTTACTACTGGAATTAGCATCAAATATTAGATATATTTTTCTCGAAGCAGTTTAGCTGTATACGTGGTTTGCTAGAAAATGATTTCTCTTCCTTCTCTCTGAGATGCTGTGTGTGTGTGTGTGTGTGTGTGTGTGTGTGTGTGTGTGTCTGTGTGTAAGGCTGGTTGTTAGAGATGATTTTGTGTGTGTGTGGTACTGTAGATTGCACCAAGGGCCATTCTACCTCAGAGCTGAGTCTGCCCTCCAACCTACAACCCTCCTCTCTCAGCCTCTCAAATGCTGGAATTACAGGTGTGCGCCACCACACCCAGCTTGAGATGCATTTTTTAAACTTCTGCTCCTGCCCCAGCATGGTGGTGCCACACACTTGTAATTCAGCATTTGGGAGACTGAGACAGGAGAATCACAGTCCGTGGGCAGCCTCAGTTACTTAGTGAGGCCCTTGGCAACTCAGTGAGACCTTGTTTCAAAATAAAGAATTATATATATATTCTGCTCCTTGATCCCATCAGTGCTTGTAAAAACTGTATCCCACCTGTAATCCCAGTACTTGGGAGGCTGAGACAGAAGATCACAAGTTCAAGGCCAGCCTCAGCAATGTAGCAAAGCTCTCGGCAACTTAGTGAGACCCCATTTCAAAATAAAAAATAAAATAGTGCTGAGGTATACCTCAGACGTAGAACACTCAGAGTTTTATGTAGGTTAGTAGAAATAAATAGGTAAAAATGAGACAAATAGGAAGGAGAAGTAAAATATATCTTTGATATTAGAATCTGGAACTAACATTTCTCAGCCTTTACTTCCCAAACCAGCTGTTTCCCAAGCCTGTCTCTCCCAATTGGGGGAAAACTAGATCCAGCAGTTAATGGAAAGAAACTATAATTGCCCTGTGCACTGTTAATAAGACAGATGAAATATCTTGAAAAATCGATAACTTAGGGGACCCTCCAGCTTACCTACTGATCAAATAATGGAGACCTGGATTAACCTGAGGACTCTAAAGATGAGAAAACCACCAGACTCCCAAAAACTGCCTCAAAACTGTGGGCCTAAGCTCATCCTCAACTGCCTTCTCATACCCTCCTCTCACCAAGTTTCCTTCAAAAGAAGAGTCATGGACCTTTCAAAACATGTCTTCCCTATTTTCCTAAATAAACTTCTGTCCATGTCTCTGACTGGCACATGTTAAAATTATTTTTTCCCATGTAAGTCAATGATCACCTTGGCCCTGGGGTAGGTTTTGCTTTTTAGGAACTCCTCGGAGGGATCCCTCATGGAATCAACCTTCAACTCCATGAGAGGTTCACTCTGCAATCACACACACACACACACACACACACACACACACACACACTGTACCCACCCTTTAAGGCCTATATCTAATAATTCCTAATGAGTAATTTCTGATTGTTCCCTAATAGAAAAAGGCGCTCTTATCTTTGACAGCTTTTAACACTGTTAAGAATATTTTCTGCCGGGCGTGGTGGCGCACGCTTGTAATCCCCGCGCTTGGGAGGCAGAGACAGGAGGATCGCGCAGGTTCGAAGCTAGCCGCGCGCGCTGGCTTAGGAGACCCTGTTTCCAAATAAAAAATGTAAAAATAGGTCTGGGAGTGTAGCCTGGAGATAGAAGGGCTTCCAGGAACCCCAGTACCACCAAAAAAAAAAAAAAAAAAAAAAAAAAGAATATTTTCTCATGGAACTTCTTACCTGAACTTGTATCGTCTTCATTTGTGAGCAATGTGGTTCTTCCTGGATAGTTAACTTTTGGAACTTCGTGGCTCATCTTTGTGATTCCTGCAGTGCTTAGCACAACATCTGGCCTGGGACATAATCTCAATAAGTAGAACTCAAACTGCACTAAATCAAATTGTGCTAATTGTTTCCATTCATTGACACAAATGAATGACTTATCACCTACACTCTTCTTGCTATAAAACTTTATTGAAAAGTTTATGTTTACATATTCTCTAGCGTTCAGAGTTCAGAGGCCCCGGGACAAACCTAAGAAGGGGATGGTATCTTTAGGAAAAGCCCATGAGTTTGGTTGCTGGTTGCAGAGCTTAAAATAATCCCACAGAGCAAATCTAACCTGGGGTCAGCAAGATACATGACTCCAAAGTCCTTCAACACAATTTATTCCTCTTGTCCCATAAAATTTAATTACATTCATCCCACCTTTATAGAGCAAATAGAATCCCACCACTACATCTACCATATCTCTAAGAACCCCAAGAAAGGAAGTCCTGCCTGTGTTTAGCCTTGACCTCTGAGGCTCTTTCCCCCCAGGGCTCTTTTACTTACCTGTCTTTTACATGCTGTTTGCTTCCTGTCCTGAACCCCATATTGGACACTCCCCAAATACTTTTTCAAAGAAGCCTCAACACAAGTTTGCATGAAGGAACTGAAAATTAAGTGCCACACGTGGTGGCACATGCTTGTAATCCTAGCATGCAGGAGGCTGAGACAGGAAGATCACGGATCATGGATCACGGTTTGAAGACAGCCTCAGCTACTGAGTGAGGCCCTATGAAACTCAGTGAGACCTCTATTTCAAAATAAAGAATAACAACAGAGCTGGGGGTGTAGTGCAGAGGTAGAATGCCCCTGGGTTCCACCCCAGTACTGCAAAAAAAGAAAAGACTTTTTCAGTTCATGTAAACACAGTCCAATTCTTCACGTACAGCCCTGACCGCCTCATTTCTGCCTGGTCTCTTTTCCTCTCTTCCTTTCCTCTCATCTAGCCCTGGAATTTGCACTTCATATTCCTTCTTCCCTCACCAATTTTAGACAAGACAAGCTGCCTTCTCTTTAATTTGAACTCATCTAGATTATGCTCTGGAGTGGAAATGTCACCTTTCATATTTGCTCTCAAATTATTTTGCTCAAAAAGGAAAAGGAAGCTGGATGTAGTGGCAGACACGTCTAATACCAGAGGCTGAGACAGTGGACTGCGGGTTCCCAGCCAGCCTTGGTAACATAGCAAGGTTCTCAGAAACCTAGTGAGACCCTGTTTCCATATAAAGAAATAAAATTAGGTTGGGAACGAAGCATGGAGATGGAATGTGTCTGGGTTCAATCTCCAGTACCAAAAGAAAAAAGAAAACTATTCTTCATCTAAGTGGCTTTTTGTTCACTGGTTTGTTTGATTTGATGTATGTTGTTGTTTTGGGGTTTAGTGTGTGTGTGTGTGTGTGTGTGTGTGTTGCTGGGGATTGAACACAGGGGCGTTCTATCTCCGAGATCCACCCCCAACTCTATTTTTTTTGTTTGGAAACAGGGCCTCATCAAGTTGCAGAGGGCCTTACAAAATAGCTGAGGCTGGCTTCAAACCTGAGATCCTCCCGTCTATTTCCCAAATGCTAGAATTATAGGTGTGCACCATCAAACTCAGCTTCATCAAAGTGTTTTTCTCTTGGTGTTTAGGGAAGAAGACATGTTTTTCTTCCTCAACATCCAGAATAAAGCGAGAGGGGACAGAGTCACATTAGACAACTGACCTCCCTGGCAAACTTAAAAGGAGAGAAGGGTCTCAAGGTCAATAAGATGAGCTGAGACATTAATATGAGTCAGGCAGAGATAGAGGAAAGCAAATTAAGGACCAATTAGGAATAAATTGCACACACAAAAAATTATGTTCCACCAGCAGCATTTGTTCTTAGCTGGGTTGGCTGAGCATGGATCCTTAGAACAACAAAACTGGTCCACACACTCAAATAAATGTTAAACTATTTGAGGGAAACAACATATTTTGAGAGCATTCCCTAAAAGTCCCAGAACAATAACATAAAAAGCCCTTCCTAAATACTTGTCTTTTAATGACTTTTCCATATGGATTCTCTCTCTCTTCCCAGCTTCTGTAGCAATGACAGAGTTTCTGGACGTTTGCTGTCGTCAACATAATTTCTGGGTCCTCCCTTTCCTTAGTATCATAAAATAAAACCTGAGACTGGGTAATTTATAAGCAATAGAAATGTATTTACCTGTTCTGGAGGCTAGAAAGTCCACAATCAAGGTGCCAGAAGAGAGCAGCCAGAGCAGCCGAGCGGAGCAGCCAGAACAGCCGGAGCAGCCAGAGCCGCGTCGCGGAACGGCCGGAGCGGCCAGAGTGGCCAGACCCGCGGTGCAGAGCAGCCAGAGCCACGGTGCAGAGCGGCCGGAGCAGCTGGAGCGGCCAGAGCCGTGGTGCGGAGCAGCCAGAGCCGCGGCGCAGAGCGGCCGGAGCGGCGCGGCCTACATCTCCCCTAGCAGCACCAGCCTCCAGAGAGGAGGGAGACTCAAAACAGAGATCAAATCCAGAGAGGAGGTACTCTGGCATCGCTGCCTAGGTTGCAAAAGCAGCGTCTTACTGCTGGCGGCAGCGGTGAGTTCACCGGACGGCCCTAGACCAACCCACTCAACCAGCCACCAGGCACCTGAGAGGAGAGGTGGACAGCGAGCCGAGGTGAGCAGGTGCTGAACAGCCGGGCAGCAGTCAGCAGTTTTGTCGGTGCAGGGAACATATAAAGCTCCCAAGGGCCGGGCACAGCACAACTGGCAAGGACTCAGAGCGGAGTTCAAAACCAGAGAAGAAATATGCCGCATCACTGCCGAGGGCGTGGCAGTGGTGCCATATTGCCAGTGGCGGCAGCAGCGAATCCACCGAGTTCACTACAGCTCCATCAGCGCACTCAACAACCGTGAGTCAAATTGCGGCCCCTAGGGGAGAAATCCCAGTACTGCACTCCCAGGGACTTGCGCAGATAGTTTCCCTGGGTCGGAGATTTTAGCAGTGCAGCCCAGTGGAGGAGTGGCAGTGGCAGAGATATCATAACATAGTCACAACTCCCCACTGGAGAACGCCCAACTTGGCACCCCCCACGGTCTAAGCAGCCTTGATTGACTCCATGGGTCTGAGACTTTGTAATACAACCCAGTAAAGGAGTAGTGGTGACTGAGATACCACAGACTCGAGATCCAGAGCATCTTAAGTGAACTCGTAGTGACTCAGGGAAGAACCCAGAGAAGGCACAAACTTCCAAAATCATGGGAAATAGAAATAACAATGGAGCAGTAAATGCCAACAACCCCACAACATCAGAATCTGATAACACAGAAATCCAAAGATCTCTAGAAGATCAAATTAGGAAAATAACTTTAGAAATAATAGAGGACTTTCGAAAAGAATTTAGAGAGAGTCAAAAAGAGATAAAGGATGCAGTTAATGAAGTAAAGGCTTCAATTCAAAGTATAAACAACAGATTAGACCACATGGAGAATAGAATTTCGCTTCTTGAAGATGATCATTCTAAAAATGAACGCATAGTTTCTAATTTAGAAAAAAAAAACCCGACAACAGGAATCTGACATTGAAGAAATATGGGCCCATTTCAAGAGAGCTAACCTAAGAATAATTGGAATAGAGGAGGGAAAAGAAGGTGAAACCAAAGGGATCAACAATCTCTTCAAGGAAGTAATAGCAGAAAATTTTCCAAACATAGAGCAAGAGGTCGATACACAGGTCCAGGAAACTTATAGAACTCCCTTTAGACAGGATCAGAGAAGAGGATACCCATGCCACATAATTGTCAAAATAACTAATGTGGAAGCCAAGGAGAGAATCTTAAAGGCAACAAAAACAAAAGGCCAAGTGACATACAGAGGCAAACCAATTAGAATCACTCCAGACTTCCCAAACCAAGTTATGAAAGCCAGAAGGGCTTGGAGTAACATATTCCAAACTCTGAAAGAAAACAACTTCCAGCCAAAAATTTCCTACCCAGCAAAACTATCCATTAAATTAGATGGGGAAATAAGAAGCTTCCATGACAAACAGCAACTGAAGGAATTTATGTCTTCAAAACCAGCGCTAGAGAAAATACTCAAGGAGATTAACTGCAAAGAGGAAATGGGTAATACACACCAGAACCAAAGAAACAAGAATTCCCATCCATCAGACAACTAAGCAAAAAAGAATAAACAGTATCTCAAACAGAAATAAGATCTTAACATGTTGGGAATTAAAAATTATCTCTCTATAATCACACTGAATGTAATCGGCCTCAACTCCCCAATAAAAAGACATAAAGTGGCAAAATGGATTAAAAGCCAGAATCCATCCATCTGCTGCTTACAAGAAACACACCTTACAAGTAAAGATAGGAACAAACTCAAGGTAAAAAGCTGGAGCAAGGTAATCCATGCTAATGGTACTCAAAGACAAGCAGGAGTAGCAATTATGATATCAGACAAGTTAGACTTCAAACCCAAAATATTAGAAGAGACAAAGAAGGTCACATTTTACTGGTAAAAGGAATAGTCCAGCAAGAGGAAATAACAATAATCAACATCTATGCCCCAAACATAGGGGCAGCTACTTTCATACACCAAACTCTTTGTGACATGAAGTCACACATAAATCCCAACACAATAATACTGGGAGACTTCAACACACCTCTCACAATACTAGACCGATCTTCCAGACAAAGGGTCAGTAAAGATGTCTCAGAACTAAAGAACACCATTAACCAAATGGACCTGTTGGACACATATAGAATATTTCACCCAACTAGAGCAGAGTTTACATTTTTCTCAGCTGCTCATGGAACCTTCTCCAAAATAGATCACATCCTGGGACACAAAGTGAGCACTAGCAAATTTAAAAAATGTTACATACTTCCCTGTGTCATTTCAGACCATAATGGAATGAAACTAGAAATCAACTATAAGAAGACCCAGAGAAACAACATAAACATGTGGAGACTGAACACCACACTTCTGAATGAAGAATGGGTCATAGAAGATGTAAGAGGTGAAATCAAGAAATTTCTAGAAACAAATGAAAATAAAGAAACAACATATCAAAATCTCTGGGACACTTTGAAGGCAGTATTTAGAGAAAAATTTATAGCACTGAGTGCTCACATAAGAAAAACAGAAAATCTTCAAATAAATAGCCTTATGACACACCTCAAAGCCCTTGAAAAGCAGGAACAATTGCACCCCAAAGCCAGCAGAAGACGGGAAATTATTAAAATTAGAGCAGAAATTAACGAAATAGAGAATAATAAAACAATACAGAAAATCAACAAAACCAAAAGCTGGTTTCTTGAAAAAATTAACAAGATTGATAAACCACTAGCCAGCCTAACTAAAAAAAAGAGAGAATCAACCCAAATTATGAAGATAAGGGATGAAAAAGGAGACATTACTACTGACAGTGTAGAAATCCAGAGGATTATCAGAAACTACTTTGAAAAACTATACTCCAACAAAATGGAAAATCTGGAGGAAATCGACAACTTCCTAGATAAATACAACCTTCCTAAACTAAGTCAAGAAGATACAGAACACTTAAACCAACCAATGACAATCAAAGAGATTGAAATAGCAATAAAGAGCTTACCATCAAAGAAAAGCTCAGGACCAGATGGTTTCCCAAGTGAATTCTATAAAACCTTTATAGGAGAACTAATCCCAATACTACTCAAACTATTTCAGGAAATAGAAAAAACCGGGACTCTCCCAAATACATTCCATGAAGCCAAAATCACACTAATACCCAAACCAAATAAAGACAGTTCAAGGAAGGAAAACTACAGGCCTATATCTCTGATGAACTTGGATGCAAAACTATTAAACAAAATACTAGCAACACGCATTCAAAACCACATCAAGAAAATCATTCACCATGACCAGGTAGGGTTCATCCCAGGGATGCAAGGCTGGTTCAATATACGAAAATCAATCCATGTAATTCATCATATAAACAGAATCAAAGACAAAAACCACATGATCATCTCAATAGATGCTGAAAAAGCATTTGATAAAATTAAACATACATTTATGATAAAAACACTGCAGAGAATTGGAATAGAAGGAACATATCTCAACATTATTAAGGCAATCTACAATAAGCCCACTGCCAACATCATATTAAATGGGGAAAAACTTCAAGAATTCCCCCTAAAAACTGAAACGAGACAAGGATGTCCACTATCACCACTTCTCTTCAATATAGTACTAGAGACTCTAGCCAGAGCAATAACGCAAGAAAAGGAAATCAAAGGAGTACAAATAGGAAAAGAAGAACTTAAGCTTTCACTATTTGCAGATGACATGATACTATATTTAGAAAACCCAACAAACTCAACCAAAAGGCTTATAGAACTGATCAACAAATTCAGCAAGGTATCTGGATACAAAATCAATCTTAAAAAATCAGAAGCTTTCCTGTACACCAACCATAAATCCACTGAAAAAGAAATTCAGAAAACACTTCCACTCAGGATCTCCCACAAAAAAATAAAATACCTAGGAATAAACTTGACCAAGGAGGTAAAAGATCTCTACAAAGAAAATTATAAAACACTGAAAAAAGAAATCGAAGAAGATCTTAGAAGATGGAAAGACCTTCCATGTTCATGGATTGGCAGAATAAATATCATTAAAATGGCCATCCTCCCAAAAATGATCTACAGATTTAATGCAATGCCCATTAAACTACCAAGATCATTCCTCACAGACATAGAAAAATCAGTCCTTAAATTTATCTGGAATAACAAAAAGCCCAGAATAGCCAAGGTAGTTCTCAGCAACAAAAACCACGCAGGAGGAATCACAATACCTGACTTTATACTACAAAGCCATTGTAATAAAAACAGCATGGTACTGGCAAAAGAACAGATATATAGACCAATGGAGCAGAATAGAAGACCCAGAAACAAGCCCACACACTCTCAGCCAATTG
Source organism: Muscardinus avellanarius (assembly GCF_963383645.1). Lineage (NCBI taxonomy): Eukaryota > Metazoa > Chordata > Mammalia > Rodentia > Gliridae > Muscardinus > Muscardinus avellanarius. Next base: position 79,847,523 of record NC_137791.1, read on the forward strand.
ATTTTTGACAAAGGGGCCAAAAACATACACTGGAAAAAAGCCTCTTCAACAAATGGTGTTGGCAAAACTGGTTAACCATATGCAGGAAATTGGATGTTAATCCCACTTTTTCACCCTGTACAAAAGTCAACTCACGATGGGTCAAAGACTTGGAAATTAAACCAGAGACTTTGAAGCTCCTTGAAGAGGGCATAGGTCCAACACTACAACACATAGGCACAGACAAACATTTCCTCAACAAGACCCCAAAGGCACAACAAATTAAAAGGAGAATCAATACATGGGATTGCATGAAACTGAAGAGCTTCTGTTCAGCAAAGGAAACTATCAAGAATCTCAATCGAGAGCCAACAGAATGGGAGATGATTTTTGCCACCTACACCACTGATAGAGGACTAATATCTAGAATATACAGAGAACTCAAGAAACTCAACACTAAGAAAACAAAGCATCCAATAACAAAATGGGCAAATGAACTAAATAGACACTTCACAAAAGAAGAAATTCAAATGGCCAATAAATGCATGAAAAAATGCTCAACATCACTGGCAATCAGAGAGATGCAAATCAAAACTACCCTGAGATTTCACCTAACTCCAACTAGAATGGCCATCATTCAAAACACAAACAACAACAGATGCTGGCGAGGATGTGGAGAAGTGGGAACTCTAAGACATTGTTGGTGGGATTGCAAATTAGTGCAACCACTTTGGAAAACAGTATGGAGAATCCTCAGAAGAATGGGAACAAATCTACCATTTGATCCAGCAATACCACTGTTGGGTATCTACCCAAAAGAAAAGAAACCAAACTACCAAACTAATGCATGTGTATCTATGTTCATAGCTGCACAATTCACCATAGCCAAACTATGGAACCAGCCAAGATGTCCATCAACAGATGAATGGATTACAAATTTGTGGGATATGTACACAATGGAATTTTACTCAGCCATCAAAAAAAACTCAATTACATCATTTTCAGGGAAATGGATGGAACTGGAGGACATTATGCTAAGTGAGATTAGTCAGGCACAAACAATAAGAAATCAGATGCTTTCCCTAATATGTGAGAGTTAGGGAGAAAAGAGAAGCAAACAAGACAACCTAAAGGAGGAGAAATGAGGGGCGAAGAGGAAAATCTCTAAAGCTCACAATGTACTTAAACATATCGAAGTCAATCACTAAGCCAAGCAAGGGAGGGAGGGATGGGGAGAGAATGGGGTGGGATTTGGGTAGGGGTTAAATCAGCGATGAGTACATGTTTGTACACACAAGTTTTTTACCCCAATAAGTTGTATGAATATAATGCACCAATAAATAAAAAAAGAATATTCAAAATAAAAAAAAGGTGCCAGAATATTCAGTGTCTTGTGGGAACACACTCCTTATGAGGACTCTATGTATGGTATCGATTATGTATTTTCTAGTTGGGGATGGAGCAGAAGAGATAGAAAAAACGAAAGGAAGCCGGGCATGGTGGCACACACTTGTAATCCCCGCGCTTGGGAGGCTGAGACAGGAGGATCACACAGGTTCGAAGCCAGCCTCAGCTACTTAGTGAGGCTCTCAGCAACTTAGTGAGACCCTGTTTCCAAATTAAATATAAAATGGGTCTGGGAGTACAGCCCAGAGGTAGAAAGCCTCTGGGTTCCACCCCCAGTACCACCAAAAAGAAAAAAGAAAAGAAAAGAAAAGAAAGGGACCAGGACATTCCCTTCAACCTCTTTTATGAGTGTTGCCCTCATCACTTAATCACTTCTCAAAGTGTCCCACCTCTTACTATCATACTGGGTAATATGGCCCACAATATGAATTTTGGAGTGACACATGATTCAAATCATAGTGCTTATCAAAGTTCAATGACAATCCACTGTTTCACATGATTAAAAACATTCCCTGTATGGTTCAGAGATTTCACACCCTGTTACGAACTAGATGTTTATGTTGCTACAAGATTCATCTGTGGATGACCTAATTCCAGATGTGGTAATACTTGGTGACAATGCCTTTGGGAGATAATTATGATTAGGCCTTCACAGTGAGACTGGTGCCTTCCCATGACGAGATACCAAAGAGTTTGCTTGCTCTCTCTGATGTGTGAGAACAAGGCAAGAAGGAGACCATGTACAAGACAGGAAGGAGGCCTTCCTCAGAAATTAAACTTTTCCAAACCTTTATCTTTGACTTTAGAGCTTCCAAAACCATGAAAAATTAAATTTCTCTTAAGTCACCTAGGCTGTGGTATTTTGTTACAGCAGCCTGAGCAGATTAACACACACACACACACACACACACACACACACACACACACACCTATAAATATACACTCTTCCCATGGAAAATACAGAACTTAAAAGCTAAAATTCTTCTTCTTGCTGGTCATGGTGGCACACGCTTGTAATCCCCGCACTTGGGAGGTGGAGACAGGAAAATTGTGCGGGTTCGAAGCCAGCCGCGCTGGTTTAAGAGACCCTGTTTCCAAATAAAAATATAGAATAGGTCTGGGAGTGTAGCCCAGAGGTAGAAGGGCTTCCAGGAACCCCAGTACCACAAAAAAAAAAAAAAAAAAAAAAAAAAACTAGAATTCTTAGCTGGGCATGATGGAGCATGCCTGTAATATCAGTACTTGGGGAGGAGGCTGAGATGGGTGGATTACAGGCTCAAGGTTGGCCTCAGCAACTTAGTGAGACCCTGTTTCAAAAACAAAAAACAAAAGGGCTGGGGTATAGCTCAGAAGTAGAATGCCCCTAGGTTCAATTCCTAATTTAAAAAAAAAGAGAAAAAACTAGGACATCTGTTATACTTAAGGAAACCATGTCATGAGATAGACCCTACATTTCCAAACAAGCCTTCTTTATTTATAAAAATGCTCTTACTTTTGCTATATCTAAGAAAGAAAAACAGCATATGTGCTCTCCAGTATTGTGTGGAAGGTAAGAAATTCATAAGATTTTACTTGGCCTCATAATTTCTGCCATGAGAGAAATAAAGCATCAGAACACATCTCCAGTCCCATCCTCAGTACTGCATGGCCATCTTTGTATGGAGTGGTTTTTGTTTCAAATAATGTGTCTATTGTCTCCCTCCCTCACAATGTGAAGGAGGCTAGCTCTCTCTCTAAGACCTTTCTGAATATAGAGGAACCAATGGGAAGAAACAGAGGGGTTGACAGTTACATACATTTTTGTGATGTTTAACAATTTAAAAAAATAAATCAAGGGATTGTCCTTCCCATAATGCAAAGGTATCTCCATTTTGGCACATACTCTTGCCAGTCATTGGAGCTAAACTCTGCCTTAGCTAAGCGAGCAATCTAACATCCCTAGTGATAAATAATGTCAGAACATATCATGCACCCCCTGATAAGAGAATCTCTCTCTCTCTCTCTCTCTCTCTCTCTCTCTCTCTCTCTCTCTCTCTCTCACACACACACACACACACACACACACACACATCATCATCATCATCATCATCATCATCATCATCATCATCATCAATGGACCTGCTGCACCATTTTGCTAGCCCAGTCTTCAGCACCATGTAGCAAAATAAATACTAGGACAGACAGACAGACTCTCCAGGCTTCCCTTTTAGAACTTAAGTCAACCTGAGCTGCCTAGTCTCAAATGTCTGAGTTCCTCTGGGAATTTGGTTGACTCCATGGGAAGATGGGGCTCAGGAAATGCTACATTTCAGGGCACCTTTTCCCAAAAGTTTTAAGTCCCCCTGGGGTGCCTGGGACTGGCAGTGGCAGCAGTGCCACCCAGACAGGGCACCTAGATCTAGTCTCCTGTCAGTCCAGTTCAGTGGAAGTGCCTTATTTGAGATTTTCTAGGTCAACCAGAGCCCAGATGTTCATTTTTTCCAGGGTCCTTATTCTCCCTCAATCTTTACCCTCTCCTGTCTGAGGATATGGTGAAGTGTTTGATTCATTTGACAGGAGGGCGCAGGTGGGGTCGAGGGAGGGCATGGTGGCAGTGTGGAACATAACAGGAATGGAAGGAACTTCTTTAAAACTTGATATCAAAACCTTGTGTGAGTATCATTCTTCAAATCATCAGCATAAAACAAGATTATTAAGATCAAGTTGTGCAATAGTATGTATTATATGAAACCAGGTTTATAATATTATTTTAAGTGTGCAAACTAATATGGCTCTCGATGACAGACTATGTAAATTCAAAGACATATCTGCTAGGTCTATGATTTCATAGGCAAATTGTGGTATGAGTAATTGCCTCCAGAAGCATGAAAAAGAGGCTTAGCCTTTGGGATAACATCTTAGTTTTATACCAGAAAACTTTAGCCTCCCACTCTCGCATGTCCTCGCTTCAATATCGGTCAGTTGGTCCTGTAGATGATTCCTCTAGATCGCCCAACCCCCCTCTTCCACTAACAGTTCTCCAAAATTCTTACACTCTTCCTACTATGGTCACCCTAAGCAGCCCAGAATTTCTCCTAGGATCACTTGCTTTTTCAATTCCATTAGCCACTTCTAAAGTCATCTCTATTTCTTTTGTTCTGCATTATTTCTTCTGGAGTCCCTATAGTCAGGAAGAACTTCATTCAGAATTGTCATAATGTGAAAATGTTACTTTGCATGTTTATAATTCATAACTCAAAAGTGTATTCATATTTGTTTTTGCTAATTAGCCCCTAAGGAACTAGAAGTCCTCTGCTGAAGTTGGGTAAGAGAGATAATTGAAACTCTCACAGAATCACCAAAGTTTTCAGGGCAGTAACACGCTTTTAGACAATAACAATTCCAAACCACATTAGATTCTCCTCATTTTTTATTAATTGAAGCACAGAGGAAAGATCTCAAATGTTTTAAGTAATTTATGTTGCTTAGAGTGTTGATTTAACACCAACAGAAAAGAAAAACAGGTAAGTAAACTGAGTCTTCATTTCTTTCTTTTTCTCAGGGTAGGCTGAAAAAAAAGGAAAAATATTAAGTGCTATGTATAAAGTGACATGTAATTTTCAAATCTATTAACATAAGTGCTACATTGCTTAGATTGTCTTTCCATAATTTCCACCAGTGAAAACATATAAAACTTGTCCTAGGCTTAGCTGGATTCCCTTTTGCTGGGTAAGGGTAGAAGGCACCAAGAAACACTGTGAAGCCCCTCTTCATTACAGGTTCCAGGAAACACAAGTTTCAGTCAGAGGGTTCTCATCACTGCCCTTAGAATCATCTACTTAGCACCTACTTCTTAACTAAGTTGCCACAAACGAAAAGCTATCTCCTCAAAAGACAGAAAGCGATGAAGAAAAATAATATATAAAAGAGCTAAGAACTGTAGTTATTGCTGGTCTTTGTGGCTCTTGACAAATGATCAGTCATATCTTTGCTATTTTAATAATAATGATTATGATTACTTAAAATCTAAGGTATTACTTAAAAAATCTAAGATATTGTTTACCTGAGATGCTCATAAATGTAGCATGTTTATGCTAAGGCAGCTTGACTTGCAGCAACAATTTTGGGGCCCTGAAACAAAGAAATGACAGATGTCAGGAAAATATTTGCATTAGCATTATAATGCAAAAATGCCATTCCATACAGTCATCAGTGGTTACAAAGTGATTTTATAAATGTATGGCATCCTTTAATTCTCATTTATTACAAGTATCTCTTGAAGGAAGCTCAGACACATCCATTATCTCCAATAGAATAAATATTAAATACATTATATAATATACAATACATATATTGTCAGGCCATAGGAAGAAATATTAAATGATTGAGAAATTTCAATGCAAATTTCTCCTACTGACCTATAAAATTAATCAAATCACAAACAAGCACTTTTCAGGAAAATATTTAAATAAATTAGTGCCTTGCTTTATTTACTGATAAAAAGATTTCAGATCTTATAAATACTTCTATCTATTTTCACAACCATCCTAAATTTATTTATTTATTGACTTATTTATTTATTTATTTATTTATTGGTGATACTGGGGTTCCTGAAAGCCCTTCTACCTCTGGAATACACTCCCAGACCTATTTTACTTTTGGAAACAGGGTATCTTAAGCCAGCGCGTGTGGCTGGCTTCGAACCTGCGAGATCCTCCTGTCTCCGCCTCCCAAGCGCGGGGATTACAAGCGTGCGCCACCACACCCGGCTGGAACCATCCCAAATTTAGAAACAGAACAGATGTTATAAACACTTAATACTGTACCACAGGAGAAACAGACAGAGGAGACAGAGGTCTGTTTCTGTTTTGCCAACAGGAGAAAAAAAAAAAAGCAAGAATTTCCTAAACCATCTCCTAAGATCATTGTAGCAGAATGAGACTTCTGTTTCATATGTTCCTCAATCTATGAATCCCTCAGGCCTGACCTGAACAAATACACAGAAGTGGAAATTAGATATATTGCAATGCAAACAGCTCCACTATACCTCTTCAGAGAAGCAGGCCTCCTTGTCGGCAGCATGGCAGCACTTATCTAGAAAAGCTGCGAAATCAGTCATCACATCTTTCAGTTTCTCCTTGGGGGCCTTGGGCTTGTGTTTCACCAGTTCAGCAAGTGCCCTGCATTTGAACAGAAAAAGAGAAAACAGCAGAAGAAGGGTTACTCACAAAAAAAAACAGAGATGGTAAGGATGGCATTGGATGGTAAGTCTTGGAACCAGGCAGCTCTGGGTTCGAAGCCGGGCATACCACAGCAGCCTAGGGATTCTCGTATGAGAATCTACAATGTTCAATTCTCATATGAGAATTCTACAAGTGAGAATTTAAAAATCCACTTCACTAGGGTTGGTAGGAGGATCCAGTGAGACAATCAGTACAAATCATTCAATGTTTTATGTAGTTTCAATAGCTCTCTGGAAAGGATCGTGTCACTGCACCCAGATATTATTCAGATCTTAGAATAAGATTGATTTTTACAGCTACTTAAGCCTTTAAAACGGTCCTTAGAATTTTGATTATCTGGAACTTCACTGTATAAGCTTCTCATCTGAGAATCTTTATATTTGTTTTTATTTTTAATGTGCCTCATTAAAAGTGAATAGAGGGGAGGCTACAAGTGGGTAATCAGCTAGTGGTTCTCTTTCACTGACATCTAGAGAGACACAATACCAGACAGAGAGAGCTGTGTGGAAATAACAGCTTTTGTAAGGATTTTTTTAAGTCTGGACCATGATTACATACCACCAGAGATGACAATTTTTCATTGCTAAATGTCACGATATCCTAACCCCTTCTTACAGCAACAGGGATTCAAGCCTCAAAACTCACACTTCTACATGATTTTTATTCAAGTCCCATCCTCAAAAGTCTCATCTTGGGGGTTTGTCTTGCCTGTGGGATCATCATAGACCAAACTTAAACATTCACACCTAAAAATAAATTCTTCTATGACTTCTGTACAAAAATCGCCAATTAAGGGGTCAGCCTTTTCTGTGGACCTGGCCTAAGATCTTATTCTACTTTGTTTTTCATCTACAATATTACATCCAAATATGAATAATTTTTAGGCAAGATTTCAATATAGTTTATTTCACTGCATTCATTTTGTTCTTTTTTTTTAATCTGTGTGGTACTGGGGATTGATCCCAGGAGTGATCCCAGGAGTATTCTACTTCTGAGTTACACCCCCCAGACCTATTTTACTTTTTATTTTGGAAAAGGGTCTAAGTTTCTGACAGTTTTGTTAAAATGTTAAGGCTGGCCTCAAACCTGTGATCCTCCTGTCTCAGTCCCTAGATTCTGGGATTACAGGCATGCACCACTGCACCCAGTGGATTCATTTTATTCTTGACCCGTTTATCAGCTTAGTAAGTCCAGTACTTAAATACTATACTCCATGGAATAAAATGACTACATCAGAATACCTTGCTCATTTCAGTTCACAATTGTTTCTATCAAGACTACAAACACATGCAATAATGCAATACTGCTCACATCTGTTTCTTTATTTGTTGCTCCTTCTCCGGAAGTGTGCATACATCCGCGTGGAAGGTGAATGTTTCAGCATTGAATTCTTTTGGAACATATGTTTCATCAGCTTCCAGAGCAGAAAAGCATGGTCGCCTGTTCACCAAGGACTCAGAGCAACATTTGGTGACCTTCTCACTCACTGGTGTTTTCTCATGCAACACACACAGCCGGTTCAGGACAACAGACAGCTAAAGAGCAGGAAGGAGAGCAGAAACTCAAAAGAAGCCAAGTGGAGAGTTTTCCCTCACCACTTACTTTCCCACACACCTGAAGAAGCATCATATTGAACTTGTAACTAAACATAAAAGATTTCTATAAGTCATCTGTCTTTGATTAAGTCTACACATCAAGAATAATGTGAAAATAATTGAAAATAATTTTATTTCTATATATAGTGGTGCTGGGGATTGAACCCAGGGCCATCTACCTCTGAGATTCACCCCCAGCCCTATTTTTTATTCTTTATTTTAAAACAGGGCCTCACTAAGTAGCTGAGGCTATCTGCGAAACACAATCCTCCTGTCTCAGCCTCCCGAATGCTGGGATTACAAGCTTTAGTATATGTTTAAAAGACTCACATAGTCTTCAACACAGGGCAGTCTGTCTGATTCAGGAAGCTTACAGCACTTGGTGCCCACTTTTCCCATGTGTCTAGATAGCTCCACGAGAGATGGTGTTGACACTTGAGGTGCTTTCTGTGTGTAGCGGATTAGGAGCCTGTAAGAAAAACAGTCCGTGTGTTTTCAGCCAGCCAAGAAACTGTCTTTTTATCATAGAGTGGATCAAGCAGAGGAAATTTAGCCCAAATCAACTAAAACGTTCATATTTTCCATTCACCACATTATCTTTCTCTCCAGGGCACTGGCATATGGTAGGTAGCCTATATATTAATCCTTAATTGCAAATTAATCCAAAAAAAGCCAGCCTCTAAACAAAAAATACTTACATGTTCTGGAATGGATACTCTCCAAGCTGATCATAAAGTTCACAGTTCTGTTTGACTATCTTCTGAGGCTCGTCAATCAGAGGCTGAAGCTCATCAAACTGGAAAATAAAACAATAATGTTTAAAGTAACCCCCTTGAGGGCTAAATGCAGGTCATTTCACCCCTTCCTTCCAACCCAGGCCACATGTGTAGATCTTAAACACCACATATGCTGTGTTCAAATTGTTTCTTTTATTTGACCAGGCTGCAGAGCACAAGTAGTTAAGAATGGCTGGCATCTGCATGGTGCTACCTCACCTACCCCGCTTTGGAATCCTCATCTCTAAGACAGAGACGAAATCACTGCTCACCTCACAGAGTTACCCTGTGAGCCACCTAAGCCAATGAAGTTGAAATAACACCGAGTACACGGTAAAGATCCCTGCGTGATGACTGTAAGTATTAGTATTATTAGGTCAGCTCTCTGGCTGGATCCTGAGCTCAACGAAAGGAGAACTAACTGCAGCATCAGTTAGTTCCATTGTGGTCCCTGGCTTATAGCACCTTTTTTTAGGGGAAAGAATGACTTTCCTTTGATTCTCGGTAGTTCGGAAACCATTATATACGCTTGTAGAAACCCTAAAATCCTCCAGAATAGAATTCTTCTAAATTGTTGTAAAACTATTCCTAAGCCTTCTCAAAAAAAAAAAAAAGACTTAAATATATTGTAAAGAAATGGTATCACAACCTCCCTTCAGCTATTAATTCTAGTACTTGATAAATCATTGGATCGGGCTCTTTTATGTCTAAGTTAAATCTTTTTTAATTGACATCTAAATTTACTTTATCTTATATGATTCTCAGGAGTATGGAAAACATAAAGAACTATGGTCGATATTTGTGGAATCAGAGCTTGCCCTCTTCATCCTTTTTTTTCTTTTTGGTGGTACTAGGGATGGAATTCAGGGGTGTTCTCCCTCCAAGCTATACCCCCCAGCCTTATTTTGTTTAATTTTGAAAAAAGGCCTCACTAAGTTGAGGAAGGCCTCACTAAGTTGCTGAGGCTGGCTGTAAACATGCACTCTTTCTATCTCAGTCTCCCAAGTACTGAGATTACAAGTGTGGGTCACCATGCCTGGTTTTCATCTCTTTTCTAGACCAACTATTTTAGGATTTATTAACCATTAACCATTGTACTTAAGGTGATTTTTTTTCTGTAATGTCTAAGAACACAAGATTAAATCCATCTCAAGAAAACATCTAAATTTTTCTGCATATCATTTCACATTCTTGCATTATTTTTCTTGCTTATTATTGTAATCACTAGTCAAAGCGCTACATTTTTCTTTTCCTGCAAAAGACATACCACTTTGGCATAGCACGAATGAGAATCATCTTGAGCACAGCACTTTTCCAGGGTAGCTTCGTATGCCTTGGCAAGTCTCAGCAGCAAAACAACAGAGTAGTCAGGATGCCTTCTTGCATATTCATACAAAAACCTAATTAAAATAAACATAGAATCCACTGAATATGTGAGCAAGAAAAATCATACAACTAACTTCAAGAGTAACTCATATTTCAAAAGTTTGAATTTGACTAAACCTCATACTTCCTGGGTTCGACTTCTGGCTCTGCCACTTATTTTAATATATTACTATAGATAAGTTATTAAGACTATTAGAGCCTTAGTTTCTGCCTCTATATAATGGGCAATGATAATAGAATCCATCTTACAAAGTCGATTGTGAGAATACATTACATAATTCTGTAAAACATACACTTTCTGGCACATTTAATTGTTTGGTAAATGGTACCAATTATATGTATGTATTTCGACTTGAACTACATATCAAAAGTATTCTGGTAACTGAATGGAGATACATTCTTAAATTTTTCTTTTCTCTCTCTTTGACTAAGAACTTGTAGAGTACCTAAGTTTATTATTTCATGCATAAAATATCATCATAATCCAATGATTAAAATCAAAGTCTGTAACCACCCTTACTGACAACATATAACCATTCATCATTTAATTGCAAACTACCTTGCCATACAACTGAACTTCTGCTCTTTTCAATCATTTATGAAGCACCTAGTGTCAGATTCTATACTTTCTCACATATATTTCTGCTGCCATCATATAAATAGGTAGCTATAGATACATCAATAAGTACACAGATGATTGATAGGCATATCTTCATGTGTATTTATATGTATTCAAGAAATACTCTTAGAATCAATGCCTGCACAAACACTATATATATATATATATATATATATATATATATATATATATATATATTATGTATACACAAATATTTCTAGAGATAGTTCCAGAAATATCCCCAAGAAATAAAGAACATTGAACTTCTGCTGAGAACAGATACTCTTTCATGACAATATTTTAAACTAATTACACTTTCAAACTTTTTTTTTTTTTTTTTTGGTGGTACTGGGGTTCCTGGAAGCCCTTCTTCCTCCGGGCTACACTCCCAGACCTATTTTATATTTTTGAAACAGGGTCTCTTACGCCAGCACGGCTGGCTTCAAACCTGCGCGATCCTCCTGTTTCCGCCTCCCAAGCGCGGGGATTACAAGCGTGCGCCACCACGCCCGGCCCACTTTCAAACTTTAAAAACTGGGAGAGGGAGGAAGCATTCTAGACAACATGGAAATTGTAGTAATGCCAAAGGCAAGACTACCATATTTTTCTAAGTTGTGAGGACATACAAAGGCTAGAAGAGGCTAATTCCTTAACTACTCACGTGCCCAGGAAGACGTCTTTTGCCTCAGCATAGTTTTTGCAAACATCTTTGTCCTCAACAAAATCAACAGTCATTGCAGGTAAATCAGCAGGCATATCATCCCTTTCCACTTCAGCAATGCAGTGGGATTTTTTCAGCAGGGGCATTTCACAGCATTCCTTCAGTTTGCTGGAGATTGTTTCCTGGTTGTCACAGATGTACTTGGAGAGGGCCGCCTGTAAGCAAGTCAAAAGTTGTCAGACGTGCGTAGGCATCGCTGCCAATCTTGTCCCAAGACCTCTGTTGAGCTCACAGAACACACTCACTGTACCATACACACCCAACATACCGTTCAGTTCTCCTAAGCCTGGAGACTCAAATAGAACTATTATGACCGTTCTGCTTGACTCAAAAGACTATTCAGGAGCAAGTTATTATTTATTTTAATTAATTTTATTTGTTAATTAATTTTGTTCCTACTATTGAGGCATTTATGATTTCTTAATTAAACCTCCGTGCCTTTTGTTTTTCAAATATTTTTCCCAAATTAAGTGCAAGCATTTTGAAAACAAACAACTAAATAAAATATGAGTTCTTTAAAAATGAGTCAAGATCATAGTCATGGCCTTGCATATATATATGTATGTGTATATATGTATGTATGTATATATATATATATATATATATATATATATATATATATGCCTTGAATTTTCCAGGAAGTATCATGATAGCTTAGGTATTTGGTCATATTTTTAATCTTTAAGCAAAGAGAGACAATATTACAAGTTTGGGGAAAGAGAGACCATGTTTGAGGACACAGAGAGTTAATTAAAGGAAAGAACACAAAAGGGGAACATACACCATTTCCAAGGGTCTCTTGGGGTTCTGGCCCTATCTATATCCCCAAAATATCTTAGGGATCTACCTTTGTAGTTGTCCCTTTCCATTAAAGCCTTTATTTTCAGAGCATGACTGAAAGGAGTTAGAAATCAGCGAATGAGTTTTTCATGTCATTTAGTAATTAGGATAGCCAGGTTAAGAAAGTAAAAAAGTACCACAAAGCAGGAAAAGCTTGGAGATAGAGCAAGTGGGAGCACAGAAGGCCATGCCAGCCAATGCCAGCAGTCACCACTGACACTAAACATATTCATTCTACCCACTTAAGCATGCAGGCGGCCAAATATACATTAATGACTCTTTACCCTGTCATCTGCACATTCAAGCAGGTCTCCGTGGCAGCATTCCTTGGTGACTTTGGTAACATCTCCTACTATCTTGGAGATTTCTGCGAAGTCAGCATTGGGAAATTTCTGGCTCATGCGAGCTAGTGCCCTAGAAAGAAAATTCCCCCATCAAAATATAGTTATCATGAAATATTTTATATGAAAGCAGAAGGATAATGCTATTTATAACAAACTCAAGACCAGACTAAGATACAGAAATGATTCATGCATTAGCTATTTTAACACTAGACATGAACCTAAATGATTATCTTTTATCCTTGGGCAGAATTAGCCATTGTTGGAGTGGGTGTGATGGTTATAAAGCTAATGATTCATAAAGTCAGAAATCAAAGAGGAATTATAAAAGGTCAAGAGTTGAGGGACATCAGGCTTGAAGCCTAGATCTGACTTCCCAATCTGACAGCTCCCCTTCTTAGCAATGTGACCCTAGGCAAGTTATTCAACCTCTCTGAGCGCCAGCCTTGCTGGTGTCACCACACACGCTGAATTGAAGGACTATTTTGAAGACTGAATTAGATAATACACGTGAAAGGATTTTATAATTGGGAAATAGGACATAAGCTGCCTCTTATTTTTCCTTAATTAAAATACACTATTTCGGACTTTTAAAGGTCTCTAAGAAGAGAAATTTCATAACTTCTATAGAATTAGAGAGTTTGTTGTTTTAACAAGAAATTGATTCAGCACTTAAGACTTGTGTCAAGCTGTAAAAGGGTAATATCAGCATTATTTCCAAAATCACTTCAGAGTTGTCCATATCTTCTGGTAAAGGAGACTTTTTCCCCCAGAACCAGTCATTGCCTGTGTGATCTGTATTTTCATGTTAGGTGCTTTGTTCACCAATTGGTTTTATTAGTTTGGATGGTAAGAATGAGAGACAATGATAGTCCAGCTGACATTTCTAGAGAGCATAGATAATGTCCATTATTTTTACTTTATCTCCTATTATGTTGATTCATTGTTGACTAACAAGTAGAGGGGCAAGTGGGATTTTTTTCTTAGCTCAATTATTGAAAATTGTTCTCAGAATCAGCCAAGTAATATAAAATCAGAGGTCTAGGTTAAAATATGAGATTAAAAGCAGATTTGGAATTATGAGAAAATTATAAATAGTAACTTCTTACTTGGTGGCTGAATTCAATTATCAGGATATAAGTGACATGTAAACAGTTTCAAGTCGTTGGAGAGAAAGATAAAATTAAATAAAATACCCTGACTATAGCTCTATAAAATAATGGACCTAAAGGAAGATCCCTAGTCTTTATAAATAAATTAAATTTAAATACATCTTGTTTCTTTTTAGGACAAAAAAGTTATTATCTTCTAAATTCTTTGACAAAATACTGTGAAATTGTTACTAATGTTCTGATTCTTACCTCTTTTCACTTTCTACCTCTTAGGCAACAACAAACAAAAAATATATTTGAAAGCATTGTGCAAAATACCATGTACACCTTTGGCAACTGAGACGTTATCATTTACATCTTTATAAAAAATTCAAACTGGGTTAAAAAAATATTTACCAGGCTTTGAAAGCTCTTTCTCCGAATTTGTGGATACTGGCGCATTTGAGTCTCTGCTGGGCAGATGAAGCCATCACTTTTTCCTTCAAGGCATCAAGCTACAAAAAGGAATCAGTTTGAAAAACTCAGAAGAGAAATCTTCTACACAGCAAGGCCCTTCATAAGCTCAGATGAGACTACACCAAACTAAATATTAAAAAGATAATTTCTACCTATACTCCTAAGTATTCCCTTTGGAAAATAATTATTTTTGCTATGTAAGAAAAGGAAAAATCAAGCCAGGTATGGTGGTGCACACTTGTAATCCCAGCAGTCAGGAGGCAGAGACTGGAGGATCGCAGTTCAAGGACAGCCTCAGCTACTTAGTGAGGCCTTTTGCAATTCAGTGAGACCCTGTTTCAAAAACTAAAAGACTAAAAAAATAGGGCTGGAGGTGTAGCTCAGAGGTAGAATGCCCCTGGGTTCCATCCTTTGTGCCGCAAAAAAATAAATAAAATAAAATAAAAATAAGTAAAAGACTAAAAAATAGAACTAGGGGTATAACTTGGAGATTACCCCAGTACTGCGAAAGAAAGAAAGAAAGAAAGAAAGAAAGAAAGAAAGAAAGAAAGAAAGAAAGAAAGAAAGAAAGAAAGAAAGAGAGAAAGAAAGAAAGAAAGAGGAAGGGAGGAAGGAAGGAAGGAAGGAAGGAAGGAAGGAAGGAAGGAAGGAAGGAAGGAGAAAGAAAGGAGAGAGAGAGAAAGAAAGAGAAAGAAATGAAGAAAGGAAAAAAGAAAGAGAAAGAGAAAAAGAAGAAAAGGAAAAGGAAAGGAAAAATCAGTCTAATTGTGGCAGAGGTCTTTAGGTAGTTAAAAAACAGTATGGACATTGCCGTGAAAAAGGGCCTTGAAAGGAAAATTAGACATTTGTATACCGGGAAATATAGTAACTTTGCTGGCTTCTCTTAATTTTATGTATAATTCATTAAGTCCCTACTCTACCAACGTGTGTGTGTGTGTGTGTGTGTGTGTGTGTGTGTGTGTGTTGTACTGGGAATTTAACCCGGGTGCATTCTATCTCTGAGCTACATGCCCAACCCTATTTTATTTGGAAAAGGGTCTCACTAAGTTGCTGAAAGCCTTGCTAACTTGCTGAGGCTGGCTTCAAACCTGTGATTCTCCTGCCTCAGTTCCCAAGTAGTGGGATTATAGGTATGTGTGCCACCATGCCTGGCTCTCCACTAAGTCTTTATAACACCAGTTAACCTCCCAGAAAATAAGAATGACAGCACACAATAAATACATATAAAAGGAATGAATGAACTCTGTCTCTTCTGGCTTCTAGCTACAATAAATTTCTCTATTTTGAAATCCTTCGCCATGGAAAAATAAACAAAAATGGGGCCCCCTGCAGTGCAGTTCAACAAATGTATTTCACTAGAGTGATCAGTGCCATAAAGAGTGGTAGGATATTTAGATACACATGCAGTGATTCCCTTGGTCAGGTCAGAATTGATAAAGCTCGGGAGGAGGAAGAAGGCGATTAGAGGCCTTCAAAGAGAATTAACAATTCTCTTGGGGTCATAAAAGTAAAAAATGCTTTTATGACCATGCAGGGAAGTTTCTATCAAAAACTTGGATTTCTTAAATCTAGCCTTAAGATGGTCAAAATCTGAGGTTGCTTCATGAACCAGTTCTTTTGTACTTTGGTGTTCTTTGTTTTGATAAATACCTTTGGTGTCAGGCAGGCTTGTTTATCATCAGCTTGGCAGCATTCTGTCAGAACAACTTTGTATTTTTCAGCAAAGTAAAGGAGTTCTGGGGCATAAAAGTAAGGATGTCTTCTGGCAATTTCATATAAATACCTAAATTTTTACAAAAGACAACAGGTAGTCATTTTTCCATAGCACACACACTACTGCAGAAACAATTATAATCAACATTCTCCCCAGAGCCTCCTAATGCCAAAGACATGTACTGTGCCAGTTAAGCTCAATTTGCACCTGATGACCCTGATCTTGGCTGTGTGTGTGTGTGTGTGTGTGTGTGTGTGTGTGTGTGTGTGTGTTTTACTGGAACTGAACCCAGGAGCATTCTACCTCTGAGCTATACCCCAGCACCCCTGTTTTTTGTTTTTATTTTAGAAAAAATATCTCAATAAGTTGCTGAGGCAGGCCTTGAACCTATGATCCTCCTGTCTTAGCCTCTCAAGTACTGGGATTTCAGGTGTGCACCACAGCTCCCAGTTTGAACTTGTTATTCTTTAAGTCGTCAAAAAGGAAGGCTAAATTTGTGTAGGTTTGTTTGTGTGTGTATCAGCATGCACACATGTGTGCATTACATATAAAATGGTATTGGGGCGATCTAATGTTGCTGGCTAAAATGAAATAAATCCTGAGAATAGCCACATGAATTTTTTCAGGATATTTTAAAACGTGTCTTATCTTAAATTTGTCACATAGATCATACTGAGTTTCAAGAGCAAAAGATCTTTGATCATATTTTTTGGTGGTGTAAAATTTTGTAATATCAAATACTACTTCTTTAAAAATTCATTGCTATAAGAACAAAATTTCTAGTCTTAATGTTGAAACCATTTGGGGGTATGGTACTTGTTATGAGTACGGCCTATTCCTTAGGGTTTGTTTTTTTTTAATCTAGCATTAAAATGGTCAAAATCTGAGATTGCTCTATGAACTGGTTCTTTTGTATCATTTTTATTTTTTTTATTTTGAGACAGAGACGTCTGATTTCTTCATTACTTACTGTCCCAAAAACTTCTGGCTGTTTTCTTGAAAGGAGGCACAGATAGCATCTGCCGGTGGTCTGACAAGTGGGGGTAGGCTCGGGCTGTCATCTTTGTGCTGCAGGAAGCATTCGTTTCTCTCAGGTTCTTGTTTAGCGCAGCAGTCAGCCAATTCACCATAGGTTTCGCGAAGAGTTGGAATTGCACACAATTTATCTCCAAAAACAGTATGCTAAATGGAAGAGATCAGGCTTCAAATTACTGGGCAATATTTTCTTTACGTCCAAAGAATAGTGTATTATTAATTACATATTTAATCTCATAAAACTTGGTTAGGTAATAATATACATTGTATGTCTATTCTTACATGAAGCAGATATGCACTGAAGCATCACCTGATATCCCACAAATACGTACAATTGTATGTTTTTATGTATGAGTTTAAATTTAAATACAAAAAAGATCAATGAAACATTTAAGAACTTACTCCAAAAAAGGAAATAACAAGAATATACTTTACTTTCCTTCCCAGGTTTAGTTTCCCTTGATTTGACTATCTCTGTATCATTTTTATAACAACCAACTGCCACAGTATTATTTATGATAAATATAACAGAAGGGCAAAAGGACTACTAATGGCATTAAAGAATGTTACTTTAATTTTCTTTCTTCCTGACACTAAAAAGGCTAAGAAAGCAACCATTATAACAAAAACCAAGGGAAATGGGGCACCGTGGAGCACACCTGTAATACCAGTACTTGGGAGGCTGAGACCGGAGGATTTCAGGCCTACGGCCAATTTCAGTAACTTAGCAAGACCCTGTTTCGAAATAAAATAAATAAAGCTAGGGGTATAGGTCAGAGGTAGAATGCCCCTGGGTTCAATGCTCCAGTACTTTCCCCCTTCGTAAAAAAGGGGGGAGGGATGAGCTTTTGGTATAGCAGGTGAGATCTTGGTAAGAAAGCAAGGAATGACAGTTTCTCATTCATCTGCTTCTTTTTAAAGGGGTTATGAGTAGACACTATTTAAGACAGAAGTAACAATCTACTATTCATTGTTTGGGGGGGGTTGTTGTTTTTGTTTTTGTTTTTGTTTTGGTAGTACTGGGGTTCCTGGAAACCCTTCTACCTCCAGGTTACCCTCCCAGACCTATTTTATTGGAAACAGGGTCTCTTAAACCAGCGACGAGGCTGGCTTCGAACCTGCGCGATCCTCCTGTCTCCAGGCGCAGGGATTACAAGCATGCGCCACCATGCCCGGCTTGTTTTTTATTTTGTTTTTGTTTTGTTTTGTGGTGCTGGGGATTGAACCCAGGGACACTCTGTCTCTGAGCTAAACCCCCAACCCTATTCATTTTTTTATTTTGAAAAAAGATCTCACTAAATTAAAGAAGGCCTCGCTAAATTGCTGAGGCTGGCCTAGAACCTGCAATCCTCCTATCTCAACCTCCAAGCTACTAGGAAAATACACTATTTAGCACTAACAGTCAAGGTGTAGAAACAACCTAAATGTCCACTAACAGATAAATTAATAAAGAAAATGAGAATGAATGAGAAAAGAAAATGTATCACATATATACAAGGGGGTACTACCAAAAATTTTTTCCTTAAAAAGAAGAAAATGCTACCACTGACACCTGCATGGATACACTTTAAGGACATTATGCTAAGTACAATAAGCCAGTCATAGACAAATACTGGATGATTCCATTCACAGTAGGTATCTAAAATAGTTAAATTCACAGAATCAGAGAGCAGAGTGGTGGCTGCCAGGGGCTAGAAAGAGGAGGAAATGGGGAGTTAATGATCAACTGACATAAAATTTTACTTAAGCAAGATAAATAAACTCTAAAGATCTGTTGTAAGCCAGGCATGGTGGCGCATGCTTGTAATCCCCACTCTTGGGAGGCTGAGACAGGAGGATCGCACAGGTTCGAAGCCAGCCTCAGCTACTTAGTGAGGCTTTCAGCAATTTAGTGAGACCCTGTTTCAAAATAAAATATAAAATAGGTCTGGGAGTATAGCCCAGAGGTAGAAAGCCTCTGGGTTCCATCCCCAGGAACACCAAAAAAAAAAAAAAAAAAGAAAAGAAAAGAATAAAGATCTGTTGTCAGAAAAATTCCACAATTATTGTACATTATTGATAATAATGTGCTGTACACATAAAATTTTACAAAAGTGAGTCTCATGTTGAGTATTCTTACCACGATAAAATTGTTCTTACCACAACAAAATTAAAAAATACAAAAACACATACTATCACTATTAGCCTCCATGTAAAGAAGTCAAACATCAGATGTCGAAAGGAGAGTGTTAGAAATGGCAAGCTGCCACTTAAATACACGACGAATGTTGTGTGTGGTCTCAGTGAAGAAATGTTTTTATAAAGGTGAACATAGCTACAGTGTCTCTGTCCCAGAAGACAGAATAGCTTATCAGCCTACAGGCAACTTGTGAATGTTGCTTACAAATTTGTTTATTTAGTGGTAATCTTTTTAAGAGGAAAATGAATATTTTCTTCTGCATACTCAGAAAACTTCAAGGAGAAGAAAGAACCCTCCAGATTAGGATGCACTTACAAGTGGCTTGTCACAGCCTGCAGCAGACTCATCAGCAGCACACGCTTTGGCCAATTCAGTTACTTCAGTTGCTAATTTTACATGTTCGTCAAATGGGCACTGCTGGAGATACTGAGAAAAGGCAATCAGGGCCCTGAAAGCAAAGACAAAGAAATATGTAGTACATAAAACTTTAATATAAAACAGGTTACTGGGCTAGGGAACAAATCCTGTATGTACAGATAGTCTATACTTTACATATCTTTCTAATTATTATCCAGAAAGCTGATTCAACTCAGGTACTATCTGAGGCCTAACCAGACACATGCACCTAGCTTCTTAGGCGAAAGGGATAGTATATCCACCATATTCAAATATATGTGTGTGCAAGTCAGTAGCTAAGTACATACCTGGCAAACAATGGAACTGTATACTAAATAGACTGTCAAGACTGTATACTAACTAAACAGATCTAATTGTCAAGATCTTATGGCATGCCTTGTCAAGGCTAGACATTACATAAGTCCTTTGAGTGATTTAAAACAAAGACAGAAAAACACACACATACACCTCATTTAGTCAGGGCACAGGATAATATTGACCTTTAAAAAATTAATTATTTCTCAACTTTTACTGGATTAAAAAATCATTTAAAAGTTCAGAGGAAACCATAGAACTACTTGCTATGTAAAGGGAAGTTAGTAAGTGAGCTGCTTTAAGGACCATTCCACCTTTGCATAAGAGTTCCAGATTTCACTGCCCCCAATACAGTACCCATTAGTCATGTATCACTATAAAAACCTAAATTAACTGAACTTAAATACAATCTGAATTTTTGTACCTCAGTTGCACTTGTCACATTTAAGGTACTAAATAGCCACATGTGGCCAGTGACTACCATATTGGACCACACTGATGAATATTTCCATCGATGCAAAAAAATTCTATTAGGCAGCCCTGCTCTAGAACCTGGACCCCGACGGCAGGTGAATATAAGAACTTTAGAGTAATAACCAACCCTATCAGAGATTTTAAATTCAACTCTTCAATATTGTAACTTACAGGCCTTTGAAATGTTCTTCTCCCACATCAGTAAATCGATGAGCAATCTCACTTTTGTCTGGAGAGAAGAGAGGAAAACAACACGAGACGTGTTTAAATACTAAACAAAACAACTGGTTATGATGCTGCCCTTTCCATTTCACTCAGGTCATTGATTTCCTTCAAAATATTGAACTCTCATCTCTACATATCAAATCTTGGTGTGGTGGTGAACTGTTTCTTCTGCATTTAAAAAATTATTCAATCAGGAAGAATACTATCTTAAAAATTATTGAACATTTATACCTATATATTCTAATTTGGATATGATCTAATGCACTTATAGTATCTATGAACAGCTATTAAGAAAACAGTCTGAAATACAAGTAAATATAATACAAGTTCTATTTATAATATTAACATCACAAGGCTTTTTTTAATAAAGCTTGGTGAAGTAGATAGAGCTTTGAGATAGTTATGAATTCTATATTCAACTTTCTTCTGTGAAGTTTAACACACTCCACCTAGCATTCCTTTGTATGCAAAAGAAAATTATATTCACTAAAGATTTATGACCATTTTTCATCTTAGATGTTTGAAACATATTAATAAGATAACTACAAAAGAGTTCACAAATAAAAAATATCATCACATTTCTAGAAATAAATGCTATAGAAAAACTTAATTCTTTAAATATGCGAGGTTTACTGAAATTTTCTTTTACTAGGAAAGTAAAAGTTGAACAATGGAAAAATAGAATTCTTACGTGCATCTCGGCGAAACACACCCCTGGAATAAGCAGAATTGAAGAGAAAGAGAAGGGAAATAAAGGTAACCCACTTCATTGTGCCAAAGGCTTGTGGGGTTGATAGAAGAGAAAAGTAGGAAGAATAGAGGAAAATTCACCCTAATATACTTCTTTAACCAATATTTGTAGATAATTAACTAGACTCATCTCTGTATTTCATTGGTTCCCAACTGATTACAAAATCCGAATATTCTTGCCAAAAAATTGTTTAACTAGATCCCTTGCGTATGTTTGCCATCTGGAACTGTTTTTACCACAAAACATCTTATCAAATTTTACATAAGAGTTTAAACGATTTGTACCTATTATTCATTACCATGTTCTTTTTTTGTGTGTGTGTGGTACTGAGGATTGAACTCAGGGGCATTTTATCTCCAAGTTACACCCCCAGCCCTATTTTTCATTCTTTATTTTGAAACAGGATCTCACTAAGTTGCAAAGGGCCTAAGTAGCTGAGGCTGGCTGCAAACCTGCAATCCTCTTGCATCCGCTTCCCAAGTACTGGGATTACAAGCGTGCGCCACCACGTCCGGCTTCATTACCATGTTCTTTATCTGCTGTTTCCCATTTGAACATTTTGGTTTTGATGTTTTTAAAAATATAACCAAACCAATGACTCTGGAAATAAGATACACAAACTGCATTGCTAATTCCAAGTATGCTTTTACCTATAAGTAATGAAAGATGTATATATACCTGCACACATTTTTAGGGCTTCCGTGTCTTTGGACACTGTTTTGTCTGGGGAAAAAGATTTCTTTTGCCTCGAATACAAACTAATAAATAGCTATAGCAACACAACAACTAAAATAAATATTTAGAAGTTCCATGTTTTCATCCCCACTCTGGTCTACATGCTACACAGAGGTGCCAAGGTAGGGCACTTCTATCCAATGGAGCATCTCTCATGGGATTTTCAGTTAAGAAGACATTGGGAAGAAAATGGACCCAAATGACAGTGATGACAATTTTTGCCATCATAACTTCCACAGGGACAGGGTGAGCCTGGTTACACCTCTAGCAGCTAGAGAATCCTAGACCTTCTTCGCCAGACATCAAAGAGATTCCATTCCTGTTTCACACTTTTTTCTCCTTTTTAATAATAAAAAAACCACAAGTTGTTCTTTAATGTTACTTTAAATTTCAAAATAAGTTTAATTAACATTATTTCTAAAACCAAAGCAAAACAAAGATAATATTTAGAAAATATTCTACAAAGTAGGTAATGATAAAATTTACATGCCTTTTTCTAATAAGTCTAGATGCAAGAGTGAGCATGCAATTTTGATCACTGAACATATCTGAATTGCTAATTCATAACTTCAAGACTTATTCACTCACACATATGCCTTATGCAGATATTTTATTTAACAAATACATGGAATAGTATCTACCTACTTTGTACTACAATAATATAGGACAATGATAAATATCAAAAACTTAAAAGAATAAAATTCATCATGATGGAGTAGGAACTTTGAATTGATTTCCTATGTTTAATGAAGATTCCATAGCTTTAAAATATGAAATGATAACACCCTAATCTTTCCTTAGCAGCATCAATATGCATTTTGCATGTATATATATTTTTTGGTTGTGGTACTGGAGATTGAACCCAGGGGCATTCTATATCTGAGCTACACTCTTAGCCCAATTTTTTATTTTTATTTTGAAACAGGGTCTCACTAAGTTAATGAAAGTCTCACTACTTGCTGAGGCTGCCCGCTAACCTGTGATCCTTCCCTCTCAGCCTCCTAGGTACTAGGATTACAGTTGAATGCCACCATCCCCGACTTGTGTGTACATTTATTAATGATTAGTGGATAGTTGATAAATCAAAATACTTAATTCTTAACATGATCTGCATGCTTAAAATTCATCTTAATTAGTTAGAAATGCTTTAACATGTGCATTCCGTGAGTTCTCAAAGTAAGAATTTCTACATTTTTTTTTTCTGAAAACCTTGGCATGAATTTTGCATGTACATTCTATCTTTAGAGTAACAAAGTCACATAATTGTTAGTTATTTCTAAATATCCTGTTCCTCACAGTTTTAAACTCTATGTTTGTTCAATCATCAAAGAACTTTGGCATGAGGGGAAATGCAAATATTTAAACTAAGAGTTCTAAATATGGTTTAGAGAATCTATTTTCTAAGTAAATAGAAAAATAGTTACAATGATTTTTAAATGTTTCCTCGTTTTTATTGGAAAAGTTGAAGATAGAGAGTAAAGAAAATTACTTTATTTAGAAATAATAATTGTATATAGTCAGAGAAGAAAAAAGGCCCAATTGAAAAGCAAATATAACTAGGAGTTAAACCTGCACCTTTATCTTTTCCATTTATTTTGTTTGATTGTTTGTGGTACTGAGGATGGAATCCAAGGATGTTCTACCTTTGAGCTATACCCCTAGCCTTATTTATTTATTTGTTTGTTTGTTTGTTTGTTTGTTTATGTGTGTGGTACTGGGGACTGAACCCAGGGGCATTCTACATCTGAGCTATATCCTAAGCCCTATTTTATTCTTTATTTTGAAACAGAGTCTCACTAAGTTGCAGAGGGTCTCATAAGTTGCTGAAGCTGGCTGCAAACCTGCAATTCTCCTGTCTCAGCCTCCCAAGTACTGAGATTACAAGTGTGAGCTGCCACCACACCCGGCTCCTATTTTTTTTTTTTTTTATGTTGAAACATGGCCATGCTAAATTGCTGACAGCCATGCTAAGTTACTGAGGCTATGAGGCTAGCTTCAAACCTTTGGTTGTCCTGTCTCAGCCTCCCAAATACTGGGATAACAGGTATGCGCCACTAAGCCTAGCTTATTTTTCGTTTGTTTTTCTTAGTCTTTTCTTTTTCTTTTTCTTTTTTTTTTTTTTTTTTTTTTTTTGTCCTTTTGGAACTGGGGATGAAACCTAGGGTGCCGCACTTGTGAGGCTAGCACTTTGCCACTGAGCTACCTCCCAGCCCCTTTTTTGTTCATTTTGACAAGATAGAAAAGACAAAGTTTTGAAGTACATGAAGAGTCTCTTTGGACTCATCCACCACTTCCTTGCCACCCCAATCATAACCCTAAACCTTCTATCCTTGGATTCCGAAAACTTCTCTCAGAATATTTGGAACGAGGCTCACCCTGCATCTGGCCATCTTCTTTGGCCCAGCCTTTCTGCCATCTTCCTTTGTGAGAGAGTATTACTTCTGGGTCTCCTCTTAAAAATGAAGTGAAACATATGAGTAATATCCTCAGTATTTTAGCAAAGACTTTGTAGAAACAACCACTGAAAGCACAGTCATTCCAAAATCCAGGAAATTTTGAAGTATTTGGAGAAAAGATCAGGAATAAGAACATGTTTGCTAGGCATTTTCCCCTAGATACGAAGGACATAAGAATGGTCTGAAAGGCTTTCTAAAAATTACAGAAGGGTAGAAAAGTGACAACTCTAAGCGTCAGACTGAATAATTGAAATGTAATAAGCAATTTAATTTCATATTCACTTATGAAGAAATATTTCCAAATTAAAAAATAAGAAAAGTGCTCAAATAAAGTATGAGATTATATAGGTTTTTCTAATGCAAATAAAACCTTGTATCCCAAACATCAGTTGTGCCCTCATTCCTCCCATAACTATCAATGCCTCCAAAATATCCACTTGAATTAATGAGAAATAGTAAATTTACTGAAGATCTCATGGAGGACAAGGAAGAGATAGTTTATATCACAAAACCCAGGCTAGAGAGGTAAGTCCACAGCACAAATCTCCAGCTGCTCTGTGGGTAGAGGAAACATCACAAAAAGATGTCTAAGCAACAACCAATTCAGTTTATAAACCCAGAAATGCCTGTCTGTGTTGAACTTGCAAATATTCCTAATCAAGTTCATAGGAAAGGAATGAAAAAAAATTTTGAGTTCACAATGAGCACATACCTGCAGGTCTAGAAAACTGACCCTTATTTAAGCAGCCTATTTCTACTTGATCTCTGCCCAGAAAGAATCATACGAGGAGGTGCAGAGGAAATTTAAAGATGTCCAAACTGAGGTTTTGACTGTTGAGATGGGGGTTGAGGGAGGTGTCAGCCAAGCTTCTCCCTACAGTGTTGTCAACTTTGACTGCAGAAGTTGCTTAAAGATGCTTATGTCCTACACTGATGAACAGTTTGAATGGTGCTTTCATGACAAGAGCAGCCTTGTCATGAGCAGCGGACACATCACTAGTAACAGCGCTGCTGCTTTCATTTTATGTCATCTTTTGGACATGAACCTTCACATGCTTCACATGAAAGCAATGAAGAACAAGGTGATTCTTCGTCTGCCCTTGCAAAATCCCACACTCTAAAGAAACCAGAAGAAAAGGATCCTGGAGGAAACTGAAGAACAGAAAACAGTATCCACCATTTACTGATGCAGAATCAGATGAAGATGAAAGTCTAGAAATCAGGTGAGAGTTCTCAAGGTCAGCATCCTACTCTCTGCAGTTGGTTCCAATTCAATTGATTAAAACCCAAAACCAGAAGGTCAGAGGCAGCCTCTACCTATGGGTATTCTGGAAGTGGAGCACCCAGAACACATCAACCTTCTGGAGCTGAGAACAATGTGCATCACCCACACACAGGATCTCCAAAAGTGAGCCAGGCCTTCACCGTGAAGTGAGCCAGGCCTTCTCCATGAAGTGAGCCAGGCCTTCTCCATGAAGTAAGCCAGGTCTTCTCCCATTCTGGGAGGCTCAAGAGAGGAGGCAGGAATGGAGGATGAGTAGAATGACATCCTGCTGGAAAAGGCGGCTGAACTCTGCTTGTTAGAGACCTCCGCGAGGACACAGGGGCACATGCAGATGGACAGCGTGGACAGGAAGGCGAGGCTGGGACCTGGGGTGCCAGGAGTTAGAAGAAGAGGAGGACATTCCAGTTAGAAGATAAAACACTTCAAATGAGTACTGCAGGTGTGGGTGTCATGAGATTTGTTGGAAGGGTGCCAAGCCACATTGTACAGTACCTGTGTCCAAATTTAATTTAACTTTTATGTGTTTTTGTACATGTACAAAGTGCTTTGCCATTTGTGTTCCCCTGTCATGTTACATTTTTGTATGTTGTGAGGTGAACTTTTACTTTCTTCTTTCTTAATCAATCATGAATGTTAGAATTGATTTCCAAGAACCAGTAGAATGCATAATTTTAAGTTTCTCTAATTTCCTGGCCTAATAATTACATGAAGCCCTCTTAATTTACATCTAGAACATTTGGACATACCCGGAATGTTCCAATAGGGTAGAGACATGGATTCAGTGATAAGGAAAGCTGCACTATGTTGGTGCAAAGCTATTTTCTTATCATGTTACATCATGTGGCACCTATTCCTTGGTTTCATGTTTGTATGCAACGTCTAAAACCAGTTTTGCTGCTGTAGTTCTATATCATTAATTCTGCACAATTCACATCTGTAACCAAATAAAACAGGATATAGTTACCTAATGAGCTAAGTGTTTAAACAGACTTTTAGGGGTGAATTTTAAGAAGCTGTGGATTGCGTTGCTGGGTCTTTTTTTTTTTTTTTTTTTTTTTTTTTTGCGGGTCTGGAGATGGAACCCAGGGGCATTTGACCTCCGAGCTACACCCCCTTTATTTTGAAACTGAGTCTTGCTGAGTTGCAGAGGGCCTCACTAAGTAGCTGAGGCTGTCCGCAAACCGCAATCCTCCGGTCTCAGCCTCCCAAATGCTGGGATTACAAGCGTGCGCCACCACGCCCGGCATTGCTGGGTCATTTTTAAAACGGTGCAGAGAATTCACAACCTTTTAATGTTCTCTGCTAACTGGCTACACTATGCTTTGGAGAAAATCAAAGTAGCCTTGAGCTCCAGTTTTCATATTAATACTAATAGTCTATGAACTATTATTACTCAATTTATTTAGAAAATATTTTTAAGAAAAATTGGTATTTGTCCTGTTTAGAAACCACCTGTTTATATTTTGCACTGCCCTTTACTATATTTTCCATAACTGCAGGTGTAAACAATCCCACTCAACAATGGAAATGGGTGCCCTGTGGTTGGCATGCCACTGAACCTAGATGTCCCATTGGACAGAGTTCCTGCTGCAAAGCCTCAGGCCTGTGAAGCCCAGTTGCCCACCATGGTTTCCTGATTCGAGTTTCCACCAACTGTTCCCTTTTTGAATGATTATCTATTAGGAAGCAAATAGAAGTAGCCATTTTTAAATAATAGTGCAGGCTGTCTCTTCTACTTTCAGCTGGTCATTCTCTTCACTTGTATAAAAGACATTTCTCCAAATATACGATAGGAATGAAGGAGGTTTCTAAAC
Organism: Muscardinus avellanarius; assembly: GCF_963383645.1. NCBI lineage: Eukaryota > Metazoa > Chordata > Mammalia > Rodentia > Gliridae > Muscardinus > Muscardinus avellanarius. Next base: position 79,875,356 of record NC_137791.1, read on the forward strand.
TGTAGCACAGGCTGATCAACGGGGCCTATGGTCAAAGCCTCACCCAGTCTGATTTCTGTGAGCTGTGGCTTTGTCCCTCCCCTGTCCTGCTCTCTCCTCCCTGGTCTCTCTCTGGCACCTTTGGGAGTCACATTTTTCATCATATCTAAAAACATTAGGAAACTTGATCACAGAATGGGCAGCTGGAAAGAGACTTTTCATTTTGCTACAACAGACAGAGTTGAGATGGAGAAAATACTTCATTCAAGGAGGAGATGAGAGTCAGACACAGTGGGGCACATCTGTAATCCCAGGACTTAGAAGGCTGAGACAGGAGGGAGAATCAAAGTTTCAAGGCCAACCTCAGCAACGTAGTAAGGCCCTGTTTCAAAACTAAAAATAATTTAAAAAAACAGAGTATAGCTCAGAGATAGAATGTCCCTGAGTTCAATCCCCAGTACCACAGAATGAGACAGGAAATTGTTGTTGTGATGGTGGTTTTGGCCATTAAAAAAATGAGATGGTCAAGAAGTATTAGTTATAAAGGTGTACTACAGAAAAGAATCTGATGTTCTCACTAACTTTGCCCCTTCTCTCTTGCATAATTGTAAATGATCAACGTGTATGTTTACACTCACTGTGTGAAGTTCTTACCAAGAAAAGTGTTCCATGACTTCAGAGTACATTCGTGCAGAGTCAGTTGAGTTATTTCGACATTTATTAACTTTGAAAAAAAATCTCAGCCGGGCGTGGTGGCGCACGTTTGTCATCCCAGCATTCGGTAGGCTGAGACAGGAGGATCGGGGTTCGCAGACAGCCTCAGCTACTTAGTGAGGCCCTCTGCAACTCAGTGAGACCCTGTTTCAAAATAAAGAATAAAAAATAGGGCAAGGGGTGTAGCTCGGAGGTTGAATGTCCCTGGGTTCCATCTACAGACCTGAAAAAAAAATAATAAATCTCTAAAAAAAGAAAAATAAGCATATTTAAGTGATTGATGGACACCCTGTATATGTAAATGCAATATTGTAAGTTACTTTGCATCTAGAATATAAGCTACAACGTGGATAATAAAGAAGCCATAGAGGAAAAACTCTAAATTCAGAAACAATCTCATGCATACATGAACTTTCTTGGCTTTAACCTCTTTAGCTACATATGCAACAAACAGATTGTAAAATTTCAATTTGCCAGGCATTTATTAGTCTCTGATAAGGATAAAAATGATTAATTAGGCACAGCCCCTGACTTCAAGAAACTCACAATCTAACAGGGAGATAGACACATTGTTTTAAAAAATAATTTGTAAATATTATTATGGCCTATATAAGCATTAAGTTGTTCAAAATTAGATTTTTATTATATGAAAAATTTTAAAGGATTAAAGTTCTTTTGTTAGAATAATATATATGGGTTTTAAGGTTTGTTTTGCAAAATAATCCACTTAATAATAATGTGTTGTGACAAAAAATTGTATTCAAATAAAATTTAAAAATTAATTTCAATAGCATAAGATACTGATAGTGGCATTCTCTTTCCAAAATGCTTCTGATTTCTGGTTGTGAACTATCAGGTATATTTAACACTAATAGTATAACAATTAAATAATTATTATTTCAAGAAATTTTTAATTTCTGAATTTACATTATTTATTCATATATTAAAATCATATAAATTGACCTATCTGCATTTGATGTCTCAAAGGTAAGTGGCTGTGTTGATTAGTCCAAACTTCTTTTTGTAGCTCTATGAAAAAATAAAAAAGAAATGTACATCAATAATGATAGCATCTTAAAGCAAACATTGCCCTGGCATCAACAAACATTTTGCTTGGATTATCACATTAAAGATAATTTAACCCAACTTTGTTCATTGGCATGGAGATATATACAGATATGCATGTCTGAGTTTGCAGCTAGAAAATGACATTGAACTAAATTCAAGCATAGGGTAAATAATCGAGAAATTTGGAGTAAATGGTTAGGAAACAAGCTATTTATTTAAGAACAGCAGTGTTCTTGAGCACAAGGCACAGAAAATGTTCCAGGCTTATTTTAAGTAACAACACATAGTCTTTCATTCATGCTCACAATTCATTGAGTGTCCACTACTGGACTCTGAGGATCCTAAAGATTAATTAGTCCCTGACTTCAAGGAGATCTAGTTTAACACGGAGACAGGCACACTCAGAGATAATTACAGTGCAACATAATAAGTGACTATGCTTGTAAAATACAAGCTGGGACTTGAAAAATAAAGAACCAATAGAGAAGAAGCACGAATCCCAAGATATCCTCATGCATAAATGAGACTTGTGAGCTTTAGCTTTCTCTAGCTACCTGTGCAACTAAACAGAAGGTAAATTTTCAAATTTGCATTCACTGTGTTCATTTTTGTTCATGAAATAAGTTTTCATGGAGAAATAGAATAAGTAGGCAGAGGACTAAGAGAAGGAAGGAGAACATGAATATGGATACTCTCTAAATGTTTGATAAAAGACCAGAGCAAATAAGGTCATTAAATATCACAAGCACCCCAAGACATGATACCCTTATAGAAATCTACATAATGTCCATGGGTAATTAGTTTACTAAGATGACTGACAAAGTTGGTAGACTACCCAAACAGTTCAAGATAAAACACTGTAGCCGGGCATGGTGGCACACACTTGTAATCCCAGGATCTGGGAGGCTGAGACAGGAGGATTATGGTTCGCGGTCAGCCTCAGCTACTACTTAATGAAGCCCTTTGCAACTCAGTGAGACTGTTTCAAAAATAAAGAATAAAATAGGGCGAGGGATGTAGCTCAGAGGTAGAATTCCCCTGGGTTTCATTTCCAGTACCGCAAAAAAAAAAAAAAATGATAAAACATGGCTTCTGATTTAAGAGTATGTATCAATAATCAATACTATGCACCTGGGAATCTGAGAGGATCTTTGTGAGGATGTGTGATGTGTGTGTGTGTGTGTGTGTGTGTGTGTGTGTGTTCCACCCCTAACCTATACTTCCAGTTTCATTATATATATATATATTTTTTTTTTTTTTTTCATTTTTAAGCAGGGTCTTGCTAAGTTGCTGAGGCTATTCTCAAATCCACAGTGTTCCTGCCTTATCCTCCCCTTCCTGGCATAGGTCACCATGCCAGGCTGGGAAGTGACTAAGAATCTTTTAAAGTCATACAAATGAGAGAAGAAAATAATGCCCTTGGAGAAGGACCATCATGTTCAAATGCTTGAGGCAAGAACAAGTAGGTAAGAAACTTAAGACACAAAGTTAGAGGGAAGCACAGTGCGAGAATAAGAGATGGCTTTAAATGTCATCTCAGCCACAGGAAGTATTTTGGTTTGTAATCAAAAGAAACGAGAAGATGTTGAATGGCTTTATTAGCTCAGTGATGGGGAAGAGGTTGAAGAGGGCCAGAGTATACGTAGGACGACTAGTCAGACGACTAATGTGACAATCCTAATAACAAGGTGAGATCTTGAGTTGCAGCAGTTCTATAGGAATGGAGAAAAGTAAAATATTAGAGTCAGATAGAAGTACAACTGGCTTTTGACCTAAGCAAGAGGGCCCTTCTCTAAAATGGAATGACTTAAAACACTCCATGTGGCCTTCCCCTAGAGTTCACAAAACCAAAGCCTATCTTCCTTTTCTTCTAGACCATGATTTGGGCACCCTAACTCTGGAATTCTCTATACAAACCACCTGATTCTCTTCTGAGGCCTGAGAAATCTTCTTACCTGGGTACATCCCACATGTACAAACAAGGTCGCTGATGAATTTACCCCTAGGCCTGACAAGTGGTCAGGAGGCAGAAATTTGAAGGGTCAAGGACAAAGCTGGGACATGAAAAGTGGGTGAGAAGTGTTTTTGCCACATTTGCATAAATAAGTCTCCCTCATTGTGCAAGATGGAGCCCGCAGTGGTCAGAGAGGCGATGTAGGCCTAGAAATTGAGACATTTTGGGACAGACTGTTACTCTGACAGTGAGTTAGTACTGGATGGATCCCAATCAGGTGACAAAATGCAGAGAAGAACGTGAAGTAGTACTTCCATGTTTCTTCAGATCTCTCCACAGTGGCCCTTTTCCACTAGCACAGAAGGTTAACTGACTTGTAAATAGCTGTTGGAGCCTGAACTTTGGCGTGTGAACTTTGGAATCTATGTTTGGCTGTTCAGAAACTTCTGTTTGTCTCTTTTCTTTTTTTGGATCATTGAGGTTCTTATTTTAATGTTTCCTTACAGTTGGAATGCTACAATTTGTGTCCTACATCCCCAGTATAGTCCAAATCTTATCTCAATTTGAAAGTACAAATCTTATCTCAAGCTCACTATATCTAATACTCAGTCTAGCACATGCCTTGGACGAAGGAGACATTCAAAGCTTTCATAGTTTAATTTGACTGATAACAAGACAACCCTACCTGGGTGGAAAGTGGCTGTGAGTAACCAGACATGGATGTCCTATATTTTTCTTTTTTCATCAGAATGCAATGAGTATTAGCATAGTTAGAGGGATAAAATGGAGATAAACAGGTTAGCAGACACTGTCTTACTTCAACCATTTTAGCCAACTGAAGAGGCTAAAAACACTCCAGCCACTAGGCATACTGGAGTCTTTTTAAATAGCCCAATGAGAAAGCCAGGCATGGCTGTGCACTGTTGTGATTCCAGCATTTGGGAGGCTGAGACAGGAGGAACGCGATTTGCAGACCTTAGCTATTTAGGACCTTTGCAACTCAGTGAGACCCTGTTTCAAAATAAAGAATAAAAATTCAGCTGAAAGTGTAGCTCAGAGGTAGAATGCCCCTGGGTTCAACCTCCAGTTCTGCAAAAATAATTAATTAATTAATTAATTAATTTAAAACATTTGTTTTTATTTAATGGTAGAGCTTTTATATTTTATTTAATGGTAGAGCTTCAGAATCAGCCTTCTTGTTTTTTTTAATTGGTGCAATACAGCATCCCCCACCACCCCTTCCCCTTTCCCTCCCTCCCAATACTGAGTTTCCAGGTTAACAATGTTATATTCACATATATACACATATTTTAATGTAGCTTTTCCATTAATTGACCTCAGCCTTCTTTATCCCCTACCATTCATTTCTGGCTTTGCTGAGATTTCCCCTCCATTATTTGGAGTCTCTCTGGTTTCCCTAATACTCCCTAGCTTGAGCACATTAGAGAAAACATATGTCCCTTCAGATTTGGGGTGCCAGGCACCCATCTTATATTTATGAACAGTTTAATTGCCTCAGCATAAATTACTCCACAAAGTATAAGAAATTAAAATTATAATAACATTATAAACTACTACATCATAATAATTCATATGAGTAAAGACAGCAATAAAATAAATGTAATATAAGTAAATAGAAATATTATTAATTACTATATCCAGCTCAAATTATTTACAGTAATGAGAAATTGAGAATCTATTAAGTGAAGAATGAATAAGAACCTTTCCTGTGAAATATCCATATGGCACAGTCATGAGTCGCCAAAATTATTTTCATAAAGAATTAGTATGTAATATAATAGAATGCCTAGGTAAAATCTGGATTGAGTAAAATATGATATACATTAGAATTAGTCTACTAATTTTTAAGGAAATTTTAAGTTTATGTGATAATAAGTAAACTCTTTACTTTTTGTCTTCTAATTTTTTTTACCATTAGATGAATTTCACTGAAAAAAAGAAAAACGAACATGTAAAACATGTATCTGTAAAATCTGTTAGTTAAAAATATCTGGATAAAGGTCTGTTGAATGCGTAAAAAATGATATTTAGAGTGATTGTATTTGCTTAGTAGTTCTACCTAGTACAACAATATAAATGTTAACCAGAAGCTTCTTAGATCTTGTTGAAATGAGTGTGTATCAGGTACTGTGTGCATGAATGCCATTCTCAACATGATTTTCATTATGATGTGAGACTATAATGCACCAACAAAGCACATTAAAATGTAAAAGTAAATAATTAACTAATTAATTAACAGCCCATAGCCGGGCGTGGTGGCGCACGCTTGTAATCCCAGCACTTGGGAGGCGGAGACAGGAGGATCGCGCAGGTTCGAAGCCAGCCACGCTGGCTTAAGAGACCCTGTTTCCAAAATAAAAATATAAAAAATAGGTCTGGGAGTGTAGCCCGGAGGTAGAAGGGCTTCCAGGAACCCCAGTACCCTCCCCCAAAAATTAATAGCCCAATGAGGTATTATAGCCAGGCATTGTGGCGCACACTTGTAATCCCATACTTGGAAGGCTGAGACAAGAGGACAACCAGTTCAAGAACAAATCTGACAATGTAGCTAGACTCTCAGCAACCTAGCAAGACCCTGTTTCAAATTAAAAACTAAAATAGAGCTGGGAGTATGGCTCAGAGGTAAAATTCCCGTAGGGTCAATCCCTAGTACCACACACACAAAAATACCCCAGTGATCTATCCCATTGGCCCAGTGGCCACATTCATTATTCATAATACTGGTTAATATTTACAATGTGCTCTATGACTGGCATTTCTTTGCCCTCCCCACCCAAATCTAGTATCGTGTGTGTGTGTGTGTGTGTGTGTGTGTGTGTGTGTGTGTGTGTGTTTTGCATGTTGTTAGAAACTGAACCCAGAGGAATTCTTCCTCCAGTCTCTACCCCCAGCCTATTTTATTTCTTATTTGTAAACAGGATCTTGCTAAGTTACTGAGGCTGACTTTTAACTTGTGCTTCTCCTGTCTCAGCCTCCCAAGTACTGGGATTACCAGCATGCACCACCACACCTGGACCACTTATATTCATTCATATTCAGTTTAGGTTTTAAGCAAAACGGAATGCTGAAGAAACTCAGATATGAAAATCTTACCAATGACTCATCCACCTGCTGAAGCAAGGTCATTTGTTTTACAGAAAAGTGCTCATGGCCACTCCCCAGATGTCTGCAGTTGCTTATTGACCCACCAAATTAAACTGACAGCCACACTAACCCAAATCAGTCTATTCCAAGATTACTCTTTAGCTCATTCTCATTATGACTTAAAATTGTGCATAATCCTAGGAACATCAAATATGAAACATGTTTGTAAGAACTAGAAAGGAAAGATAGAGGTAACATTCCTTTGCTCAATAGGAAAAATCTAGTGTGGTCAGATGTTAATATAAATAAACTTCTTTTAAAACCAAAACATATGTATTTGTAATATAATGACTGGATTTTAATGCTATTTCTGATGATTTTTGTTATCCATGCTTTTGGGTATGTCTAAATAACTTATTTGTGTGTTGGGGATTATTCTGTTTGTGGCCCTGATCATCCAGGAAGAATTTCTATACCTCATGAACTCAAATTAATTTGCTAATATCAGGCACATAATCCCCAAATCTCTATTAGCCTTGACGTTTCTCCTATAACAAAATCCATAATGCCAAAAATCTCTGTGACACTACTACAGTAAGATCCCAATTTCCAACTATCCTTAGAATAGTTCTCAAGAATAGTTATGAAATAAACTTAGTGTAATGTGACCAGTGGTTTTCATTAAAATAAAATTAATAGAATAGAATTGATCAAAACACTACATACAAAAGGATAAGTAACATTCTATAAAATTTTTGCTCCAAATGTCTATATTTTATCCTCATGTTAAAAACTACTTACTACAATAGTCACTGTTTAAAAAGAAAAAACTTTGGAGATTCATCCCTTCTCATGAAACTCACATAACATCAACTCAGTATAGGGATATGTTCAAAACTGGCTGCCAGGCATGGTGGCGCATGCCTGTAATCCCAATTGAGAGGCTGTGACAGGAGGATCTCAGGTTGGAGACCAGCCTAGCAATAGTGACACTCTCAGCAAGCTAGAGAGACACTGTTTCAAAATAAAAAAGGCTGAGAGTGAAGCTCAGAGGTAGAATGCCCCTGAGTGCTGCACCAAAAAAATTAAGAGTAATGATAATAATAATAATAATAATAATAATAATAATATAGTAGTAGTAGTAGTAGTAGTAGTAGTAGTAGTAGTAGTAGTAATTGGTTATCCTCCCCTATTACCCTCATTTAATTTTCTCCACATTTACCCATTGGCTTACGATACCATAATTCCCAGTGTCACTCATTTTCATAGCCTGTGAATAACTTTAATAAGCCCTTCTCCTGAACCGCCAGTATGCAATCTCTCCCTGAATGGTTTTACTCCATCCTCAAGTTCTCCTTTCTTCCTCAGGAGAATGACACCACTCTAGTTCAGGCTCTCACCAAGTCGGGCCTGAGTTATGACAAGAAACTCTCAATTAATGTCAACCCTCTGATTAACTATAAAACTTACCTCTCCTCAGTATTCTATAATGGCTTCCTGTTATTTTTTAAATAAATGGCAGGCTTCTTATCTTGGTATTCACAATGTTTTATATGATTCCATTGGTCTATAGCATCCCTGAAAATAGAAGCTCTTTCTCCATCACTACGTCCCCAGTGGCTAGCGCAGGACTGGCACAAAAGATGTGTTCAATAATGCTTCTTGACAAGATGAGTAAGTGGATTAAAAAATCAGGGAAGGAATTGTCTCCATAGTATAGTACTTTACTTTCCTATATAAATCCTCCCAATCTCAACCATTTTATGGATTGGGGAGGGGCACTAGGAATGGAACCCAAGAGCATTCTACCTCCAAGCCACATCCCCAGCCCTTTTTATTTTTTATTTCTTGAAACGACATCCCACTAAGTTGCTGATGCTGGCCTCAGACCTGTGATCTTCCTGTCTCAGCCTCCCAAGTGCTGGGATTAGAGGCCTGCATCACCATGCCTGGCTCTCCATCATATGTGTTTGTAATATCTGTTGCAAGTCAACAAAGTGTAAAATATCATAGTAAGTAAAAAGATATGTGATTTCTTTTCCTCTGCATGACATGCTCATTTCCAGATCAAAGACTGCTGTTTGACCCCTCTTGCCCTGCTTCCTGTCTCCACCCTCCCATCTTCTGAGCACCCCTTCCTCTCCAGCTTTGCTCTGCCCTCACTCTTTTCTGATGATCTCTACTGCTCGTTTTCATTCTTAGTCATATCTCTGGAGTTCATATGGTTTATTATAATTATTTTTATAAGAGTAAAAATGTGTCCTATGTGTTGTATACTAGACACGTACTAGACAGTGAATAATCTCTAAAAACCTGTGAAATTAAATAAATCTTTATTTCTAGCAATTTAAATATTCACATCAGTAATTATATACATTTCCAGCATGTAGGAGATGCTCCATAAATATTTGTTGAGTGAACAAATAAATAAACAGTTTCTATCCAGTCTGGTGTTCATCAACCTCTTTTTATTTTTAAGTACTGGGGACGGAACCCAGGAGCATTCTACCTCTGAGCTACACCCCTAGCCCTATTTTTTATTCTTTATTTGAAACAGGCTCTCACTGACTTGTAAAGAGCCTCACTAAGTAGTTGTGGCTGTCCGAGAACCACGATCCTCCGGTCTCAGCCTCCCAAATGCTGGGATTACAAGCGTGAGCCACCACACCCGGCTTCATCAACCTCATAATATCCATGAAAGTCTAATAAGACTCTGTGAGTTTACTATCCCAATAACTGCAAATAATATTAATTAAAATTTTTTTCACTGGTTAATAATATGGCTGCAAACACTAAGTAAAACCTCAAATGCATTTATATTTTATTAGAAATCTACTCACTACTAAAATATTGAGTGTGTTTGAAGGAAAAGGACAACAAGAGCTGCTTCCTATGATACGCCAACCCCTGTTCTCAGCAGCACCTTCGGAGCATAAACACATTTGTTCCTCTGAAAACTGAATTCTAGCACAACTTTGTTGTTATCTGATTTTACAGTTGAAGAAACTGAGGTTAAGGTAAGTAACAGAGATGAACTAACTTACCCCAGGTCAGCAATTAAGAGAGATGCAGAGCAGAGACTGTAAATTCAGGCAGCCTTGGGTCAGAAGGGTACAGGTATATAATCTATTATACTTTCAAAAAATGAGTGTAGCTCAGTGGTACAGCACTTGTCTGGCATGCATGAGACCCTGGGTTGAACCCAGAACTGAAAAATAAAAAGGCCGTCATTTCTGAACAGTTCCTCAAAAGTGTTGGGTTGGCAAAGCTTCATCCACTGTTATTGAAAGGGATATGCTTGCTTTTCAGAAGCCAGCCTGAGGATGCAGCCTTTCTGTCCTGTGCTTCGTTGCTCTCAAGTGGGTTCTCTAAGTGTCCTGGAGGCCACACTCTGCACCTTTCCCCTATAAAGGCACTGGCTAGCACAGGAGGACAGGCAGTCTTACTGACTATAGCAGGGACAGGTAGTTGGTAGAAGGGGAACACAAGCTGAAGAGGAAAACAGACACTGGCAAACAAGTTGGGAATGAGGCACAAAAGTACCCGTGACTCAGTGAAATTCTACTCATCTGTGAAAAGGAATAAAATCCTGTCTTTGGGAGCAACATGAATTCAACTGGAGGTTGTTACATAAAATGAAATGACACACAGAAAAACAGGTACTGCAAGCCGGGCATGGTGGTGCATGCTTGTAATCCCAGCATTTGGGAGGCTGAGACAGCCTCAGCTACTTAGTGAGGCCCTTTGCTACTCAGTGACACCCTGTTTCCAAATAAAGAATAAAAAATAGGGCTGGGGGTGTAGCTCGGAGGTAGAATGCCCCTGGGTTCCATCCACAGTACAGCAAGAAAAGAAGGAAAAAAAAAAAAAAAACAGGTACTGCATGATCTCACTCATATCAAGAATCTAATCTAAAAGAGTTGATCTCTTGGAAGTTGAGAGTAGTATGGTGGTTATCAGGTGATGGGGAGTAGGGAGAAGGGATGGCTGTGAAGAGGTCGATCAATGGGTACTAAGTACAGTTAGATAGGAAAAAAGTCTAGTGTACTATTGTGTAATAGGATGACAGTAGATAATGATAAAGTACTACATGTTTAAAAAAAAATCTAGAAGAAACTATTTTAAAAGTCTTCATCAAGCCAGGCCTGGTAGAGCATTTCTGTGATTCCAGTACTTGGGAGGATGATACAGGAAGATCAAATGTTGGAGACCAACCTTAGCAACATAGCCAAACTCTCAGCAAGCTAGCAAGACACTATTTCAAAATTAAAAATTAAAAAGCGCTGGAGGTATATAGCTCAGAGGTACAATGCCCCTGGGGTCAATCTCCAGTATCATCAAAAACTAAAAAAATTTTCAGTATAAGGAAATGCTACATGTTTTAAGATTACATGTGTTTAACCTAATTTAAGTAGTATACAATGTAAACCTGAATCAAAACATCACATAGTCTTCATTTAACACATATAATTTTTATGTTTTTATATATCAATTAAAAATAAAGTTTTAAAAAAGTATCTGTGATGATTTCAATAATCTTTGAATGAATGGACCATTTTTTATCCAGTCAACATTAGGATAAGACAATAAAAGTATCTGTGACTCAGTGTATTCATCCATTAAAAAGAATGCAATCCTGTGTTTTGGAAGTCCTCCACAGGGAACTGGAGGTCATTATCTGAACTGAAACAAGCCAGATGCAGAAAGACGAGTATTGCATGATCTCACTCATATGTAGAACCTAAAAAAGTTTCTATCCTGGAAGTTGAGAATAGAATGGTAGCCATCAGGGCATGGGAAGAGTAGGGGGAAGGGATGGATTCTCACAACAGATATAAAATGGAATCCATTATTTCATATCACTTTTCTATTTTAAAATCAGTTATCCCAGGTGTGTGGCACAAACGTATAATCTCAGCTTCTATGGAGGCTGAGGCAAGATCATCACAAGTTAGTTCAAGGCCAACCTCAGTAACTTAGCAAGATCGTGCCTCCACAAAAAAAAAAGGCCTGGGGTATAGCACAGTGTTAGAGATGTTAGAGATGTTGCCTAACACGTGCAAGGCCCCAGTGTTGGAAAAAGAAAAGAAGAAAAAGTCATGCAAAACTTTATTTTTATTATTATTATTTTTTTTTTTTTTGGTGGTACTGGGGTTCCTGGAAGCCCTTCTACCTCCGGGCTACACTCCCAGACCTATTTTACTTTTTTTTTTTTTTTTAATTTAAAAACAGGGTCTCTTAAGCCAGGGAGGCTGGCTCCGAACCAGCGCGATCCTCCTGTCTCCGCCTCCCAAGCATGGGGATTACAAGCGAGCGCCAGCACGCCCGGCTAAAACTTTACATTTTTACTAATACTCTTTTCAATTGTCGCTTTCCCACAGTTACACTGCTAGGAGACATATAGGAAGAACACTCCTCAAAACCTAGAAACAAAATCCTTTTAACCCTCACCATCTCGTGCTGCCTAGGAAGATTAGGTTTGAATTTGTTTTCACTTTAGTCATGCCATTAGTTACCTTTCAAGCTAAGAGTTAGATGAGATTATCTGTGGAACTTGTTTGATGACAGATGGTTGCTCAAGTACAAAACTGCTGGGCTAAGCATAAGTACAGTCGACTGGAATGGTAAATACTAACACGAGGCAGGTGAAGGCAGCAACCAGGATGCTCGCAGACAGGAGCATCCTTTCAGCAATAATTATTCAGAGGTTCTCTAGGTAACATATGCAGCCACTCCATGGAGCTCTCCTACACATTTTTATTTCTTTCTTATTTATTCACTGAGTTTATTCAAATGGGTTTCTAGTGTCTGTTGTATTTCCAGTGTATCTGCTATAGACTATATGAGATAATATTATGCAGTGATTTAAGGTAATAGACTTCCCAGAGTTAAATGCCAGCTCCACTACTTGATAGCTGTGTGAACCTGGGAAGGTTATTCCAACACTCTGTGCTTTGCTTTTCTACCATGATAATTAGGGATAACATCAATTCATAGATTAGATATGATGATTAAATGAATGCACGTTGAGTATAAACAGTGTCTGGCACATGCATTGTGCAGTTGCTGGTTAGTAGCAGAGTCAGAAGTTCCACTGTTGCCTTAAAAGTCATTTATATGCACCTTGAAGCCTGCAGAGGCCTTAAATCCCCAACACAATTTTGTTTTTTACATAGAAACGGGGTTTTGCTAAGTTGCTGAAGCTAGCCTCCCACCTGCGATCCTCCTGTCTCAGCTTCTCAAGTAATGAGATTACAAGTGTGTGCCACCACACCCAGCTTAAATTTTAATATATAGAAATATTCAACACCTTACACTTCAGAATCACCTCTGACCATAGTTGATGCTTTGTTTGTACAAAAGTCTCTTGTAGAAATGGTTCAGTGTATTAAAGAATAAATTTATTTAAACATTTAAAAAATGTAATATCAGCCATTTACCACTGAAAGCCACTGACCTGATATTTACACTATAATCCTTTACCACAGATAATTTGCAAAGTCCAGGGAGCTGACAAACACTCTAAAACCCTAATCGACCAAGACTGAACTATGTCCATTGAAAAGTATACTCTAGGCAAATGAATTACAGAAAGTCCACACACAAAAAAAATGCCTTCCAAGGACTATCCAGGCTTTGGGAGAAGGAGAAATGCTGAGTCCAGCACTCGTGTGGACTCTTGTATCAACTGGGAGACCTCACAGACAGAGGGTCAACAAACGAGTTCCATCACTCTCTAATGTGGGTGATGGTTTATAGCTCCGAAAAGCTCTAGTGATAAATTCCATAAAACAACCATTCACTTAAATATTACAGTGATCTCATTTGGAGAAATATCAAAAAAATTATTGTTAAACAACGATTCACTTAAATATGACAGTAATCTCACTTGGAGAAATACCAAATATATATATAGTTAGCTCTCACATGGTTATGGAGATTGAACCTAGAGGCATCCTGCCTCTGAGCTATACCACCAGCCCTATTTTATTTTATTTTTATTTTGAAATAGAATCTGGGTAAGTTGCTGAGAGCCTCACTAGGTTGCTGAGACTGGCCTTGAACCTGCCATTCTCCCATGTCAGCCTCCCAAGTACTGGGATTATAGGCTTGTACCATGCCATAATTCCCAGCTAAAGAGCACCTTTTTTTTTTAACTTGTGCATTGTATTCTCACATCATAACACGTTTCAGAGTAATAGGGACACGTATGCACATAGCACTTGATGAGCTCCCCCCTCCCAGCTCCTTCCATACCCCCCCCTTCCAAATACATGATATTGAGATTGGCATTAATAACGTCACACATCTACATAACATCAACGGAAGTGTTCTTTTGTTCATTCTCCCTCTCCCCACCCCCACACACACTCATCCCTAGAACACCTCCCTTGCTCCACAGGGGTTTCTTAAGGAGCCCATTTTTAACAGGCCAGTGGAGAGGCATTTGGAAGGTACAATGTAGTGAGTTAACAGTAAAGATTATGTCAGTCTTTCATAATACCTGGGAAAATCTCACTTCTTCCAATGTGAGAAAATCCTAAAACATTGCAATGAGTACTGTATTATACTAAAATTAGAAAGGTGATTGCAGATACATTGGGCTCAGATTAGAGAATTTTTTTTCTCCTCTAAGCCACTGTTAAGAATTCATGATGTGCCGGGCGTGGTGGCGCACGCTTGTAATCCCCGCGCTTGGGAGGCAGAGACAGGAGGATCGCACAGGTTCGAAGCTAGCCCCGCGCGCTGGCTTAGGAGACCCTGTTTCCAAATAAAAATGCAAAAATAGGTCTGGGAGTGTAGCCCGGAGGTAGAAGGGCTTCCAGTAACCCCAGTACCTCCAAAAAAATAAAAAATAAAATGTATGCCTCACTACAATTAAAACTTTGTGTGTGCAAAGAATCTTTAGAGTTACTGGAAAATCATCAAAACTTTGAATGTTATATAGGAAATTACTTTATCTGCCATTATCTTTGAAGACAGATCCTTATCTTTCATCATAATATCTCATTGAATAAGTGAAATAAAAGTAAACTCATTATCAGAGGAGGTCTAGAGATTCAACTGACCCCAACAAAGAACTACAGATAACAAAATCTTTATAGGAAAAATTTTAAAATGCTTCAATAAAAATGTTTCCTGTAAACCGGGTGTGGTGGCTCACGCTTGTAATCCCAGCATTCGGGAGGCTGAGACCGGAGGATTGCGGTTCGTGGACAGCCTCAGCTACTTAGTGAGGCCTTCTGCAACTTAGTGAGACCCTGTTTCAAAATAAAGAATAAAAAAAATAGAGCAGGGGATGTAGCTTGAAGGTTAAATGCCCCTGAGTTCCATCCCCAAACCCGCAAAAAAAAAAAAAAAAAAAAAAAAATGTTTCCTGTAAGTAATAGCTTTCCCTGAAAACAACACAATTATGAGTGCCTGTCTTTGTGTGTGCAGCCTCCAGTATGATGTACATGGGATGGATTGTTCAGATCTCACAGTGTATTCAAATCCAGACGCTCCAACTTGAGTTCAAAGTTCAGAGCTCTGGTCAGGCCTTTGTAATCCAATGTGTCTTAAATAATCTGAATATTCCATGATCCTGGCTGGACTACCTTGACCATCAGTGTTAAACTAAACTGGATTTGCCTGTCTAATAGGAGATTACTTAAAGTGATATTGGACAAGTAACTTCTGTAGGTCTTAACTTCCTCTTCTAAGGGCTGGATGACACATCAGGTCTTTTTCATAATTTTGATTCTTCTAGAATGATTACAAAATATAGATCCTGCTCCTCCATGTCTGAAGTTAAAATGTTTCTTAGAGTCAAGCCTAAGTAGCATAAGGCAGAGAAATGAATCTTTATACCTAAATTGCATCTGTGATGGACCAAACCCTGTTCTAAGCACTTTACATGTATACACATACTTAATTCTTACAACAAAAGCTGTGCTATTATTATCCCCATTTAACATATGAAAATCCAGAAGACTCAGGTTAAGCCGTTTCATTCTACTCCAATTCTACTTGCACAGCTAGCAAGCCATGGGTTCAGGATGCGTACTCTGGCACTCAGGCAGTTTGTCCACAAAATTACTGTTCAGAGTCACAGACCCCACGTACTTTATCCATATAGCAAACACTGATTATTTCAGACTCATGGAATTCTTTCAGTTTCCCTAAACATTAACCACACAGGACAGGAATGAACAAACACGGGTGTTGTCAAAGTTCCATAAAGAAACAAGACTCAGAACTCCTGACATTGCAAATTTGAAAATATGGTTAAAATTGACCTGTCGTTGGAAAAAATAATATTAAAATCCTAAAATCTCATTAAACATTATGATTTTTCTTATTATATTTGAAAATAAAAGTCCCATGAAGAATTCAGATCTCTTAACCATCCTATTATAGTTTTAATTTTGTCTTAATTTTCAATCTGGCCTCTTGAAGGCCTTTAATAGATCTGTTATAAAGAATGTCTCAATCTAAGATTATAGGTTCTTTGAGGATTGAGACTTTACCCATCTTAATACTCATTCTACCCCAATGGGTAAGATAATGGACAATTTAATAAATATTTCTTAAATTAATGAGTACAAGTCCTACATGTGTTTCCAGAATAACAAAATGCTTAAATTGTTTTTTTTTTTAAGTAGCCAATTATCAGGGTATGGTGGTGAATGCTTGTAACCCCAGCATTTGGGAGGCTGAGACAGGAGGATCGCGGTTTGCAGCCAGCCTCAGCTACTTAGTGAAGCCCTTTGCAACTCAGTGAGATTCTGTTTCAGAATAAAGAATAAAAAATAGGGCTGGGGTGTAGCTCAGTGGTAGAACGCCCCTGGGTTCAATCCCCAGAAGCACACAAAAGAAAAATAAAAGTAGTCAATTTTCTTCTTCTTATAAAATAAATACATTTAATAGAAAGCAATATTACTTCAGGCATTTAAATTCAACAATTCATATCTCTCAGAGTCAAATGGTTCAATTCCTATATATGGCAAACCACCATCTATACCTTATGAGAGGTAGATATTCTTATGTAATTTTATTCTTATTCTTATGTAATTTTATTTCTAGTTAAAAGCACAATTGAATGTGACAATGTTATATATTTTAATCCTTCCCATTTAAACTCACAAAGGAAAAAATATCTATGTGTACTTTTGTTCAAAATAAAATTCTTCTAATTTAATTGAATAGGCTCTATCTAGTCTTTTATCTCAGGACCTTACAAGAATTATAGTAATATCATATGCCTATACAACAAAATTACTTATACAATGTTAAATACAATTCCAACAACACTAGAAGACAATAAAGAAAGAAGAACCAATCTGCCCAAGGTTCAAATGCTAGTAAGTAGTAGAGCCAGGATGGATACCTAGTTCTTCTAAGTTGCAGTCTAGTAGTCTTCCATTTTCCTAGTATTCATTTAAAACACTTAATATAATGGAAAATCTGGAAGTGGTGGTACACACCTGTAAACCCAGCATTGGGAGACTGAGATAGAAGGGTCACAAGCTCAAAGCCAGCCTCAGCAACTTATCACATCTTTCAGAACTTAGTGAGACCCTGTTTCAAAAATTAAAATTAAAATAGGGCATCAAGTGTATCTCAGTGGTAGAAAGCCCCTGGGTTCAATCCTCAGCACTAATCAGCAGCAGCAGCAGCAGCAGCATCCATGGAAGAGAGGGAAGCTTTACCTACTACTGCCCAAAGAAAACTACTATCTAGGAAAGATAGATGTTAAATAAAATGTCAGAGAAAGATGTGCAAAAAAAAAAGTTTTACTTTTATAGTAGGAGAAAGGATGAAACCAGGTTAACATTTACCAAACAAATATGGTTTGGTCATAATTATAAAAGCAAACTGAAAACTTATCATAGGAAAAAATGGGCAAGGGGAAGCATGAATGAGAAACTTGAAGATGTTTATTGAATAGACATTCTTGTAAATTAAACACCTTTTAAATTAGTTTGATGAAGTTCAACTTCAACCAGTCATCTTTTACATGTGTTCTCTGAAAGATCGATATTTGTTAAGTAATGTACAGGAGACCTCTTCAATTAAAACTGAAGTATCTAGGGTCTATTTGTATTCAGATCTATTTGTACTTTTGCAACTAAGAAAGTGAACAATAAAAGGCATAAACGTGAGTTTAGCAATCAAGTCACAAGTCGAATCCTGTTGTTTACAAGAAATTTCTAAAGATCTCTATTAACTGTATTTAGGCCCCCTTACACTGAGTTGAATAAACTAAATTTAAATTAAATTCTAAAAAGAATATTTTAAAATGGTAGAGCAAGGAGAAAATCAGACATAAAATATAGTTATCCAACTTTAAGAACCTGAGATGGAATTATGTGGGTACCTGAACCTCAAGTTAAACATTAATGATTAAAATGTGGATGGTGAGGGGCCGGGATGTGGCTCAGTGGCAAAGCGCCTGCTTTGCAGGTGTGGTGCTCTGGGTTCAATCCCTGGCTCCAAAAAGAAAAAAGAAAAAAAAGAACCCTTTAAAAAAATAAGCTAAGAAAAAGTGGAAGGTGGGTTTCAGATTAATAAAACTGCACTTCTGCTAAAAGAACATCAAGGTTATCATGGCTTCTGTAAACAAATTCTGAAGCCTACACATGATAACCTTTGAAATTTTAACAGAGCATCACCAGTTACCCTGATTGGATCAGCTTACATGCTGCTGGTCAGAGAACTTTGAACTGGCCATTTTTGTTTAGAAAACTTGTAGATATTGTATCTCTTTAAGTTAAACAAACCCTTGAACATACACACATGCTGTTCAATGGAACAAGTCCTCTGAAACAAAAAATTTCACTGTTTAGGAAATGAATGGAACAGTACAGACCAAACTTAACTGTTCCCAAACTGAAAAAATGCTCTTGTTTTCTCTTTTCTGTCACGTACATTTTATATGAAAAGATACCTCTGCCTTTCTGTTTTATTCTTCAAGGGGATGATCCTGTATGATCGTGAGTTATGAATAGTTAAAATTAGTGTTGAAATAGTTTATGAGTATAAGTCTTATTTTTGTTTTAAAATACCATTTATTGAAATGCAGAGGAATATGTTTAGGAAAACAAACTTCTGGGAGTGTAATTCTGTTTTTCTAGTGATCAAATTCAATAGGCTTATTTCTATAGGAAAACTTGTAACCTTTTTTATTTTTATGAGCTCCTTATTTTTACTGGAAATGGGAATCCAAGTTTAAAAATCAAATCTGTCATTGTTGTGCTCAGGATACTTACTTTAAGACCAGAGTCAGCAATGTTTAGAGGGAGAATGGGTAAGAAGGTTGCTGAAGCTGTGACAGCCATAGCAGGTACTTTTCGACTTACTAGAACTTTCTGTTCTGGTAGAAAATTTTCTAGGAATGTTCTCTATCTGCACTGTCCAATACACATGTGTCTAGTGAGCACCTTAAGTGTGCTTAGTGTGATTAAGAAACTGAAATTTTAATTTACTGTATCTTAATTAGCTTAAATTTAAAGAGCCACAAGTGAGTAGTGATGATCATAATGAATAGGGCATCTCTGCTGCCCTGGAAAAAGCCATTAATCTAATTATAGAAGCAAGGAATAGACTTGCTTTTTTCTTTCTTGAAAGCAAGAATCAACACTATTTTCTTAATGGAGTATTAATGAAAAAGCAATAAAGCATCGTGGTCTCACCTCATTCATCGTGAAGTTCAGAGTGACAGGGACAGACATGCACACAGCACTGGCGAGCTTCTCCCCCGCTCCCTCCCCAGAATGTAACCTCTTGATAAATGAAAGCCACTCAATTCTATAACAAAGAAAGTGAAAATCATTTAATTAAATAAATGAAATTAATTACTCATAAATATCGACAACAGTTTAGAATATTAATAATATGACTGGGCTGTGTTCAATACTACTTATCTTGGAGTAAAAATACCAAGAGAAGCTGAGCAGCCATGTTGAACTCTAACAATATTCAGTTATTCCCTTTTTACCAAGGATTTAAACATATTAGTGTTTGCTTTTTCTTTTGCGATGTTCTCCTGCTTCGGATTAGGCTGATAGTAAGGGGAATTAAGATTAAATACAGAGAGCAGCCGAGCAGAGAGACCAGAGCAGCCGGAGCAGCCAGAGCCATGTCGCGGAACAGCCGGAGTGGCCAGACCCGTGGTGCAGAGCAGCCAGAGCCGCGGTGCAGAGCGGCCGGAGCAGCCGGAGCAGCCAGAGCCGTGGTGGGAGCAGCCAGAGCCGCGGCGCAGAGCGGCCGGAGCGGCGCGGCCTACATTTCCCTAGCAGCACCAGGCTCCAGAGAGGAAGGAGACTCAAAACAGAGATCAAATCCAGAGAGGAGGTATTCTAGCCTCGCGGCCTAGGATGCAGAAGCAGCGTCTTACTGCTGGCGGCAGCGGTGAGTTCACCGGACGGCCCTAGACCAACCCACTCAACCAGCCACCAGGCGCCTGAGAGGAGGGGTGGACAGTGAGCCGAGGTGAGCAGATGCTGAACAGCCGGGCGGCAGTCAGCAGTTTTGTTGGTGCAGGGAACATCTAAAGCTCCCAAGGGCCGGGCACAGCACAACTGGCAAGGACTCAGAGCGGAGTTCAAAACCAGAGAAGAAATACGCCGCATCACGGCTGAGGGCGTGGCAGTGGTGCCATATTGCCAGTGGCGGCAGCAGTGAATCCACCGAGTTCACTACAGCTCCATCAGCGCACTCAACAACCGTGAGTCAAATTGCGGCCCCTAGGGGAGAAATCCCAGTACTGCACTCCCAGGGACTTGCGCAGATAGTCTCCCTGGGTCGGAGATTTTAGCAGTGCAGCCCAGTGGGGGAGTGGCAGTGGCAGAGATATCATACCATAGTCACAACTCCCCACTGGAGAACGCCCAACTTGGCACCCCCCACGGTCTAAGCAGCCTTGATTGACTCCATGGGTATGAGACTTTGTGATACAACCCAGTAAAGGAGTAGTGGTGACTGAGATACCACAGACTCGAGATCCAGATCATCTTAAGTGAACTTGTAGTGACTCAGGGAAGAACCCAGAGAAGGCACAAACTTCCAAAATCATGGAAAAGAGAAATAACAATGGAGCAGTGAATGCCAACAACCCCACAACATCAGAATCTGATAACACAGAAATCCAAAGATCTCTAGAAGATCAAATTAGAAAAATAACTTTAGAAATAACAGAGGACTTTCGAAAAGAATTTAGAGAGAGTCAAAAAGAGATAAAGGATGCAATTAATGAAGTAAAGGCTTCAATTCAAAGTATAAACAACAGATTAGACCACATGGAGAATAGAATCTTGCTTCTTGAAGATGATCATTCTAAAAATTAACGCATAGTTTCTAATTTAGAAAAAAAAAAACCAGACAGCAGGAATCTGACATTGAAGAAATATGGGCCCATTTCAAGAGAGCTAACCTAAGAATAATTGGAATAGAGGAGGGAAAAGAAGGTGAAACCAAAGGGATCAACAATCTCTTCAAGGAAGTAATAGCGGAAAATTTTCCAAACATAGAGCAAGAGGTCGATACACAGGTCCAGGAAACTTATAGAACTCCCTTTAGACAGGATCAGAGAAGAGGATCCCCATGCCACATAATTGTCAAAATGACCAATGTGGAAGCCAAGGAGAGAATCTTAAAGGCAACAAAAACAAAAGGCCAAGTGACATTCAGAGGCAAACCAATTAGAATCACTCCAGACTTCCCAAACCAAGTTATGAAAGCCAGAAGGGCTTGGAGTAACATATTCCAAACTTTGAAAGAAAACAACTTCCAGCCAAAAATTTCCTACCCAGCAAAACTATCCATCAAATTAGATGGGGAAATAAGAAGCTTCCATGACAAACAGCAACTGAAGGAATTTATGTCTTCAAAACCAGCGCTAGAGAAAATACTCAAGGAGATTAACTGCAAAGAGGAAATGGGTAATACACGCCAGAACCAAAGAAACAAGAATTCCCATCCAGCAGACAACTAAGCAAAGAAGAATAAACAGTATCTCAAACAGAAATAAGATCTTAACATGTTGGGAATTAAAAATTATCTCTCTATAATCACACTGAATGTAAACGGCCTCAACTCCCCAATAAAAAGACATAAAGTGGCAAAATGGATTAAAAGCCAGAATCCATCCATCTGCTGCTTACAAGAAACACACCTTACAAGTAAAGATAGGAACAAACTCAAGGTAAAGGGCTGGAGCAAGGTAATCCATGCTAATGGTACTCGAAGACAAGCAGGAGTAGCAACTATGATATCAGACAAGTTAGACTTCAAGCCCAAACTTATTAGAAGAGACAAAGAAGGTCACATTTTACTGGTAAAAGGAATAGTCCAGCAAGAGGAAATAACAATAATCAACATCTATGCCCCAAACATAGGGACAGCTACTTTCATAAATCAAACTCTCTGTGATATGAAGTCACACATAAATCCCAACACAATAATACTGGGAGACTTCAACACACCTCTCACAATACTAGACCGATCTTCCAGACAAAGGGTCAGTAAAGATGTCTCAGAACTAAAGAACACCATTAACCAAATGGACCTGTTGGACACATATAGAATATTTCACCCAACTACAGCAGAGTTTACATTTTTCTCAGCTGCTCATGGAAGCTTCTCCAAAATAGATCATATCCTGGGACACAAAGTGAGCACTAGCAAATTTAAAAAATGTTACACACTTCCCTGTGTCATTTCAGACCATAATGGAATGAAACTAGAAATCAACTATAAGAAGACCCAGAGAAACAACATAAACATGCGGAGACTGAACACCACACTTCTGAATGAAGAATGGGTCATAGAAGATGTAAGAGGTGAAATCAAGAAATTTCTAGAAACAAATGAAAATAAAGAAACAACATATCAAAACCTCTGGGACACTTTGAAGGCAGTATTAAGAGGAAAATTTATAGCACTGAGTGCTCACATAAGAAAAACAGAAAATCTTCAAATAAATAGCCTTATGACACACCTCAAAGCCCTTGAAAAGCAGGAACAATTGAACCCCAAAGCCAGCAGAAGACGGGAAATTATTAAAATTAGAGCAGAAATTAACGAAATAGAGAATAATAAAACAATACAGAAAATCAACAAAACCAAAAGCTGGTTTCTTGAAAAAATTAACAAGATTGATAAACCACTAGCCAACCTAACTAAAAAAAGGAGAGAATCAACCCAAATTATGAAGATAAGGGATGAAAAAGGAGACATTACTACTGACAGCGTAGAAATCCAGAGGATTATCAGAAACTACTTTGAAAAACTATACTCCAACAAAATGGAAAATCTGGAGGAAATCGACAACTTCCTAGATAAATACAACCTTCCTAAACTGAGTCAATAAGATATAGAACACTTAAACCAACCAATAACAATCAAAGAGATTGAAATAGCAATAAAGAGCTTACCATCAAAGAAAATCCCAGGACCAGATGGTTTCCCAAGTGAATTCTATAAAACCTTTATAGGAGAACTAATCCCAATACTACTCAAACTATTTCAGGAAATAGAAAAAACCGGGACTCTCCCAAATACATTCCATGAAGCCAACATCACACTAATACCCAAACCAAATAAAGACAGTTCAAGGAAGGAAAACTACAGGCCTATATCTCTGATGAACTTGGATGCAAAACTATTAAACAAAATACTAGCAACACGCATTCAAAACCACATCAAGAAAATCATTCACCATGACCAGGTAGGGTTCATCCCAGGGATGCAAGGCTGGTTCAATATACGAAAATCAATCCATGTAATTCATCATATAAACAGAATCAAAGACAAAAACCACATGATCATCTCAATAGATGCTGAAAAAGCATTTGATAAAATTAAACATCCATTTATGATAAAAACACTGCAGAGAATTGGAATAGAAGGAACATATCTCAACATTATTAAGGCAATCTACAATAAGCCCACTGCCAACATCATATTAAATGGGGAAAAACTTCAAGAATTCCCCCTAAAAACTGGAAAGAGACAAGGATGTCCACTATCACCACTTCTCTTCAATATAGTACTAGAGGCTCTAGCCAGAGCAATAAGGCAAGAAAAGGAAATCAAAGGAGTACAAATAGGAAAAGAAGAACTTAAGCTTTCACTATTTGCAGATGACATGATACTATATTTAGAAAACCCAACAAACTCAACCAAAAGGCTTATAGAACTGATCAACAAATTCAGCAAGGTATCTGGATACAAAATCAATCTTAAAAAATCAGAAGCTTTCCTGTACACCAACCATAAATCCACTGAAAAAGAAATTCAGAAAACACTTCCACTCAGGATCTCCCACAAAAAAATAAAATACCTAGGAATAAACTTGACCAAGGAGGTAAAAGATCTCTACAAAGAAAATTATAAAACACTGAAAAAAGAAATCGAAGAAGATCTTAGAAGATGGAAAGACCTTCCATGTTCATTGATTGGCAGAATAAATATCATTAAAATGGCCATCCTCCCAAAAGTGATCTACAGATTTAATGCAATGCCCATTAAACTACCAAGATCATTCCTCACAGACATAGAAAAATCAGTCCTTAAATTTATCTGGAATAACAAAAAGCCCAGAATAGCCAAGGTAGTTCTCAGCAACAAAAACCACGCAGGAGGAATCACAATACCTGACTTTATACTACAAAGCTATTGTAATAAAAACAGCATGGTACTGGCAAAAGAACAGATATATAGACCAATGGAGCAGAATAGAAGACCCAGAAACAAGTCCACACACTTTCAGCCAATTGATTTTTGACAAAGAGGCCAAAAACATACACTGGAAAAAAGATAGCCTCTTCAACAAATGGTGTTGGCAAAACTGGTTAACCATATGCAGAAAATTGGATGTTAATCCCACTTTTTCACCCTGTACAAAAGTCAACTCATGATGGATCAAAGACTTGGAAATTAAACCAGAGACTTTGAAGCTCCTTGAAGAGGGTATAGGTCCAACACTACAACACATAGGCACAGACAAACATTTCCTCAACAAGACCCCAAAGGCACAACAAATTAAAAGGAGAATCAATACATGGGATTGCATGAAACTGAAGAGCTTCTGTTCAGCAAAGGAAACTATCAAGAATCTCAATCGAGAGCCAACAGAATGGGAGATGATTTTTGCCACCTACACCACTGATAGAGGACTAATATCTAGAATATACAGAGAACTCAAGAAACTCAACACTAAGAAAACAAAGCATCCAATAACAAAATGGGCAAATGAACTAAATAGACACTTCACAAAAGAAGAAATTCAAATGGCCAATAAATGCATGAAAAAATGCTCAACATCACTGGCAATCAGAGAGATGCAAATCAAAACTACCCTGAGATTTCACCTAACTCCAACTAGAATGGCCACAAACAACAACAGATGCTGGCGAGGATGTGGAGAAGTGGGAACTCTAAGACATTGTTGGTGGGATTGCAAATTAGTGCAACCACTTTGGAAAACAGTATGGAGAATCCTCAGAAGAATGGGAACAAATCTACCATTTGATCCAGCAATACCACTGTTGGGTATCTACCCAAAAGAAAAGAAACCAAACTACCAAACTAATGCATGTGTATCTATGTTCATAGCCGCACAATTCACCATAGCCAAACTATGGAAGCAGCCAAGATGTCCATCAACAGATGAATGGATTACAAAACTGTGGGATATGTACACAATGGAATTTTACTCAGCCATCAAAAAAAACTCAATTACATCATTTTCAGGGAAATGGATGGAACTGGAGGACATTATGCTAAGTGAGATTAGTCAGGCACAAAAAATAAGAAATCAGATGCTTTCCCTAATATGTGAGAGTTAGGGAGAAAAGAGGAGCAAACAAGTCAACCTAAAGGAGGAGAAAGGAGGGGGAAGGGAAAAATCTCTAAAGCTCACAATGTACTTAAACATATCGAAGTCAAGCAAGGGAGGGAGGGACGGGGAGGGAATGGGGTGGGATTTGGGTAGGGGTTAAATCAGCGATGAGTACATGTTTGTACACACAAGTTTTTTACCCCAATAAGTTGTATGAATATAATGCACCAATAAAAAAATTCAAAAAAAAAGAATTCAAAAAAAAAAGATTAAATACAAGTATTAGCAATGCAAAAATTGCTTTATTCCAAGAACAAGGCTAGCATGATCACCAGGTTCAGAGGCAATGAAAGGGAATCACTGTTAAGACTTATTCACGTCTAACTCAATCATGAGCAAAGACTTGATGTATGATCTGGGGTCTAACATATACATCCATCTTATGTGATACAGGCCAAGTCATGTGACCAGTCCATAATACAAAAGGAACAGAAATTCAGTGGGAGGTCCTTCCCTCTACACCTCAATCTATATAAGAATTAGGAAAACTCACTGTCAAGTGGAATAGATATCCATGTTATTTACCATATAGTAAAAAAAATTTTAAGCATTTTAATTTACTATAAGACAGAGTGTGTACCATACAGTTCACCATAGAACCTCATTCCCACTATTCTTACATTCAACCTAAGACACGCATTTGAGTCACACCTGCCTGGTCAGCAGTGGAGCATCTAACCCCTGGTTAAACTGACTTACATTCCATCAGAGCAAAGAGCTTTATCCTTAAAGAGCAGTGCTCTAGGATCATGACAAGGAAAAGTTGGTTGGATTTTTAAATTTAGGAACAATTATAAATTTATAATTACCCCAGTTAAAAGAAAATGAATAGTTATAGCCCCTCAGGGCAGTATCAAGAGTCCTGGAGCACTGAAAACCTGGCCCCTCTTCTTGTAAAGTCCTCCGAGCAGGATGCCATTAGAGGCAGGCCCCACAGGAAGGAGACGCGATGCTAAGACGTGAAGTCCCCAGGCCTCACCCACCTATTCAAGGCGTGTGTGTGTGTGTGTGTGTGTGTGTGTGTGTGTGTGTGTGTGTTACTGGGGACTGAACCCAGGGGCATCCTGCCTCTGTGCTACACCCCAAGCCCTTTTTTATTTTGAAACAGGGTCTCACTAGGTTGCAGAGAACCTCACTAAGTTGCTGAGGCTGTCCTCCAACTTGTGACCCTCCGGTCTCAGCCTCCCAAGTACTGGGATTACAAATGTGTGTCACCACGCCTGGTTTAGTTTGGTTCTTAACAAAAATGTTCAGATCCTCTTGAAATGAGATCCTTCTCAAATGAAAAGTCTGTTCTAGCCATGAGTCCAGTAGGCACATGTCTGCTAAGGACATCTTTTGACAACTATTCATTTGTTCTGCAGTTCCCTCTATATGATCACTATTCCCATTATTTCTCTGAAACTGTATTCCAAGTGACTGTATTCAATTCCAGTGGGAAAGCATATGCTACATGTTCCCTATGAAAGAACAGTCAATGGCATTGGATTAGCCCCTTTTATATTCATTTCAGTAAAATTACATTAACCTTATTCACCATCTTTGTGAACCAATTGTTCCCTTTCTTGTTGACAGCTATTTTTATCTTCTGGTCAAGGGCCTTTTTGCCTCTGTTAATCATGTCATTTTGTTTTTAATTCTTTCACATCTATTTGTGTTTCTTTCTCTCTCTCTCTCTCTCTCTCTCTCTCTCTCTCTCTCTCTCTCTCTCTCTCTCCTCGCTTTTAGTGCAGTAATGTATTAAGGAGTTTACCTGCTTCAAAACACAAGCAAACCTGCACATGACTCCCTCAGATATTTTTCTGGAAAATCATATACATATTTTATCCTCCTTCCACTCTAAAATTTGTAATGGCTCCATTGCCTATAAAATAAAATGTAAACTTTAATTAAATGCTTGGCTCT
This sequence comes from Muscardinus avellanarius, assembly GCF_963383645.1. Taxonomy (NCBI): domain Eukaryota; kingdom Metazoa; phylum Chordata; class Mammalia; order Rodentia; family Gliridae; genus Muscardinus; species Muscardinus avellanarius. Next base: position 79,902,964 of record NC_137791.1, read on the forward strand.
GTGTTCAGAACAGAGGGGAAGCAGCCTAAAATGAGAGCTTCAGAATCTGAATCATTAGACCAACCTGGAATGATAAATACAAATTCTTTTAAAGCAGTGAAAAGTCAACTAACTGATGAAACATAGGTGCTACAAGAAAAAAGGTTGCACATAACTGGAGTTTAATAAATGCTCATCAGTAAGTAGGAGAGCCAGGGTACAATCAGGACACGGAGGTATATAGAAGAGGATAGGAATATCACAGGTTCAAGAGCAGCCTCCGCAACTTAGTGAGACTCTCAGTAACCTAGCAAGGGCCTGTTTGAAACCAAAAAGAAGAAGGCTGGGGATGTACCTTGGAGGCAGAATGTCCTTGAGTTCAGTTCCCAATAACACACACACACACACGCACACGCGCACACACACGCACACACGCACACACAGCTCTGCATAAAACAAGATCGGGGACTCAACCATGCAAATGGACAAAGCCATAAACAAGAAGAAATGGTGAATTTAGAGATAACAAACTAGATGAAGATGAAAGGATACTGGATGAAGACAGTAGAGAACTGTGGAATAAGTTCATACAATTATTCATTTGTTTGTTTTTTTTGTTTTTGTCTTCGGGTTAAACCCAGGGTCATTCTACTTCTGAGCTACAGCTCTAGTCCTATTTCATTTTTTATTTTAAAACAGAGTCTCATTAAGTTGATAAGGACCTCGCTAAGTTGCTGAGACTGGCCTCCAACCTGCAATCCCCCTGTCTCAGTCTCCCAGGAATAAAATTATACGTGTGCACCACCATGCCTGACCGAGAATATGATTATTTCTGAAACAAATGTTACTGGGTAAAGCCAATTTACTGAAGACAGAGAAGGGAAGGCAGAGGCAAGTAAACAGACATAAACATGAAATATATATATATATATATTTAACAAGGATGATTTTTTTGAAAATTTTTACTTCCTTAAATTTTATCTTCTCTCTTTTGATGCTTTGGGAAAGTTTAAAATTGTTATAGCAGAAAAGCAAAGAGAAAGAAATGTTACTATTCATCTATCATTGTATTCTTTATTGACATAAGACCTTTTTGTGAAGAGAAAAAAAAATGTTTTACTCTTTAATCTTACCATCTACATATCAAAAGTAAAAGCTGAATGGTCTTAATCTCTAGTGCCGCCTTCTTCTTTTTCTCCTCCTCCTCCTCCTCCTCCTCCTCCTCCTCCTCCTCTTCCTCCTCCTTCTTTTTCTTCTTCTTCTCCTTCTCTTCCTCCTCCTCCTTCCTCCTCCTCCTTCTTTTTCTTCTTCTTCTTCTCCTTCTCTTCCTCCTCCTCCTTCCTCCTCCTCCTCCTCTTCCTCCTCCTTCTCCTTTGTCTTCATCTTCTTTTACAGACCTTAGAACTCTGAATGTAAAATAGGGCCATTCTATTCCACCTAAGAATAAAAGAGAGAGCCTTTCCAGAAAAATTCAAAAGGAAACAGAATAGGATGAATACTTTGCTAAAGTCACTCTGAGTCTAAGTGAGGTCCTGCAGGGAGGTGAGCCTTCTGATATCCCTGCAGTTTTCTAAAACAGCTATTTCTTTCCACTCCTTTTCTTTTTTTAGAACTGGGTTTTCAACCCAGGGGCATTTTATCTCCCAAGCTGCACCCCCAGACCTTTTTATTTTTGTTTTTGAAAGAGGGTCTTGCTAGGTTGCTGAGTCTTGCTACTTGCTGAGGCTGGTCTTGAACTTAGGATCCTCCTATCTCAGCCTCCCAAGTACTGGGATTATAGTCATGTAGCACCATGCCCTTTTCATAGCTATTTTCATTTAGAAGGGCCTGTCTAGTTTTTTCCCTCCGGTGCTTCTGGTCCACCCAATCCAGCCCACCTGCTTTTCTACCTAACATTTCACCTACACAGTACTAGAAATATCTGCACAGGATAGTACACTGTGTGAATAGTACACTATAAATTTCTGCCTAATAAGAGAATTAAATTCAAGAATACTAGAGAAAAGACTAAAAGATACTCTAAAGCAATAAAACCTAGAACCTTATACACTTGGCCAATTTGGGAAGCTAAGCCTTAATTGTCCCTTTAGGTGAGCCCCAAATCAGAAAAGAGATGAAGCCCTGTACAGTGACCATCCCTGCTGGTCACCATCCTGTCCTGATGATAACACTACCTTAGAATAAGAACAGGGAGTTCTAGGCAGGTCACAAGCAGAGTAGCCCAAACTATTAGGGGATAACAGTCCCTTTGGCAATAGTTTATCAGTGAGTCCAATGTCACCTAGGAAAACCACCTAGAACATTCACATACCCACCCACGCATGTTTGCCTGCTCTGTGCTCTACAACAAAACTGGACCAGTTCTACCTAGAGCGTGTTGACTCTGGCCATGCAATACTAACCACGAGAATTAGAGGTCACATATGACCAAGTTAAAAAGCTCCCCACTACCACCACCACCCCAAAAGACTGGGGCAAGTATCCCTTCTTTCTCCTTTTTCCACTCTTCTTTCCAAGATTTCCACATCACTCTCAACAAAGTTGCCATGTTTCCATTATTTCAAACAGACTTTTGGTATCTACTTCTCAAATACAAGAGTTATTAACTTTCTTTTTTTTTTTTTTTTTTTTTTGGTGGTACTGAGGGTGGAACCCAGGGGCTTTCCACCTCCAGGCTATACTCCCAGACCTATTTTATATTTTATTTAGAAACAGGGTTTCACTAAGTTGCTGAGAGCCTCACTCAGTAGCTGAGGCTGGCTTCGAACCTGTGCGATCCTCCTGTCTCAGCCTCCCAAACACAAGGATTACAAGCGTGTGCCACCACGCCCAGCTTCATTTTTTTGCTTATATGAGTCTCTTTTCTCACTATCATGGAGAGAATTTCTTCTCTCTGACCTTTATTTACTTCTAGGTTTTCGGTTCAGTGAGATTTTAATATATATGATAGTATCAATAACTAATCCAAAGTCACCCTGATGAATGAGACCCAAAGTTACATGTGTGACTTCACTGCCATTCTGGGGGCTATCCTACGGTCTTTCATGTGTATAAAATCACCAAGTGAGGAAATGGGACCTCTCGGTGAATCTTATTCTCCCAACAACATTCCACACCACAGATGTTTCCATCTTAATTTTTTTTTTTTTTTGGTGGTACTGGGGTTCCTAGAAACCCTTCTACCTCCAGGCTTCACCCCCAGACCTATTTTTATACCTTTTTATTTGGAAACAGGGTCTTTTAAGCCAGCATAGCTGGCTTCGAACCTGCATGATCCTCTGTCTCCACCTCCCAAGCGCGGGGATTACAAGCATGCGCCACCACGCCTGGCTTATTCTTTATTTTGAAACAGGGTCTCACTGTGTTGCAGAGGTCCTAAGTAGCTGAGGCTGGCTGCGAACCGTGATCCTCCTCTCAGTCTCCCAAAGCTGGGATTACAAGCATGCGCTACCACACCCGGCTATCAGTTGGATTTTTATTGAGTTCAATATTAGTTTGCTAGTGCTGATTGTAACAAAATGGTTAAAAGTTGATGGCTTAAAGCAAGTGAAATTTATCTCACAGTCCTGGAATCCTGAAGTCCAAAATCAATGTGTCAGCAGGGCAATATTCTCTTGGCAGGTGCCACAGAAGGATCCTGGTAGCCTCGGATATTTCTTGACTTGTAGAGGCACCATTCTTGTCCTCCATCTTCACATGGTGCTCTCCCTGCGTGTCTTCACATCATCTTTCCTTGGCACGTCTGTCCCTGTGTTCAAATTTCCCCTTTCTATGAATATACTAATCAAATTGGATTAGAAGCCAGGTGTGGTAGTGTACACCTATAATCTTAGTACCTGGGAAGCTGAAATAGGAGGATTCCAAGTTTGAGGCCCACTCAGCAACTTAGCAAGGTCCTCTTGCAAATTTTACAAAAGAAGAGCTGTGGTGTATCTAAGAGGTAGAATACCCCTGGTTCCATCCCCAGCCCCAAAACAATGTTTATTGTAAAACAGTACGCCAGGCTCTATCAATAGCAGCTCATACATCTTTTGTTACACTGCATCTCTTGATTATCTGTATTTGCTTTAATCCCTTGCTGTTTTGTTCTTCGTGGCATTTGTGACACTAGGAGCCATAGAACACGCCATGTATAAATATACCCTGTAGCAAAGGTATATAGTGGACCATACCATCCAAGTTTGTGTAAGTATGTCCTGTGATGTTCACACCATATCAAAAGCTCTGATGATCAAAGTGGCTGCTCTTCTCTCTGGGAAGAGGGGGGAACGCAGGGGGAAATGGGCCCATTTCTTCTCAAGACTTGGAGTAGCTATGCTCTTTTTCACATATAATGTTGTCCAGATAGTCATCACATGGGAAAATCTAGTCCCAAAGAAGACTAGAAATGCAATCATTAACTGGTATACTCAGTTAGAATTTGGAAGGCTTAGGGGGTTTTGTTTGTTTGTCTGTTGTTATTGTTTGTTTTTTTTGTTGTTTGTTATTGGGTTGTTTGTTTGGTTTTGGTTTTACTGAGGATTGAACCCAGGGAATTCTACCTCCAAGCTACACCCTTAGTCCTTTTTATTTTTCATTTTAAAACACTTGATAGCCGGGCGTGGTGGCGCACGCTTGTAATCCCCGCGCTTGGGAGGCGGAGACAGGAGGATCGCGCAGGTTCGAAGCCAGCCGCGCGTGCTGGTTAGGAGACCCTGTTTCCAAAATGAAAATTTAAAAATAGGTCTGGGAGTGTAGCCCCGAGGTAGAAGGGCTTCCAGGAACCCCAGTACCACCAAAAAAAAAAAAAAAAACCTTGATAAATTGTTGTCTTGTTAGGTTACTAAAACTGGCCTTGAACCTGTGATCCTCCTGTCTCAGCTTCCCAAGTACTGGGACTATAGGTGTGCACCATCATGCCCAGCTGGAGTCTTTTATAAATGAAACAAAGAAGAATGGGCATAATTGGACAAAGGGCAGTCTCATCCACAGTTAAATGCACTTGACTATAAACAGAACAATTATGGAGGAATAATGGTTTCTGAGGAGGTAGAATGGGATTCCAGAGATCTAGGTTAGAGAATGGATTGCTCATCTGACAAATCATTTTGTATCGTTTGGAATAATTACCAGGTATGTACATTACCATACTGGCAATAAAAATGTACCCTCACTGCCCCCAGACGTTTTTCATAACTGGTCACTCATTGTCTCCCCACTGAGTAGTAAAGAAAGGGATTAGATTTTAATGTTTGAAATATGATATATTTCTCCTATTTTAAAGTCTGCTAGATAACTCAGTCTACTTTGTTTTGCTTACTTTGTTTAAGTGTCTGCTCTCAGTTGTTCCCACCCAGCAACCCTCCCTGCGTGGCATGAAGCTGTCTAGACAGTGAGGTCTCCTGTGTACTCTGGACAGTGTGGAAACGGGAGTTCTGCCCTGGTGCTGGCCTGCAGAGGTATGACTCTGCCATCTGTTCTGAGCCTCCGGGGAGAGGAGGATCAGGAATGTGAGGTGCACTCTGAATCCACCGTTCACACTGCTTCACTCACTCTGCCCCAGAACACCCATGGTATGGGGCACACACCCCTCGCCCTCAATGTGCACTCACCAGATTAAAGGATTCCAGACCCCTCCTGAACTAACACTTCTCCCTCCCCAGGATTTTGGCCTGGAGAGGTCAGGACATGCATGTATCATTGTGACCTTGCTCTCTCCCCTTCTCCCCTTCTCCACTTCCTAGGGATATAATAGGCAAATTCAGGACTACTTCTTCCTCCTCCTCCTCTTCTTCCTCTTCTTCTTCTTCCTCTTCTTCTTCCTCTCCCTCTTCTTCTTCTTCCTCTTCCTCTTCTTCCTCTTCTTCTTTCTCTTCTTCTTCTTCTCCTCCTCCTCCTCATTCTCCTCCTCCTCTTCTTCCTCTTCCTCCTCCTCCTCCTCCTCCTCCTCCTCCTTCTCCTTCTCCTTCTTCATACTAGGGGTTGAATCCATGGGCATTCTATCTATCTTCAAGCTATGCCTCTAGACTTTTGATTTTTTTTTTTTTATTTAAAGTAGGACCTTGCTAAGTTGCTGAGGCTGGTTTCAAAACTGTGATCCTCCTGTCTCAGCTTCCCAAGTACTGGGATTACAGGACTGTGCCACCACACCTGGCTTCTACTTCCTCTCTCTCTCTCTCTCTCTCTCTCTCTCTCTCTCTCTCTCTCTCTCTCTCTCTCTTACTCTCTTTGAATGTATTTTATTCTTCTTAGTTTGATGTTTTTTCTTTTTCATTTATTGGTGCACTATGATTACATATAATAGTGAGATTCATTGTTACATGTTTGTACATTCACAAATTGATTCATTTCATTCCTCAATACCACCCTCCTCTGTCCCCTGATCTTCTTTCACTATCCCACTGGTCTCCCATGAGATACTCCCTTTATTTTATTTTTTCACCTCTAGCTTCCACATATAAAGGAAAACATACAACCCTTGACTTTTTTATTTTTATTTTTTGTGGTACTGGGGTTCCTGGAAGCCCTTCTACCTCTGGGCTACACTCCCATACCTATTTTATACTTTTTATTTGGAAAAAGGGTCTCTTAAACCAGCACAGCTGGCGCGATCCTCCTGTCTCCGCCCCCCAAGTACGGGATTACAGTGTGGCCACCACGCCCGGCCAACCCTTGACTTTTTAACTCTGATTTATTTCACTTAACATAATGCCCTCCAGTTCCATTCATGTTCCTGCAAGTAACATAACTTTATTCTTCTTTATGGCTAAATAAAACTCCATTGTGGTATATTTCCACAATTTCTTTATGCATTTGTCTGTTGATTTCATAATGTGGCTCTTGTGACTTGCACTGCTATAAACATGGGTATGCGTGTATCATTATAGTATTCTTACTTTAATTCTTTTGGAAACATATGAAGTAGTAGAATACATGGGTCATTTTGTGAGACGTTTTTCTCTCTTTAAAATCACTCTTCTGCCAGGCATGGTGGCGCACACTTGTAATCCCTGCGCTTGGGAGGTGGAGACAGGAGGATTGCACAGGTTCGAAGCCAGCCGTGCTGGCTTAAGAGACCCTGTTTCCAAATAAAATATATATATATATATATAAAAATAGGTCTGGGAGTGTAGCCTAGAGGTAGAAGGGTTTCCAGGAACCCCAGTACCACCACCAAAAAAGAAAAAAAAGTGATACCTCTCTATTCTTTCATATTTTTTAAATTTGCAAAATTAGACATTAGGAAAGAAAATAATAAAATGTATATATCACACAGATTTTGAAATCATCAATATTCTGTGATTTGTCTGATTTATAATCTATTTTTCCATTACACTGTTTTAAAATGAATTCCAGATATATTTTTTTTCTCTTTATATTTCTTCAGTAAGTCCAGTTACCAACACAACTCCAAAAATTAGCAGTTGGGTACCTTATGCTAACTAGGAAGAATATCCTGAGCACATAAATGCATTAAGAAAAAACATTTCTAAAGCCAGGCATGGTGGCACATGCTTGTAATCCCAGCATTTGGGAGGCTGAGACCGGAGGATCACGGTTCGCAGACAGCCTCAGCTACTTAGTGAGGCCCTCTGCAACTCAGTGAGACTGGTTTCAAAATAAAGAATAAAAAATAGGGCAGGGGCTGTAGCTCGGAGGTTGAATGTTAAATTAAAAGATGTGTGTTTTACATAAAAAATTAAATCTTTTTTCTTGGAATAGTAAATGCTATTTTTTTTTTCATTTTAGTCTGACAACTTTCACTTTAAGGTCTTCATGTTTAAACATCATGCTTTCAGTGGGTTGTGTGTGTGTGTTATTGAATATTAAAACCATGGGCACAGGTATTCTACCTCTGGATTACACTACCAGCCCTATTTTATTTTTTATTTAGAAACCGGGTTTCTGAGGGCCTCAGTAAGTTGCTGCCGCTGACCTAGAACCTGTACTCCTCCCGGTTGAGCCTTCCAAGTACTGAGCTGACAGGCGTGCGCCACCACGCTCAGCCGTGATTTCTTATTGACTCACAATAAACAGAAGTATTTGAGAATTTAACTTTTTTAAATTTTTTTTGTTTGAAAGTATAATGCTTATTTTGCTATTAAATTCAGTGAAAGAAAACCAAAATGGAAATTAAATATTCACTGTGAGTATAATTGCTTTTTACAAAACAGATTTGTGAGGGGGAGGCCTAAATTAGAAACATACTGATGTGTTTACATTTATATAATTGAATAGGAATTTTTTCCACTTGAAGTCTCCAGATAATCTGTAATGTAACTATAGCATTTCTATAGAAAATAGTATTTTAGAAGCACGGAAAATATAGATTCTAAAGATTTTCCTAATGTTCTTTTCTGATTTTTTTGTTTTTAATTTCAGCTGGTGGTCTTGCCAAATTACAAATTATTTCCAATATTTATCCAGTTACACAATGTATACCGAGAGTTCCAGATGGTCTCTTATAACAAAGTTAAAGCAATCTTGTTTCTATTAAATACAACTCCATGAAAATTTTCAAAAGATAAATGATGCAAATATATTTTGGCACAGAGACCAAACACTTTAGAATACTTAAATTTCTTTTTGCTTTCTGGGGAATGTAGGATGGCTCTATAACACCATTCAAATGGTGAAAATCCAGCTGGGCACAAAAAGGGAGTTGAACAAGAAATAGAAGAATCTGGGTTCTAATCTTTTTCTGCCCTAACTTGCTTTGCAATCTGATGAGTTTTCTAACCTATCTAAGCCTCTCGTCATATGCAAAACCTGCAGAGGGTGAGCCTCTCTCACATCACAGATAGTAATGTTTGGCATAGTTAAAGAGCACACTAATGTGATTTTACATTATTGATTTTTTATCAATATCTAACCATCCAAAGAGAACTAAAGGGTAGTTGTAGAAAGTATCTTACTAGCAACAATATTAAACAGGCCTAATTCAATTCCACACACTTAATGGAAATCAGAGCTTGAGGGGGGAAAAAAGCAGTATGTTCAGAAATAAAGCAATAAAAAAATATAAGCTGGAAAAATACCAAAGATTATGCAAAAAAAGGTATGAAGTGTTTCAGAATCATTAGCCTTCATTCACCAAAAATGTACATGTTTTCTAAGATTCATGTATACAAGTAACTAATCTTTGGCAAAAATTATCATAGTATTGGATCATAGTATTAGGAAAAGTTAAAAAGGGTTGCTATTGCAATCACATCTAGAATCGGTATTTGGGGAGCCTAAACAGGTAGGTAGTACGTAGCATCATTTTTTTTTTTTTACTAAGACTTAAACCCCTACTGGTGGTTTAAATTCATGTGCTCTATCTTTCCCCAGTAATACCTATACTTGTAGCCTTTTGTTCACGAATATCCATTCTGTTGTGCTCAGATTATGTTTGTGAAATGGAAATGTACTAATTTTACAGATCTACAGCCACTTAGCGTATAGGCTTGTGCAAAGAAAGCTCCTCAACTCTGATAGGACTGAGTCTAGGAAAATCACGACTGCTTCTTGCAACAATTATTTAAATGCTTAATATATTTCAACAAACCCATAACTTATAAGGCAAGAAATGTATAAGTAGTGCAATTCATAGAAAAGAGAAAAAAAAAAGCTCTGCAAAAATTCCTTAACTTCCAGAAATCAGAACTATCTCAAAGTGAGTATAACACATGCACTTAGGATATAAACATATCTTATTTTCCTAATTGTTAGATATTTTAGGAGAACTTAAAGGTGAAGTTATCGCACATCTAAAGAGAATGTTTTACATTACCTTTGTGCACCATTAAGCAACTCAAATTAATTTTGTCAGCCTGCCAATATTTCAAGCACCTCTGTCTTCCTTGGTGTTTTGCCAAAGGTTTGTTTTTTCATGCCATGTTCACGGTAATTTTGAAATGTTAAGTCCTTCTACCTTTGGACTTCAGGGCAGTAATAGATGGTAGTCATTTCAGCAACGTTTTATATGAGACAGAAAATACTCCATAGAAGTTGGATGTGAGTAATTATAAGAAGATAACACTTACTGAATTCTTACCATGAGCCAAACACTGGCTTTTGCAAGTATCGTTGAACCAAGAATTTGGTGCATGCTGAGTAAGACCCAAGGAGTGTAGCCTTTGCACTTCTTCTATATATAACTAATATTTTTTCTATGCCCAAAGCTATAAGAAAAATAGGACAAAGAAGGGGGGAAATGAGATTTTTAGACCTATTAATAAATTCTTAAAACTTCTGGCACAATTGATCAAGAAAAAGAGAGAGAAGGCACTCAAAAAAATCTAAATGAAAAAATTACAAAACTAGAGTAACCACAGAGATGGTGAAAAATACTGGAGTTTCTGCTTTCAGAAATGGTAGATCACGTGACTTAGCTCTTACAAATCAACAGAAGAGCAAGGCTGGGTGGTGCGTGCTTGTAATCCCAGTACTTGAGAGGCTGAGACAGAAGGATCACAGGTTCATGGCCAGTCTCAGCTACTTAGTGAGGCCACCCGCAATTTAGTGAGACCTTGTTTCAAAATAAAGAATAAAATAGGGCTGGAGGTGTAGCTCGGAGGTAGAATGCCCCTGGGTTTAAACCCCAGCATCACACATACACACAAATAAATAAATAAATTGACAGAAAATTCTAATGCCTATGGAAAAATGGACTAGAAACAAAAAGTAAAATATGGGTTAAACTTAACATATAATTTTAAAAGACAACCTTCAATCACACAAAAATAGAAGAACAGTATAATGAATCTTAAAGAAAACTGGAGCCCACACATCTAGGAGAGGGCACTGCTCTGTCTCCTGAGATTTCTGACATGACACAGTAAAGCTAGTTCTGGATGTCTAAAGAAAGTATACATTTAAACCCACTGTCGCTACTGGGCCAGAGGCCATTGCTAGGGGGAAGTTACCACCACTAGCATACAGGAAGGAGGAAACCAAATTTAAAAATATAACAAGTACATCATTCACAGTGATCATGTATGTGAAATGTGTGCCTTCATACACTGTCAGTAATGTACAGTCTTTCCCAAGGCAGTGTGGCAATACATATCAAGAACCATAAAAATGTTCATTCCATCTGACACAATAAACACTTTGTAGTGCATCCAAAGATATTCTTCAGAAACATGCCAGGCATGGTGGCCACACCACTAATCCCAGTACTTGGGAAGCTGAGACAGGAGGATCACAGGTCTGAGGACAGCGTCAGCAGTATCGTGAGACTCCCAGCCACCTAGTAAGATCTTGTTTAAAAACAAACAAACAAGCTGGCGTGGTGACTCAGGCTTGTAATCCCAGTACTTGGGAGGCTGAGACTGGAGGATCACCCAGGTTTGAAACCAGACTCAGCTACTGAGTGAGGCTCTCAGCAACTTAGTGGGACCCTGTTTCCAAATAAAACACAAAATAGGTCTGGGAGTATAGCCCAAAGGTAGAAGACCCCTGGGTTCCACTCCCAGTACCACACAAAAATAAATAAATAAATAAATAAATAAATAAATAAATAAATAAAAATAAAAACAAACAAAAAAATTTAAACCCAGGGGTTTATCTCAGAGGTATGCCTCTAAATTCAATCCCTGCTACATCACACACACACACACACACACACACACACGCATGCACGCACGCACGCACGCACACAATGAATACTCATGAAGTTTCATGATGATATTAATTTTTAAGTATATATACTGGCAGGCAGCATTTCTGCGCACGTGTGTGTGTGTGTGTGTGTGTGTGTGTGTGTGTGTGTTTGTGTGTGTGTATCCGTCTGTGCACATGTATGTGGTATTTGTGATTAAACTCAGGGGCATTCTACCTCTGAGCTACCATCCCAGCCCTATTTTATATTTTAGTTTTAAATGGGCTCTCACTACAATACCACATGCTGTCCTGGAATCCTCTATCCTGCCTGGGGGTCAGGCATGTATCATCACACCTGGCTCAGACAGTGTCTCCTCTCCGCCCTACTCCTTGAGCACTTACCTAAGTAATCCTACCCGTATGGAATAACTGAAGGCCAGCTACTAATGAATACATTTTTTTTTTGGCAGTTCTGGGCATGGAACCCAGGGGCATTTGACCTCTGAGCTACACCCCCTGCCTTATTTTTTATTCTTTATTTTGAAACAGGGTCTCACTGAGTTGCAGAGGGCCTCACTAAGTAGCTCAGGCTGTCTGTGAACCGCGATCCCCTGGTGTCAGCCTCCTGAATGCTGGGATTACAAGCGTGCCGCCACCATGCCCGGCTTAATGAATACATTTTAAGTAACCTAATAAAGCCTAATAATTTAAAAAACAAAACTATGAAGAGCAAGGAAAAGAAAACTCAAAGCTATGTATTCTATATTAGATAACGGAGGAGCTTATGAGGAGATCAATAAACATGAGAATGAAGAGAGAGCAAATAAGCTTAAGCAAGGATTATGCCCAAATCACCTCCTCCAGGAAACCTTCCCAGACAACCATTCAGTGAGTGAGTCCAGCCACCCAGGCTCCTCCTCCTAACTGATCATGCTTAGAGTGCTCTCTTATTCCTACCTGATGGTATAACCTTTGAGACATTGTGTCTTTATATTCCCAACACCTACTCAAAGAAGACTTTAATAAACTAAGCATAGTGATGCACACTTTGTAAGCCCAGTACTCAGGAAGCTGAAACAGGAGGATCACAGGTTCAAGTCCAGCCTCAGCAACTTAGTGAGACCCTGCTTGAAAATAAAAAATAAAATTGGGGCGGGGGGGCGGGGGGGCTCAAAGGTAGAATGCCTCTAGGTTCAATCCCTAGTACAGAAAAAGAAGAGGAGGAAGAGGAGGGGGAGGAAGAAGGATAGGAGGAGGGGAAGGAGGAGGAGGAAAAAAAAGAGAAGAATAAATTCTAATTCTGTGAATCAGGATGGAAAAAATAGGGAGACCGAACTTTTTTTTTAACCAACAGCATCACCATGTAGACAGGACAAAACATGTGTGGGGATCAATTCACACAATTTTATTCTAGAGAGGACAGATGGGTCTTCCAGCTCATGAACAGTTTCAGGCTATACTTCGCTGCTTTCATTCACTCTTCCAGATTCACATCATACCTTTCCATCCAATCGATTGATCGAGGCCATGAGAAGCTAATCTGCATGGAATGTAACACCAACCGATCTCTTGCCCTACCGATCCCATGGGGTTCTGTTCATGGGAAGCTCATGGCAGATGGAGCTGTGGGTAAAAGGAACACTATTCTTGCCAGGCGTGTGGCGCATGCTTGTCATCACACATTTGGGAGGCTGAGACAGGAAGATCACGATTCGCAGACAGCCTCAGCTACTGAAGCCCTTTGCAACTCAGTGAGACCCTGTTTCAAAATAAAGAACAGCCGGGCGTGGTGGCGCACGCTTGTAATCCCCGCGCTTGGGAGGCGGAGACAGGAGGATCGTGCAAGGTTCGAAGCCAGCCGTGCTGGCTTAAGAGACCCTGTTTCCAAATAAAAATATTTTAAAAATAGGTGTCTGGGAGTGTAGCCCGGAGGTAGGGTTTCCATGAACCCCAGTACCAAAAATAAGTAAATAAATAAATAAATAAATAAATAAATAAAATAAAAAATGGGGCTGGTGGGTGTGGATGTGTAGCTCAGAGTGAGAATGCCCCTGGGTTCCATCCCCAGTACCACACACACACACACACACACACACACACACTGAGCACTATTCTCAAATGACCTAGTTTCTTCTGACTCAGGAGCCTGACAATTCACAATTTTGTATAAAGTCTTGAAAATGGGACAGATTTTATGGTTATTTATGTCCTCACATGAAGCAGTCAGGTCTGGGGGGTTTGTTGCTGTTTTTTGGTATTGGCGGTGGTACTGGGGATTAAGTCCAGGTGTGTTTTGCTTCTGAGCTACACCCCCAGCCGTTTTTGGTTTTATTCTGAAGCATGGTCTTGCTAGGTTGCTGAGAGTTCCTCTAAGTTGAAGCAGCTGTTCTCACACCTGCAATGTTCTTGACTCAGCTTCCCAAGTACAGAGATTACAGGCATAGGCTACCAAGCCAGGCTAATAAGTGGTTAGTTGTTTTTTGGTATTGGCGATTGAACCCAAGGGCATTCTACCTCTGATCTATACCCCCAGCCCTTTATTAACTAATTTATTAGTTTATTAGTTTATTTATTTATTTATGTCTTTTTTTTAACAGGTTCTCACTGTTACTGAAGCTGGCCTCAAACCTGGGATCCTCCTATCTCAGCCTCCCAAGTAGTGGGATTACAGATGTGTGCCACCATGCCTGGTTTAAGGTCGTTTTAATTAGCAGAGAGGTTCTAAGAGTTTTATTGTAGGCGAACATTTATATTTTGAGAAATTAACAATATAAACTAGTTGGAAAGCAGCAGAAATCAAACTATTTACAACAGAAAACAAGCTATAATCCGAGAAAACATTATTATTATCAGCTTTTTCTCCCACAGTATTGATGCAATTTAATCTTTTAATTCTAAAGATCAGTGAATATTAAGCTAGCAATGAATCTTTAGCTAATAATCATGCTATTCATTTATATCCTACACTCCCAGTGCTTCTAGAACAGTACCTCATGCATAGAAATTGAAAGTTTATTGAATGAATTAATCAGGAAGAACCTCATAAAAATGCCATCTTACACTTACATAAAGGGGAAGATTCCACATCAGGAATAGTAAGTGACATCACACATATTACATAACAATAAAATCAGAACCAACTTGAGGATGGACCCAGAAAATTGCACAGATCATGAATAAAAAAGATTCCTATGAGCCGGGCGTGGTGGCGCACGCTTGTCATCCCAGCATTCGGGAGGCTGAGACAGGAAGATCGCGGTTCGCAGACAGCCTCAGCTACTAAGTGAGGCCCTCCGCAACTCAGTGAGACCCTGTTTCAAAATAAAGAATAAAGGCCGGGCGTGGTGGCGCACGCTTGTAATCCCCGCGCTTGGGAGGCAGAGACAGGAGGATCGCGCAGGTTCGAAGCCAGCCACGCACTGGCTTAGGAGACCCTGTTTCCAAATATAAAAAAAAAAAAATGTAAAAAGAGGTCTGGGAGTGTAGCCCGGAGGTAGAAGGGCTTCCAGAAACCCCAGTACCACCAAAATAAAGAATAATAATAATAATTAAAAAAAAAAAAGGCAGGGGTGTAGCTCGGAGATCGAATGCCTCTGGGTTCCATCCACAGACCCGCAATTAATAAATAAATAATAAAAATAGGCCAAGGACTGTAGCTCTGGGGTCGAATGCCCCTGGGTTCCATCCCCAGACTCCCCCCCCCAAAAAAAAAACTGCTATGTGCATAGACTGGAATCACTAGACTGCACCTCCACTCTGTGAGGTACTTCGCATAAGCGAGCTCCCAACCTCACATTCACGCCTAGGGGAAGTGGTCAAGGGAGGCTTCTAGGAGGTGATATCTGTCCAGAAAGAAGGAACAGGCAATCAGTCATTCATGAAGACAAAAGGAGAAAGAAAGTTCCGGATGGAGCACTGCCCTGTGCGCAGGCGCAGAGGCGAGAGAACAGGAAGCACCCTGGGAACCTTGCGTTTCAGTGCTGAAGGAGGAAGGAAGGTGAGCCCAGATTGTATCCTGAAGACTAAAGGGAGCCAGCATTTCTACATAGAAATATGATTGTCTGGCATTTGTTTTAGGCAGCTGTGTATCGAATAGCAGTGTAGAGATGATATTGTAAGGACTAAAATAAGTTACAAAGGGAACTAGCACACTGAGTAGGTCTGGAGACCAGGGGAGTTCTACCTCTGAACTACACCCCCAGTCCTTTTTGGTTTTTAGTTTTTTTGAAACAAGGTTTTACTAGGTTTCTGAGAGTCTCATTAAGTTGCTGAGACTGGCCTCAAACCTTCACTCCTCCTGTCTCAGCCTCCCAAGTACTGGGATTACAAGCAAGCGTCACCCCCACATGGCTAGCCCGTAGTTCTTCCCTTTCTTGGGTTGACTATACTGCTTTTGTCTCTCTGTACTGTCGCGCCAGTCTGCGGCCTTAACAAGGCGGCCTATGGCTCTGTGCCCAGTCGACTGCCCAGGGTGTCCAGCAGAGACCTTCACTGACCGCAGACCACATCCTTTAAATTTAAGCATCCTTTGTCTTTGGCCCTCGCCCCACTTTGGCC
Organism: Muscardinus avellanarius; assembly: GCF_963383645.1. Taxonomy (NCBI): domain Eukaryota; kingdom Metazoa; phylum Chordata; class Mammalia; order Rodentia; family Gliridae; genus Muscardinus; species Muscardinus avellanarius. The sequence goes on from NC_137791.1 coordinate 79,919,068, forward strand.
ACTGTCTGGGACAAGAGCGCCACCTGGCGTTGCATCACTGACTGTCCCAATCCCCACCTTGCTTTCTTTGCACTTGAGCTACTTGTGGTCTGGCCTTGGAAGCTTCCTCTCTGGAGTAACTTCAAAGAGAACATCTGTTGACCTAAAAAAGAAAAAAAAAGTTGTTTTCCCCAAATGAAACAGAAAGAGAACTCAGGGCCTTTTTTCAACATAGTTACAGTATTAATGCCTGAGATTGGCAGATTGTTTGCTCCATGCTAGAAAATGCTTAGCCTATCTCTGAATTCTTTCTGTTATTTTGTTCTGTTCTGTTCTGGTTTTGTTTTGTTTTGTTTTGTTTTTGTAGTAATGGGGATGGAACCCAGGGGCATTCTACCTCTGAGTTACACCCTTAGCCCTTAGCCCTATCTTACTCTTTAATTCCAGAGGGCCTCACTATGGTGCAGTGGCCGGCTGCAAACCTGCTATTCTCCTGTCTCAGCTTCCCAGGTACTGGGATTATAAGCATGGGCCACCAGGCCTGACTGTTATTACTTTTAACACTTTGTGAGGGTTTTTTAAATTATGTTAAAATACAACTGAAATTATGGCTCATAAGTAGGTTAAGTGTAGATCCATCTGCCCTGTCCATGTTTAATAATAAATTCTTAGAAAGGATTCCAAGAGGTTGTTTGAAAGTACATTCCTTGATGTCTGAGAGAGGCTGCAAGCCTTTGCAGGCAGACCAACTATTCAAACTATTTAAAAAAAAAAATTACTGGAAAGAAACTTCCTTAGATTCCTGAAGAAGGAGCATGCTCCAGTCCTCTCTGTTTCTTCCTCCTGCACTGTTCCACAGGCAGTTTTACTTTTCTTCCCTCCGGCTTCATTATTTTTTCCCTGTTATGTGTTGCGAAATGAGCTCCAAATACATGACTATTTTCTTAGAGTAAGAGCCAGTCTTCTGCCACAACCCATCTAAAAATGCCTCTGGACTCACGTGATGAATAGGTCATGCAAATTAATGTGCTGCCCCCAAAATAAAGCCCATCCTTTTTGAACATTTTCAAGTTTGCAAAAAACATGATCATTTTCTAAGTTTGAAAAGAATGGTCATTCAGAATTACTGCAGTTAGAGTAATCAAGACAATATGATACAGTAAGGGTGCCAAGACTATTCACTCTTCTCACCAACAAATTGCAGGGACGATGAACAGCCATAAAAACATCATGAAAGTGGGCCTTCACCTCACACTGTTAGGTAGATAAGCAGAGAAACGCGCTGGAGGGCACGGTTGGGAAGGACTTGAAGCTCTTGTGGGGGAAATTTAAGTCCAATGAATACAAACTGCTGCGCCTCTTCTCACCTAGACCCCCCCCCATGGGAATGTTTCCAACAGAAAGAAAGGCCCAGATGCACTAAGCTGTGGCTTGAAAAAGATGATGGTCCACTCCAAATAAATATGCATGAGAAAGGAGGCATCCTGAGGAATGTAAGGCTTCCCGTGTGAAGATTCCTACTTTCCACTCCAGAAAGCAGCCTGTCCCACACCTTTTTTTTTTTTTTTTAACCTCTCTGGCGTAGCTCTCCTGCCCTCCTGCCCAGGGTCATCAAGGCCTTGTTTTACACTGTGACCCCACTTCCCTAGGTAAGCCTCTTATGTTCCCCTCTTTGTGCTTTCCACTGAAATCCCTTCTCTGTTACCTTGATGATTTTAAAGATACAGATTCATAGGAATGAATCATCGCTTTATAGACAAAAGGAGCTTCCTCTCAGGTTCCTTTTGCTATGAGGAGCCAATGTTGGCCTGCCACAGGGAAGCACTGGTGAGCTGAGAGACCTTCCCACTTCTTTACCCAGCCTTGAAATGACAACGACCAGAGGGTCAAAAAAACCACAATCATTCCAGACAAGCCCTGCTCTTGAATTGATCTTTGGAAATCAGGAATTGCTATGGAATATTGCCATTTAATGTACATCTGTAATATATTTTTTGAGATTTTTTAAATCTTGTTCTTTATTTAGAGAAATTTGTCTGTTTATACTTTCACCTGTAGTATTTTAATAATGAATTGCTTTTGAAAAGTATTTATTTTTACTTAGAAGAATCATTCAAGGATTCAAGGCAGAAATTGCAAGGTTGATCTTTCAATGTAAATTCTATACCTATGTTTTTGTTTTGGTTTGTTTTGTTTTGTTTTTGGTGGTACTGGGGTTCCTGGAAGCCCTTCTACCTCCGGGCTACACTCCCAGACCTATTTTATATTTTTTTTTATTTGGAAACAGGCAGGGTCTCTTAAGCCACGGAGGCTGGCTCTGAACCAGCGAGATCCTCCTGTCTCCGCCTCCCAAGGGGGGGAGGATTACAAGCGTGTGCCGCCACGCCCGGCCTATACCTAAGTTTTTAGTTCTTATTTCTATAATGTCATCTATAGGTATGTGTGTGTGTGTATATATATATATATATATATGTATGTATGTATGTATATACATATATATACTAAAATTTCATTGGCGATTATTGCGTTCAAAACTTTTAAAATATGAATTGATATTCAACTATTTATGAATTTATATACTAATTAGCTTTTGTAGATTATGATACAGTTAAAAAAAAAAACAGTCTCTCAGGGCTTGTAACAGTGAACGTGTTACTAATTTCCACGTCAGCTGGGGATTGTCTGTACTCCACTCTCGTCCCTTCATGAGGCCAGAAGAAGCAGTTTCTATGATGAACTGTTTCTTTGTTGTGGCGCAAGGAAAAGACAGAGAGAGCAGGGTCTCCTGCGGCTCTCTGTGCTCCTGACCAGAGGCGAATGGCACTCCTGCCCGCATTCCATTGGCCATAGCAAGGCAAAGCCTGCAGTCCCTGAGCCCAGCACAACATTCCCAGCAGAAGGCAGCACTGGTGACAGGGCGAGGCCTGAAATCCCAGGAGGGGGAAACACCAGCTTTTCACAGGAAGACCGCAAATACATAAGAGCAATCATCTGCCATCGCCGTGAATCCTAGAATACAAAGAAAACATGAGATTAGAGATAGTGCCATTCAGTCTCTCAACTTAATGGATGAGAAATCAGTCTGAAAAACAAAAAGACTTGCTTATAATCAGGGACAAATCTCTGATAAAGATTTCCCTCTCTTCCCCTGACCCCCATAGGAGAATTCACTTTTTTTTTTTTTTTTTTTTTGCCGATCTGGGGATGCAACCCAGGGTCATCCAACCTCCGAGCTACACCCCTGCCCTATTTTTTATTCTTTATTTTGAAACAGGGTCTCACTAAATTACGGATGCCTCACTAGGTAGCTGAGGCTGTCCACAAACCGCGATCCTCCAGTCTCAGCCTCCCAAATGCTGGAATTACAAGCGTGCTCCCATGTTTTTGTGTATATGAACAATCTATAAATAAAAGAGAAATAAGAGGACAAGCCAAATTAGCTATATAGCCACATAAAAGAAAAACCCCTGCCCAAAGTAACAATTTCCAACTGGAAAATTCAAATGTATTCTCCTGACTGATAAATACCATGTATATTTAAAAAGTACTTAAACCAAGCATGGTGAGACATTCCTGTAATTCCAATACTTGAGAGGCTGAGACAAAAGGATCACAGGTTGGAGGCCAGCTGGAGCAATCAACATAGCAAGGCCCACAGCACCTTAATGAGACTGTGTTTCAAAATAAAATAAGGCTCAGGGTGTAGCTCAGAGGGAGAATACCCTTGGGTTCAATCTCCAGTAAAACACACACACACGCACGTGCATGCACACACACACACACACACACACACACACACACACACACACACACACTCTTACCTAAATAGAAAAAGAAAACAAGCATGGGATCGAGGGAGGGGGAGGGAATGGGATGGGGACTGGATGAGGGCTCATTGGATAATGTATGCTTGTATATCCTCTCAAGTCTTGTATTCCAATGTGATATATGATTACAATGCACCAATAAAAATAAATTAAAAAAAAGAAAAAGAAAACTTCCTCCTATTTATTTTTGGGAATACTACAAGTCAGAGTTTGATTTGTCATTTTGATGAAGGACTAAGGAAAATTAATGTTACTATGAAGATTAAACTTTATTTTCATGAAATTATTTTTGTAGCTCAGAGCATAGAACCCAGGGCCTCACATATGTTAGGTAAGCACTCTACCACTAAGCTACAACCCGAGCTCCACATTACACTTTGAAGTGTGCCATGTCAGTCACAGTGTGAATAGCCCAACAAAGTTGGTGAAATATTCTTCCAAAATCTAATTTAAAAAATCAAAATCTGAAATCAAAATCTGTTATCTGGTTGAACAAAGAAGTCACACATAATTGCAAGTGAATGGAGTTCTGATGTCAGTAATTTTTTTTTACTTCCATCTTCTTATTAATGTAGACAAACATATCACCCAACATTTATCATGAACCATGTCTTTTTATCAATTGTAGTCATAGAAAAGCTATGGATACAAGAGTTTGCAAAAAAAAAAAAAATCAATGAAGAATTCTTTAAGAATAAATTGGGCTGGGCGTGGTGGCGCACGCTTGTAATCCCCGCGCTAGGGAGGCAGAGACAGGAGGATCGCACAGGTTCAAAGCCAGCCTCGCTGGCTTAAGAGACCCTGTTTCCAAATAAAAACTATAAAATAGGTCTGGAAGTGTAGCCCGGAGGTAGAAAGGTTTCCAGAAACACCAGAAAAGAAAAAAGGAAAGGAAAGGAAAGGAAAGGAAAGGAAAGAAAGAAAAATAGGGCTGGGGGTGTAGCTCAAAGGTAGAATGCCCTCAGGATTCCACCCCCAGTACCACAAACAAACAAAAAAGAGCAAATTGGCATAGTAGAACATGCCTGTGATCCCAGTACTTGGGAGGCTAAATCAGGAGGATCACAAGTGTGAGGCAGCCTCAGTAACTTAGTGATGCCCTGTTTCAAAATAAAAAACAAAAATGGATGAGGGTGTTGCCCAGATTCAATTCCCACTACCAAAAAGAAAAGGAAAGAAAATCAGCTGGCCATATGGAATTCACAATAAAGAGCGCTACATATTTTATTATTATGTGTAAGTTGTTTCTTATTTGTTGTTCATACCAATAAACTTTATATTAAACCCACACACATAAATGCATAGTTTTTCAGAGGGCTGGTTGTTAAACATTTACCAGCAAGTGCCGGAAATAGAGCTTCCACTATTCACCAAATGCTCTTATGTTTGTACATTGAAGTACCTATGAAGTGTAGGAATCTGTTTCTAGTTACTGTGTTACATAGGAAGGTGTAGTCTTAAAGGGAGTTTTTAAAGTCCCGCAGAGGAAACAATTAGCAAACAGTATGAGCAGCCAACAAGCGGTCGGAAGCAAGCCGATGAAGCAATGTGCCAGCGCACTTTGTCAGAAGTATCAGGCTAGAATCAAAACTGGTGTGCACGCATTCCTAGACATTAGAAAGGTTTTCCTGCATATGAAGAATGAGTGTTTATCACAGTGCTCTATGCAGAGTAAATGATTAACACATATCTCTTGATGTATACTAAAGGTAAATTGACAAAAAATAATAAAATCAATACCTGTGTGGAGAGACAATGCCAAGGGTTGGATCAAAGAAGAGCCCCACTGGTGGTTAGGCAGGAAAGTAGCAATGGGCGTAGAGCAGGGGAAACATTCCAATAGGTGCACCTGAAGCAGGACAGAGCAGGGGTCCCCAGATGACACATGCCATCCTCAGAATTTCTTGCAATTAGGCTATAGCTTGAGTCTCCTCAAAGGAGCAGAGCTCAGGGGAAAGAAAAAGATGAATCAGTTTATCCTGCTCCTTCCTTCCCCCGTTTTCGGTTACAGTGAAAGACAAACTTCAGGCCTCTTTTCAAGGATGGCAATTGTGTATGGTTCCTGATATTGCAGAAATGTCACTGACGATCCTCTTAATATATTTCAACCTCTTGCAGATACTTTTAAAACCCATAAAGAGAGAATAGGGTTTAAATGCAGATGGATGATCGAAATTCAAATCAACAATATGAAATCAATCCAGTAATAAATCCAGTAGTAAATAAATAAATCCAGTAGTAAATAAACGAACTGTGGCCAGTCTACATAATGGAATATTATTTGGCCCATAAAAAAGAATGAAATTGTGTCATTGTAACATGAGTAGAACAGGAGGTCATGTTCAATTAAATACTCTGAACACAGAAAGAAAAGTACCACGTTATCTCTCATTTGTGGAAGCTAAAATGTTAATCTCATAGTTGAATAGAATGCAATAGTGGTGACTCAAAGCTGGGAAGGGCAGGAAGGGAGGGGAGATGAAAATAAGTTCACTGAGGAGTACCAAAACACAGAGACAGGCATAGTGGTGCACGCTTGTAATCCCTATACTTGGGAGACTGAGAAAGGAGGATCACAGGTTTGAGGCCATTCTCAGCTACTTAGTGAGGTCTTCTGCAACTTGATGAGACCCTGTTCCAAAAATAAAGAATAAAAAACAGGGCTGGGATGTAACTCATCATAAGTAGAATGCCCCTGGGTTCAATCCCCAGTACTGAAGAAAAAAAAAAACAAAAACCTACATTTAGAGAGAAAGAATTATATCTGGTTCTTCTTTAGCAAAGTAAAATAACTATAGGTTGAAACAATTTATGGTTCATTTCAAAAATGAATAGAATAGTCTGATCCAGTGCATAAAAATTACTAATATTGAAATAGATGGAAATGCTTATTATCCTGATTTGATTACAACACATTGTATGCATGTATCAAGTCTCTATAATGTACCTCATAAAAATATGCAAATATTATGTCTCAATAAAAAAGAAATTCAAATTAGCTTCAGATTAAATATAGCCAAAGGATAAGTAAATATTAATGATAGATTCTCAGGTTTTTCCTGGTTTTGACGGGATAAAAAGGCAAAGAGAAGAAAGCTTAAAGAATCCGAAGAACGGAAAGACTACGAAAGGAGGAATTTAGACAAAACTCTGAGTCTTCACATCTTTGACCCAGAAAAAAAAATTGTAGACTAAGATATTTTGTGATATAACTTCAACGGTAGCTTAGGTTATATAACAGGGTTTTTTGTTTTGTATCTTTTTTTTAAGCTGAGAATACTGGGATTTCTAAATAAGTAGACTGATTCTTTTTTATTTCCACATGGTCATAGGCATCTATTTTTCATTTAACAGTATAGTAAATGGAATAAGATATCATAATATTTAGAGTCTATTATGCTTTTAAAATTAACTTACATAAGCAAAAGATTTTTAACTGCTCAAAATGAACAATAAAAAGGCCTCGATCATTTAAAAAGCAGTAATAATAATAATAATTAATAATAATAATTAATAATAATGTACCAGATCTTAAAACCTGTGGGATGACCCCCAGAGTCATGCCGGAAAACTTAAAGCCTGAACTTCACTTAAGAGAAGTTTGAGTGGTGAGCAGTTTACTTAGTAAATGTGTTTCCCGCCGGGCGTGGTGGCGCACGCTTGTCATCCCCGCGCTTGGGAGGCAGAGACAGGAGGATCGCGCAGGTTCGAAGCCAGCCGCGCTGGCATAAGAGACCCTGTTTCAAAAATATAAAAAATAGCTCTGGGGGGGGTAGCCCGGAGGTAGAAGGGCTTCCAGGAACCCCAGCACCACCAAAAATAAAAATAAATAAAAATGTGTTAAGTCTGCAGAATAAAGAGGAATGAAGCCCCATCTAAGTAACAAAAAGGAAGTAATAGGAGGAGAAACCCAGGGGAGGGATGGAGGGCCCTAGGGGCAGGGGGGAGCCCTTGATGGAGGAGACACCTCAGTTGATGCTCAGCTCACATGCAGAACTGCCAAAGCAGATCTCAGTACTGAGCATGGGTGTGATGGAGGCTCCAGCTGCAGTGTGTGTGTCTATGTCTCTAGCCCCCTCGATTGCATTATGATGTAGGGTTACAATGCACCAGTAAATGTATATTTTTTTAAAAAAAGAAACAATAAAACTATATCCAGAAACCAAAGAAATAACAAACAATAGAAAAGAATAGAAAATCTGAAAGCTAATTGTTTGAAAAGGCTGATAAAATATGCTTTTAACAAGGGGGGGAGATAAAAAGAAGGCAGAAAAGGCAATACTAGGAATGAAATGGGGAGGGCTAAATTTTTTTTTTTTTTTTTTTTTTGGTACTGGAGATGAAGCCCAGGGGCATTCTACCTCCAAGCTACCTCCCCAGCCCTATTTTTTATTCTTTATTTTGAAACACGGTCCCACTGAGTTGCAAAGAACCTCACGAAGTCGCTGAAGCTGGCTTCAAACCTGCGTGATCCTCCTGTCTCAGCCTCCCAAATTCTGGGATTAGAAGCGTGCGCTACCACACCCGGCTTGAGAAAAATTTCAAACTCAAAATAATAATAGTTTAAGTTATATCAATATTTAGCAATACTTATGGGGGTTTTTTTGGGGGGTACTGGGGATTGAACCCAGGACCCTTCTACCTCTGAACTACACCCACTTTGAATATTAGTTTTAAAAAGGCTTTTGACAAGTTACTGAGCCTAGCCTGAAACTTGCCACCCACCTGGCTCAGCCTTCCAAGTACTGAGTTTATAGGCATGTGCCACCACACCCAGCAATACTTGTTTTTATTTCATGGCTTTTTGTTTTTGTTTTTTGCATGAGTGTGTGTGGATGAGGCACTAGGAATTGCATTCAAGAGTGCTCTACCACCAAGCTACCCCCCAGCCCTTTTTTACAGTAGTAGTAGTAGTAGTAGTAATAGCAGCAGCAGCAGCAGCAGCAGCAGCAGCAGCAGCACTATATGAAATAAGGTCTTGCTGTGTGTGATGGTACATGCCTGTAATTCCAGTACTTAGAAGATTGCAGTTTCAAGGACAGCTTCAGCAACTTAGTGAGACTTTGTTTCGAAATAAAAATTAAAAAGGGCTGGGAGTATAATTTGGAGATAGACTGTCCCTGGGTTAAATCTCCAGTATCAAAAGGAAAAGAAAACAATGTCTTGCTAAATTAATGCATACTGACCTTAAATTCGAGATCTTCCTGTCTTGGCCTCCTTAGTACTGGGATTACAGATGTGCCCCACTGCATCAAGCTGTCAATACTTGTGTTTTTACTTAATTTATTTTTATAATACCCTTACATGGTCCTAAACTGAAAATATTTCAATTGTTATGAGGAAAATATATCTTTCCCACCATGCTTCTCAACTACTCAATATCTCTCCCAAAGGCATCTTAATGTTATTATTTACTTGTGAATATGTCAAAAAAAATTTTATTCACATACAGGTTAATACAAATATGACTTCTCTTACCCCTTCTCTTACATATAAAATACATGTAACTGGTACATTTAAAAGATGTCAGATCCCTGACAAAAACTTACAGGCCTATTTCACAAACTCTTCAAAAAACGGACCCTTCTTGTCTTATACAAGTTGCTTCTGATGGTAGAAAATGAGGACCAGCTGCCCATAGAAACTGAGGACCAGTTACCAAAGAGAAATGCCTCCGACAATACCTGTTTCAGCTCCTGGGAACAGGCAAAGCCAGTTACAACTGTGTTTTCCAGAATCTTCCTTGTTCTGGTACCAGATGTGATTGAACTCTGATATCCAACCTTACCTATATGCAACTGTAATTTGAAAGTGAATCAAAGAGGGGCCAGTGGGGAAGAGGTCACCCATTTCTCTGCAATGGGTTGTAACAAACCCTCAGTGGCTCCTGGACCAGTAGCTGAACAACACATCCTGATTGTGGGTGGCTTCCTGATTCACAGAGATGATGGGATTCTGGAGCTGCCAGCCAAAGAAGCTTTTGTGTCCTGATTTGGCAGGAAACTTTCTGATTAGTGGCTTCCTGATATGGCAGAGGTGATAGCTTCATAATAACTCTAGTGTTTGATGGTAGCACTGGCAGGATCTTCCTAAATGACCCAGTTCTGTAGTGTAAATTTGGTCATAGTTCCTGCACACTTAAATAAAAATTTTGTTAACCCTTGAAACATATTTCTAAGTAAGCCATTTAACATCCTATAGGAGGGGCTAGAGATGTCGCTTAGTGGCAGATCATGTACTTAGCAGGTAAAAAGTGCTGAGTTCAATCCTCAGCAACTCTTCCCTCAAAATCCTACAGGATGAATCTTTTTTTTTAATCTTATGTAAAATATGTCATCTTAAGCTGAGCTCTGACTAATGGCAGTACTGCCTTAATTTACCTTAAAACTAAAACTGAAAAATGACAATACGAGAATGAAAAATTGTATATGAATGTAACTTATAAAAATTTAAAGCCTATAAAATATTAACACATCAACTCTAGCATAGAATAAAAAACATAGAAGTAATCAAGTAGATTTTATTTCAGAAACTCCAAAATGGAATCACAGAAAATCAATTCATGTGATTCATTACATTAATAAATAAGGACTTTAACATATGTTCATGATTTTTAAAAAACATATCAAACAAAAATAGAATAAATTGCATATATATGATCTATACAAGTTGAAAAGAACAAATTATTTTATCCATATTGTTCATTGCCTTCATTATGTAGCAACAAGCATGTTACCCATCACAAATAGAATCGATCACCTCTGCCAACAGCTGAGGTCCCTTTTTGCCTTATTTTTCCAGTAGCATGAATTGTCCAAAATAGCCAGTTGGCAGTATCTCCTTTCAATACAATTGAACTTTTTGTCCTTTAGTGGAAACAGGTAATACCTTTGGAATATTAAGTAATGCCTTTTGGATATTTACCTTGTAGGTAGTAATATGTCTTAGATATGAAGAACTCTAAACCAGTAAAAACTAGTCCTCTGAAGACAAAATGCAAAAAAAATGTGTAAATATGACATTTGGAGCAATTTTGTGCCACTGTTAGCCATCACTTCACAAATCACGCATTCTGGCTATATAGCTCTGGCTGAGACCACATAATGCACCATGGAGGACAACACCCTGATCTCCCAAGGTATTGTTTTTCTACCTAGTGTTCCAAATATTCATCCTCAGGAAAAATATTCTGACAACATACAAGGTAAGGGATCAACTGTAAATTGTAAAATCAATTCCTTGGAGTCATTGCATCTGGGATACGATGACTGTGTATCAGACACTCGGAAACTTAAAGAAATAGTGATGTTAACAAAGACATAGCAGTCAGAAAATACCAATCGAAGTCCTTTCTAACTATCTTCTCTCCAATTGTACTACTCCAGTTTATGATATTGTGACCAAAAAACAAAATGAAAGCCGGGCGTGGTGGTGCACGCTTGGAATTCTAGCATTTGGGAGGCTGAGACCAGAGGATCATGCTTCGCGGCCAGCCTCAGCTACTTAGTGAGGCCCTCAGCAACTTAGTGAGACCCTGTTTCAAAATAAAAAGAAATAGGGAAGAGACTGTAGCTCGGAGATCGAATGCCCCTGGGTTCCATCCCCAGAAACCCCCCCATAAAAAGATGACCCTCATAATCCCGACTTCCTTGTGTTCAAACTTCATTATAATCTTCTTCCTTTGAATGTGGGTAGGACTTATGACTTGCCTCTAACCAATAGAAACAAGTCTTTACTCTGTTGTCACCATGATAACAGCAATGAGATGTTACTCTCATGATTTTATTATATGGAAAAGGTGATGGATGGCATTCTTGTGCTTACATTATGTTAAAAATAATCTTAATCTGGTTTGGTGGTGCACACCTGTAATCCCAGTGTGATCACAAGGAGGCTGAAATTGGGAGGCTGAGACAGAAGTATCACAGATTTAGAGCCAGCCACAGCAACTTAGCAAGGCCCTGTTCCAAAATAGAAGAATAAAATAGGGTTGGAGGTATATCTTGAAGGTAGAATGCCCCTGGGTTTCATTCTCAGTCACACACACACACACACACACACACACACACACACACACGTCTCTATCTTAGCCAACTGACGCTAGAGACTGCTTGCAGATAAAACTGGCTACATAATTTGTGAGGCCCATTTTAAAAGCAATATGTAAAACCCTTTGTTTGAATATTATTAAGAATTTCAAAACAGTTATGAAAGACCATTAAGCCATGTTCAGGGCTTTATTAGTATAGAATATTTGCAACAGCATAGAATGTGTATCAATAAAGACAGCTCTGCTTGTGGGTAAGAAGAAATAAGTGGACTTGTCCAAGAAGACCATATATCATGGAAATGTGGCCAGCCTCCAGACAACAGCTAGCAAAACACCCCAGCCTCAGTCAAACAGCCAACAAAGCAATTGAGCTTAGAATTGGATTCTTCCCTAATGGAGCCTCCAGATGGAAATACTCTCAGGCCAACACCTTGATAATAGCCTTAAGAAAGAAACCCTGAACAAAGCACTCAACTGAGACATGTCCAAACCCATGACCCACGGAAACTACAAAATGAAAAATGTGTGTTGGTATCAGCTGCTAATTTTGTGGTATTTTTATGCAACAATAGAAAACTAATGGAGTTATCGCATAAAAGATTGATGATAAGTTTTGATGTTGGCAAGTTGGCCACTCAGCAATGGTGGTACCTGAATCAGCTTTCAAAAGTAAAAATTATTATCATTAAATTCATACACAGCTTTCAACCATGCAGAACTACCATTTTATCTACAAGCCTATTGAGAAAGCAATGATGTAGCTGTGAAAGAAGCTAACTCACAGCTCTAGGAACTGTGTCCAGTCTGATTATTAAGAGCTTCCCCAATGGTAAGGATCTTTTGGTGAACCTTTATTAGGGACAATATTCTCATATCTGGGTTAATTGGAGGAGTCCCGCCCATATATTTGACCTGTCAAACCCCTTTGTCTCTTAATCTCTAGTCTTTCTTCTAGTTCCATTAGCCAATAACAATAAATGAATACAAATTTTTATATTCAGCCTCACCTTTCATGAAAACTGGAAACTAACCTAGAACACTCATGTTTTCACCCATTAGGAGAATTTATTTTTTCTGGTTATTACTGACCAACATGGAATGGGTTTGTAAGACATTGGTTATTCATTTCTACCAAGTACCAGTAAATTATGTAAATTAACCTGCTAACTAGAGCCAAATACTTAAGTCATAAGGAACTCACCATGAGACCATAAATGAAGAGTGAAAGAAAAATGACAGTGGAAGAATAGCATGCTCTGAACATGAATCGTCTGCACATGTGATTTATCTGTGCCTCTAGACATTTTCAGGCTCAGTTCTACATAGTATACTCCTATTTGTTGATGAATGCTGCTGGGCATGACTAACCTTTTGGTTACTTTTCTTGATAACATGTTGCTCATTGTGGTCAGATGAAATCAAATAGCTACCCAGTCTCATTGTCAGAAATTCATTGTCCACCATCATGGTAATCAAACTGGTTAAGTGTTTTTTTTTATTTTTTATTTTTACATGGATCATATTGAAAATGGCATACATTTACATAGTGCTTGGTGCCTCCCTGCTTCCCCTTCCTTCCTCCCAACAATGAGTGTCCAGGTAATCATGCTACATTCATACTTTTACACATATTTGGATGTAGCTCTTCCATTAATCAACCTCAGCCTTCTTCCTCTCCTATCCTTCCATTCTAGCTTTGCTGAGGTTTTCCCTTCATTATCTTGAGTCCTTCTGGTATTTCTAATACTCCCTAGTTTGGGTATTAGAGAAAACATATGTCCCTTCTCTTTCTGTGCTTGGCTGATCTCACTTAACACAATGTTCTCCAGGTCTTTCCATCTTCTTGTGAATCACATGATTTTGTTCTTCTTTATTGCTGAATAGAATTCCACTGTGTGTATTTCCCATAATTTTGCAATCCAGGAAATTAAAGCAAGAATTAACGAGTGGGATGGCATCAAACTAAAAAGTTTCTTCTCTGACGGATCCAGCCCATCAGCGGTAGGGCTGAGAAGGAAGGTAGGTGCCGATGGCCCAAACAGAAACACATGAGCCGGGACTTGAGTCAAGCAGGATCTCATTTATTTCTCTCAGGCAACCCAATTTTAAGCAAAAAACCGCAAGGGGGATTTCCAACAGGAAACTATTCTAACCTATCAAGCTAAAGGTCACTCTTGCATGCCCAAAGCACATAACTTGTAGCCAATCATTATCCAATGCATGATGGGTTCACGAGCATGGAAGCATTATATGAGCCAATAAGGCTCAATATTACCAAATTGGGCTAGCGGGGGCAAGGGGAGTAGTTACGACCTCCATATCCGCTCGGCACTACATATAGCTGATTCATCGGAAGTTCTGTCAGGCGGTTGAGCAGACCCCAATGCTTCTCATCAAAGGAAACCCATCAAGAACCTAAAGAGAAAGCCTACAGAATGGGAGAAGATCTTTACCAGCCACCACTCTAATAGAGGACTAATATCCAGAATATACAAAGAGCTCAAAAGACTTTATACTAGCAAAACAACCCAATCAAGATATGGACAACTGAATTGATTAAGTGGTTTAAATTAGCTTCTGTCAAACTGGGATCTTCCCATTCTCACTGAAATCAAGAGAGTTGTCAAGATGTCAGCATTTCCTTGCCAACATTTTTATTTGTTCATTTGTTTGTTTGTTGATTGGTTGGTCATTTGGTTGGTTGGTTGGTTTGGTATCAGAGATTGAACCAGGACCTTCCACATACACCCAAGACACACCCCTAGCCCTTTTTATTTCATATTTTGAAACATAGTCTTATTAAGTTGTTGACAATGGCCTCAAACCTGCACTCCAGATACTTGGATTATAAGCATGTGCCACCCACCGCAGCTGGCACTCCAATGTATTTCTAACGGACCCAGTGAAGAGGTTATCTTGTGAACCCTTTTGAGGAATATAATTAAAAGTGCTTAGAGGCCGGGTGTGGTGGCGCACGCTTGTAATCCCTGCACTTGGGAGGCTGAGACAGGAAGATCATACAGGTTTGAAGCCAGCCTCTGCTGACTTAAGAGACCCTGTTTCCAAATAAAAAATATAAAATAGGTCTGGGAGTGTAGCCCAGAGGTAGAAGGCCCCTGGGTTCCATCCCCAGTACCACAAAAAAAAAAAAGTGCAAAGAGAATAATGCATGTAACAAATTAATCCAACATTTCTATTCCCCAAGATTTTTCTTTTCTTTATTTTTTATAGCAGATTAATTTCTGCTCTCATGAGCTTTTGTCTAGGATAAAGGCAAGCAGTCAAGAAAACAATTAAAATATCTCCCAGATGTTTAATCTAGTATATTAGAAGTCAAATTTCTGATAAAGCTATTTTTATTGATAAATTCAATTATATCTTAAATTATAGTCTTCCTTTATTGGTCTAATATGCTCAGATTCCATTATCATAACTAGTAATTAGATTTATATCTATAAATAAGCCAAGTCTTTTTTCTATGAATTAAGAGAATATCCTAAGTTATTTTAAAGTATGAGTTTTATTGTCTTGGATTGATATTATAATTTCTCTTCCCCTACCACACATGCAAGGAAGTATCTGGCTTTCACTATTGGTTTAGAGATCATGAGTGCTAGGAGTGGCACAAGAAGAGAGTTGGCCTATGGCCTCCGTAGGCATGATTGTAACAGCATCTTCAAGCAAAGTAAGAACAGTCTCATGAGTCAGATGAAGACAAGCCCTTCTGCAGGCAAGGCATTCTCAGCACGCAAGGGCGTCTCTGTGGAGTCAGTATATTCTATGTCCAAAAACTTAAGTGTAATTTTGGAATCCCACTATCATCTCATAAAATGCCCCACAGGGACAATTGTACACTGTTCTACCTGGGGGGAGGGCAGTGACATCTTTATCAAACTAGAACTTTCACATAAGATACTAGGTAAGACTGAATTAAGCTGAGGTTGAAATTGGGAAACCTGCAAAGTTAAACTTTGAGTTTAGTCTTTGGCCATCTCAACCCTGTGATTACAAAAAAGAAGATAGGCTTCAGGCTGGTTTTGAATTTATGCTACAAATTAGACATTTGAGAATGTTATCCCCATATTTTTTTAATTGTTCAATATATTTAGAAAAAATATTCAGGAACATTCCTGATATCTCTCAGTGTTTTTAGTTAAAAACAATAAGTTACTAAGTACAACTGATTAGGCAGAACGGGAAATTATTTAAAGATTTCTGGATGGGCCAGGCGTGGTGGCGCACGCTTGTAATCCCTGCATTTGGGAGGCAGAGACAGGAGGATCGCGCAGGTTCGAAGCCACCCTCACTGGCTTAAGAGACCCTGTTTCCAAATAAAAATGTAAAATAGGTCTGGGAGTATAGCCCAGAGGTAGGAACCCCAGTACCACCAAAAAAAAAAAAAATTTTTTTGGAACTGGGCATGGTGGTGCACACCTATAATTCGAGTATTTGGGAGGCTGAGACAGGAAGATTGCAGGTTCACAGCCAGTCTCAGCAACTTAGAGAGGCTATCAGCAACTTAGTGAGACCTTGTTTCAAAATAAAGAATAAGAAGTATGGTTTGTGGCACAGCTCAGAGGTAAAATGCCCCTGGATTTAATCCCCAGTACCACAAAAATATTGGGGGGTAGCTCATAAACCTACTCAATTATGGACAGGAATTTGCACCAGAAAACAATGCCCCAAATCACACCACAGGAGTAGACTAATGAGATCCACTGTAGCCTTCATCAAAAAGTAGTCTACACTGTAAGAAAAAAAAAAAGGGTATTTCTCTATACTACATGCCAGCAATAGCATGCCTACTGCAATCTCATCACAAGGACCCGCACAGCCATGCAGGGTTCTTCTCTTTTTGCGCATTAGCTCCCAAATCCATGATCATGTGCTCACACCCTAGGACAGAGGAAGCTGAGAAAGCAACTATTTCATATTTTCAGGTTCTGTAGTAAAAGCAGGTCTACCTTCACCACACGCATGTCCCCGTGATCCAAAGCCATCGGAAGGCAAATTAATGAACAGCCAAAATGACAAATGTTACCCATGATTAAAATTGTATGTGTCCTGTGTACCCTATATTTCAAAAATTGTACCTTTGGAATTTCTAAAGAAATTCTCACGCATGCACAAGACAGGTAGAAGGATTTTTTTCAAACACTGTGCATGTTAGCAAACATATAAAAAGAATTTGAACGTCACTGGTAGGTGATTAGATAAATAGGTTGTCATAGGTAAATATGATATCATAGCTTTTTTATTTAGGTATAGAGAAACTAATGTGTCGGGCACAATAGTAAGCACCATAGTCAGAGATTGGATTAGGATGGGGAAAGGGTTATATACATGAATGTATGGGTAAGGAGTGCCAAAAAATGAACCCTGGAACATTTTAAATCTGAGGTACAATCCCAACCCTATTTTTTATTTATTTATTTATTTATTTATTTATTTATTTATTTATTTATTTATTTTAGAGTCTTTCTAAGTTGCCGAGAGTCTTGCTAAGTTTCTGAGGCTGGCCTTGAGCCTGCAATCCTCCTGTCTCAGCCTCCCAAGTACTGGAATTGCAGGTGTGTGCCCCTATGCCTAGCTATATATGAATTTTTAAAAGACTGCCTTTAGCTTGTAATCCCAGCATTTGGGAGGCTGAGACAGGAGGATCACAGTTCATGGCCAGCCTCAGCTATGTAGTGAAGCCCTCTGCAATTTAATGAGACCCTGTTTCAAAACAAAGAATAAAAAAGGGCTGTAAGTATAGCTAGGAGGTAGAATACCCCTGGGTTCCATCCCCAGTGCTGCAAAAAAATAAAATAAAATAAAAGACTGCCTTTGCGGTGTTCCCAAGTGAGTAGGAGGACACACACACACACACACACACACACACACACACACACACACACACATATTACTAAGACATATGCAACATCTCAAAGGCTCAAAAGGCTTATGCAAATGGTGCTGAGATAGGTCAGTTAGAAGAACTTAACTGCCTGCCATAGTGTGAGAGATGTAAAAGAGGAAAACAATACATATGTAAGTTAGGACCTAAAAGATGCACAAGAACGCAGGGTGAAGAGGTGGAGAGGTGGATTCCAAGCAGTGTGAATTGGTTTTTTGTAAAGTCAGTAAAGCTTGTTATTACATTTTTCTGGAAAGTGCTATTAACATGTTTGCCATGCTTGATATTGAACAAACAGTACTTTGTGATAGAACTGTGGCACGAAGGAAAACCTCCAGGTTGAAATTTTAAGTTTCATAGGAACACAGATTCAATCTTAAACAAGTAAAACATAAACAGAAATAGCACTTAACACTCCAGTTTTCAACCCACTTAAAACCACCATGGTTATATTACATCACTGGAACCATTTCCAGAAAATAAAGCAATTATAATGTAACCAATCAAAGACAAATAGTTCACTCACAGAAAATCAATCACCCTACACAATAAAAAACTTGAAAATGTTGCCATCTAGTGGCTTTACGTTAAAAAAAAACACTAATTATCCCATTGAATCATTCAGACATATTTCCTAAGAAAGGTTTCCTTAGCAGCTCTCAAATACACAAATATTATACTTGTGTCTCTGCTTTAAGATAAAGCATCTTGGTTTTGATCACTATGTTTTTAAATTTTGCTTTGTCATTAGCTAAATGATCATAGAAAAGGTGCTCAATCTCTGTAAAATGAACAAAATAATAATTCCTACATCCCAGAGTTGTTATCAATAACTAATAAAAACTTCCATACATCCATACAAAGTTTTTTAGCATAGCACTAGATCCATAGTATACACCTAATGGGTAAAAATAATCATATTACTTAATAAGAAAAGAGTTGCAAAATATTTGGGCTGTCTTTGGGATTGAAGTTGGAGTGATAAAATCCTTAAAAGAATAGCACTTTTGTTGGCAGTTCTAGCTTGAGCATTTTGTTTTACTTGAATTAGTAGAAACATTGTTTTGGAACATGATTGCTACCTAGATAGCTATTAATGATTGTTATACTCTTCTAACTTTGAAAAAGTCCCCCAATCAAATATGATTGCAAGTCACTGTCACAATATTTATAAAGTTCAATTTATGCCTGATTTGGTCTTTTAGATATTCTACAAGAAAATACAAATCTTTCTATGAGAACATAGTAAAAATGGAGTAGAAGGGAGCTTCACCAATTGTTTTAAAAATTGAGGCTCATTAAAAAGCCAATTTTCCCTAAAATTGTCTGTCATGAAGTCAAGGCAGATAGGATTTTTCTCTATTTATGACATCCTTTAATTATAGTATTGCTATGAATGACTTATTCTTCAAGACAGTCCTTCAGGCTTAGTTTAACTTGATTTCACCTGTTCAATGAAGCAGAATATAGTAATTTTTTTTTTTTGGTGGTGGTACTGGGGTTCCTGGAAGCCCTTCTACCTCCGGGCTACACTCCCAGACCTATTTTTGCATTTTTATTTGGAAACAGGGTCTCCTAAGCCAGCGCACGGGGCTAGCTTCGAACCTGCGCGATCCTCCTGTCTCTGCCTCCCAAGCTCGGGGATTACAAGCGTGCGCCACCACGCCCGGCTTGAATATAGTAATTTTAAAAATACGTTTGACAAAAATATCTCCTAAGATCTACAAAGATATAATAAAATGTCAGATGATATTGTCATTGAGAACTTACAATGAGGCAAGAGGCAATATTTTTAGTATTAGGGTACTGGCGTCAATGGAGGGGTGGCACACCACAAGACTAGGTCATGAACATTCTTTTTCAAGGTTTTTATCCAAAATTTGGGTGAATAAAATGTACTTCTTCTAAGTTGCAGAAACAACTTCTGTGTGGATAGACATTGCAGTTATTCCCATCTCCTGGTATTCACATGTTTGTGTTGTCCCCACCCCTTGTGTATTAACTGGACCTAGGGAATCACTTCTAGTTAATATAAATAACACAGCAAAAATGATAGAAGTCCCTTCTGAAATTATGTTATAAAGAGACCCAGGCTTCCATTACACACATTCTTTTTTTGCTGACTTACTATAATGGAATTCAGTTATCATGTTGTGAATTGCCCCATGTGGCCAGGAACTGAGGGAAAGCTTTAGCTGATAGCCAGTGAGAAGCTGAATTCAGCCAATAATCACAAGAGAAACTCAGGAGCAGATTTTCTCTCAGTCAAGGTTTCAGATAAGACCCCAGCCTCAGCCAACACCATCAGTACAGCATGGTGGGGACCTAAAGGCAGAGGTGCCCAGACAAGCCATTCCTTGCATTCCTAACTGTAGTGGTTTGAATTTAGAATGTTCTCTTGTCCCTCGTGGAAACAAGGCAGCAATGTTGGAATCAGGGCTTAGTTGCTAAGAAGGGGCCCCTGGGGGTATGGCCTTGGGGATTATGTGATTCCTCCTCCTCCTGCTCTCTCTCTCCCTCTGGCCTCTTTGGTATCAGAGCAAACCTTTGTGCTCTCCCTCTCTCCACTTTCTGCCACCATACCCTGAGCTCTGTGCACCTACCCAACATGAACTAAACCTGTACATCTCCAAAACCTGTGAGCAAAAAAATCTTCCTTCCTCTAAGTTGTATGGTCAGTCATTTCAGATTAGAGCAGTGAGAAGGTTGGCTGAGACAGAAATTGGTAACAATGGAGCGGGGTCACTGTTGTATCTAAGTCTGATCATGTGTTTTGTGACTCTTTGAAACTGGTTTGTGAGAGGATTTTGGACGGGTCAAAATGTGACTAGAAAAGTCAACAGCAGAGACTGTACTCAGGGGATATTCGAGGGCAATAAGGATTCCATAGGAAAATTGAATAGAGGCCACACGTGTTACAAGCTAGGCATTTCGTGGCAGAGTCAGAATTTCTGCAAGTATGAGCCGGGCATGGTGGCGCATGCTTGTAATTCCTGCGCTTGGGAGGCGGAGACAGGAGTATCGTGCAGATTCAAAGCCAGCCTTGCTGGCTTACGAGACCCTGTTTCAAAATATAAATTAGGTCTGGAAGTGTAAATTAGGTCTGGAAGTGTAGCCCAGAGGTAGAAGGGCTTCCAGGAACCCCAGTGCTACCAAAAAAAAAAAAAAAAAAAAAAAGAATTCCTGCAAGTAGGCCCAAATGGGGAAATTTGTGAAGTGAGAGGATGAAACTAGGATTATAATAAAAAAAAAACAACAACTGAGATTTAGAAGTGCCAGAAATGTGGAATTAAAAATTTAAAGAATGTATCAGTGTTTTGTCTGTGTCCGGAAACTTTGCACAAGGCTGGATTTTTAAATCACAGATTGATTAAGTTGGTGGAGAAAATCACAAAACAGCAAAGTATCCAAACTGTATTATGGATATTGATGTCTGCATTCCACAAATTGTACAATGAATTTTAGGAATGGAAAGTAAAGCAGAGGGATTTATAGATTTGCAATTTGGCCAGAAAGACATGTGTAAAATTTGGGTCCAGAGATATGTTGTGAAAGACAGTAAGGTAGATGAAAAGAAGGAGGAAGCAGTGGCCCAGATGAGGGCAGGCCCAGCAGTGGCAAGGATGAGGCAGGCCCAGCGACTGTGATTGAAAAGGGCCCAGAGGCAGTGTTTAAGGAAAAGTACCTTTCCTGCTTGTGGTCAATCTTCATCTCAGCACTCAAGTAATGCTGGATTTGCTGGGAAAAAATATCATAGAGGCTTCCTCTAGATTGTAATTGAAGGCCTGGGAAGCTAGCCAATGTGTGGCAGGGTCAGAATCCCTCCAAGTAGGCCCAAATGGGGAAATTTGTGAAGTGAGAGGATGAAACCAAGATTATAATAAAATCCCCTGAGATTTAGAAGTGCCAGAAATGTGAAACAATAACAAGGAAAGGCTAGAAACGGCAAGCCAAGGAGACAATCTAGAAGAGCCAGTATGCTGCCCACTGTAATCAATGAGATGATAGGAGCAGGACTGCCAAGGACCCCTGGAGATTGTATCTCACCACCATGTGCCCTAAATGCCAGAGGTGGGGCTACAGAATCAAATGCTTGCCCTGCTGGATTTGATACTGTGTTGGTCCAATCCCTTCTTTATTTGGCCCTGTTCCTCCCTTTTGAAATGTAAATGTTTACTCTGTGCCGTTGTACATTGGATATATGTTATTTGCTTTTCATTTATACAGAGGCTCACAGCCAAGAGTTTACTCTTATTCTCAGAGGAGATTTTGGAGTTTTGAGTAATGCTAGAACTGTTAAGACTATGGGAACTCTTGGAGATAGACTAAATGCATTTTGCACTATGAGGTGGCTGTGAGGTCTAGGGGCCCAGGTAGATTGTAGTGGTTTGGCTTTAGAATGTTCTTCTAGCCCTCATGGAAGCAAGGTAGCAATGTTGGAAGCAGGGCTTAGTTGATAAGGAAGTGTTCCTATGGGTGTAGCCTTGAGGCTTATATTCTCTCCCTCTCTCTCTCTCTCTCTCTCTCTCTCTCTCTCTCTCTGCATCCAGCTCCCTTAATGTGAAATGTGAGAGTGAATTCCTGCGCTCTCCCTCTCTCCACTTCTTGTCTTCATGTCTTCATGTCCTGAGCTCTGCATACCCACATAACATGAAGCCTCCAAAAACTGTGAGCAAAAAAAATCTTTCTTCCTCCAAGTAGAGTGGTCAGTCATTTTGGAATAGGGCAGTGAGAATGTTGACTGAGACACTGACCCACAGAAACTGTGAGATAAGTTGAGTGGGGGAGGGTCCTGGAGATTGAACACAGGAGCTTTCTACCTCTGAGCTATAACCCCAACCCTTTTTATTTTGAAACAATCTCCCTAATGTTTGCTATTTTAAGCCATCAATGGTGAGTAATTTCTTACAAAGCAATAGATAACTAGTATAGTTGCCCAGAGGTTGACAAAGAGATCTGGCCTGAGGCCAGTCATTGCATGACCTTAAAGCTAAGAAAAATTTTTACCCTCAGCCCTATTTTGTGTGTGTGTGTGTGTATGTATAGTACCGGTGTGGAACCCAGGGGATTTTCTACCTCTGGGCTATACTCCCAGACCTATTTTATACTTTATTGGAAACAGGGTCTCACTAAGTAGCTGAGGCTGGCTTCGAACCTGTGCAATCCTCCTGTCTCAGCCTCTCAAGTGCTAGGATTACAAGTGTGCGCTACCACACCCGGCTCTGAAAAAAGTTTTATACTCCCAGACCTATTTTATACTTTTTATTTGGAAACAGGATCTCATAAACCAGCACGGCTGGCTTCGAACCTGCATGATCCTCCTGTCTCCACCTCCCAAACATGGGGATTACAAGTGTGCGCCACCGTGCCCTGAAGTTTTTTTTTTTTTCTGGAAAAATTCTTGTTTTTATTATTTTTATTTTTTTTATCGGTGCACTGTATTCATACATCATAATGGGATAAAAAACTTGTGTAGACATACATGCACACATCACCCAGTTAGCCCCTACCCCACACCATTCCCTCCCCCTCCCTCCTTCCCATGCTTGGCTTAGTGGTTGACATTTAATATTATAGCAATTTATCTAAAATTAACAATGATAATCTCACATAACAGATTCATTTGTCTGATATCAAACTTTTGATCACTTAGAGATAACATTTCAATATTTCTTTTTGCTTTCTTTCTTACCAGAGGATATTTTTTTCTTTTTTTTTAAGGTGAAACTATCATACATTTTTTCCAGAAAAAATCTATCCTAACATGAAATATGAACTCTAAATACCCAAAACAATCTCGAAAAGAACAAAGCTAGAAGATGTACATTTTCTGATTTCAAACCTTATAAAGCTACATTAATTGAAACAGCATAGTACTGCTATAAAGGCAGATATATAAACCAGTGGAGTGAAATAAAAAGCCTAGAAATAAATTCTTCCATATATAGTCAAGTTATTTTTGACAAGGTTTCCAAGAACATTTGGTGAAGGAAATAATGATCCTTTCACTAAATATTGTTGAAAAATAATAATTACATGAAAAAGAATAAAGTTGGACCCTTACCTAACACCATATACAAATATTAACTCAAAATAGATAAAAGACTTAGATGTAAATCTTAAGACTATAAACTTTTAGAATAAAACCTGGGTCATAACACTTAACAACATTGAAATTGGCAGTGATTTTTTTGGATATGATTTCAAAGGCACAGGCAACAACAGAATAAACAAACTTCCTAAAAAATAAAAAAAATATTGTACATCCAAAGACAATGTAAGCAGAGTTCAACGTTACTGATAGAATGGGGTAAAATATTTCCAAATGCTATATCTTAAGGTATATTAATATTCCAAATAGAAATCCTAAAAATTAGCAACAATAAAAGCAAACAATACAATTTAGAAATAGGTAAAAGACTAAAATAAATAGTGAATCTCCAAAGATTTTAACCAATAAACACATGAATATATTCTTCTTTGCTTAGTTGTCTGCTGGATGGAAAATCTCGTATCTCTTGTTCTGGTGTGTGTTACCTATTTCTTCTTTGTAGTTAATCTCTTTTTTTCTCTAGTGCTGGTTTTGAAGACATAAATTCCTTCAGTTTCAGTTTGTCATGGAAGCTTCTTATTTCCCCATCTAATTTGATAGATAGTTGTACTGGGTAAGAAATTTTTGGCTGGAAGTTGTTTTCTTTCAGAGTTTGGAATATGTTACTCAAAGCCCTTCTGGCTTTCATGACTCAGTTTGGGAAGCCTGGAGTGATTCTAATTGGTTTGACTCTGAATGTCACTTGGCCTTTTGTTTTTTGTTGCCTTTAAGATTCTCTGCTTGGCTTCCACATTGGTCATTTTGACAATTATGTGGGGAACCTCTTCTTTGATCCTGTCTAAAGGGAGTTCTACACGTTTCCTGGACCTGTGTATCAACCTCTTACTCTATGTTTGAAAAATTTTCTGCTATTATTTCTTTGAAGATATTATTGATCCCTTTGGTTTCACCTTCTTTTCCCTCCTCTATTCCGATTATTCTTAGGTTAGCTCTCTTAAAATGGGCTCATATTTCTTCAATGTCAGATTCCTGCTGTCTGATTTTTTTTTCTAAATTATAAATTATGCGTTTGTTTTTGGAGTGATCCTCTTCTAGGAGCGAGATTCTATTCTCCATGTGGTCTAATCGATTCTTTATACTTTGAATTGAGGCCTTTACCTCAATGATTGCATCCTTTATGTCTTTTAGACTCTCTCTAAATTATTTTCAAAGGTCCTGTATTATTTTGATAGTTGTATTCCTGATTTAATCTTCTGGAGATCTCTGAATTTCTGTGTTATCAGGTTCTGATAATATGAGGTTGTGGGCATTCATTGCTCTATTGTTGTTCCTCTTTTTCATGATTTCAGAAGTTTGTGCCTTCCCTGAATCACTATGACTTCACTTAGGGTGTTCTGTATCTCGAGTCTGTTGTAATCTCTACCACCACTACTCCTTCACTGGGTTGGACTGCAAAATCTCAGACCCAGGGAGATTATCAAAGTCCCTGGGCATGCAGTACAGGGATTTCTCCTTTAGGGGCCACAATTTCACTCATGGTTATTGTGCATGTCGATCAGGAGCTGTCGAGGGCACGGTGAACTCGCTGTTGCTGCTTGCATTATGGCGCTGCTGCCACTCCTTCCGCCGTGAGGCTGGAGCTGCTGGCAATATGGCGCCACTGCCACACCCTTGGCTGTGAGGCTGGCATATTTCTTTTCTGGTTTGAGCTCTGTTCTGAGTCCCTGGAAGGCGTGATGAGCTTGACCACTGGGATTGTTCTGAACATGATACACAGTGACTGATAGATCCAGTGGTTCCTTCAGCCTCCGCACTGGCCAGGAGGAGGATGATCAAGAACTCATGATAGTCAGACATGGTGGTGCATGCCTCTAAACCCAGTGCTTAGCATGCTGAAGAAAGAGAATCTCAGGTTTGAGGACAGTCTTAATAACTTAGTGACACCTTGTTTCAAAATAAAAATTAGGGCTGGAAATGCAGCTCAGAAGAATGCCCCTGAGTTCAATCCCTAGTAATGCACACACAGATACACACACACACACACACACACACACACACACATACACACATACACACACATATACACACAGAGATACACACACACACACACTCACACAGAACCAGTGATAGAAAGAATTTGATACTGAACCTTAAAGAGTAAACTGCGAGGGCACTAAGAAAGTTCTTGAGAAGATTGTTTCTGCTTCTCATTAGTAAAGAGTGACTATTTTCATACTCTAGAGGGAGATGCAGACTTCCACTGAGCTGACTCAATATGGTAAAAAAAAAAAAAGAGAGAGAGAAAGAGAGAGAGATCAAAAGAAAAGAGAGAAGAGAGAGCTGGAATGGTAACACTCCTGCTTATGTTGAATCAGTATTTGAATAAAATTTAAAACTTACAATTTAAATTGCAGTTATCTCACGCTGGGTGTGGTGGCGCATGCTTGTAATCCCCGCGCTTGGGAGGCTGAGACAGGAGGATCGCACGGGTTCGAAGCCAGCCTCATCTACTTAGTGAGGCTCTCAGCAACTTAGTGAGACGCTGTTTCCAAATAAAATATATATTTTTAAAAAAAGGTCTGGGAGTATAGCCCAGAGGTAGAAAGCCTCTGGGTTCCACCCCTAGTACCACCAAAAAAATAAATAAAATACATAAATAAATTGCAGTTATCTCTTGGTATCTGAGGGGTATTTGTTTCAGGACCCCATCCTCATACCAAAATCTATGGATGCTCAAGTCCCCAGTGAAATGGTGCAGTATTTGCATGTAGCCTATGCACATCATCCTAAATCCTTCAAATTATCTCTATGTTCTTTATAATATTCAATACAATTAAATGCTATATTAATTGTTAGACTGTATTGTTTAGGAAATAATGATAAGAAAAAGGTCTGAACACGTTCAGTACAAATGTGCTTTTCCCCAATATCTTTAACCCAACATTGGTTAAATCCACAACTGCACAACTAAAGATATGGATAGCCAACTATATTTGGGTAATACTCATATTTTATTTTAATTTATTCTACAAATTCAACACTGATAACCCTCAACAATAAACTTAGTAGTCTCAGGTAGAAATCAAGACTGTGAATTATGAGTGTCTTAATTATTTGATTCCATAAAAATGTATTTCTTACAAATTTAAATTTGGTTATTAGGAAATACAGAAAAAGTTTAATAACTTGGTATAAAGAAAGAGAAAACTGCCGGGCGTGGTGGCGCACACTTGTAATCCCAGCATTTGGGAGGCTGAGATTGGAGGATAGCGGTTCGTGGACAGCCTCAGCTACTTAGTGAGGCCCTCGGCAACTTAGTGAGACCCTGTTTCAAATTAAAGAATAAAAACTAAGGCAGGGAGTGTAGCTCGGAGGTCGAATGCCCCTGGGTTCCATCCCCAGACCCGCAAAAAAAAAAAAGAAAGAAAGAAAGAGAAAACCACTAAGCCTGTACATTAGTCTACTTATTAGAAATGAAACAGCAAACAAAAATGGCATGATTTTCTATTTGCATATTTATCAAGATGCAAAATCTCAGAGATTATTCAAAGTATTCAACATGTTTAGGAGATTATTTTCAATGCCCAGTGTTTCCACTTGTCCAAGAATTGGAAAGCCACATGTTCAGAAAATATTTTTTGTGTGTGAAGTATTCAGTTATGTGGGTCCTGTACCTTTATTTTTAACTTGAGTTTTCTTTGTCACACATGTATTGGTCATACACAGATTCCTGAGCCAATTAGAGATGAAACACTTCAAAATTATTATTACTTAATATATATTTTATCATTTAATTAATCTTATGGTTGAATCTGCTATTATTTGTATTGTTAAATATCTTATTATAATGCCATACACATTTATAATGCAGAATTTACTTTATTCTCCTAATTTTTAATGAAGTAAATAAAATGGGAATAAAGAAAAATATATATGGTTAACATGCTCATCACTCTTGTACCTTGTCCCTAAATTATTATGCCTATATTTATGTATATTTTAAAGTGTAGCTTTTATCCTTTATCTAGAAGACCCAAAGAACTCAACCAAAAGACTTCTGGAGCTGACTAACCAATTCAGCAAAGTTGCAGGATACAAAATCAACCTAAAGAAATCAGTTGTTTTCTTTATGCCAACAATGAATCCACAACAAAAGAAATAAAGAAAAGTATTCCATTTTCTATAACCTCAAAACCTATAAAATACCTAGGAATAAACCTAACCAAAGATGTAAAAGACCTCGACAGAGAAAACTACGAAACATTAAAGAAAGAAATTGAAGAAGACCTTGGAAGATGGAAAGATCTCCCGTGCTCATGGATAGGCAGAATAAATATCATCAAAATGGCCATTCTGCCAAATATGATCTATAAGTTCAATGCAATTCCCATTAAAATGCCAACAACATTCTTCATAGACCTAGAAAAATCAGTCATGAATTTTATATGGAGAAAGAAAAGACCCAGAATAGCCAAAGTAACTCTCAGCAAAAAGAACCAGGCAGGAGGCATCACAATCCCAGACTTCAAATTATATTATAGAGCAATAGTAGTAAAAACAGCATGTTATTGGCACAAGAGGCAGACTGACCAGTGGAACAGAATAGAAGATACAGAAACAGCTGGGTGTGGTGGCACACACTTGTAATCCCCACACTTGGGAGATGGAGACAGGAGGATCGCGCAGGTTCGAAGCCAGCCTCTCTGGCTTAAGAGACCCTGTTTCCAAATAAATTATAAAATAGGTCTGGGAGTGTAGCCCAAGGTGGAATGGTTCCATCCCCAGTA
Source organism: Muscardinus avellanarius (assembly GCF_963383645.1). Taxonomy (NCBI): domain Eukaryota; kingdom Metazoa; phylum Chordata; class Mammalia; order Rodentia; family Gliridae; genus Muscardinus; species Muscardinus avellanarius. The sequence continues at coordinate 79,947,662 of NC_137791.1, forward strand.
CCACCCCCCCACCCCCCCAAAAAAGAAGATACAGAAACAAACCCACACACCTATAGTCAATTAATCTTTGACAAAGGAGCCAAACTCATATGCTGGAGAAAAGACAGTATTTTTAACAAATGGTGCTGGGAGAAATGGCTATTCATTTGTAGAAAGATGGATCTAAATCCTTACCTCTCACCATGCACAGGAATCAACTCAAGATGGATCAAAGACTTAGAAATTAGACCAGAGACTGTGAAGTTATTAGAGGAGGGCATAGGCTCAACACTCCAACATATAGTCACAGGCAGTAACTTTCTCAACAAGACCTCCAAAGTGCAGGAAATTAAAGCAAGAATTAACAAGTGGGATGGCATCAAACTAAAAAGTTTCTTCTCATCAAAGGAAACCAGCAAGAACCTAAAGAGGAAGCCTACAGAATGGGAGAAGATCTTTACCAGCCACCATTCTGATAGAGGACTAATATCCAGAATATACAAAGAGCTTATAAGACTCTACACTAGCAAAACAAATAACCCAATCAAGAAATGGGCAACTGAACTGAACAGACACTTCACAAAAGAGATACAAATGGCCAATAGATACATGAAAAGATGTTCTACATCATTAGTCATCAGGGAGATGCAAATCAAAACTATGCTGAGAGTCTATCTAACCCCAATCAGAGTGGCAAGCATAAAGAAATCAAATAACAACAAATGCTGGTGAGGATGTGGGGAAAGAGGAACTCTTTTACACTGTTGATGGGATTGTAAACAAATTCAGCTGCTATGGAGATCAGTGTGGAGATTTCTTAGAAAACTGGGAATAGATCCACCATATGATCCAGCTCTACTACTCCTGGGTATTTTCCCAAAGGGGTTGAAATCAGAGAACTACAGTAACATATGCATACCCATATTCATAGCAGCACAATTCGTAATAGCCAAAATATGGAACCAACCCAGGTATCCATCAACAGATGAATGAATTGGAAAATTATGGGAAATACATACAATGGAATTCTATTCAGCTATAATGAAGAACAAAATCATGTCATTCACAAAAAGATGGAAAGACCTGGAGAACATTATGTTAAGTGAGATCAGCCAAGCGCAGAAAGAGAAGGGATATATGTTTCTCTAATATGCCCAAACTTGGGAGTATTAGAAATACCAGAGGGACTCCAGATAATGGAGGGGAAATCTCAGCAAAGTTAGAATGGAAGGATAGGAGAGGAAGAAAGCTGAGCTTAATTAATGGAGGAGCTACATCCAAATATGTGTAAAAGTATGAATGTAGCATGGTTAATCTGGACACTCATTGTTGGGAGGAAGAAAGGGGAAGGGAGTGGAGAGAACACCAAACACAGTCTAAATGTATACCATTTTCAATATGTTCCACTCAATAATAAAAATTAAAAAAAATATGCCGGGCATGGTGGCGCATGCTTGTAATCCCCGCGCTTGGGAGGCAGAGACAGGAGGATTGTGCAGGTTCAAAGCCAGCCTCGCTGGCTTAAGAGACCCTGTTTCAAAATAAAAAAAATATAAAATAGGTCTGGGAGTATAGCCCAGAGGTAGAATGGTTTCCAGAAATCCCAGTATCACCAAAAAATTAAAATAAATAAATAAATAAATAAATACATACATACATACACACATACAGTGTAGCTTTCATGACAAAGTGTTATCATTTAACTATTTTGTTTTATTTTATTTTATTGATACTAGGGATTAACCCAAGGACATTCTACCCCCAACCCTTTTTATTTCTTACTTTGAAGCAGAGTCTTGCTAAATTTCTGAGGCTGGCCTTGAACCTGCAATCCTCTTGTCTCAACCTCCCAAGTACTGGGATTACAGGTGTATGCCACCACACCGGTTACTTTAACTTTTTTTTTTTTAGCTAAGATTATTTTTAAATGTTTTGTACTTGCCACATGGATTCATAATTATCATCTTAATGTATAAACATTCAAATATTGTATAAATGAGATAGGGTAGGACAGAAGCCAAGTGACCAGTTTTGTCCACAATGTACTATTACCTTGGTAAATTCTTTACTGCCCTTTCAGCCTTGAAAACTGATACATAATTTAGTTTCTGTCCCAGAACTGATTCAGTTCAGGGATACCAATTCATTCTCCCAAACCTTAAAGATACTGATGTATGATGAAACTAAAACAATAATTTATTTTCTCCTCCTCCTCCCCACCTCCTCCTCTTTCTCCTCCTCCTTCTCCTTTTAATGTGGTACTGTGGGTTGAACCCAGGGGCATTCTACCTCCAAGCTACACCCCAGTCCTTTTTATTTTGATTTTGATTCTTTGTTTTTGAAACAGGGTCATGCTAGGTTGTTGAAGGTCTCACTATGTTGCTGAAGCTGTCCTTGAGCCTGAGACCTTCCTGTCTCAGCCTCTCAAAACACCTGTTTGTTTTCAAGATTTATCTCTCTTTTATTTGTATTTCCATTGCTGAGCAACTTTATCCTCAATTGACACATTCTTTCATTAAATGTGCCAGTAAATTCACTCTGATTACAGTTACATACTTTGGACCTTGAAGCTCATTCTCTTTCTTCTGCTATGATCCAGTATACTTTGATTTTATTGCCTCTCCCTTACAAAATAAAACGAAATATATATACCACATATGCATATATATAAAATTTTCCTTAATCTCAGTTATTGGTAATTACCCCACTGTTATCTCCTCGTGATTCATGAAAACACCCTGTAAATAACAGCAGAGTTTTCCACTGACTTCTTGTACCATAATTTATTTAAGCAATTCTCTAATCAGTGGTCATTTATATTTTTCCTTTCCCCATCCTATAAAATCATAATGTATATAATTTTTTCTTCTTTTGTATGTTTACAATAATTAATTCCTGAGTATTAGAATATTGAAGAGAATATAGTCTATAATCTTTTATATGTATTGTCTAATAACTTCATAAATGGTTTGAGCAATCTATACTGATATCAATAAATAGAATAATTTTAACATAACTTCACCATTAGTTATTTTAACTTTTCTGAAGTTTATTTACATTAATAGAAATAAAACTTATTGCAAATTGTATTTAATTACTACTAAAATTGAATATTTTTATTTTTCAATGGAAATTGATTTTGTTAAATTGATCAAATTATAACATTTGTTCATTTTTCTTTTTTGAGAACTTGGTATTAAGCTTTTTACTTTTATGAACTCTTCCATGATACATTTTTTTTGGTCAATGTTGGGCTAATATTTTCTCAATTAATTATCTTAATTTAATTATCCAGATACACTCTTTTATGTTTTATAACCCTTTTTAAATTGCACATATACCAGCCGGGCATGGTGGCGCACGCTTGTAATCCCCGTGCTTGGGAGGCAGAGACAGGAGGATCGCGCAGGTTCGAAGCCAGCCGCGTGCGCTGGCTTAGGAGACCCTGTTTCCAAATAAAAATGTAAAAATAGGTCTGGGAGTGTAGCCCGTAGGTAGAAGGGCTTCCAGGAACCCCAGTACCACCAAAAAAAAAAAAAAATTGTACATATACTTGTGGGAGTGATACTTGGAATTGGACCCAGGAGCACTCTACCACTGAGTTATATCTTCAGCCCTATTTTATTTTACTTTATTTTGAGACAGAGTCTTGCTAAGTTGCTAAGGCTGGCCTTGAACTTGTAATACTCCTGACTCAACCTTTGAGTCACTGTGATAACAAGAGTGTAATATATTTCAATCTTCGTGTGTGTGTGTGTGTGTGTGTGTGTGTGTGTGTGTGTTTTACTGGGCATTGAACCCAAGGCCCTTCTACCTCAGAGCTACATCCCCATCCCTATTTTTTTTTTAAATAAGAACTCACTAAATTGCAGAGGGCCTCACTAAGTGTCTGAGTCTGGCCTTGAACCTGCCATCTTTTTGTCTCAGTCTGCCAAGTACTGGGATTACAGGCATGCACCACTCTACCAGGCTAATCTTTATTTTTTGATACATCTTCCTAATTCTCCTCCTCTGATTTGAATATGCTTTAAAACACCTAGCTTGTAATATATTAAAAATAAATTATTGCATACAGCCAGCTCACCTCACCAGTATTGCTTAGGAAATTTACCAATCCCCTTAATAATGAATCAGCCCCCACTTCTTCACCTTCCACTGCCCTGCAAGAAACAGCTCAATTGCAAACCAGTGTTTAAAACCAAAACTGCTTTCTGTGTAAATGTTGGTTGAGACTTACATTCAAAGCTACTGTCTGTTTTCTCTATCCATTTTGTTTTGAATGCATGATCTGTCTCTCCCAATTAAACTAGCACAGAGCTCCATTTCAGTTGTTCTAAATAATTACTGACTTTTTTCAGAATGGTGTTCACAGAAACTCTCAGAAATGATTTGTTTAGACTAGGGTCTTCATATGCCTTTTCTGAGTATATATCATAACATAATATATTATATATTACATTCTTGATGACTTAGATATATATATTATATATAATATGTATATATAATATATAACATATATTTATATATTATATATGTAATATATAATATATATAATATGTATATATTATATTCTTGATGACTTAGATTATATATTACATTCTTGATGACTTAGATTATTTTGCATGTCTATTTTCATCTCATTAGTCTAAGAGTATCCCTAAACTAATAATTAGGTTAAAATATGTCAAAATGATATTCTTTAAAAAATGGTAGCTGGGCATGGTGACTCACACCTGTAATCTCACTATTTGGTAGACTGAGACAGGAGGATCACAGGTTCAAAGCCAACCTCAGCAACTTAGCAAAAACCTGTTTCAAAATAACGAATGAAAAAGATATATCTTGGAGGTAGAAAGCCCCTGGGTGGTTAGGCCGGTGCCGGGACCAGCAGCCGGCATCAGAGCCTTCCGTGAGGCAAAGCTGCTACTGAGGCCTCCAAGGCCGGATCGGAGCCTGCCGAGGGGTTAGGCCGGTGCCAGGGCCAGCAAAGCCGGGATCGAAGCTCACTGTGAGGCAAGGCCAGTGCTGGGGCCTCTGAAGCCAGGATAAGAGCCTGCCGAGGGGTTAGGCCGGTGCTGGGGCCAGCGGCCAGCATCGAAGCCTTCTGTGAGGCAAGGCCGCTACTGAGGCCTCTGAGGCCGGATCGGAGCCTGCCAAGGGGTTAGGCCCATGCCGGGGCCTGCAAGGCCGGCATCGGAGCCTGCCGTGAGGCAAAGCCAGTGCTGGGGCCTCCGAGGCCAGGATAAGAGCCAGCCGAGGGGTTAGGCCGGTGCCAGGGCCAATGGCCAGCATCGGAGCCTGCCGCGAGGCAAGGCTGCTACTGGGGCCTCTGAAGCTGGGATCGGAGCCTGCCAAGGGGTTAGGCCGATGCCGGGGCCAGCGGCCAGCATCGGAGCCTGCCGTGAGGCAAGGCCGGTGCTGGGGCCTCCGAGGCTGGGATAAGAGCCTGCCAAGGGGTTAGACCGGGTCTGTGGCCAGCGAGGCCATCATCGGAGCCTTCCGTGAGGCAAGGCCGGTGCTGGGGCCTCCGAGGCCAGGATCTGAGCCTGCCGAGGGGTTAGGCTGATGCCGGGGCCAAAGGCCAGCATCGGAGCCTGACAGGAGTCAAGGCCGCTACTGGGGCCTCTGAGGCTGGGATCGGAGCCTACTGAGGTGTTAGGCCAGTGCCAGGGCCAATGGCCAGTATCGGAGCCTGCTGTGAGGCAAGGCCGCTACTGGGACCTCCGAGGCCGGGATCGGAGCCAGCTGAGAGGTTAGGCTGGTGTCAGGGCCTGTGAGACCAGAATCGGGGCCTCCCATGAGGCAAGGCCGCTGCTTGAGCCAGCGAGGTCTGGATCAGTCCACCGGGTAGCCAGGCCACTACTGGGGCCATCAAGAGTGGGATCGGTACTTGCAACGCGGCATGCACAGAGAAATATCGCAGGAAATATAAATCAGATGCTTCCCCTAATCAACAATAACTAGGAGAAAAGGGGCAACAGGAAGAGGTCAAGCTATAGAAAGGGCCCTATTGTGAAGCAACTAAGGTGACCAATCAGAGGGTATGGAATAGGGGAGGATGGAGCCTTTTTAAAACACAGGAGGTACATAAACAAATGTATCAAAGTTAATCACCAAACAAGTATGGGATTGAGGGAGGGGGAGGGAATGTGATGGGGGCTGGATGAGGGCTAATTGGATGATGTGTGCTTGTATATCCTCTCAAGTCTTGTACTCCAATGTGATTGATATATGACTACAATGCACCAATTAAAAAAATAAAATAAAATGGGGGAAAAAAGAAAGCCCCTGGGTTTTATCCCTATTATATAAGCAATCAAACTATATAGATAAAAAAAGTAAAGGGAAGAAGAAAAGTAAAGAAAGAAGATGGGGAGCTAGAGAGAAGAATAGAACTTAAAGAACTTTTTACCATCATACACATAAAAACACAAACTATTTCTTATAGATAAATTACTGCTGTTTTTACTGTAAAAATATGACTCTCCAGCTTGCTTTATTTATTGACTTATTCATTTATTTTTTGATACTGGGGATTGAACTCAGAAGCATTCTATCTTAGAGCTATACTTCCAGTCTATTTAATATTTTTGTTTTAAAACAGGGTCTTTTTAGGTTATCAGAAGTCTCCTACATTGCTGAGGCTGTCCTCAAATTTGTGATCCTCCTGTCTCCGCTTCTCAAGTACCAGGATTACAGGCATGTCCCACCACTCCCAGCTCCCTCCAGCCTTCTTAATGATAAATTCTATCCTAAGTTCTGATCGGATTCAGACTTTCTGCACTATGAGGTATGATTTGTACATCATTCAATTCTTATATTCCCAAGTTCTAAAAACAAGAATGTACAGATTTAGATACACATTGTCCAGGGCAACAAGGAGAGTCTTCCAGTTACACCAAGGCAAGTCTTTTCCTTTTAGCCTTGTATTTTCTGTCACTAAAAGTCTTGTGCTCGCTGCTAAGTTAGCACAGCAAAGCATCGGTGGCATAGTTATGCACACAGAAAAGGGAAGTGAAAAAACTGTAGAATACAACACTCTGGGTTAACAATTCCAAAATAATTACAGCACTCTGAAGTGAGAACAACTAGAATCATCAAAGGGAGGTACTATTACAACCTCTCCCTCTTCATAGTAATATGAGTAGAAATCGGGGCTCAGGATTGGGAGGTAAAAATGGAAAGGTATGATGCTTGTGCTACCCCTGGGTATGACCATGAGCTTCACATGATCACCCATGTACTCACCCAGTGCAGTCAGATTGCTTTGGAGGACCATGGTTTTTAGGTCATTACTACCCCCAACAAACAACTTGAAGATGGAATTTCACACTTACAGATTAACAGTGCAGTTTTCCAACAAGACAAGTGAGCCCATAGATGAAACCATCTTTGCAACAAAAAGTAGCACTTGCCTTGTGAACATAGAACCAATAGAAAGCATTAAAAGTTATAGATTGTCACAGTTGGTTTTAGTATTTTGAATTTAAAATGAACCCTAGAACACTGAAATTGAAGAAGATATTTTTATGTTAGTATGGATTGAATTCAGCAGTGCTCTATTATTTTATTTTTTGATCTTGAAATAGGATCATGCTAAGTTGCCCAGGCTGGTCTCAAACTTTCAATCCTCCTCCCTCAGCCTCTCAAACTTCTGGGATTATAGGCATGCTCCACCTTGCCTGACAAGAAAAGATTTTATAAAGAGGAATCTGTCAAAGCTGGGCATGGTGGTACATGCATATTATCCCAGTACTTGGAAGGCTGAGACAGGAGGATTGCAGGTTTGCGGCCAGCCTCAGCAAGTTAGTGAGGCCCTCTGCAACTTAGTGAGACCCTGTTTCAAAATAAAAGAATAAAAAAATAGGGCTGGAGGTGTAACTTGGAGGTAGAATTCCACTGGGTTCCATACCCAGCACTGCAAAAAAGAAAAAAGAAAAAAGAAAACAAGAGGAATCTGTCAAAAAAGTTCTGGTAAGGATATGTAACTTGAATTCTCAATAAGCCATGATTTGTTCCTAAATATCCCATAGAAACTAGGTGGTATTTAAATATCCATTCTTTTTATTTGATTTTATTTATTCATTTTTATTTATTCATTTATTTTTGGTACTAGAAATTGAACCCAGAGGTATTCTATCTCCAAGTTACCCCCCCATCCCATTTTTATTTCTTATTTGAAAACAGAGTCTCACTAAGTTGCTGAGGCTGGCTTTTAATCTGTGATCCTCCTGTCTCAGCCCCCCAGGTACTGGGATTACAAGCATGTACCACCATGCCCAGTTCTAAATAGCCATCCTTTTGTGTTTGTGGTACTAGGGATTGAACCCAGGGCCATTCTACCTCGGAGCTCAACTCTTTTTTATTTTTCATTATGAAATAGAGTCTCTCTAAGTTGCTGAGGCTCTCATTAAGTTCCTGAGGCTACCCTTGAACCTGCAATCCTCCTGTCTCGGCCTCCCAAGTACTAGGATTACAGGTATGCACCATCATGCTTGGCTGAAATATCCATTTTTGTTTTAAATATGTAAAATCTTAATAGTCATTCATTGAAATTATCCAAAAAAGATATACTTTCTGGTTCTTTGGAAACACATGATTTTCAGTTAGAGAAAACAAAAATTTTGGCCTTTAAATTTTATACATTAAATTATTGAATTTTTCATAAATATGGAAGCATGCCCGTTTACTGTGGTTTAGATAGAGTTTAAGCATGTCCCCCAAGTCTTCAAGTATTAAAAATAGACCTCCTTTGTTGGGTATTAAGAAAGTAGAAACTCACCCAACAGTGGTTGAATCCTGGTGGCTTTATAAGAAGAGAGAGGCCAGATAAAGCACGCACATATGCATTCCCTGTGTCTTGTTACACAATGCCCTGCACTGCCGCAGGACTCTGCAGTGAGAAGGCCATCGCCAGATGCCATCCCTCAACCCGGCGCTGCCGGAACCTGAGCCAAAACAAACCTCCTTCTTTTGTAACTCACCTGGTCTGCAGTACTCTGTTGTTGGCAATGAAAAACATACTCTTGTGCCCTTTCTACTTGTTCTGACTTCAAGTTGAAGGCTCATATAGAAGGCACTGGTTAGAAATCATGCATGCAAAGTGTTGCCAATTTAATCTACTTCAAATTATTTTCAACAATGAGTCTCTATTTCTCAAAACCTCCAGTCTGAACTATTTCTCAAGGGCCTAGAATCTTCATATCTAGCCCTAGCTTCCCTACTTTACTTATTTATTTTATCTTTTGTGGTACAGCGGATGAACTCAGGGACATCCTACCTCCGCACTACACCCTCAACCCTATTTTCTTTTTTATTTTATTTTTATTTTTATTCTTTTGAGGTACTGAGGGTGGAAACCCAGGGGCTTTTCTACCTCCAGGCTATACTCCCAGACCTTTTTTTATACTTTATTTGGGAAACATGGTCTCACTAAGTTGCTGAGAGCCTCACCAAGTAGCTGAGACTGGCTTTGAACCTGTGTGATCCTCCTTTCTCAGCCTCCCAAGTACTGGGATTACAAGTGTAAGCCACCATGCCCAGCTCTCTTTTTTTTATTTTGAAACAGAGTCTCACTAGGTTGATGAGAGTCTCACTACTTGCTGAGGCTGTCCTCAAACCTGTGATTCTCCTGGTTCAGCCTCCCAAGTACTGGGATTACAAGCGTGCGCCACCACACCTAGCTTCTAACTTTCCTACTTTATTCCCAGTAATTTTGAATGACCTTCTCTTCTGGTTGGGCTTTATTCATTTATTCATCCGTTTATTCAATAAATGTTTTTTGAATGCTTACCATGTGGCAAGTACCACAAGGAAGTAATGACACAGGCTTCAGAATCAAACATATTAGATCAAATATGTGTTTCCAATGACACTTTAACAAAATTTAAAGTAGAACACACTAAAAACACAGACACCTATGGAAACAAAAACAAATTACATAAACCCATTACTACTAGCACATTGCCCAGACTATATATAGGGAGATATAAAATATAGTTTTTCAGAGATTCATAAATATATCATTATCCAAAGAAAAGACCTGCTGTGGTGGCAGATACAGAGCACAAAAATTAACCTTGGCAGACATGTGTGGTGGCACACCATGTGATCCCAGTATTTGGGAGGCTCAGACAGGAGGATTGCAGGTTTGAGGCCAACTTCAGCTATTTAGCAAGACTCTCAGTAACTTAGTGAGACCCTGTTTCAAAATTTAAAATGATGAGGGCATAGCTCAGAGGTAAAATGTCCCTGAGTTCAACCCCCAGTATAATAATAATAACAATAACAACAACAATAATAATAATAATAACTTTGACAATCTGGACTCGCTTATTATTTTGACATAATTTTATCAACAGAAGAATCCTAGAACGATATACAGTTCTCAGTACAACACAACCTAACACTGTGGGACAAAAGGATACCAATATATGTAGCTTCAAACATATCACTTTAATCCTGTTACATTAGCCATGCCTCACCAGGACCTTGCATATACAGAGAATGCTAGAATAATAAATACTACAGGAGAACAACACACTGGAAACCACAGTAGATGAAAAAACTCACACTGCCTGCACCAAAACTGTACAAACACAAACTACATGTACCCTGAACACGCCTCCCAATCAGCATGGTCTACAGACCAACACCAACAGGGATCCACATAAAGTTGAAGAAGGATAATTTTATCACAGCCAAAGTAATGCCTCTTTGTGCAATGTTCAAAGACTACAAAACACCTCCATATAACCTGCCTGAACTACCACCATTGAGAAATATCACTTGAGAAAGCTCCTACAATTTGCAATACTTGGCATATTAGAAAATTTAGCAATTTCATGGATATGGGAAGAAATTCAGGAAATTAAGACAAATTTATTTGACTTCAAACATAATTGCAGGGCTTTCCAGCAATCAACAGCATATGCAGTACTGACTGCGCACTTTAATTCAGCAAATTTATGCCCTATTACAAAAACAGAATGGTTAGCAGGAATACCAAGAACAATTCAAATACAACTTAAGCCGTAAGGTGAACATCATGAAAACTAATTTACAAACTTTGAGGTACTATGCAATTCAAAACAGGCTTCAAACACAATGTAATATAATGCAGCAGCTACTAGACAGAACATACCAAGACATTAGAAATAGCAAACAAGTCAGTCTTTTTGCACTGAGAGTTTGGATCAACCAGCAGTGGCACAAAGTGACATATCCCAGCCTTCTAGATGTTCAGCATCAGGAAACTGCTCCCTACACACTGTTCAGCTCTTAGGCAGAGCCTGAGTGATAGCTTATCCCACCATACAAATACCACAAACATGCAAAGATCACAATTGTCAGCCGGGCGTGGTGGCGCACGCTTGTAATCCCCGCACTTGGGAGGCAGAGACAGGAGGATCGCGCAGGTTCGAAGCCAGCCGCGCGCGCTGGCTTAGGAGACCCTGTTTCCAAATAAAAATGTAAACATAGGTCTGGGAGTGTAGCCCGGAGGTAGAAGGGCTTCCAGGAACCCCAGTACCACCAAAAAAAAAATCACAATTATCAATTTTCATCTAGAGGAGACCATTTGTACATATCAGTATTTATATTTACAAAGAAATGGTACATAAGTGGCCATCCTCAGTGGCCGGGCACAGTGGCACATGCCCATAATCCCAGTATTTGGGAGACTGAGACAGGAAGATCACAGATTCAAGGCTAGTAGCACACAGTAACTTAGTGAGACTCTGTTTTACCTAAACCAGGACTGGTTGCTTAAACCTGATCAGCAATTTGTCTCATTGAAAAGAAATGTTGCTCAGCCAGGCGTGGTGGCGCACGCTTGTAATCCCTGCACTTGGGAGGCTGAGACAGGAGGATTGCACAGGTTCGAAGCCAGCCTCATCTACTTAGTGAGGCTCTCAGCAACTTAGTGAGACCCTATTCCAAATAAAAATATAAAACAGGTTTCAGAGTATAGCCCAGAGGTAGAAAGCCTCTGGGTTCTACCCCCCAGTACCACCAAAAATAAAAAATAAAGAAATATTGCTCTTATTGTTGGCAATAATATTTAGATTCTATTTGCTTTAAACTTGTGCCACTGGCCTCACTAATGCATCATGTAAAAAGAACAATTTGTGATTCCTCTTGTTCCAGAGCCCAGGAACTCAGACATTCAGGAATCGGGTTCCTATATGGCTGTCTGAAACTGAGTAATCCCTGAAAGTACTGACAGCTAAGTGTGATTTGCTAATAGGCCCTCAGCAGCTGAAGCCACAGTCCTTCACTAAAGAGAAATCCACATGATCATCACAGTACCCACCACACTGAGGTGCGATAGCTTGGGGCACTCATCCAAGAAACCCGATCAGACACTTTATACATAGCTATCTAGTCATACCTCTTTATAGATATGGCCTTCTCAGAAGAACGAGGATAGATTTTTCATTGCATATGGACCAGTAGAGAAAAGGATGGTAGAAGAAGAGGAAGAAATAGAAGGAGGAAGTATTAGCTAGCTTTTTCATTGCTGTGACAAAAATATCCGACAAGAATAATTTATAGGAGGAAAGGCTTATTTGGCTCACAGTTTAGAGGGTCAATCCAAGGCTGGCTAGCTCCAGGGAAGTAACATCATGGTGAAAGGTAATGGTGGATGGTGGAGGAAAGCTGCTCAGAGAGAGGTGGAGGAAAAGCACACACAGAGAGGGAGAGAGGGAGAGAGGGAGAGAGGGAGAGAGAGAGAGAGAGAGAGAGAGAGAGAGAGAGAGAGAGAGAGAGAGAAGAGGGGAGAGGGGAGAGGGGAGAGGGGAGAGGGGAGAGGGGAGAGGGGAGAGGGGAGAGGGGAGAGGGGAGAGGGGAAAGAAGAGAGGGGAGAGGGGAAAGAAGAGAGGGGAGAGAGGAGAGAGGAGAGAGAGCACGCCAGGGACAGATAGAGTCCTTAAGGCTATATCCCTATTGACCTACCTTCTCTAACCATGCCAGCCATTCCCCACTTCTGAACCTGACTGCACCAGGGGCATGCTTTCAACATATGAGTTTTGGGGAGGACATTCCAGATATAGACAAGGCAGGAAAGAAGAAGAAAAATAAATAAATCCAGACATGGTGTCACATGCCTGTAATCCTAGTATTTGGGAGGCTGAGACAGAAGATCACAGGTTTGAGGCCAGCCTCAGCAACTTAGTGAGACCCTGTTTCCAGGTAAAATAGGGCTGGGGGGTGTAGCTCAGAGGTAGAATGGCCCTGGGTTTGATCCCCAACACCATACAAAAAAAAAAAAAGAAAAGAAAAAGAAAGATAAAAAGGAGGAGGAGGAGGTCCTTTCACACCTTGTTAATCTCTTATTCTGATCATTTTCACTGTGCCTCTGTTGTCTCCTCCTCATCATTCTTACAAGTTGTTTTTGTTTGTTTATTTTTTTGTGTGGTACTGGGAATGGAACCCAGGGACCTTACACCGCCGAGCTACACCCCTAGTCCTATTTATTAGTCTTTTTATTTTTTGAAACTGGGTCTCATTGTGTTGCGAAGGGTCTCGCTAAGTAGCTGAGGCTGTCAGCGAACTGTGATCTCTGGTCTCTGCTTCCTGAATGCTGGGATTACAAGTGTCTGCCACCATGCCCCGCAGAAGTTGTTTTTGAAGTTCAAACTAGCTAGAACATTTTGGGGAACATACTCATGCATATATGTTAGACAGGCACCTGCTATTAAAGGGCTATTGTCATCAATTAACAAGATCCACAATGCTGTGAATTCTGAGAGCACTTAAACACTGACCTTTTCTCTAGCTTAGCCTCCGCTGAGCCACAGAACAACTACATTACCTGGTGTTTCCATTCTTAAGCCTCCTATAAAGTATATTTATCTTACCAAATGGTATTCTTGAAACAGGAAGCAGATATTAACCGTAAATCAACAGATGACTACATGATCTATTTTGCATCTGTAGCTCAAAGTTTTAAAAGAGGAATGTACTCCATTCTTAGAAGTTTATTATACCTTTTAAATTGCACAAATAAAACAGCTACGGCAATCTCTCGACCCACTTTGCTTCTTTGTAAGGGCCCTGGTACTCTTTAAGGGAAGAATGAGAAACTCAAGTTCTACCAAGCACTATAGAAACAGAAAATCTGTGCTAGAATGAGGCCATGCATCCCCTAGGCCTTAAAGCTACTTAGTAGAAGCATAAAACTGAATCCACATTCAAGAGAATATTTATAAGAGAGATATTCTTCCAGATATATTTGGGGTAGTTCAAATATTTCATGATACTTTGCTACCATTGCAACACTCAGGTGGTCTTTTGATTCTCCCTGATCTAGATATGTAAAAATATTTATTTATTTATTTATTATTGTACTGGGGATTGAACTAATGGGGCATTTTACCTCTGAGCTGCACCCTCAACGTTTTAATTTTTGTTCTGAAGCAGGGTATTGCTAGGCTACTAAGAGTCTCACTACAGTACTAAGGCTGTCCTCTAACCTGTGATCCTTCTTGTCTCAGTCTCCCAAGTACTGGAATTGCAGGTGTTCACCTCGACACTCGGCTTCAAAAAAAAAAAAAAAATGTAGACTCATATGATTGTCTGGGCTTTTTTTTTTTTTTTCTTATCCCTAGGAGTACTAAATCATCTTAGGAAATCATAGCAAATGTATCTTTGATAGGTTTTGGTTTTGTTTTTGTGTTTGTTTTTGTTTTTGTTTTTGGTGGTACTGGGGTTCCTGGAAACCCTTCTACCTCTGGGCTACACTCCCAGACCTATTTTTAGATTTTTATATGGAAACAGGGTCTCTTTAAGCCAGTGAGACTGGCTTCGAACCTGCACGATCCTCCTGCCTTTGCCTCCCAAGCGTGGGGATTACAAGCGTGTGCCACCACGCCCGGCTGCTTCTCCATCTTCACCTTCTTCTTCACTCTTCCTTTCGTATTTAGTAAAGCTCATTCTGATAATTTTTACAGTGGCTCTCTTGTCCTGACAGAATCCTGAACTGTACCCTTTCAAGGCAAGTAAGTTAGAGAAACCAGATCTCATTGGCTTATAACTGGTACTGATTTCAAGACAGAAAAGAGTTTCTTACCTC
The DNA here is from genome assembly GCF_963383645.1 of Muscardinus avellanarius. NCBI lineage: Eukaryota > Metazoa > Chordata > Mammalia > Rodentia > Gliridae > Muscardinus > Muscardinus avellanarius. The sequence continues at coordinate 79,962,717 of NC_137791.1, forward strand.
AACTTTAATCATACCATTTTTTCTACCTCCTCCCCTCGGGATAAAGAGGAATCCTCGCCATAAAGCTACATCAGGTAAAGGTGAACTCAGTCACTGCATTTTCTCCTCCTCCTCCTCCTCCTCCTCCTCCTCCTCCTCCTTTTCTCTTCTTCTTCTTCTTCTTCTTCTTCTTCTTCTTCCTCTTCTCCTTCCTCTTCTCCTTCTTCTTCTTCCTCTTCTCCTTCTTCTTCTTCTTCTTCTTCTTCTTCTTCTTCTTCTTCTTCTTCTTCTTCTTCTTCTTTCTCTCTCTCTCTCTCTCTCTCTCTCTCTCTCTCTCTCTTTCTCCTTTCTTTCTTTTATAGTGTTGGGAATTTAACTCAGGGGCATTTTACCTCCAAGCTACACCCCCAGCCCAAGTATTTATTTATTTATTTATTTATTTATTTATTTATTTATTTATTTTGTGTGTGGTACTGGAGGTGGAGCCCAGGAGCTTTTACACCTCCGGGCTATACTACTAGACCTATTTTATACTTTATTTGGAAACAGGGTCTCACTAAGTTGCAGAGGACCTCACTAAGTAGCTGAGGCTGGCTTCGAACCTGCTCGATCCTTCTGTCTCAGCCTCCCCAAGCGCTGGGATTACAAGCGTGTGACACAACGCCTGGCTTTATTCATTATTTTGAAACAGGGTCTCACTAAGTGTTGGAGGACCCAAGTAGCTGAGGCTGGTCTCAAACTCGTGATCCTCCTGTCTCAGTCTCCCAAGTACGCCACCAAGTACACCAAGTGTGCCACCATGCCTGGCTCATTGTACTTATTTCTAAAGAAAGTTGTCCATGACAATACTCAATTGCACCTTGTGAGACTGAACATGCTCACTGTAAATGCTGTCTTTAAACACTTTAGCACTGTAAAAGAGAGAGAAAGAAATCTTTAAGTACCTGTATATTTGTATGTATATTATTTATTTTAAAGTGTGTGTGTGTGTGTGTGTGTGTGTGTGTGTGTGTGTGTGTTTTACTGGAGACTGAACCCAGGGGCACTCTACCACTGAGAAACCTTCAGCTATTATTTATTTATTTATTTATTTATTTATTGGTGGTACTGGGGGTGGAACCCAGGGGCTTTTCTACCTACGGGCTATACTCCCAGACCTATTTTATATTTTATTTGGAAACAGGGTCTCACTAAGTTGCTGAGAGCCTCACTGAGGCTGGCTTTGAACCTGTGCGATCCTCCTGTCTCAGCCTCCCAAGCGCTGGGATTACAAGTGTGAGCCACCACACTCAGGTCATTTTTTAATTTTTTATTTTGAAACTGGATCTTCCTAAATTGTCGAGACTGATCTTGAACTTGTGATCCTCCTATCTTAGCCTCCCAAATACTAGGATTGCATGTTGAGTGCCACCACATCTAGCTTAAAGCCTGGATACATGAACTTTACAGGCCTTAGGACTCCCATGACCTGATGCTCCTGACAATGAACAGCACAGTAGTAAGAGCTAAGCACATTTCAGATGCAGTGCGTCATATTCTTTTGGGGAGTAAAGTTTCCTATCAGCTATGCAGCAGGCATATGTATGAGGCAAAAAGGATGTATGAATTTATTAATGGGTTAGGTTATTCATGCTTGAGAGTCTTTTCGAAAAGACTGACACGGCCTTTGAAACCACAGGTAGAGGTAGAAAACTTCCTCATGCGGCACTAATAGGATGTGGCATTTGAGATGGTGTCTGCGGGAGCTGCAGAGCGATGGGCCCCAGCCCTGAAGAGTGCAGGTGCTGCGGCACTCAAAATGAAGCCCAGACACCTGTGTTAAGTTCATGTAATAACACTGGCCTGGCTGGTTACTGAGGTCTGTTCAAAACTCTGAGTATAACACTTTTTTTTTTTTTTTTTTTTTTTTTTTTTTTTTGGTGGTACTGGGGTTCCTGGAAGCCCTTCTACCTCCGGGCTACACTCCCAGACCTATTTTTACATTTTCATTTTGGAAACAGGGTCTCCTAAGCCAGCGCGCACGGCTGGCTTCGAACCTGCGCGATCCTCCTGTCTCCGCCTCCCAAGCGCGGGGATTACAAGCGTGCGCCACCACGCCCGGCTGAGTATAACTCTTAAAGATGTGTAGCAATTCTTTTTTCTCTTCTCTGTCTTTGTGTGTATGTGTGTGGGGGGGAGGTACTCAATATTGAATCCAGGGAGATTCTGGCTTTGAGCTACACCCACAACCTTATTTTATTTTATTTTTTGGTGGTACTGGGGTTCCTGGAAGCCCTTCTACCTCCGGGCTACACTCCCAGACCTATTTTTACATTTTTTTAATTGGAAGCAGGGTCTCCTAAGCCAGCGCGCATGGCTGGCTTCGAACCTGCGCGATCCTCCTGTCTCTGCCTCCCAAGCGCGGGGATTACAAGCTTGCGCCACCACGCCCGGCCAACCCTATTTTATTTTTGAAACGGGGCTTTACTAATTTGCAGAGAGCCTCCCTAAGTTGCTGAGGCTGGCCATGAACCTGCAATCCTCCTGTCTCAACCTCCCAACTCCTGGGATTACAGCCATGTGCCACCACACCTAACTGCAATCATTTTCCTGATATAAACTTTCTGATACACAGTGCTACACAAAGAATTTGCACCTAGAACCAAAGCAGGCCCAGAATGTTCTAGAAAAATTTATACTTTGATTTTTTTTTTTTAGAATTCAGTAAGAAGCCTGCCACCATGGTTTATTCTAGCCCTTCCGCTTCATAAAAGGCATAATTCTTAGTGTGTTCTCCAAAATGGGACACAAAGTATCCTTTATACTGGATCATGTTCTGCTTCAGCCCTGCTGCCTCGCTGATGAAGAAAGCGTTCCAGCTCCCCAACTACCTAAGAATTTAGAGAGAATCTGTCTTCTTTAATCATTCTTGTGTTTCTACAGTGTGTCCCTCAAATCTACACATGTTCTAATGTACCCCTCTCCTGCTCACTGTCCAAAGATGAGTTTTAAAAAGAATGATCTGCCAAATGCAGAACCGACAACTTTCATGGCTACCTATCAAATAAACAATATGACTAGGTCATTTGTCTTACAACAGAGAAATTTGTAGCAACTTTTCCTGAAAATATAGTTTCATTCCCATTGGTCTCCTTCATGCCTAGCACAAAGAGTTCTCTTTGCCACAAATCAATTCCTTGAAGACAGACAAAATAACCCAGAAGAACTATGGACGTGTTGCCTGATATGAGGATTCTATAATTTTCATATCCTCTACAGCCAGGCCCTGTGGCACACAAATCCTCAGTTTCTATATCCAGCATAATGCAACCTTCCCAAGTAGGGGTAGCCAGCTTCTATTCCAGCCACCCTAGTCAGAGCCTCTCATTACATCCCACTGTCTGCTTCTCTCAAAGAGTCTCATGACGCCTTCCATCCTATGCCAAATTGTATGGCCATTCATCTTCTACCACCACCATCACTCTCTCCCATTTCCTCCTTTCTCAGTATCCTCCCCTTCTCTGTCTTCCAAACTAGTATAAAGCTCAATACAGAAGCCAAGATTTGTCCAGAAATGTCCATTATATCCTTGGAAATGTCTCTGGGCTCTCACTCTACTCCCTAGCTTTAAGTGAAATCTGTCTGTCCCATGAAGAAACCACTTCCCTAAGCTTCACTTAAGTACTTGTTGGCTGTTGGTAAATGAGAACATTCTTGTTTGATGGCTTTCGTTTTCTTAATGAAATAGGAGAGATTACCATCTTCTAAAAGTGATTAGGGGCGGGGGTGGTGGCGCACGCTTGTAAATCCCAGCATTTCGGAGGCTAAGACAAGAGGATCGCGGTTCGCGGCCAGCCTTAGCTATTTAGTGAGGCCCTTTGCAACTCAGTGAGACCCTATTTCAGAATAAAGAATAAAAAATAGGGCTGGGGGTGTAGCTTGAAGGTAGAATGCTGGGTTCCATCCCCAGTACTGCAAAATAAATAAATAAATAAATAAATAAATAAATAAATAAACTGATTAGGTAGGTGGGGGCATCAGAGATTTAAATAAAATGTTATCTTCCCTTTTTAATTCATTAAGTGATATCAAATCATATTTTGAAATTTATCATTACTTCAACTTTTTCTAGCTACCTCCTCTCCTAACACAGTGGTCTAAGCCAGCATTGTGATCTCCTTGGCCTTCAGCTTAAGGATTTTTATGTGGCTCTAGTTTACAACAGTGGACTGAAAAAATTCCTAATTTTAGAAAAGAGTGAGCAGGGAGTCATATAAAATGTGAGTGATGAAAAAGAAAAATTGCTTATCTAAGGAAGGATGAATAAAATTTGGAAGGAAAAAGATTCCCTATCAAAAGCTGTATTAAAATTCTTAGCATGGCCAGGCGTGGTGGCGCACACTTGTAATCCCCGCGCTTGGGAGGCGGGGACAGGAGGATCGCGCAGGTTCGAATCCAGCCACGCTGGCTTAAGAGACCCTGTTTCCCAAACAACAACAACAAAAAAGTATAAAAATAGATCTGGGAGTGTAGCCCAGAGGTAGAAGGGTTTCCAGGAACCCCAGTACCACCAAAATAATAATAATAATAATAATAATAATAATAATAATAATAATAATTCTTAGCATGGTCCACGGGCCTGGAATGACCTGCCTCCTGCTTACTTTTCCAGCTTTATCTTGCAAATGTTTTCCCACTTACTTGCATTTTAGCTCTTTTCACCTAGTTTGATATCTCCTTTCTAAATCTTTGCACATATATTCCTTTTGCAAGAAATATTCATCTCTACCTTTTCTTGCCTAACTACTTTCTACCATCTCTGTTCAGAGAAGATCTATTGTTGATACATTTTGCAATTTATCCTCAGTCAAAAGTGTGATTGTTTTCCCTTCTTCCTTAACTCCAGGAAGTTCCACTCCCACTAACAAAAGTTCCTGGTTCGGGTTTCCTTTGTAGCAGTCATTTTATGTGCGTGCCTAGCACACTAGCCTAATATTAGCTTCAAGGTACAAGAAACTGTGGTTGTTGCTGTTGTACTGGGGATTGAACCCAAGGGCATTCTGCCTCCTAGTTATATTCTCAACCCTTATTTTTAAAGAGTATCATGCTAAATTGCTGAGACTCTTGCTAAGTTGCTGAGGCTGGCTTTGAACCTATGACCCTCCTGTCTCATCCTCCCAAGTACTAGGATTACAGGCATGCACTACCACACTACCACATCTGGCTAAAAATCTATGATTTACTAATCATTTTCTCACCTAACATAATGCTTGGTATATAGCAACCACACCACAAATACGAGATGAAGGAAAAACCATCCTTAAGTTGGGCAAATTACTAAATTTTAACTCATATGCCCAAATTAATCACACACAAACACACACACACACACACACACACACATACACACACACACACACACACACACATGCACCAGTAATAAAAAATAAAAATAGATATCTGATATAAATGAGTGAATAAGGCTGAGAATAAGATAATAGGAATTTGTGAAAACTATGGGGAATTGAAGAGCATGCCCTGTATAAAGGCATTCAAAATTCTAACAACTTTGAAATGTCACTATGACAAAATGCAGCAAGTTTATATTCCAGACTCACCTATAGGATAACCTTTTCTTAAATAAATTCATATATTCACTGTATATTCATTACAAATGATATTATAGATGATATTTAAGGCCATGAGAAAATGAAAAATGGTCACTTTTTTTTTAGAAAAGCATACTAAATATAGCAATGGCATTCTCATTTTGTCTAAAAATACATGGGGAAAGCACTGTGCAAAGGTTTGAACTAAAATGTCAATAGTGGCTATCTCTAGCTGATAGGATTATATGGCCTTCAGTGTCTTACAGTGAACATATGTTATTTGTTTTATTCTTTTGAAATTGGTGGTTATGATTATTATATGATATTAATAATCATTATACTGAGGTTTATTGTTACATATTTGCAAGTTATGCACATACATAATTGTTTTCCCTTCTTCCTTAACTCCAATTTCATTTCCCACTACCTCCCATTTCCTACCCCCCAGTTCCCTTCCTCTACTTTCCTGGTTTTTCTTTTATTTTCATGAGATTTCACTCCGCCTCCCAATGATTTTATTTTTCTCTTTAGCTTCTATATTTAAGAGAAAACAAATGATCCATGACTTTAAGTCTGGCTTATTTAACTTAATATAGTGTTCACCATTTTCATCCCTTTTCCTGTATGTGGCATAATTTTATTCTTCTTTATAGCTGAATAAAACTCCATTGTGTATTCCTCAGTGTATATACATCACAATTTCTTTATCCATTCAACTGCTGACAGAAACCTAGGCTGGTTCCATAAATTGCCTATTGTGAATTGCATTGCTATAAACATGGGTATGCATGTATCATTATAATATTCTGACTTTAATTGCTTGAGATAAATACCAAGGATTAGTATAGTGGGTTCATGGCGTGTGTGTGTGTGGGGGGGGATACTGGAGATTAAACCCAGAGGCATTATACCTCTGAGTTATACCCCCAGCCCTATAGAAGCAAGCTTACTATTCTCCTGTATCAGCCTCCCAAGTACTGGGATTACAAGTATGTGCCACCAAGCTCCATTTATTATTATTTCTTGTTCTTAATGACTGCCATTCTAATTAAAGTGAGATGAAATTTTAGTGTAGCTCTTTGATCCACTTTGAATTGACTTTTGTGCAAGAGTAAAGAGGCTGTCTTTTCTTCAATATATGTTTTTGGCACCTTTGTAAAGGAACAGATAACTGTATCTATGGAGATTATTTCTGTGTTTTCTATTTAGTCCCACTGGTCTATGTGTTTGTTTTTATACTAGCAATATGCTGTACTTATTTCTATAGCTCTGTATTATAATTTAAAATCTGATATTATGATGCCTTTAGCATTGTTCTTTTTGCTTAGAATTCCTTTCACTATTTTGAGTCTTTTTATTCTTCCATATAAAGTTTATGACTTATTTAGTTTTGTGAAGAACATCATTGATATTTTAATGGGGATTGCCATTGAATGCATAGATCTCTTTTGGTAATTTGGACTTTTTTTTTTTTTTTTTTGGTGGTACTGGGGATTGAACTCTTCTACCTCCGGGCTATACTCCCAGACCTATTTTATATTTTATTTGAAACAGGGTCTCTTAAGTCAGCGCGGCTGGCTTCGAACCTGCGCAATCCTCCTGTCTCCACCTCCCAAGTGCGGGGATTACAAGCATGCACCACCACACTCAGCTTAATTTGGACATTTTAACAATATTAATTCTGCCTATCCATGAACATGGGTGATTATTCAATTTCTAGTGTCTGCTCCAATTTCCTTCTTCAGGTTCTATAATTTTCATTGTAGAGGTCTAAATATACCCTTGGGTATATTTATTCCTAGGCTTTTTTTTTTCCCTTGAAGAAATTGTAAATGGAATTGCTTTCCTGTTTTTTTTTTTTTTTTGCATCAGATTATTATTTTTTTGTGTGTGTGGTACTGGGGATGAAGCCCAGGGGGATTCATTCTGCCTCCAAGTTATATCCCCAACCCTATTTTTTATTCTTTATTTTGAAACAGGGTCTTGCTGAGTTGCAAAGGGCCTCACTAAGTAGATGAGGCTGTCCTCGAACCCCGATCCTTTTGTCTCAGCCTCCTGAATGCTGGAATTACAAGTATGCGCCACCACACCCAGCTCAGATTAATTACTTATGTATATTAAAGCTATTGCTATTTTGTTTTTTGGTTTTTTTAAATTTTTTTTTATTTATTTATTTTTTATTTTTAATTGGTGCACTGTATTCATACATCATAGTGGGATACATACTTTTGTAGACATACATGCACAAAATGCCCAGTCAGCCCCCACCCGATCCCCACCCCATTCTCTCCCTATCCCTCCCTCCCATGCTTGGCTTAGTGATTGACATCTAGTATTATAGCTATTTATCAAAAATTAAAAATGATAATCTCACATAACAGTTTCATTTGTCTGATACCAAGCTTTTGATGACTTAAAGATAACATTTCAATATTTCTTTTTGCTTTCTTTCTTACCAGAGAATCTATTTTTTCTATTTTTTAGGTGAAACTATCATATATTTATATATTTATTTTTCAGAAAAAAAAATCTATCCTAATATGGAATATGGACTCTAGGTACCCACAACGATCTTGAAAAAGAACAAAGCTAGAAGATGTATATTTTCTGATTTCAAGCCATATAAAGCTACAATAATTGAAACAGTGTAGTACTATTCTAAAGGCAGATATATAAACCATTGGAATTAAATAAAAGCCTAGAGCTAAATTCTTCCCTATATTGTCAAGTTATTTTTGACAAGGTTTCCACGAACATTTGGTGGTGGGAATAATAATCTTTTAACTAAATATTGTTGAAAAATAATAATTACATGGAAAAGAATAAAATTGGACCCTTACCTAATCCCATATACAAATATTAACTCAAAATAGATAAAAGACCTAAATATAAATCTTAAGACAATAAACTTTTAGGAGAAAATCTGGGTCATAAAACCTCACAACATTGAAATTGGCAGTGATTTCTTGGTTATGATTTCAATGGCACAGGCAACAGAAGAGTATACAAACTCCCTAAAAAATAAAAAACATATTGTATATCCAAAGACAATGTAAACAGAGTTAACAGTTACTAATAGAATGGGATAAAATATTTCCAAATGCTATATCTGAAGGTATATTAATATTCCAACTAGAAATCCTAGAAATTAACAACAATAAAGGCAAACAATACCCTTTAGAGATAGGTAAAAGACTAACATAAATAATGAATCTCCACAGATAACCAATCTTAGTTGTCTGTTGGATGGAAAATCTTGTTTCTCTAGTTCTGGAGTGTGTTACCTATTTCTTCTTTGTAGTTAATCTCTTTGAGTATTTTCTCTAGTGCTGGTTTTGAAGACATAAATTCCTTCAGTTTCTGTTTGTCATGGAAGCTTCTTATTTCCCCATCTAATTTGATAGAAAGTTTTGCTGGGTAGGAAATTTTTGGCTGGAAGTTGTTTTCTTTCAAAATTGGGAATATGTTACTCCAAGACCTTCTGGCTCTCATAACTTGGTTTGGGAAGTCTGGAGTGATTCTAATTGGTTTGCCTCTGAATGTCACTTGGCCCTTTGCTTTTGTTGCCTTTAAGATTCTCTGCTTGGCTTCCACATTGGTCATTTTGACAATTATGTGGCGTGGGGATCCTCTTCTCCGATCCTGTCTAAAGGGAGTTCTATAAGTTTCCTGGACCTGCGTATCGACCTCTTGCTCTATGTCTGGAAAATTTTCTGCTATTACTTCCTTGAAGAGATTGTTGATCCCTTTGGTTTCACTTTCTTTTCCCTCCTCTATTCCAATTATTCTTAGGTTAGCTCTCTTAAAATGGGCCCATATTTCTTCAATATCAGATTCCTGCTGTCGGATATTTTTTCCTAGATTAGAAACTATGCGTTCATTTTTGGAATGATCATCTTCTAAGAGCGAGATTCTGTTCTCCATGTGTTCTAATCGGTTGTTTGTGCTTTGAATTGAGGCCTTTACTTCATTAATTGCATCCTTTATCTCTTTTTGGCTCTCTCTGAGTTCTTTTCGAAGCACCTCTATTATTTCTACAGTTATTTTCCTGATTTGATCTTCTAGAAATCTCTGATTTTCTGTTTTATCGGGTTCTGATGTTGTGGGGTTGTGAGCATTCATTGCTCCAGTATTATTCCTCTTTCCCATGATTTCGGAAGTTTGTGCCTTCTCTGGGTTCTTCCCTTGGGTCACTATGACTTCACTTAAGGTGCTCTGGATCTCGAGTCAGTAGTATCTCAGACCCCACTACTCCTTTACTGGGTTGTATCACAGAGTCTCCGACCCAGAGAGTCGATAGAGGCTGCTTTAGACTGTGGGGGGTGCCAGGTTGCACGTTCTCCTATGGTGTGATATCACTGCCACCGCCCCTCTTCCACTGGGTCAAGTCCCAGTGAGTACAGTACTGGGATTTCTCCTCTGTGGCCCACAATTTGACTCACTGTTCTTGAGTACGCAGATGTAGCTGTACTGAATTCGGTGAATTCAGTGTTGTTTCCGCTGGTGGCAATATGGCGCCGCTGCTACACCCTCAGCTATGGGGCTGGCATTTTTTTTTCTTGGTTTTGATTTCCACTCTGAATCCCTGCAGCGTGTGCTGAGCTCAGCCACTGGGAGCTTTAGATGCCCTCTGTGCCGAGAAATCCCGCCTGGCTGTTCCGCAGCGGCTCCCCTCGGCTTGCTGTGGCCGTCCCGTGAATTCGCCGGTGCCGCCGGCAGTATGGCGCTGCTGCCGCATCCTCGGGCGTGAAGCCGCGTCCTCGGGCGTGAGGATCTCCTCTGTGGCTCTGTTCTCAGTCTGCTTTCTCTCTGGAGCCTGGTGATTTTTTTTGTTTCTCTGGTGATGTTGTTTTCTGGCTTTGAAAAGCGCTGATTTTGTGGTAATGGAGATTTGTTGTTAGCGGGGCTCTTAAGCCCCGCTTTTCTCGGTCGCCATCTTCCCGGAAGTCCTCGCTATTTTGTATATTGATTTTATATCCTACTGAATTTGTTTATTAGCTCGTGAAGTCTTCTGGATTTTTTTAAAGTATATAGGATCATATAATCTGCAGTGATAGTTTGACTTGTTCCTTTCCTATTTGTATCCCTCTCTTTTCTTTTTTTGTCTAATTATGCTGAAGAAAATTTCAAGTACTATATCAAATAGAGGTGGTAGCATGGGCATCCTTGTCTTGTTACTGATTTTAGAGGAAATACTTTCAGTTTTTCCCCATTAATTATAATGTTTGCTTTAAGTTTATCATATAAATTCTTTATTATGTTGAGGTATAAGCCTTCTTTCCCTAGTTTCATCAGTGGTTTTTTTTTTAATCATGAAAGGATGTTAAATTTTGTTGGAGACTTCTGCATTTATTGGGATGATAATGTGATTTTTGTCCTTAATTCTATTTATTTATTTTGTGGTACTGGGGCTGGAACTCACCGGCATTCAATCTCTGAGATACACCCCCTATTTTATTCTTTTATTTTGAAACAGGGTCTCACTAAGTTGTGGATGGCTTCACTAAGTTGCTGAGGCTGGCTGCAAACCTGTCTCAGCCTCCCAATCCTGGGATTACAGTCGTGCACCACCAAGCCCAGATCTTAATTCTATTTATGTGGTGAGTTACATTTATTGATTTGTATACATTAAACCATCCTTGCATCTCTGGAATGAATACAATTTGATCATGATATACAATCTTCTTAATGTATTTTTGAATGTGATTTGTTAATATTTTAAGGATTCTTGTATCTATTTTCATGAGGGATATTTATCTATAGTTTTCTTTCCTTATGTGTCCTTTTCTAATTTTTTTTTTTTTTTTTTTTTTTTTTTTTTTTTTTTTTTTTGGTGGTACTGGGGATGGAACCCTTCTACCTCCGGGCTACACTCTCAGACCTACTTTATATTTTTATTTGGAAACAGGGTCTCTTAAGCCAGCGAGGGGCTTTGAACCTGTGCGATACTCCTGTCTCAGCCTCCCAAGGGCGGGGATTAGGATCTTGTGCCACCATGCCCAGCTCCTTTTCTGATTTTTGTAGTGTATTGGAAAATGTTCAACCTTTTTCTATTTCATGGAATTATTTGAAGGACATTGGCATTAGTTCTTTAAAGGTCTGGTAGAATTCACCTGTATGTTGTTTTTGTATTCAGAAATAGTTTTTACAAGGAAGAGAAGCAATTCAGGTGGCAATGTAAAAATAAAATAGAGGAGAATAGGATTGGAGTCAGGGAGATTGATTATTGTAATAGAATGGGTGAAAATGGTGAAAGCCAAATTAAGACAGTGGCTATAAGAGTAAACACAGTAATTAAATATAAGAACATGGAACAAACAGGATTTGGTAATCATATGTTTGTTTAGGTTGAAGATAAAGGTAAATGAACATTAGTTTATACATGGTAATTTTCATTGATAGTTTTAGATGTATTCTGGTTTGAAACAAAGGTTATATGATCGTTAGCCTTAAGCATGGCCATTAAAACTGAAATTAAATGAAATTCCACAGGGAGAATATGTAAAGTAATAATAGGACAAAAGGCTAGATTATGGGGAACTCTTAAGGTAAGAGTCAGGTAGAAGAAAAAAAAACGTCAAGTTTAAGAGTCAGTTAGGAATTAGAAAGAAAAACAGTAGAAGTGGTTTTAAAGTAGAAAAATCGATTGGGAAAAAAAGCATCTTGTCTATTTCTGATGTCTCCTTCTTATGAAAGGACCTTATTTAGTTCCAGGTCTTTCTCTACATTGAATGATTTATATGATTTGTAAAGAATGTTTGATTTAGCTCTGCCCTCTAAACTCTTAACAAGGTTGTCCACAGACACTAAGTTCTCTTCTGATCCTCTATGTTGTATTGGTCAAGCACTACTAGGAATTGGAGGTATAAACCTGCCTAATTCTATGAACTAGTTGGCAGGCCTATTTAGCTTTCATATGCTTATTGCTGATAAGAGTAGGTGACGTCAGCCAACTTACTCATATCACTAATATTTTGGCTTCCATTTATATCCCTTATTTTATTTCCTAAATTATTTGCCAACTAGTCAAAACAGTGGTGGATTGTTTTATTGAGACTTTCTTGGAAATTGCAATAACTGATGTCAAATGCTGAAAAAGTCAGGTAAGGAAGAGACTGAAAAATTAATCTGGAAAGTTAGAGGTAATTATAAAACACTATCTTCCTTAATAAAGTGAAACACAGTTTCTCCAAGGAAGGTATTTGATTAACTATCTCCATAGTGGGATTCCATAGTTTGGATAAGGTTTGAGTGCATCCTCCCAAAATTTCATGTGTCAGAGACTTGGTTCTCAGTGGTAGTGGGACCTTTAAAAGGCAGGGCCTAGTGGGACGTCATTAGACCATTGAACATGCTCCTCTTGAAAGAGTTTAAAAATGTTTTTATGAAATTGAGGTATTACAAAACCAAACTATACCCTTGACTGGTTCTCTGGCTTTCTATTTGAAGAAATGATCTCTCATTCTGATGCATTCCCCCTATAATGCTGTTGGGCCCTCACCAGAGGCTGAATTAATGAGGCTACCCTACCTTGAACTTTCAGACTGCAAAACTGTGAGCTAAATAAACCTTTTGTCCTTACACAGTTAGCCTTTCTTGGGTCTTATGTTACAGTCATGAAAAATTCATTAATGAATGGGGAGAGAGGCAACTAAAACTTTTGCCCCAATCCTTGTTCTGTAAGATTCTCTAGAATCTGTAAGATTTTCTAGATGCCATCTAGAAAACTATATTAGCCAGAGCTGTTTTAGTTGCAAATGAAGAAAATTTACTTTGAAACATCTTAGATGAGGGTGGTAGGGTGATTGGGGAAAGAGGCAGAATTAGTGGTCACTTAATTAATGAAGGGCAATGGATGAGTCTCTGATCCTGGATTTCAAATGATGTCATTTGGGTTCAGACTCTCAATTACTCATATCTGTCTTCTAGTGTTTTTGATATATCATAATACAGGCTTGCTCCATCTTGTGTTGAAAATGGTCAGGAGCAGCTCAAACCTCAGTAAAATTTTCAGTTGGCTCTGGAAAGACTGGTTCGGTTTATGTGTCTGTATCTTTGTGGCAGGAGGACAAAAGTCACATTAACAGACATATCAGATAGAGGAAGAGCATTCCCTGAAAATAAAAAATGGACGGAGTGAGTGTTGTTGACAACATTCTGCGCCCTTGGTTGCCTGTCATCCATAGTTGTTCTTCTTCTGTTCATGTAATTTCAAAAGTACCCTAGCCCCCCAAAATGTAATTATTCTTCTGTTCATGTAATTTCAAAAGTACCCTAGCCCCCCAAAATGTAATTATTCTATAGACAACTGAAACACTCTCTCATCCAAATGGGAGACATGCTAACATCTCATCCAGTTATTGCATTTGGCTTGAAAACCAAGAATTCTGAATAATGTACATTTCTTTTGGCCAGGTCTGGATGTACCTCTTCATGATAACAGCAGGATAAACGTAATTTTATTAGTCCTATTGAGGAAGGGCATCCTAATTAAAAAGCAGATGAAGTCCTTGGTTATTTAACTTAGTGGTCTTGGGTTTGCTCTCTAGGAAGCACTCTTTCATCCATTGCCCACATGAGAATATGGGAAGTCAGTACAATTCTCTTGAAATCTTAGTTGGCTACTGGTCATTTTGCTTTCTGGTAAATGTGATTAAGAAACTAAAAGCAGGCAGTATGAGATCTTTTTTCTATTTGCAATGGGTTGTCAAGTTGCAATGCAATGTCTATCCCCCAGTCAGCTTAACTAAGTCTTTTGGTTTTGGCCTTTGCATACAAAATTATCAGCTAAGAAATAACTTCAGGGATAATGCAGCCAGGTTATCTCTGTCTCTTTGCCCCAAACTTGCATCTCAGTGGATGGCTCCTTACAATAGGACTAATTTATGTCTGGATAGCAAGAGAGGTGTGAAATGATCATGGACCAGGCTTTTTCCAGAGTTCCAATAATATCTTTCTCTGTGTTTCAAACTCACTGTCTTTGTTTGCATTAACTTTTAGCTCATGGCAGAGCATACAGATTTCCAAGCCTGAAACATGCAGGTTTATTTAACTAAGTCATGTGGACTTCTGGCTACATGCAGAAAGGAGGTATCTTAGAAATACAGTTTTCTCGTTTGCATCCAGATTGCTAGCTTGAATTGAAGTTCATCCTTTCTTGTAGGACCTCATTAATGAACCCACTCCAAAATCCTGACATCGTTATACTGATTCCCCCTACAGTTTAATCTCCATACTATCCCAAATCCACTATTTAATAGTTTCATTAATTAATTAACTTACTTATTTTGTAGAACGGGGATGGAACTCATGGGCATTTTACCTCTGAGCTACACCTTCAGCCCGATTTTATTCTTTTATTTTTTTAATTTAATTATTATTATTTTTTTGGTGGTACTGGGGTTCCTGGAAGCCCTTCTACCTCCAGGCTACACTCACAGACCTATTTTTACATTTTTATTTGGAAACAGGGTCTCCTAAGCCAGCGCGCGCGGCTGGCTTCAAACCTGCGCGATCCTCCTGTCTCTGCCTCCCAAGCGCGGGGATAACAAGCGTGTGCCACCACGCCCGGCTTATTCTTTTATTTTGAAACAGAGTCTTGCTAAGTTGCAGAGGGCCTCACTAAGTAGCTGAGGCTAGCCACAACCTGCAATCCTCCTGTCTCAGTCTCCTAAGTACTGGGATTACAAGCGTAAACCACCATGCCTGGCTTTTATTTATTTTTGCTCCTAGCACATAGTATTTATGTCAAATTTTCTAGCCAGGGACAAGAGATCTTTATAATTGTGCACCCCACTACACTCAGAAGTTGTAAATTTGGGGGTATGTCATTTGGAACTACTTTATGTACTAGTCAGGAATAAAAATGCAATCCTTACCCCTTTGAGATGTCATATTCTCTTCCCGTTTGTCAGTTTTGGGTTTCATATCATTTTGGATTCATGTTCTGGGAATTTAAAATGTGAAGTATTATTAGGCTGTTATCAGATTTTATCTGGATGCAGGAGTTAACTTTTTTATCTTCATGACACTTTTGGAGGGGTATCTGGTCCACATGCTTTCTTAATTTGTTGCTGAGATCTATCAGGAAATATATTGTACAACAATTTCTCAGAGTTTGATTGTTTGGCCTCTATCCTTACCTCAGAAATGGGGCAGTTGTTGTCTTCTCAAAAGCATCCTTTTTGTGTGTGTGGTGCTGGGAGTTGAACTCAGGGATATTCTATCTCTAAGCTACACCCCCAGCCCTTTATTATGTTTTATTTTTTTGTTTTGAAACAAGGTCCTGCTAGGTTGCTGAGTTTCATCAAGTTGCTCGCTAGGTCCTGAACTGATCCTCCTGTCTCAGTCTCCCAAGTACTGGGATTATAGATGTGTGCCACCACACTCAGCTTCAAAAGCATTCTTCACTTTGTGGATTCCTACCACAACTCTGCCATGGGTTTCTGTCACCTTCTACTGTGGCGTGCTGCTAGCAATCAATTGGCCTCTCATCATGAACCATATTTACATAGCTCTTAAATAATTTTGCATCTCTTTTTCATTGCACTGTCGTCCAAGAAGATGTAGGAGTGGGACTGATTATCAATGCCATATGGTCTCTGCTCATACACATTTTCCTTCCATTTCTATTTGACTGTAGCTTCCTATGCTATACAAATGTCCAGGTAGAAAGCAGGGCATAAGCCACAGGCTCCTTGTTTTTGAATCCTCAAGTCTTCCTGGAGTATCTATTGCTTATATCCTGAGGTTTTAACTCTAATAAGAGCCAGAAAATGTCTCAGTTCATGGGCTCTTCTCCCTGGAGAGTGTCTCTTTTTTTGTAATGATTTCTTAGGCAGAGTCACTCTATATCATGACCAGAAGCTAGAGGCAGCTTGAGATTTTTCTTCGTTCCAGAGTTGGATGCTTTCCTTTTTGGTTAGCCAAAATGGTGAGCCTTTCTGAAGAGCTTAATTTTGTTATCCTGTCCATTCTTGACCTTGTTACTATGGCTAAGGATACAGTATTTGGCCAGCTTGAAATATGGAACCATTCGTACAGAATGGGAATTAAGATTGGGCAATGGATGAGTGCTCCTAGGGAAAAAGGTATAAGCCTATATTGGTTAGAATTAACTTTTAAATTTTAGTAGCGAGCAGGGCATGGTGGCGCACGCTTGTAATCCCAGCATTTGGGAGGCTAAGACAGGAGGATTGCGGTTCATGGATAACCTCCACTATTTAGTGAAGCCCTTTACAAATCAGTGAAACCGTTTCAAAATAAAGAATAAAAACAGGGCTGGGAGTATAGAATGCCCCTGGGTTCTATCTCCAGTACCGCAAAAAAAAAAAAAAAAAAAAAATTAAAAAAATTTTTTAGTAGTTCAACACAAAGGAACCCATATGAATTCTGACATAAGCAGTCCTAATTGCCAAGCAGTTATCCTCTAGCCTGAAGAGTCAGGAAACCATTTTTTCCACCTTGATCACCTTCAACACATAGCCTCCAATGCAAATGTATCCATCTCCTTTATTTGGTGGGGGACAGGGAGATAGATCTTGGAAGATTGTTCATGGGATACTTTCATAGGCCAGTATTGGAATAGGAGCACATCACTTCTCACATTTCACTGTTTAAAACCTAATTGGCACACCTAACCCATACATACATGACTTGGAGGAGAGGCTGGGAAATATGCAATTGTGCGTCCAGAAGAATCTAGACATCTGTAAGATTCCACTATTCTGATCACCACATATGTATTTATCTCCTTTCCCACATATAAATCCTATATCTCAAGGAAGATAACCCAAAGTTCTACCTAGTCACTGGGCAGGCACAAAGTCCATGATTTTCAAATAATGTGTAGTCCTCTTCATTTGGTTTATTATTTTTTTATTTTGGTGGTACTGGGGATGGAACCCAGGGGCCCTCTACCTCTGGGCTACACTCCCAGACCTATTTTATATTTTATTTGGAGACAGGGTCTCTTAAACCAGCTGAGGCTGGCTTTGAACCTGCATGATCCTCCTATCTCAGCCTCCCAAGTGCGGGGATTACAAGTGTGCGCCACCACGCCTGGCTCTTCATTTGGTTTAGATGTGACTTATGAACTTAGAAAGATGTTACCTCTGCAAACCCAATAAACAGTGGTAGATCCGGGATAGGTAACTGCAGTATGCTCTGTCATCTGGAAAGAAGAAACACAGGAAACTTTGTAATATTGGTGCATAACAATAAAATGCCACGTGCAACCCACGTCCTCTTGAAAGTGGAGGAAGTTTTGATGTGACCCCAACTTTATTCTTTGGGAGGAACTCTGTTTTCCATTATTTCATAAGGCCCTGATACCAGCTTCTGAATTGTCACACTTTCACATTCTACTTCCCACTTAGTAAGCTTGGGATTAAATGGCTGTCCTGTTATTTTAACATCTGAATAATTACATTTGAGCAAGGTTCATAGTTATATTAGTATTAAAATTCCTTAAAAAGCTGGGCATGGTGGCTCACGCTTGTAATCCCCGCACTTGGGAGGCTGAGACAGGAGGATCGCACAGGTTCGAAGCCAGCCTCAGCTAATTAGTGAGGCTTTCAAGCAACTTAGTGAGACCCTGATTCCAATAAAATATATTTTAAAAAAAGGTCTGGGTGTATAGCCCAGAGGTAGAAAGCCTCTGGGTTCCACCCCCAGTACCACACACACACACAAAAAAAATTCCTTTAAAAACTTCTGACCTGTATTTCTTTTTGTGGTCTTTTGTTTGTTTTTGGTCTTGGGGATGGAGCCCATGGGTGTTCTACCTCTGAGCTACACTCCCAGCCCCATTTTTTATTCTTTATTTTGAAACAGGGTCTCACTGAGGTGCAAAGAACCTCACTAAGTAGCTGAGGCTGTCCAAAAACTGTGATTCTCTGCTCTCAGTCTCCCTAAGGCTGGGATTACAAATGTGCGCCACCACGCCCGGCTTCTGGCCTGTATTTTGTAGTAACTACATCCAAAGTTCTTTTTTACATAAATGTCAAGTCTCATTTTTTCTTTGCTTACTTATCTCATGCCTCTTTCTTTACAACTCTGTTGCATCCACTTGGAGGCCATCTGAAGGGTTTGCTTGGATGGGACAACCAAACCCTTGATCCAATCTTTGTTGCAGGACTAAATCTTAAGGGAATTGTACTAAAAAAATCCAAAAAAGGTGCTTCTAATTCGGTGGCTGTGTTCCAAGTCATGTTTCAAGACACTCATGCTCCTTCTCTCTCTTGACTCTGGAATCTCTATTGTCTGATTTTGAAAAGCACTATACTCATTTGCACCAAGCTGATGAAAACAGAGGGACAAGAGGACTTTCTTAAGCCAGAACATGAGCATATAATTTCTATTCATATTTCACTGGCCAGAACTCAATCACATGGCCACAATCACATGGAAGTCATGAAGGTTAGTTTAACTGTGTGCCCGAAAAGAAGAAATAACTTATAAGGAAAAAAAATTCTAGAAAAACAAAGAGTCACCTTAGGGACCTTGTCCATTATAATATTTTAAAATAATTTTAATGGTATAATATAATTATACATAACTGTGAGATTCAAAGTGATAGTCATATATGCCCACAACATCTCTTAGTGTGTTTCTGTCCTAACCCCATCCAGCTATCCCCTTCCTCCCTCCCTGTACATGCTAATAAGGTCCTTATAATAGTTTTGACTTATCCTACCAGCCCCCAAAAGGTCATTATTTCACTAGTGTACAAAAGAGCAAGAACTAATTTTCTTTCCAAATAATGATATTAAAGAGAATACTTCTTATTTTTTGGTGGTACTAGGGATTAATCCCAGGGGGGTGCTATCTCTGAGCCTATCCTTCTCCCCATATTTCTAAATTTTGAAACAGGGTGGTTGTTATAGTTAGATATAAAGTGTCCCCTAAAGAGCTCATGACTTAAAGTTTGGAGCTGATGTAACTGAGTCATAAGGGTTGTAATGGAAGCAATGGATATATCCATGGGTGGTGACCCAGGCCAGTAGGGTGTGGCTGGAGGTGGGTTTCTAGGTGTGGCCTTGGGGACTATATAAATGGCTCCTCTTTCTCCTGCTCACTCTCTTGCTTCTAGTCTCCATGTTGTGAGCACAGCCCATGTGTTCTCCCTCTCTTTGATTCCTGTCGCCATGCCCAGACATCTGGTCCCAGGCCCGAAGATGCAAGAAAATAGATCATCTATCATCTAAGTTACATGGTTAATCTTTTAGATGATTAGCTTCAAGAATGCTGACTGGAAAAGTGGTCTTGATAACTTATTGTGCACTGATTTTGAGTCTGCAATCCTCTGTCTCAGCATCTTAAGAGAGAACTTGGGCACTCTGCATCTGAGCTACACCCATCCTCAGCCCAATTCTATTATTTATTTACTTGTGGCACTAGGAATGGATCCTAGGGGCATTATATGTCTGAGGTACAGCTCTAGCTTATTCTTTTATTTCGAAACAGGGTCTCACTAAGTTGTGGAGGGCCTAAGTAGCTGAAGCTGGCCTTGAACCTGTGATTCTCCTGTCTGTGCCTCCCAAGTACTGGGATTACAGGCATACACCAATATGTCCAGCTGAGAACACTTGAAAGTGGGATTGGTAAAGCAGTTAAGACTACAGGGGGTTGATGAGCTAATTTCAGATAACAAAGACTTTGTAGAATACATTTTCAAAGAAAGCTTGACTGTAAAGGAAAGAAATTAGAGTTGAAATACAGAAAGATAAGGAAACAGAATTGGTTAAGGATTGAAGACAAACGAATAAATGGAAGCTAGGCATGATGATACAGGCCTGTAAACCAGCTACCCAGGAGGTTGAGGCAGCAGGCAATTTAGGAAGAAAATTTTGAGGCCAGCTTGGGAAACTTATGGAGACTGTCTCAAAAGGGTTAGGGATCCAGCTCAGTGGTTCAATGCTTGCTTAGCATGCTTGAGGCTCAGAGTTGAATACTCTGCACAGCAAATAAACAGGTGAACAAATAGCAAAAGAGGGTAAATGGAACTAAAACATGGGTGGAGAGCGAATCTTGTACAAGAGCAAGGAGCTTCTTATTTCTCAGATATTGGTAAAAAATTCAGGAAATTTCTAGCATTTGGAAAATTGAAGAAATCTGTGCTTAATGGCTTTGATCATCTTGTGAAGTCTGAAGTCCTATAATGACATGGGAGTGGAATTAAGACTGCAAAAAGTATTCAAGTGGAAAGGGAGACAAAGGCGCTAAAGAATATATGAAATGGGAAGGAGGGATCCAGCTTAAATTATAGAAACTAAATCTGTAGTGGTGTGATACACAACGTAGTGTTCTGTTCTATACCGGAACTCAGCAAACACTGCAGGAGAGGAATAGGCAGATGGTTAGCACTTTGTATGTATATTTACTATCGCACTGATTACACTGGAAAACCCCTGGAAACAGAGACTTTGATTTCAGAAATTACGCACACAGTAGGCACATGATGAGTTTTTTGCTTGAATGAATTGATTTAATCACCACCAATTCTGCCGTGGTACTCTGTAGAGTACTGGCAACTGCCCACATCTCATATGGCATGCCAGTGCTAAAAAGAAGAAAAATGCTTAAAAAAAAAAATCCAGGCACGCTTAGCTAAACTTAGCATTCTTAAAATGGCAACTGTGTCAGTTGAGACATGCTTTTTATCTTGTGCCAGTACATCTGTCTTTGATGTTTGCTTCCTTTTCCTTATGACACTCTACTCGTACTAGACCAGAGATGGATAATTTCGAGTTCAATAAGCTTATACTATCATTTCAGAAGTTGGGCAAGTTCTCGGGTCTTAAGAATGATCTCAGAATCCCCACAATATTCCTCTCGTAGGGAGACAAAAATGATTACTTCTGATAAAGCGTAGGTACGGCGTGGAACTGCCGAACAAGCCTGGCACAGATCGCACACCCTCCTCGCCCGAGCTGCAGCGCCAAGACATCGCCTGAACCCACTTCCTATACAGCACGCACGCACGTGCCAAGGCAGGTTCAGGAAGTCTATGATGCAAGACTTCAACTTGGCCCAGGAAGGCTCCTTTCCCCTCTCTCGAGACCCAAAGCTCCCGACTTGGCGGAGAGGAAGGGGGCAAAAAATAGAGGCCAGGAATAAGCCCAGCAGGCGGAGCCGGCGGCGCGCCGCGGGCCTGGCGGGAGCAGCCCGGCGCTTCCGCACTGGCTCCCGCCGCCCGCGTCCCGGCCTCCACAGCTCGCTTCCCACTGGGGCCGCGCGCGCCGCCGCTCGGCGCCGGCTGATGGCGTCACCGCGCTTCCGCCTGCGGCTGCGTTCTAGTCGCCAGCCAGGAAGGAAGCAGGGCGGGCTGCCGCGCCGTGCGTGGGGGAAGTAGCGGGGAAAGAGGAGCAATCCCGGAGCTCGCGGCGCCCGCCGCCCGCGGTCCCGCTGTCCCCGCCCACCGCGCCCCCGGCCGCGTCCCGGGCGCACTTCCCGGCGTCCTCGCCGCCCGCGGGTCCCGACGCCGCCCCCCGCTCCCTCCTTCCTTCCTTCCCTCCCGCCCGCGCCCTCCCTCCGCCCTGCGCCGGGCTCCCCGCCCTTAGTATCGCGAGACGAGGTGAGAGCTGGCGGAGCGGCGGCGGCGGCGGCGGCGGCAGTAGAGGTGACCGAGGCGGTGGCGGCGGAGGCGGCACCCAGCGCTGTGTCGGCCCCGGTGCGGCCGAAGTCGCGGTAGAGCGTACCCCACGCCCTCCCCCGCCCGCGCCTCCCGCGTCCCGGGGATGGAGAAGGCGACGGTTCCGGCGGCGGCGGCGGCGGCGGCGGCGGCGGAGGGAGAAGGGAGCCCCCCGGCGGTGGCGGCGGCGGCGGCGGGCCCCCCCGCGGCGGCGGAGGTCGGCGGCGGCGGCGCTGGCGGCGGCGGCGGGGCTCGCTCGGCCTCGTCTCCTCGTGGGATGGTGCGAGTCTGCGACCTGCTCCTGAAGAAGAAGCCGCCGCCGCCGCCGCAGCCGCAGCAGCCGCCGCAGCAGCACAAGGCCAAGCGGAACCGGACTTGCCGACCCCCCAGCAGCAGCGAAAGCAGCAGCGACAGCGACAACAGCGGCGGCGGCGGCGGCGGCGGCGGCGGCGGCACCAGCAGCAACAACAGCGAGGAAGAAGAGGACGACGACGACGAGGAAGAGGAGGTTTCTGAGGCAAGGGCCTGGGTTCAAAGGAAAGAGGGAGGAAGGGGCCGTAAGGGTTAGGGGCCGGCGGTGGGAGGGGACTTGCGTTGGGACAGATTCCTCAGGGTGATCTATCTTGGGGACGAGGCTTTCGACTGCCCCCTTTCTTCTTTCCTCGGCCTAAATCGTGAGGTGTGGGAATGTGGGGGAGGGTAGCTGACACGTGGGGGTGGGAGGATCGCGGAGTCCACAGAGTTGGTGAACAGCCGGTTATCCTGGGATGGTTCCCATGCTTCAGAATGAAAGGAGCTGATTAGATCCCCTCTTTGCACACACCCGGGAGGAGGGTGGTCTGCCTGGGGCCAGTACGGCCACCTTGTTCCTGGGGCGGGGGCGGAGCTAAGACGGGAGGGGTAAGATAATAGGTGGATGAGTCTCTCGGGGAAAGGCTAGGAGGAGGTTGGTACATTTCTCCCAGTTGTGAGGTAGAGGGGAGCAGTTTTGCAGGGATTGTAAGATTGTAGTGGACTCGAGCTAAGTATTCGGGTACGTGAGAGACACGTGAGAGGCTGTACTTTTCCATACTGTTCTGCTGCAGGGTTTTTGTTTTTTTTTATAACCGTTGTAGCTGAAGTAACCTTCACTTTCTACATTTCAAGGATTTTGGATGAACTGATCTTTACCTATACAGATTTATGAATAACTTAGAAGATGAGAAATGTATTTGATCCTTACCCGTATACATATGTACATCTTCAAATGCTTCCATAGGTAGGAAGAATTAAACTAGGTCCTGTTTTTTAAGTAATATGGGGCAACAAAGAGTCTGCTTTTTGGAACTAGGCTTGGTTGTGGTGAGTTGGAATAGGAAGGCCTCTTGATTTGTCCTAGTGATCTGGTTTCATAATAACTGTTTATAATTTTTCCTGGGTCCACAGACAGGCGGCGTTGCAGGACCTTATTCCTGAAGGAAGGCCTTATAACCCAAAGCTCAGTTGTTAAGACCATACTGATCGCCAACTAAGAGACTGCTTTAGTAGTTACCGTCTCTTTTATAGCTCTTTTGTCCTCTTCCCGAAATGGAAGCTAGGAAAATTTTTATCTAGAGAAGTTGCAAACGAAAACAGCTTTAAAAGTTGATAAAAACTTTAGTTCTGAGAGAAGAGAACAACTGTTTTGTCTACAAGTACCATGCCACTTACTCTTTTCCACAAACAGAGCTTGGTGACAGGCTGGTTTTCTTTTCTTTTCTTTTCTTTTTCTTTTTTTTTTTGGTGGTACTAGGGATGGAACCCAGGGGCCTTTTACCTCTCAGATATACCACCAGCCCTATTTTACTTTTTTTTTTGTTTCAAAACAAGGTCTCACTGAGTTGTGTAGGGCCTAAGTTGCTGAGGCTGGTCTGGAAACTGTGATCCTCTGGTCTCAGCCTCCCAAGTACTGGGATTACAAGTGTGTGCCACCACTCTCCTCAAGGCTGGTTTTCTGATATTGCATACAGGTTCTGTTCAACTAGAGAAGTAGTTTTTAAAGGGCTTTAAATTTTTCTTATTATAAGAACTGGTTC
This sequence comes from Muscardinus avellanarius, assembly GCF_963383645.1. Lineage (NCBI taxonomy): Eukaryota > Metazoa > Chordata > Mammalia > Rodentia > Gliridae > Muscardinus > Muscardinus avellanarius. The sequence continues at coordinate 79,986,971 of NC_137791.1, forward strand.
TTTTTTTTTTTTTCTTTTAATCTCAGGTTGGATGAAGTTATATAGGTAGAGATATAAGAGTTGAAGTGAGTGTATGAAAAAGATGAACACTCCTTGCTATTATTTCTCTTTGGCTTATTGGATTCTGAGGATAGGTTTGTTTGTATTGATAGATTTTGTATTGTCTTGATTGGATGTTTGAGGATAGTGTGTTGCTCAGGCTTCATTTGAAGCCATGAAAAAAAAAAAAAGATGTGATGGGATCCTCATCACCAGTAAAATCTGTTATGGTACTTAGAATCATGAGAAACTTTTTAGAAATAAAATACTAGTTCAGCCTCTTTAAATATGTGGGTAATAGTAAGAAACTCAGACCAGTGCACTTTTATTTTCCTGTGATTCTGAGGATTGAACCCAGGACCATTCTACCTCTGAACTATACCCCCAGCTCTATTTTATTTTTATTTTGAAACAGGGATTCACTAGGTTGATAAGTCTCATTACTTGCTGAGGCTGTCTACAATTCTGTCTCACCCAAGTACTGGGATTACAAGTGTACACTTTTTAATGATAACTTATTTTCTTGTATCTCTTTTAAAAAATGTGGGCACTGGATTACAATTTAATTACAATTTGCCCAATTATGCAGCTAGGGGCAAAGTAGCTGTAATATTTTATTAAAAATTTAAAACTTCCAACAGCGTATCAAGCTCTGGCTTGGAATAATGTCATGATACTTGAATGCAGTGCTTACTGGAATATTCTGCTGCAGACTCTACTTAGGTTTGTAGTTTTGTCCACTGGAATGTGGGCTAATAATCCCTTAAATCATAGATGGCTGTATGTTTGTACATAAGTTAATATTGTGGGTCAGGTGTTTTTTCTTGGAAAATAGGAGTGGTATATGTTGACTTTGATCAACTGGGGGAGTGTTGCTTAGTTTTTAATGTGCATTGTACTGTCTTCTACACAGTGGTATAAACAATGGGTTTGTTATTTGTTATAAAGATGAGCCAGGAAAAATATGTGTAAGGAAGTGCAACCATTACAAAATATATACATGATGCAGAGTGAGCAGACAAAAAGGAATAAATTTTTTTCTGCACATACTTGGCCTTCGTTTTTTGATCAAGGTAAAGAAATAAACCTGATGGTTGCTGAATACCATAAGCCAAATAGGTGAGTTGTGCAATGTTTTCTTTTGATTACCACTTTCCTGACGTGTCATCAGAAGTTTTAACTTTATGGAGTTAGGAAGCCTTGTGGCTAAAATCACAGTAAACTTTTCTCATTCATTGTTACAGACTACACAATTTAAAAGTATGGATAACAAAATTTAGAGTTAATCTTTTTAGTAAAAATCATCAAAAGATTATAAAGAAATATGAAAATTATGCTTCTATAGCATTTGAGCCGAAAAAAGTATAAAGAGTGACTCAATGTAACAAATACACTGGTTTGGTAAGAAAAAAAATGCTGGCTGGATATTCTCTGCTGAAAGGGAAAAATGGGAAGGAGAATGAAGTATCTAAGAGCTTTATTTAAATATTGATGAATCAGAATATAATTTTTGTCAAACATTAGTGTTGGCTATTGAGAATTGGATTTTCTCCAAAGTATTTTAAAATAGGATGATTATGCTTTAGGTAATTTACATGACTTTCAGTATATCTGGAAACAAAAGTATAAGGCCAAGAGCTCTCCTTTTCCCTTTCACTCCTTTATTTGATGTGAGACCTTAGATCAAAAATTGAAAAGGGCCCGGTTGCAGTGGCACATTCGTGTAATCCCAGCATTTGGGAGGTAAGGCCCTCTGCAACTCAGTGAGACTGTGTTTCAAAATTAAAAAGACTAAAAAATATGTCTGGGGCTGTAGTTTGAGGTACAATGCCCCTGGGTTCTATCCCCAGTACTGCAAAAAACAAAATAAACAAACAAAAAAAATCGAAAAGGCATAATATTCTTGGCTTCTAGTGGGTGACTGACCAATATGACAAATAGAAACTTGTTTCCCAACGTAAAAGCCGTGATGCAGGTTTTTTTTTTTTTTGGTGGCAGTGGGGTTCCTAGAAGCCCTTCTACCTCCGGGCTATACTCCCAGACCTATTTTATATATTTTTTAAATTTGGAAACAGGGTTTCTTAAGCCAGCAAGGCTGGCTCTGAACCAGCGTGATCCTCCTGTCTCCGCCTCCCAAGCATGGGGATTACAAGCGTGCGCCACCACGCCCGGTTTGAAATTAGTGGACTAAAATTATATCTTTTACTCAAATAAGAAAAAATGGTGAAGGGTATACTTCATTACAAAAATAACATTGACTTATTTAAAGGATATTTTTAATGTATTTGAACAATAGTGTTTTCTAAAGAAGAATTCATAGTGTTCAAATTTGGTACTAAAAGTTGGGTGTTTATTTTCAAAAGTAATATTTTTGTTAATGATGCATAAAATGTAAATATAGTGGGAGTTTATAAGAATTTCATCTATTTTTGTAGCTAACCTGTGGCATTAAAGTGATAAATTTAGAGAGAAATTTTCGACAAGGGAAGCCAGTAAATAAATTAGTACTGACTTAGTACCGAAAGGATTTGCAAGGCTAGGGAGATTCTGTTTATAGACCTACTAAAGATAGGGTTGAAAATGAGGGAAAAAGATAAAATTATTTCAAAATTAGGGTGTTTCTTCAACTTCATTTCCAAATCTTTTGTTTTTAATGCAAAAATGCTAAATTCCTTGGTTGTAAATGTGGAAGAATCCCAGATTAGCCCAGAGATGCTTGCTTGTTTCATTTTTTAATTGATGTAGCAGTATTTGTAAACTAGTTGTTAAGATCTTTGAAGCAGTGTTTTCTTAATTATCTTTCTCCTATCCTGCTTAAGCACAGTGCTTAATAAAAAACATTTTCAGTGAATAGTATTTTAGGAGGATCCAGAGTTTATTTAGACACAGAGAAGGAGTAGAGCTTCTTTCTTTTTGGATCCACAGGCTCTCAGTAGCTTAAGTTTGGAGTTCAGCATCTTTCAATTTCTTTATTCTCTTAGTTATGGTGTTCTTCCATAGGTACTAGAGGGAAGTCCATTTTAACTAATAGGCATTGATTGATAAGTACCTTACGCCTTCTAGATAATATTTAGATTTTAAAACATAGTAAAATCTATTATTTACCCAGTGACTCCTATGTGTGAAGTCTAGGTAATGGTTAAGAGCATGGAGCTTGAATTCAAATTCTTGACCCATTACTTAGTACCTCTGTGAACTTGGGAAATTTATTTCTCTTCACCTCAGTTTTTTCATATGTAAATGATAGTAATAATAGATCCTACCTTAGAGCATTATTATGAGAGTTAAATGAGTTAATGCATTTTTTTTTTACCATAACTCTAATGAAGTAGGTGTTACTATATTTGTTTCATTATCCAATACATGTTTGGAATTCCTACTTTATGCTCTATACTGTGTTGTATTGGGTAACAAAACTGTTAAGACATAGATTTAAAAATATACCTGTGAAGCCAGGTGTGGTGGCTCATGCCTGTAATCCAGGATTTGAGAAGAAGATCACAGGTTCAAGGCCAGCCTCAGCAATTTATCCAGGACCTCAGCAACTTAGTGATACCCTTTCTCAAAATAAAAAAATAAAATAGGGCTGGGGATGTAACTCAGGTAGAAAGCGCTTAGGTTCAATCCCCAGTAAACCCCCCCCCCCAAAAAAAAAAGAAAAAAAGTGCCAGTGAGTAAATACAGGGTTGGGAATTGTGAATGTGAAGTTAAATGTGAACGTGAAGTTAGTATATCCTGTTTAAGGTGTGTAATGCTCAAGTCTTAGAAGTATAAAAATGCTTGGACAGAACATTTGTTTTACAGGCTTAGAAAACTTCATCAGGATCATATAGCTAATAAGTATTAGAATAGAATTTAAATATTTTTTATTCAAAGCATGCTCATTCATTCATTTATTCACTCACTCATTCACATGCTTAGTTAAGCTATGTAATATTGAGTGTAACATCTCTAATGTATAGAGGAAGACACTTTCTGCCAGTAAGGTAGCCAAATTACAGGGATTATAAGCGTGCACCACCATATCCAGCTGATACCATGAAATTAAACAAAAAAAATTGTGTGAAAGGAGCTTACAGAGTTTTTTGTTTTCCTTTCCTTTCTCCCCCAGTCCCGTAGTATGTGTGCAGAATTTTTATTAGATTCCCAGAGAGGTCTGTGACCTCCTCCTCTTCCCTTACTGCCTTGTCATTTTGAATAATTCTTCCCTTAGAGATAGAAAGGAATCTGGCAGCCATTTATTTGGATTGTTTAAAGTTTGCAAACCCCCCCCCCCCCCCCAGTACTGGGGATTGAACCCAGGGGCATTCTACTTCCAAGCTATAACCGACCCTATTTTTTATTCTTTATTTTGAAACAGGGTTTCACTGAGTTGCAAAGGACCTCACCAAGTAACTAAGGCTATCCATGATCCAGGATCCTCCTGTCTCAGCCTCCCAAATGCTAGGATTACAAGTGTGTGTCACCATGCCCACTTCTGCAAACCACTTTTAAGATGGTAATGTGGTTTTAATCTTAGTACTTTGGAGACTGAGACAGGAGGATAACAGATTTGCCATCGGCCTCAGCTACTTAGTGAGGCTCTCCGCAGCTTAGTGAGACCCTGTTTCAAAATAAAGAATAAAAAATAGGGCGGGGTACCATAGCTTAGAAGTAGAATGTCCCTGGGTTCAAACCCAAGTACCACCCCCCCCAAAAAAAAAGAAGGTAATGTGGTAGCAGAGAAGATCTGTTTATGAATCACAGGTTTTAGATTTATGTCTTCCTAGTAAACCAGCACTGTGCCTACTCTCTTATCTCTTTAGCCCTTTAATTGATGAAGCAATTTACATCTAGAGTGCCATGACTGTCAGATCTGAAAGCAAAAATCTTATCTTGCTTGTCTTTTTGTCTCAAACTGTACAGTACTTTGTGTGTTAAGTAAGGCTTAGCATCTAACTTGTTCTAGCTTATCATGAAGTCTGAGGTAAAAATATTTATACATACTCCTTTATTAGCCACTTACTATGGGAACTATGTGGAACCTCAAATCTTTTTTTTTTTTTTTTTTTTTTTTGTGGTACTGGGGAGGGAACCAGGGGCATTCTACCTCTGGGTTATACTCCCAAACCTATTTTAATTTTATATTTTTATTTGGAAACAGCGTCTCTCTAAGTAGCTGAGGCTGGCTTTGAACCTTTATGATCCTCCTGTCTCAGCTTCCCAAGTATTGGGATTACAAGCGCGTGCCATCATGCCAGGCTAGCCCTTTTTATTTTTCATTTTTTATTTTGAAACAGGGTCTCACTGAGTTGCCAAGGGCCTCTGTAAATAGCTGAGGCTTGCAGTGAACCCCCATCCTCCTGTCTCAGCCTCCCAAATGCTTGGATTACAAGTGTACACCACCACACACGGCTCACCTCAAAAACTTGAGGTGACAAGTTGGCTGTAATTACTTACATGGACCTCTATAAGGTGTTTTAATTGGATTCTAATTTTTAGTTGCTTTGAACTTTACCAACCTAATTGGAGATATATTGTGAAAGTTTTGTTTTGAATAATCAGTCTTTATAAACAGTTATTTAAACATCACATTTTTTACTTCTAAATATCACTAGACCATTCATTAGACTGCTTCTGCTGGCATCTGATTATGTTATTGATTTGATTAGAAAAATAACAGGTATATTTGAGGCAGTGTAGTTGTATTTATGACAGTAGTGTATTTTGAATTTTTATAAAGATAACTTAGTGGGTGATGGGTGAGTTTAAATAGGTATCAGAGATAACAAAAATCATAATTCTTATTTTAAATAATGCTATGGTATATCTACACAAAATAGATTATATTTCTGGCTGCTATGCTGTGAAAATGGGGGAATAATCTAGAGAAGGATAGTTTTAAAAAATTTTTAGAGTCGGGAGTGGTGGTATATGCTTGTGATCCTAGTACTTGGGAGGCTGAGGTAGGAAAATTCCAGGTTCAAAGCCAGCCTCATAATTTAGCGCAGCTCTCAGCAACATAGCAAGACCCTGTTTCCAAACAACAACAACAACAACAAAATTCCCCCAAACAGTCTTGGGATATAGCTCAGAGATAGAATGTCCCATGTTCAATCCCTACCACCACCACCACCACCACCACCCCCACACACATTAATTATACTTAATTATATTTTTGTTGCTTATTATTCAATTTAACCAGCTACTCAAATATGGAGAAAATAATGAGGTATATCACCTAATGTTATATTAATCTTGAAAATAAGTAAACTTATTTTTTATTTCTTGAGATTACTAGACTAGGCATGACATATTTGTGGAACTAGTTAATAGCTGTGCTCTCTAGCGGGGAATTTTGTCTCCTTTTCGCTCTTTCCCAAAAGACTATTAGCTGGTCTAATTTAACCTTTTATACCTCTACCTCTCAAGAGATTCAAATAAAAAGGGAAAAAACAAAAGTGAAGAAATGAAAACTTTTTCAAGGTGAACCCAGGCCTTGTGCCAGCTAAGCATATGCTCTGCCTGTGAGCTTCTTCCAATTCTTAATTTGGGCCTTTTCCTCATGGATCCATCTCATATAATTTAAAAACGTTTGAATAAAAATTATTTCAGAGGAGTTGGGTGCCATGGTGCAGGCCTATAATTCTAGTACTTGGGAGGATGAGACAGGAAGACTGCAGGTTCAACAGCCTTAGCAACCTGGTGAAGCCCTCACCAAGTTGAGAACCTTAGAATCTTAGATTCTGTTTCAAAATAAAACAAAAAATAAAAGGAGTTGAGGATGTAGCTGGGAGGTAAAATGCCCCTGAGATCAATTCCCAGTACCACAAAAACAACAAAGGGCTGAGAGTGTAGCTCAGAGGTTACTATCCCTGGGTTTCATCTACACACACACACACACACACACACACACACACACTCTCTCTCTCTCTCTCTCTCTCTCTCTCTCTCTCTCTCTCACACACACACACACGCACACACACACACACACACACACACACACCATTATAGAAGGATCTGTGGAAAGATTAGTTTCATTAGTTTTGAATTTGGAATACATGTCCATTAACTTGGGAATCTATTTTCCTTTGTCTTTTCTATCATCCTAAATAAATGAAACCTGAGAAGAAAAGGAAGTCTTAATGCTTGTGTTGTACTAGGTCTCTTTCCAGTTCAGCCTTTATCCCCATTATTGTCTCTTTCCTTATGCCATGTTTGTCTTTTCATATAGAATTATAATGAAAATTGTTGTGTTACAAACTCTAGTATAGCTCTTACTAGGGTGAGGTAAAATTTAGGAGTTAATTCTTGGCAAACATTTATTAGTATCTCTTATATGTGGCAGTTTACAGTATCTAATAATCCCAGCCATTTCCTTCTCTGATTAAATTAGTTGTATTTAAAATAATCTCATATGATAAACATATACAATTTAAGTGACTTTATACATGTTAGTAAAATTTACTTCTGTGGAACATTCACAGTGATGGAATTTAGTTTCCTACGTGATTTTTAGAATATAGTTACCACTAATACCCTAGCAAAATCAATTAGGAATTATTAGGATTTGAAGAAAAGTGCTTCCTAGAATCATAAAATTTAAGTATTAATGACACTAGTAATAAAACTTTGAAGATAATTTTGTGTATTATTACTTTATTTGTAAGTCTCTGTTTTCAGCGTAACTCAGTAATTTTTGGTATTGAGGATGAGATCTGTGTATAGCATTTTTTTCTTTATAGAATGTCCTTGACAACTAAATTAAACTTAGGAGTCATGCATTCTAATTTTATCCTGAAGATTTTCTAGTAAGAAAGGGGGTCTATATTAATATGCTTGGTGATTGTTATAGGTCGAGATCTGTTAAAACAGGAGAAATTAAAGTACAGGACAATGTAGGGTAAAAAATAATCTTTTAGATTAAGTTTTAAATATAGTGTTTCATATTAAATACCAATTAAGCATTATTAGTTTTATTAGTAACACTAACTGTTAGTGCATTAGTTTCATTATTAATATTAAACATTAGTTTCTACAAGTATATACATATTTGTAGAAAATTTGACAGTATCAAAAATATAGAATACAAAAATCATCAATAATCTTGCTCTCTAGAATTACCTTCTGTAACCTGTCTTCATTCTTTTTCCTTGATATATACCAGTCAATCATGAAGAACAGAGCTGTCACTTAGAAATTTTGCATGCAGAAAGGTTAAGAATTCTTTACATATATCAATTGAAGAGAGCAGTTGTTAGATAATGATTATCTAACTATAGAAACTAATGAATATATTCATACTTGTAAAAGTTTTGTAGTATGTAGTGGTTTTTATCCTTTTCTTAGAGTATATGCTGCTTACAACTTGTTATATGTCAAATCTTTTAGGTTATTTTGAGAGAGAGAAAGGGAGGGATGTGTGTGTCTAATAAAATGCATTAGAATTTTTCACATTGTTCACATTTACTTGTGAATGTTCCATACTATGAATATTAATAATTTATTTTATGTTGGTGGGCATGTATTTATTTTGGTTACATTGCTGTTACAAATACAATGCTGCATTGTTGCACAATTATTTTCAAGTACAAAAATACTTCTTTGGGATGGATCTCTGAAAATGGAATTGCTAAGTTGGACCAGAGGATATTCTCATGTAAATTTGATACATACCCATAAGTTTCACTCTATCAGAAGTATGTAAAAAAACTCAATATAAATAAGATCAGTTTTCTTAGTTTTAAAAGATCTGTTAAAGTGGAATTTTTTTATTTTCCATATTCTGTCAGTATTGAGCAGATTTTTGTGTTTTCATTTGGAACATGAAATCCTTTATCCTTCACTTATTCTGTTAGTGTAGCCTGTGTTTTTCTTAGACATTTGTTGGTGATACTTATATTTGTGGGTATTAATCCTTTATGATGTACCATTTGTTTATATTTTCTGTTTATTAAGCTTTTATAATATGGAAAAACTTATTATTATTTTATTTATTTATTTATTTTTTGGTGGTACTGGGGTTCCTGGAAACCCTTCTACCTCCGGGCTACACTCCCAGATCTCTTTTATATTTTATTTGGAAACAGGGTCTCTTAAGCCAGCGAGGCTGGCTTCAAACCTGCGCAATCCTCCTGTCTCCGCCTCCCAAGTGTGGGGATTACAAGTGTGTGCCACCACGCCTGGCTGGAAAAACTTTTTTTTTATATAGGAAATTCTTTTGGTACTGGAGATTGAGCTCAGGGTCATCCTACCTCTGAGCTACACCCCCACAGTCCTTTTTATTTGTCTTTGCTTTGTGAGGCAGGGGCAGAGTAGGCAGGCAGTTTACCACTATGTCTCCAGCCCCTTATTTGTTATGAGTGGTTACTATGTTCTGATTGTTCAAGAGGTTGATGATAATATCCACATTTCATAGTTTCATATTTTTCTACCTTGTGTAGGACAGGACAGGTCATTCCTACCTGAGCATCATAGAATGCTTTTCCAAAGAAATGTTTTCTGTTGCTAAAAAGAGGTTGTTGAAGGAAATTTACCCCTCTATCCACATGTATCCAACGTTCTTTATGTTTTCTATTTTCTCTTTAGCTTTCACATAAGAGAGAAAACAGGAATCCTTGACTTTCTGAGACTGGCTGATCTCACTTAGCTTCTTTTCTAGTTCTGCCCATTTTCTTGCAAATGATATAATTTTGTTCTTTATGGCTGAGCAGAATTCATAGTGTGTATATGCAACATTTTTTTTTTTTAAGCAGGAAGGGAAAGAGTATTGTATATAAGACCTCCAAAGTATTCCTTGATTTTACTTCTCCATTTCTATCACTGTCATTCTAGCAGTGTTATTTTTCTTCAGTTTCATGGTAGTCTCCTAATTTGGTCTCCTAGACCCCATACTTCATTCTTCATACAGCAAGCAACTAGGCAGACTTTACAGAAATGCCAGTCATTATTTAATGTCTCATTGCTCTTAGAATAAAATCCAAACTCCTAACTTGGCCTGCAAGACTTTCCAGGGCTGCTTCTATTGTCCTGGCCTCCTTTTGTATCCCTTTCAGTTCACTCACTACCTTCTTGTCACACTGACCTTTCTATTCTAAATATGCAGACTTTCTGGCTTGGGATCTTTTTACATCTGAGGTTATTCTTCCCCTGGCTTTTTTTTTTTTTTTTTTTTTTTTTTTGTCCTTTAAGTTTCATTGTAGATATCCTTTCTTTTCCAGGGTTGTTGAAGGAAACTTACGCCTCTATACTTCCTCTTCTACTTCTCTTTCAGTTTTCTTCCTGTGACTAGGTAAATTGAGCTGGGATAAGAAATAAAAAATCCTCTGATATTTGTTGAGACATTATTAGTACTAAACACTTTAGTGAACTCTTTTGTCTGTTTTCTACCACATAGGGGTTTGTGTGTTGTGGGTGGGGTGGAGAAATTTCAGTATTTAGCATCCCCAAATTCCTCGTACTCATTTGTTTCCACATCAGTTTTAGTTATTATGAGTTGAGCTTTGTGAAATTGCTGTTTTTATAAGTCTAAAGTTCTTAAATATTTGTGATTTCATATGGTTCAACATAATGCATTAGCATGCTTTGATGTTAAGATCTTGTTAAGAGTTTTGAGTTGGGTGTGATGGCACACACTTGTAATTCTAGTACTTGGGAGGCTGAGACAGGAGGATATCAGATTTGTGGCCAGCCTCAACTACTTTGTAAGGCCCTCCAAAACTTAGTGAGACCATGTTTCAAAACAAAGAATAAAAAAATAAGGCTGGGAGTGTAGTTCAGAGGTAGAATGTCCCTAGGTTCAATCCCCAGTACTGTAAAAGAAAGAAAGGAAGAAAGAGTTTTGAATATTGTCTGTTTAACCTGTCAGATGTGCTTTTCTAATTATCTTTTCAAAGTTGTCATAAAATATTCTCATTTACATTTGATAGGATATATATTGTGATTTGAGTTAATTTATGGGAGAAATAGAGGTATAATGGAGTACTGGATCATATTGACTTCAGTACATCAGTTTATTCTCTTGATTTTTTTTTTTTTTTTTTTTGCTGGTCTGGGGATGGAACCCAGGGGCATTCAACCTCTGAGCTATACCCCCTGCCCTATTTTTCACTCTTTATTTTGAAACCGGGTCTCACTGAGTTGCAGAGGGCCTCACTAAGTAGCTGAGGCTGTCTGCAAACTGTGATCCTCTGGTCTCAGCCTCCCGAATTCTGGGATTATAAGCATGCGCCACCATGCTCGGCTCTGTTCTCTTGAATTTTCTAACTGAACTGTCATATTGATTTCAACAAATTATTTTGTATTTTTCAATACTTGCATTCTTTTCTTTTTGCATCAGTTTTGAGTGCCCCCAAAATGTTGAATGTCATTGATAATAGAGGGTATTCTTGTCTTTCTCTTATTTTATTTTTATATTTTTACTAGACCAGTGTGATACAAACATACATGCATACAGCTCTTGGTGTGCTTTCCTCTACATCACACTCCACTATCCCCTCCTCCCTCTCTAAATGATAGCAAAACAAGTAATGCTTTTATGTATTGCCAAAGCATTATTTGAATTGTTTTCTTCTTCAGTACTCTTTTTTCACCTTCTCACATTTCCCCCACCTCCTTCTATTATCCTACTGGTCTTTTTCCACATGTATCCAAAGACCTTTGTGTTTTCTACTTTCTTTCTAGCTTTCACATAAGAGAGAAAACAGCAATCCTTGACTTTCTGATACTGGCTGATCTCACTGAGTGTAGTATTTTCTAGTTCTACCCATTTTCTTGCAAATGACAATGTTGTTTATGGCTGAGTAGAATTCATTGTGTGTATATAACACATTTTCTTTTCTTTCTTTTTTCTTTTTGGTGGTCTTGGGGTTCCTGGAAACCCTTCTACCTCCGGGCTACATTCCCAGACCTATTTTATATTTTTATTTGGAAACAGGGTCTCTTAAGCCAACGCGGCTGGCTTCGAACCTGCGTGTTCTTCCTGTCTCTGCCTCCCAAGCGTGGGAATTAGAAGCGTGCGCCGTCACACCTGGCTACATTTTCTTTATTCATTCATCTATTGCTGGACACTTGGGTTGGTTCCATAATTTGATGTACCTTCATATTGATTTCCATCGTGGTTGTACTAAGTTAAAATCCCACCAACAGTGTTAGAAGTGTTTGCATTTTCCCAAGTCTTTGCCAACATTTATTATTGTTTGTATTCTTTTTTTGTTTTTCAGTACTGGAAATTGAACCCAGGGGCATTCTACCTCCCAGCTGCACCCCTAGCCCTCTTTATTTATTTATGTATTTGTTTGTTTGTTTATTTATTTATTTATTTATTTATTTATTTATTTATTTATTGCGGTACTGGGGATGGAAGCCAGGGGCATTTTACCTCTCAGCTACACCCCAGCCCTATTTTTTTTTTTTTTTTTACGTCTCTTAAAAAAGTTTTGAAACAGGGTCTCACTGAGTCGCAAATGACCTTGCTAAGTAGCTGAGGCTGTCTACAAACCATGATCCTCCAGCCTCTCGAATGCTGGGATTACAAGTGTGCACCACTGTGCCTGGCTTCCTGTTTTTTATTCATTATTTTGAAACGGAGACTAAGTTGTGGAGGGTCTCATTAAGTAGCTGAGGCAGGCCTTGAATCTGTGATTCTCCTGTCTCTGCCTCCCAAATACTGTTGCTTGTATTCTTGATGATTGCCATTCTAACTGTACTTAGATGTAATCTCTATGGTTTAGATTTGCATTTGCATTTCCCTAATTGCCAAAGATACTGGATTTTATATATAAAATTAAGATTGTATTTCTTTTGAGAATTTTCTGTTCAGTTCCGTTGACCATTTATTGTTTTTTTTTTTTTTTTAGTGTTTTTTGAGTTCTTTATATATTCTAGATATCTGTCTTCTGTCAGAGGAATAGCTGGCAAAGATTTTCTCCCATTCTGTAGACTGACTTCAGACTTGTGTTTTCTTTGCTACATAGAAATTTTTTAGTTTGGTACCATCCCATTTTATCACATGCATTTTTGGTGTTGTTGAAATGATTATCTTTTTATCCTCTTAATATGTTCATATTGCAATCATAGATTACCAGATATTAGATAGTATTTGGAGTACTTGGTATGATGTAGTTATTAACCCAGTTTTGTTTTCAGATTTGTTGGGAGAAACTAAATATTCTCTTCCTTATATCAGTCTTAAAATGATTTATGTTCTACAAATGTTATTTATATGTGTTCCTTTTCCTATTTTATGTTATATTTTTAACTATTTTTGACACTGAAGTACTAGAAGGGAGTTTGAGCAATTGCTTTATTTGATAACTAAGGATTTTTAAAGTAATTTAGTGCATACTTTTTTAATAACTTTTTTTTTTTGCGGTATTAGGGATGGAACCTAAGGGCATTCTACCTCCAAGCTACACCCCTAGCCCTATTTTTTATTCTTTATTTTGAAACAGGATCTCTGAGTTGCAAAGGACCTCACTAAGTAGCTGAGGCTGGCAGTAAATTGCAATTTCCTGTCTCAGCCTCTGGAGTGCTGGGATTAAAAGTGTGTGCCACCACACCCGGTTTTAGTAATCGTTTTTATTATAGTAAACAGTAGCACAAATTTTATCATCTGAATTGTTTTTACATGTACAGTTCTATAGTTTTAAGTATTTTCACAATGTTGTGCAATATATCATAAGAACTTTCTCATCTTGAAAAACTGATATTGTACAGTATGCCTATTGAGTAACAACTACATTTTCCCCTTCCTCTAGCCTTTGGCACCCATCACTCAATTTTCTGTTGTATATGTTTTTCCCCTCTCTGTTTCACTCTTTGTCTGTCTCTATACTTGTTCCTGAACCCAGAAGCGTTCTATCACAGAGCTACACTCCGAGACTTTCTCACTTTTTAAAAATCCTGTTTTGTTTATCTTTATTTTGTTTGAGGAATCTGAAAGGTAGAGTACATTATCTTTTTCTATTTTATTAAATCACATAGTAAATGTAGACTGTAGAAGTTGAAAGATACAGAATAAGAGTGCAAATGTCCTTTTTTTTATATCCCAGATATAAAGTTTAAGTATATGTAATTCTATGCCTTCTTCTGTATTTTCACACAAATACAAACATATCTATTTATGTAAAGAAATTTTTGTTTTGTGTAAATGGGAACATAAAAATACTGTCTTTTTAAATTGATAATATGTCATAGACTTTCCATGTGAACACACATGTAGGTAGTTATTGCTTTTAATGTCTGTAGTGTATTCCCTTGTCAGGTATTATGATTTGTTTTCTAATTCACTTAAATTTGGGTTGCACCTAGTATTTTGCAGTTGACTCTTTCATATAGGTATTTGTATATGTATTTCTCCATTATGGTAGGGCATGTTTCTAGTGGTAAAAGTGCCAGACCAAATGATACATGGGTCTGTTTTTGTAATTGCTATTTAGTAATACTTGCCTATATCATCATTTTATTTTTATTTTTATTTTTTATTGGTGCACTGTATTCCTACATCATAATGGGATAAAAAACTTGTGTAGATATACGTGCACACATCGCCCAGTTAGCCCCTACCTCACACCATTCCCTCCTCCTTCCTCCTTCTCATGCTTGGCTTAGTGGTTGACGTCTAATATAGCAATTTATCCAAAGTTAACAATGATAATCTTACATAACAGATTCGTTTGTCTGCTATATCATTATTTTTAACACTGGTGATTTTGTAGTGGTATGAAATCTTCTTGGTCAAATGTCAGTTTTCAAGTCCTATTCATATCTTCTTTCCAGTTGGTGCTTTCTGTTGACTGCCTTATCCATAAAGGATCTCATCAAATATCACTTTTTCTCTGTAGGTATTTAAATGTGTGCTTACTATGTGCCAGAAATAGTTCTGATTGTTTGAGGTTGATAATATTATCCACATTTCATAGTTTAAAAAAAATCAAGGCAAAGAAAAATACTTTTCTCAAGGTCAATTAATGATGGAAATGTTATATGAACAGTCTCATGTCAAAGTTGGCTTTTTAACACTTATGCTCTGCTGCTTCCTTAGTAACCTTTTATGGCCTGTATGGCCTTAATTACTCAAGAAATATGTTTTATATAAATTGTAGCACTCACTATTCCAGCTAGGTTTTTTTTTTACAAATCTACAAGAATGATATCTTACTCTAATTTATGTGTAGTGACTTATCCCTTATACCCAAAATACATTATCCAAGTGTAGCTAGTTAACATTGCTCTGTTGTGTTTCAACTTGTTGGTTCTTTAATTTCCTTCTTGGAAAAAGTCATAGTTTTGATCTTGAGATGGATTTCATAATTGTCAGGATTAAGAATCAATCAGTATGCTATTTTTCATTTTTGAAACTTCAAATAAAACGCATGCCTTGAAGATGATCTCTTTTATATTTTTAAAATGTAAAATGGGAAGAATGCTGTTTTAGACCCTGTTATCCCTCTTAATTCATCCTGTCAGGTAAGTGAGACATGTGAACTGAATTTCTTAGAGCCTCAAACAAAAGGAGCATGCCAATACCTTCTTTAGGCAGCGGACAGGTGATAAAGTATGCAAAAACACTTGTGAATTTATGAGGAAGATTGGAAGGCCTTGTGAAAATGGGCTTGCTGGCTACTCAGATACTTGGCTTAGCCTCCCAAATGCTGGGATTACAAGTGTGCCACCATGCCTGGATGATATATGGCTATTTTTACATTTAAAATATCTTTTATTTTTCTTCACAATTCCACTTAATTTGATTATTTTATTTATAGACTTGTAGATTGCCAAAAATTTTCAGTTGTAAATGTGTATGTATAGTAATTATTTTAGGTGGAGCTGATAGTATTACTACAGACTAAGGCAGTGGGCTTTTGTAATAAAAAGTCCACAAATGATAGTTGTTTTGATTAGATACCATTGAAGGTTATATTTTGGCTTTCCTAAGATCTTTAGGATTTAGATGGTAGATTCCCCTAGAAATTTAAAATTGATAATACTTCATCTGTTAGAAAAAGAGGTAGAAATAAGAATAATGGGAAATGTATATCCTTTTTTATCTTTTCTGGGAATGGTAAGTTAGCAAACCATATACCTATGACTTTGCTGCTGTTGGTTTAGTAGTTAATGCTAGGTAGGGTTCTAGATAAAATGGCAAGTGTCAAAGCAAAGATTCTGTCATGTTTTCTTCATCTCAGACCCTTTAAAACATTCCTAATTTACTTTGTATACAGTCTTTTCACTTGTTCCTTTTCTCTTCCACATACTCACTTCACAGTTGAAGATCCCTTCTATCATTAGCTCAGCTTTCTGGCTACACCCTGAGCTCTAGTACCTGAATTCTCTTGGGTAAATCCAAGTAAGGTAATATGTTTTAAAGTTGTGAATGTGCCTTAGTTGTGAGAATTCTTTTAATATTATGATGTTCTTAGCTACTTTACCCTTAGCAACCAGGTCCTCTTGTTTGTTATTCCATGGAGCACAGGAGAATAGCTTAGCTTTAACAAGAGGACCTGTTCATTAGCTTAGGCAACCTAGAATTTAAGATTTGTACATGTTAAATACTAAGGTCCTACTGATCTCACTACCATAGCAAAGTTTTTCTGAAAATTCTCATCAAAGCACAGTTAGGAAAAAGGGTCAGATTTCCCTACCTCCCTCCTTTCCTGCAGTAACGGGGATTGAACCCAGGGTCATTCTACCTCTGAGCTACACACCTAGCTCTATTTTTTTATTCTTTATTTGAAAACAGGGTCTTGCTAAGTTACAGAAGGCCTCACTAAACTTAGCTGAGGCTGACTGCAAACGTGCAGTCATCCTGTTTCAGCCTTCTAAGAACTGGGATTATAAGTGTGAGCCATAGACTCCAATTTCATTAAACTCCAGTCATGTGAGTACTTCACGCATTTTGTGCCTGACCAAAAAAATGCATTTTATTCTAAAATAACCTATTTTCTCTATTTCTCTTCTTAATTATATTCTGCAATGAAACATGATACAGAAGGAGTTTGAAGTCAAGCTGGCTTTGGAATCCTGCTTTAGTAATGTGTGATTTGGGGAAAGTTTTTTTTTGGTGATACTGGGGGTGGAATTCAGGGACTTTTCTACCTCCGGGCTATACTCCCAGACCTATTTTATACTTTATTTGGAAACAGGGTCTCATTAAGTTGCTGAGAGCCTCAATAAGTAGCTGAGGCTGGCTTTGAACCTGTGCCATCCTCCTGTCTCAGCCTCCCAAGCGCTGGCATTACAAGCGTGTGCCACCATGCCTGGCTACCTAACCTTATTTTCATTATCCATGTTGGGGCTAATGATTATTTTTTAACAGAGTTTCTCCAAAGAATGAAGATAATTTACATATCTAGCATAGCACACTGCCTTACATGTTGGAGGTACTTGTTAACTTGTGATAGTACTCTGAATTTAGTTCTGACATACAATTCTAGAATGTAGTTGTCACTTTTTTTCAGGCAGAAACAGCGTCCTTTACTATTATTAGGTTAGAGATTTCAGTTAGATTCTCTTGTACACTTTAGATTTGCTTTTCCTTAAAACATACTTTAGCCGGGCATGGTGGCACATGCTTGTAATCCCCGTGCTTGGGAGGTGGAGACTGGAGGATCGCGTATGCTGGCTTAAGAGACCCTGTTTCCAAATTTAAAAAAAAGTATAAAAATAGGTCTGGGAGTGTAGTCTGGAAGTAGAAGGGTTTCCCGGAACCCCAGTACCACCAAAAAAAAAAAAAAAAAAAAAAACACCTTAAATTTTTGCAGATTGCATATAGTTTCAGGGAGTTAAAGAGCTCTTGCATAGGTCTGTGAACCTTGGATTATAAATTCTGAGTCAGTAGTACTGGATTGCATCTTTTGTCCTTTGAGAAGTTCAATGATTAATCTTTCCTATTTTTTATAACCTCTAAAATTAAAAGTAAACACCTTTTTCCTAACTCTCTGCAGTTATCACACCAGTAGTTACAGAATTTTTCTTTCAGGAGTTCCTACTACATAGTTTTTCAGAGAGGTTTTTCTTTTGATAATGATCTATTAGAAAATTATAAATGACTGCCAACTATTCTTCTTTCTGAAACCATTGGAATCTTGATTCAGAAAAAAAGAAGAGATCATTGGTTTTACATGTTTATCCCCCTAGCTAGGTAAAGGGTATGTATGGGAAAATATATTTAATAAAGTGTACAGCTATTTCCTCATGAGTTAACTGTCAATATGTCACATGATTTCTTTAGGCTTATTTTATAAATATTGACTGACCTTGTAAATAGAGGGATGCAGCATATTCCTTTAACTTTTTTCACAGTGTCCTGATACTGTTTAAAGATTAGATTAAAGCATACTGAAGAGCAAGAAAAGATGCTATTGTATTACTCAGACTGCTTTTGAGGTGCAAAAGGGCCTCATTATCTCTGTAACCATAGTGTGTGGTTGCATGTGTGGGGGGCAAGTGAGAGCCCCGTGGATGGATTCAGACTTGAATAATGTCATTAATGTTTCAGCATTTCTGGTCTCTCTTTTCTTCTCTGTTAGCTTTATTTTTAGCAAAGATGGATGTAGACAAAGAAAAGGAATGGGATATTCTAGGTAGACCTCAGTTGTGAAAAATAACATTTACGAGAACCATGTAGAATATGTTCTCTATATAAGAGGAGGATTATATTATCAGAAAGAGATAGGAAGGGAAGCCGGGTGTGATGGCGCACACTTGTAATCCCAGCATTTAGAGGATCGCAGTTCACGGACAGCTTCAGCTACTTAGTGAGGCCCTTTGCAACTCAGTGAGACCCAGTTTCAAAATAAAGAATAAAAAGTAGGGCAGGGTGTGTAGCTCGGAGGTCAATGCCCTTAGGTTCCATCCCCAGACCCACTAAAAAAAAAAAAAAAAAAAAAAAAAAAAAAAAAAAAAAAGAAAGAGATAGGAAGGAAACATGTTAAACAGTAAAATTAAAATTATAGTACATAGTCTATAGATCAGAAAATTTGAAGAAGATAAAAAGCAGCTGAATCCCAGAGGAAACTGGAACCCAGATACTCAAGGTAAGCTCAGGTTTTTCCAGGGAAATCTCGGAATGACTCCAAACTTCGAGTCGTCAAATACAAAGAGCAGTACTGGACAGTTGGGTAATGATCAGTAGGTCTTTTTTCTTTTTCGGGGTGGGGGGCGTGGTACTGGGGATGGAACCAAGGGACATTCTACCTCCAAACTACACCCCCAGCCCTATTTTTATTTTTTATTTTGAAACAGGGTCTCACTGAGTGGCAAAGGGCCTCACTAAGTAGCAGAGGATGGCCCTGAACCTGGATCTTCCTGTTTCAGCCTCCCAAATGCTGGGATTATAAACCAGTGCTACCACGCCCGGTGATCACTAGGTCTTTAAAGAATTACATTCCAGAGTGCTTGGTCAGTTGGGCCTCCTTCCTGACTTTTCTCCAGCCTACATGGCTCAGGGGAAATGGAGGTTGTCCTCAGGCCTGAAGTTTAAGGACTGTCTTAAAAAATTGGGCCAACAAGCTGGGCGTAGTGGCTCACACTTGTAATCCCAGCATTTGGGAGGCTGAGACAGGAGGATGTAGTTTGAAGACAGCCTCAGCTACTTAGGCGCTGTGCAACTCAGTGAGACACTGTTTCAAAAAATGAAAAGACTTAAAAATAGGGATGGGGTGTAGCTCAGAGGTACAATGCCCCTGGGTTCCATCCTTAGTACTGCAAAAAAAAAAAAAAAAAAAGAAAAAGGCCCACAGTTCAGTAGTATTTGCACTGCACTGAGGAGATGTGTAGGCAGTGAAGCATGCTATCAGCAAAAAGCAGATTTGTCTGTCCCCAGCCAGCTTGATTTCCTCTCCAGGTGTGCTACCTGCTTAAGTAGTATTTCTTTTTTATTTAAGGGAGAGGCCACTTGGGAAAACAAACCTAAACCCAGAGAAAGCACACCCTCAAGTAAATCTTTTACTCACCATTACATACAGGGATAATCAAACAATGGAGGAGACTTGATAATGGAAGAGGATTAAGATGAATAAAAGAAAAACTGACTTCAGATAAAATTCAGAAGAAAACCACAAATATAAACATAAGATTTAAGAGCACATTGTTTTGATTAATTATAGTTACACTAAAAAGTGACAGGATAATTATAATTTTTTATGGATGGTCTAAGTAATGATTTAACATGATTCAAGACAGTTATGATTTAGAATTAAGAGGAAAAACTATCTGTATATATGAAGCAATATAATCTGGAAAAATTGAGAGGACATTTAAGGTATGGAAATAAATCCCCAAATTTTCACAGCTATAATTATAAGTTTAAAAGGAGAGATCAGGATTGATAGAGAATAATAAAAGATATACTTGAAGAAATTTTGAGCTGGAGAAAAATAATGGATTTTCAGATCAAAAGAGCCTATTTAGTACCAAGCAGAAGGATAAAAAAAGATTCACATCAAGATACATCTGGTTAAATTTCAGACTGTTAAGGGTAAAAAATCCCGAAATTACTACCAAGGAGAGGGAATAAAACATAGAAAATCAAATTGAGTTCTTAGCAGCCATGCTCAGTGCTTAAAGACTAGCAACTGAAAACAGATTTGGACTTAAGATTAAGATTTTTATGCCCAACTATATAACATGTCAGGACAAGTACATTTTTGTACTTGGAAAAACTATGGATCCCATATAAAAATATTTGAGATACTATGGTACATTGAAAAAGTTAACTTCAGAGGAAGGATATGGTTGTGATTGGTGGGGAATGGGTAGAAATAGTGAAAGCCATAGTGATAATCTTGGGCCTTTAAAAAATAATTGAAGAAAGAAGAGATTCAAGAGTTTTTAAGTCTAAAATACATGAACAGTTCTTCAACTAATAATGTGTAGATGCTATAAAATTATGTTTGGCTTCAGTGTATTTTGTTATAAATGTGATTAATTGATTTTTTAGTTTTTAGAATGAGCTTAATTATAGTTGTAGGGTAAAATGTGTTATATACTTTTTATCCTAAAATATAAAATTAATATAGGCTGGGTGTGGTGGCGCACGCTTGTAATCCCAGCATTTGAGAGGCTGAGACTGGAGGATCGCGGTTCATAGACAGCCTCAGCTACTTAGTGAGGCCCTCTGCAACTCAGTGAGACCCGGTTTCAAAAATAAAGAGTAAAAAAATAGGGCAAGGGGTGTAGCTCAGAGGTCAAATACCCCTGGGTTCCACCCCAGCCCCCCCATAAATATTTACATATATATAAAATTAATATATAATATATAACACTAGGAAGTGGAGAAAACAAAAGGTCATGCTCATTTCTTCAGTGGACAGTCAAGAAATAACAGCATAACAGTATTTTGTAATTTTGATGCATGAGGATAACAAACATCTTGTCCCTTTGTAGCCTTTACTTTTTAAAAAAACTCCCAAGTGCATGCATCACATTTCTAATATTAAAAAGGTTGCAGACTTGATGCAGCTACTTACTTCACTTGCAGCACTGTTGTCAGTGACACAGATACGTTCTAGATCCATGGCTTTTAGAAACTGAAGTCAAAATGGAAGAAATAATAGGAAAAACTAGAAATCCAGGAATAATAGAAAGTTTAATCGATTGCATATGTGACTTTTTATGTGGGCTATAGGATTATTTGCTGGCTCACACTTTGGATTTAAATTCCCGTCTCCTTTCTGTAAAATCTGATGGGAAACTTTTTTTTTAATTGTGAAAAAATTGAAGTACAGAAAAATTATTAGACCTTCTCTCCAGTGACTCTAAATAAGATGATATTTTCTCTGATGTTTAAAAGACCAGGAGCAGCCGGGTGTGATGGCGCACGCTTGTAATCCCCGTGCTTGGGAGGTGGAGACAGGAGGATGGGATCGCGCAGGTTCAAAGCCAGCCTTGCTGGCTTAAGAGACCCTGTTTCCAAATAAAAATTATAAAAATAGGTCTGGGAGTATAGCCCAGAGGTAGAAGGGCTTCCAGGAACCCCAGTACCACCAAAATAAATAAATAAATAAATAAAATAAAATAAAATAAATAAAATAAAAGACCAGGAGTAGAAACCTGCTTTGTCCTTAAGGTAGATCCTGACATCCAGGGTTATGGGAGGCAGGGTGTGTCTCAAAGATTGGAAGAAGGTAGACATAGAAATTGTGTTTGTCTCCGGCCTCTAAGAAAATGGATGATCTTAAGTTCCTAGCTCTGCCATCTCCCTCAGACAGTATTTGTTGAATGGAGGAATCTTTAAAGTCACATTGCCACTTTAAAGTCACATTAACATCCTGTTTAGGTTCTACATAGATAGTTTTTAAAAGCTTGATTTTAGATCAGGAACATGCATTTTTGGGAAGCTAAATTCTAATTGCATATACTTATATTTTTTAATAGAAAATCTTATGGCACTATAGGCCTCTTAAGAATTGAGATGTAGATTCTGCAACAAAGACCCTAAGACCTGCATATTCTAGCTGCAGTGATTATATTGAATTGTACATAGCAAGCTACAGTATTGAAAAATCATTATGTGAATATAGAAACTTAAAATACTTTCATTCTAAGAAATACTTCATAAAGTATTTCTCACAATTTCCCAGTAATCTTACTGGGAATTGTGAGAATTTGTATGGTTAAGAGGATGTGCCAGGTGTGGTGTGAAATGCTTATAAATCCAGTACTTGAAAGGCTGAGACAGGAGGCTCGCAGGTTCACAGACAACTTTTAGCTACTTAGTGAGGCCCTCTGCAACTTAGTGAGACCAAGTTTTAAAATAAAGAATAAAAAATGGGGTTGGGTGTGTAGCTCAGAGGTAGAATGCTCTTAGTCTCAATCGCCAGTACTGCAATAAACAAAACAACAAAGGGGATAGGTTCTTCAAGTGTATAAAAAATATGAAATTATGTTTGGCAGTTAAGTTATACTTTTAAACATTTTATAAGCTATTGGTTATTCAATGCCTAGCTTTCCAAAAATATAATTACCTTCATGGTAAGAAATTGGCATATATATTCTTGAAGAGGATAGGGGTTGATAGGTTTTCTAAAATTACTTAATTCTGATAAAGAAATTGGTAATAGAGTGGAAACCAAGAATGTGTCTCAGCTTTTATTTCATAAATCATACCGGTGAGAGATCTTTTGCATATATAAAGCTTGGTAAGTATTCTCTCCTACCTTCTAATACCGCTTACTTTTTGTTGGAAACTTGATAGTAACTAGGTATCTAAATTTATGGGAGAAGTTTAAAGTAATTATAACATTACTTATTTTGTAGTTGTTATACTGGGAATTGAACCCAGGGGCATTATACCTCTGAGATACACCTCCAGCTCTGTTTTAGTTTTCATTTTGAAACAGGAGCTCCTTAAGTTGCTGAAGCTGTTCTTTGAACCTGGGAGCTTTCTGTCTTAGCCTCCCAAGAACTGGGATTACAAGTGTGTATCACTATGCCTGGCTCTAATATTTCTTTGAACATAGCTGTGGTATGAGATGTCCTCATGTTGATCAAAGAGGCAGTTTATAGTTAACATTGAAGATCAGAATTTCTTTGCTTCATTTGTTTTTATGTTGAGATAGAGTTTCACTATGTTGTCCAGGCTGGTCTGAAACTTCTGGGCTCAACTCTTCCTTCTTCCTCAGCTTCCTGAGTAGTTGGGGCTATAGGAGTAGCCACTATGTCCAGCTGAAATCAGTGTTTATTTATATATGTATGAGGATAGTGATAGACTCTTATTTGTATGTCCACCTTGGGGATTTGGAGATGTCACATCATGCTTTTGAGATTCTTTTTATGTGACAATGCCTAATGATCCTCTGTCTTAAGGTCAGGATAAGGTCAATGGAAAAGGGAATGGTACCCTTTGTAATTTCTAGCCTAGCCCTGGGTGGGTAAAGATAACTGAATGTAATACAATTTTTGATAATTTGAATTATGGATTTGAAAAAGGGTAGTCTTTCTGTGTAATTGAAATAATTATGCCACGTGTGGTGGTTCATGCTTATAATCCTAGTATGTGAGAGCCTGAGTTAGGAAGATCACAGATTCAAGGCCAGCCTCTGCTACTTAGTGAGGCCCTCCCCAACTAAGTTAGATCCTGTTTCAAAATAAGGAATAAGCTGGGCATGGTGGCACACGCTTGTAATCCCCTCACCTGGGAGGTGCAGACAGGAGGATCGTGTGCAGGTTCGAAGCCAGCCACGCTGGCTTAAGAGACCTTGTTTCCAAATATATAAAATAGGTCTGGGAGTGTAGCCCAGAGGTAGAAGGGCATCCAGGAACCCCAGTACCAATAAATAGATAGATAGATAGGCTGAGGATGTAGCTCAGAGATAGAATGCCCCTGGGCTCAATCCCTAGTAACACACACACACACACACACACACACACACACACACACACACTAATTGAATTGCTACAGGTAAACAGTGATTTATTATAAATAGATTAGCTAGAAGTAGAGTGGTAACAGATATTTAGCTAGAAGTAGAGTGGTAACAGATACTTTGAGACCTTAAATTGGAGTTTAATGTCAGGGACCCCAGATCATCAAGAATCAGAGGGGGAGAACTAGTGACGACAATGGATTCCAAGGCTACTTGCATAGTGTTTACATCCTGATTACTTTCTATGTCTTTGGCTTTGGATTTAAGATTTTTTAATATATATACTGGACTTTGAACTCAGGGAGCTTCTACCACTGAATTACACCCCTAGCCCTGCTTTATTTTTTATTTTGAGACACAGCCTCACTACATTACTGATGTGTAGCCTTGAGCCTGCAGTCCTCTTGTCGGTGGTATGTATTTCTTTTTGTCAGTAAATACCTGTACCTTTGAGTCAGAAGAAAGTTAATATTTACTAGCCAGATTGAAAGTGATATGAGATTAAGCCTATTTACAAAGAAAAACATTGACATAAGTAATTTTATTGTGCATGTACTTGTTTTTATTTTTATTTGAAAGTATACAATACAGACAAAATGGTGGGTGAATATAACATAAAAGCAATATTTTCCCAGTTTTATGTACATAGAATCTTTATAAAATCATAGAAAAGCATTGAATTTAGGGTAAGACCCAACATGGGTAGAGATGATAAATCCAAGTATTCAGCAGACAAAACTCTTGCCAGAGACATGAAGAGAAAGACTAGCTGTTTTGTTTGTTACTTTGCTTAGTGTGTTACTTATATTGGGACAAGACTGCTTATATTTCATTCTGTGTACAGGATACATCTGGGTGAAATAATTTATTTTAAAGTACTGGGGATTGAACCCAGGGATAGTCTACCTTCTAGCTACACCCTCACTTTATTTTATTTATTTATTTATTTATTTATTTATTTATTTATTTTATTTAGAAACAGGGCCTCCTTAGGTTGATGTGAGTCTCACTACTTAATGAGATTGGCCTTGAACCTGTGATCCTCCTGTCTCTGCCTCCCAAGTACTGGGATTACAGGCATGTGCCACTACATCTGGCCTGAAATATTTTATACTTAAAATAATTTTCTTTGCTACTATTCTAAGTTTAACTTTATTAGGGAAGGATGAAAAGAAACTATACTTTATCAGAAAAGGAAAATTCATGAAGATTGTAAAAATTAAACTGTCAAAAGCAAGGATGGAGTTCATCTAGATATGGACTTTTGGTGGTAGACTAGTTTATTTGTCATTTTATAGTCAGTGTATAATGTAAAGCTTGCCACCTAGTAAACACAGTAAATATTTGTATAAATAAATGATTAAAATGCTAATGGTGATCTTTAATAAATTTTTTTTGCTAGGGGCTTTTATAATATTAGTCTTAAAATTCATTTAAACAATAAAATATTTTAAGATATTTAAAATAAAATAACTAGTATACACCCTTACTTGTATTTAGAATATACCTTGGATGGCCTTTGCTTTTATTTCTTGTAATGGGGGGATATAGTTTTATATATCTTTTACTTAAGGTTTCCTTTAGGTATTCTTCCACATTTTCTAGAAGCCTGTCTGTCTTTATTCTGGAGATCCTGGTGAAGATTAATTCTTTTTTTTTTTTTTTTTTTTTTTCGGTACTGAGGATGGAACCCAGGGGCATTCACTTCCGAATTACACCCCTAGTCCTGTTTTTTATTCTTTATTTTGAAACAGGTTCTCACTGAGTTGCAAAGGGCTTCACTAAGTAGCTGAGGCTATCCTTGAACTATGGTCATCCTGTCTCAGCCTTCGAAATGCTGGGGTTACAAGTTTGGGCCACCATGCCTAGCTTAGATTAATTATTCTTATTTTTATATATTAACCAAATCATATCATATTCAAGAAACTGAAATAGAAACTTTTCAGTGTTCTGTGTTAATAAAAATCTAATTAGGGTCTATTTTTTCTTTTAGTTTACATTGCGTTTTCTTTTTTAAGAATCACTATAGAATTTTGTGCTTTAAAAATGAGTAATTAAACATAAACTGG
Source organism: Muscardinus avellanarius (assembly GCF_963383645.1). Classification (NCBI taxonomy): domain Eukaryota; kingdom Metazoa; phylum Chordata; class Mammalia; order Rodentia; family Gliridae; genus Muscardinus; species Muscardinus avellanarius. Next base: position 80,013,426 of record NC_137791.1, read on the forward strand.
AAGACAAATATATCTAGCAGTATTATTTAGAATGTACCAAACCGGGCATGGTGGCACACACATAAATAGAATAGGCAATATAAATGCCTATCAGTAGTGTACTGATGAAATACATTATCATACGTTTCTTCAGTGAAATACACATGTGTTAATCTGTAACATTTATCATGGAATATTATATTTAAAAAATGAGAATGCAGAAAAGTATAGTTTTCCATCGGTAGTCCCTTGGAATTTTTGGAGAATTGTGTCCAAGACACCCTTCAGGTAGCAAAATTCATGGGTGTTCAAATGCCTTATATAAAATAGCATCACATTTGCATATAATTTTTTCCATTTACTTTATATCCAATACAATGTAAATACCATGTGAATAATTGTTGTGGTATATTGTTTAGGGAATAATGACAAAACTTGTCTGTATATGTTCAGTACAGATGCATTTTTTTTTTTTTTTTGTGGTTGATGCTGGGAATTGAACCAAGGGACAGTCTACCTCTTATTTTAACATTGTTTTTCTGTTGTGAAACAGGGTATCACTATATTGTTGAGGGCATTGCTCAGTTGCTGAGGCTAGCTTTGAACCTGTGATACTCCTGTCCCAGTTTCTTTTATTGTGAAACAGAGACTTGATAAGTTGCTGACTGCCCCCTGTAAGTTGCTGAGGCTGGCTTTGAACACATAATCTTCTTGTCTCAGTTTCCCAAGTACTGGGATTATAGGCCTGTACCACCATGCCCTTCCCAGGTGCTATTTTTTGTTCTGAATATTTTCTATTTGGGTTGGATAGAATCCATGGATGTTGGACTCGGTGAAAACAGAGGGCCAACTATGCATATTTGTATAAAACAATTTTAAATTAAGTGCTTGAAATATGTAACTTATTACATCAATTGGTCATGCCTCTTAGGGGTGGTGAGAGGTTTACTTTTCCCTGTATGCTCTTTTATACCTTGAGTGTTTTCCATGTGCACATATTACTTTTTTTTGTGGGGGGCGTCTGGGCATGTACTTTATAGACCTCTGAGCTACAACCCCTGCCCAAGTTTTTTTTCTTTATTTTGAAACAGGGTCTCACTGAGTTGTGAAGGGCCTCACTAAGTAGCTAAGGCTGTCTGCGAACTGCCATCCTGGGTTCTAAGCCTCCTGAATGCCGGGATTACAAGTGTGCGCCACCACACTCAGCTGCATGTATTACTTTATAGGTAAAAGCTATAGTTAATAAAAACTATAGTGATAGTGAAAAGAATATAACTGTGATACATTAAATATACAACTAGACATCAATTTCTATGCTTATTGTCTTATCTTTTCAGAAAACAAAATTATTCAGTGTCCCCCTAGATTCTTCCATTGCCCCCTTATTTTTACTCAATGCCCCCAGTTGCACCCAAGGCCACTACCATACTCCTGGATCGTTTCAGCATCCCCTCTGGTGGTGTGGTATCTTCACCTTTGGACATTTGTGAAGAACTTTTAGTCATTTACAGCATGACTGGTTTAGGAGAGTTACAGATTAATATCATGGAATGCATTGTTTTATTTAAGTGCATGGATTTAAAATTTTTCAGATATTATTAGCTTATTATTAGTTGTTGTATTAAAGACTTTAATATGTTTGATTTATGCTTGGTCTAGGCTGTTGCAGATGTGGGTTTTATATATCTAATGTACTAGCTCTTCCACAGTAGAAAATAGGAAAATAAAGATATAATAGTGATAAATTTCTCATACTTTTTTTTTTTTTGTATACCCTTCTCAGTCCTGTTTTATTTTATTTGGAAATACGTTGTCACTAAATTGCTGAGGGCCTTGCTAAGTTGTTAAAGCTGACCTCAAACTTGTAATTCTCCTGTTTCAGCCTCCCAAGTACTGAGATTACAGGTCCACATCACCCTGCCTGTCATCTCATACATTTTGAAAAGTGAAATTATTTTGAATTTTTTTCTAGTAGCAGTTGTGGCTTGCTATTTATTTATTTATTTATTTATTTATTTATTTATTTATTTATTTTTGTGATGCTAAGGATGGAGCCCAGGGCCTCTTTCCTGGCAGTCAAGCACTCTACCACTGAGCTATACCCCCAGCTCTAAAGTAGTTTGTTTTTTTGTGGGTAGATGAAATAATTACATTTGTTCTACTACCAATTATATGCCCAAATTTTGTTTGAAAATGTGGATTTTGAAATCTCACCATTTCTTAGACATATAATTTGATAATAAACTTCTTTGAATGGAATTGTTAATTTAAAAAAGTTTTATGTGGGGGAACAAACATCAAGAAGGTATTAAGTTATTACAAATAGCTCCAGCTCTTTGTCAGTACATTTCCACATTTATTTTTTGGCTTTGGTTTCTTTTTCCTTATTCAAGGAAACCAGACCTGGTCCTAGATACTTATTAAGCTTCTATCATTTTCTTTCTTTTTATATGAGGCTTCATTTTAGGCATTGGGATTCTGTTTCACTAGGTATTTTCATTTATGATTTACAATTTTTGTGTGGTTTATATTTGTTTAATATCTTTGCTGTTAGCAAAAGAAAGGTCTTGTGCCATTGAAATCCATTTTAAACAAATGGGAAGCAACTTTTTTTTCATCCGTGAACTAAGGTTGAGCTGAAGATGGTTCACTTTTAGGATTATGGTTCTTAAGACATATGTGTACAAGTCTTCTTTCATATCCTTTGCCTAGAGGAGCCTGCTGTGGCATAGGTTATATTAGCAAAAAAGTTTAGAAAGCAAAATTAGTGAAAAAATAATTGTTTTTCTATATAACAGAAACTAAAGAAATTTTAAAATTTAAATTCTGTTCATACAGAATATTTTCATAGTCTTATTTCAGTGACCTAAACATATAAAGAATAAAGTTGTGTTATTGAAACTTATTACTGGTGTAGTTAGGGGTGTAGCTCAGTGGTAGAGCATGTGCTAAGCATGTAAAAGGACTTGGGTATGATTTCTCAGCACTACCTAAACTAATAATAAAAAATCATTACTAGAGGTAGCATATGATGTAAAGGTAGGATTAGGATGCAGTACTGGATATCAGACAATTAACTTACTCATGCATTTGTTTATTTGGTCAACAAATACTTCAGTGCTTGATCTATGCCAGAGGTTGCTGGCCCTGGTTATGCACTGGCAAATGAAGTGTTTCCTGCTTTCATCACACTTAAGTCTGTGAGGAAGACAGTTAACAAATGGTATATACGAACCGGGCGTGGTGGTGCACGCTTGTAATCCCCGTGCTTGGGAGGCAGAGACAGGAGGATCGTGCAGGTTCAAAGCCAGCCGCGCGTGCTGGCTTAGGAGACCCTGTTTCCAAATAAAAAATGTAAAAATAGGCCTGGGAGTGTAGCCTGGAGGTAGAAGGGCTTCCGGGAACCCCAGTACCACCTCCCCCCCCAAAAAAAAAAACAACAAAAAACAAATGGTATATAAACATCCATAATACTGTAGAAAAAAACCATAATCATATATTTATTATTAAAACAACGCAGGAGGCTGTTGATTCAGTTCTTAGCACTGAATCAACAAAACACTAAACCGATGACAAAATCTTAATAGTAAATATGAGAAAACAGTAGGGAAACACATAGGACAAGAAGAGAGTTAAAGGAAGTGATAGCCTTGACTGGCTTGAGTCATAGAAGTCCTAATTTCTTACCAAACTAAGGATTTGGAAAGCCCTTTTCTTGACTTATAGGAAAAGTGAGTACTGCAAAATATCAGTTCTTTGAACTCAAAGAAGTTTTGAGGAAGAAAAATGTTAATGATGACTTAAATCTTAGGATGAAGCAATTTATTTGGAACGTGGAAATAATTGACCTAGAAGGTGGGAAATCAAAAAGTCAGTTCGCCAGTTCATCTCTACTGCATTTGAATCTTACTTTAAGCTGGGCCTCAGCAATGCGATTTATTCTGTTTGTGAGGGCACCAAATCCTAAGCATTCCTATACGTAAATAAAAATACTAGGTATGATCTGAGGTAAAACATTTATAATTTCTTTGTCATTAATTGCACTTAGTTTTTGAGTCACACAATTTTGGATTTGTATTTGATTTTGACTGTGCTGTATAACTGTGTGCCCTGTCTGGGACTTGATTTTCTTATCTGTAAAAAGAATACCACCCAAATAAAATATAGTTGGTGTTTCTGAGAGCAGAATCCAGAACCAAATGTCTAGATTTAAATTTTAGCTCCTAAACTGAGAGTGAAGCACAACACAACCTGAATTCCCATTACAGATCACTGGTTCGAAGACAGCTGTAGCAATTTGATGAGGCTCTCAGCAACTTTATGAGGCCCTCTCTCAGAATGAAAAATAAAATAGATTGGAAGTGTAGCTTGAAGGTAGAATGCACCTGGGTTCAATCCTTAGTACCACCCAAAAGTCTTCAGTTGAATTAATTTAAGCAGGGAATAATTGAATAAGTTGCTTAGCCTCTCTGTGCCCTAATTTCCATACATGTAAAATGGGGATATTGATAGCATCTTTAGGATTATTGTGAGAATTAAATGAGTTAATATATACAAAGCATTTTAAATGGCATGCAGTAAGCACAGTGTACTTTCTGTTTTATTAACACATAGCTGGTGGTTAGGGTTAAGTAACATACTTATTTAAACAAAACCAATAGTGCTTCCAAAGTATCAGGTACTGTATTATTTCAGCTCAGAAACATGTTAAGAAACGTATCTGTCTTGTTGGTTGGGTCTAGAACACTTTCTGGTATACAGTAGATGCACCAAATCTCTTAGAGTATTTATGGTAATGGAAAAAACCCAGATTATTTCTTGGGTCAGTAAATGAAGTTAAAGGTACTACCAGAAAATGAATATGCCATGGTGTGTAATTTCTTGCTTCAGGAAACCAGTTTGCCATTAAAAAAATTCTACATGAAAAAATTATTTTGTATACTCTTAAGTCAACAACTGTAATATGTATATTATATAATCTATTTGCCTGTTATTGCAAATTCCTAACTTGGTATTGTCTTGCCTACTTCTTTGCATCTTTAATACAGCCATTAATCTTACGACAAGGCTTTAGTAAGGATAAATTGCTGCGTAACCCACTTCAACCTCTTTTGTTCAGCCAGGAAGCCAGACATGTAAAATAGCTTTTTAAAAAAAAAGTAATTGTTTCTTTTTGGAAAAATTAGGATTTTAAAATTTGAAAAGGTAAAATAAGAAGCTTTTTTTTTTTTTTTCCTATTTTGTCTGTTGAAATTACTTGACAGAAGTTTGCTTTGGAATAGAGCTTCTGTATCTTTAAAAAATACACAGTGAGTCACCCCCTGCTCTTTTGGTAGATGCCTGGCTAGTGAACAGCTAAGCTGCTTTAGGCATGTAATAGAACATTCCATTTCCTGTTCCCTTGCTGACACAGAGGAGTGTTCCTGCTGGCAATGATCTAATCATAGTGCAGTAAGAAACATGGCAGTTTGATAAAACATGGTGGAGACAGCGGCTGAAATGGAAGCATATGTTCTAGAAGACATTCTTGAGGTAGGGTTAGGTTTGTAAATGAAATGAAAGTTGAAATCCAAACAAAGAAATCTTATCTGCTGGAATTATTTTACAGATGAATAGATTAGAGGAGAGAGCAAAGAGAGGCAGAGTATAAAAGCAAGACACGGTCAGACCTTCTTCCGTGTGAGAATGTCAGTTTGGTTCACATGATTATTAAAGAAGCTTAGAATTATTTTGTTTAAAGTTCATGTTTTCTGAGTTGTGGATACATATTTGGCAGGGTAAGAAAAAGGAGACGGGTTTGGAATTAATAAAAAGCCTGTGCTGGTGGTGACCTTTAGATTAACTCATTAGAAGGTGGGGTCTGCAAAGCAGCTTTGAGTAGGTTTAGTATCTTATGTCTTAGAATTCATTTACATATCTAAGCCTAACGCTGTGCTTGCAATTAACTATTTAAAATAACTGATTATTTTATCTTAAAACTAAGCATATAAATATAATTACCTAATTTAGGTGGTACACTCTTGTTCTAAATTTTTCATGTGACTGTGATTATTATAAAATGTGAAATTAAAAAATTTAAAAGCCTTGAGATTTAAGGTATTCATACTAGAGTGCCATGAATGAAATTTTTCTGTAATTCAGTATAAGGATTTTAAATTATATTTTCTTTTTTCTGATTGTGTCAGTGATATTTTTTAGAACCTATTTGAGTGTAAATCAGCTCCAGCAAATACATGTCTAAGTGAAACTATAATTGATTTTGGACTTGGCTATATACTATGCTACCAGAAAGATGTATTTATAGGTAAAGATTCCATGTTCTTATCTGCAGGGTTGTAGGGGTTTTTGTTTCTTGTTTTGTTTTTTCTCTTTTCTTCATTAAGAAAAAATGCTTAATTCAGATAAAGAGGCTTCATGGTGAGTGGTATTTCTAATACTTAGAATGTTAGGATAATTCTGATTAACTCTTTCACTGTCTTCTGGAAGAGGTTTTATTGTGGCGAAGAGGGCTTGGGAGAAGCTGCAAAGAGAAGCTAGGCGGGGTTAGCAGGAGAAAAAAGCCTATGCGCATTATAAAGTGCTGCATGATCAATGAGCATTTTCTAGAGTCCCTCAGTGTGTGCCTGGAGCTGACATTGCAGCAAGTCTCAGGGTTCTGCAGGATGAAAACTGATTCCATTTTATTATCTACCTCCTTGCAGCCACCTGCCAACATACTCGTAACCCATCCCAAAACCCATTTTGTGGTTAATTTCTATTCTTTTTTTCTTACTTTGTTTTTTACTTTGATACTATTAGTAAGTTCCTTTAAAATGATGTGGTGAAATTATCTACTTAGAAATACACTTTCATTAAGAGACTTTAGTAATTATGAGTAGTCATGTGACTTAGTGGTTCAGTTTAAACAAGTTTAATTAGATTATGAAGTTGTAGTACATTTTAATTTGCAATTTTATATTTTTGCTTTGGATTCTACAGAAGTGTATTTTACAGTTTTAATGAATCTGACAGTTAATAAGGGATCATGTGAAATTTCAGTGTGTAACAGGTATTAGAAATCTTACTTATTTTTGATGAAAAACCCACTTGAGCCTTGTTTTGTGCTTTAAGTACAGATTTTAAAAATTGCTATCAAACAGTTACCTTTTCATTGTTTGTATTAAAATGATCAGATTATGACTTTGGGTTACCAAGTTTATCCATTGTTACTAGTTATTAAAATAACTTGCAGTTTTAATTATTGGTCCTGTTATCTATCTTAATTGATTTTTATACCTGTTGCATTAAACCATATTGAGGAGGTTTCTCTTTTCAAATATTATGTATTTGTTAGTAATTGGCAGTTAGGTGTGAAAACTTTCCAAGTAATAGTAAGGGGATTATTAAAAATGACAAGTGTATAGAATAACCTAATGCTAAAAATAACAGTGCAGAGAATAAACTTACTCTCTGAAGTAAAATGTACTGTTTCTTAAAGCTCCTCATATTGAAAGTAGATGGACAGGTATTATATAATCTTTCCACAAAAATATTTTTTGTTCTTTAAAGGGATATTATCTTGTATAAATGTTTAATCTCAGATAATAGGGTACTTTTATATATCACAGCAACAATTTTATTATTGTACTTAATTTTGAGCTATTTGAAGGTTGTTAATTTCCTTTGTGATTTTATTTATCAAACATATGGTATTATATATAGATTGTGCTTATTTAAATTAATAATTTTTCTGTCTTTGTAAATTGAACCTTTGAATCATAAATATTTAAAAAATACTCTTATTAAATATTGGTAAAATAGGAACTAAATCACTATCATAAGTGAATAATTCTCCTAGTGGCTTGCCTTTTAAATTGATTGCTTAGTATGCATATCCATATGAACTAAGTTGATATTTTAGATCTTTTTTATTTTAGATTTTATTTTTATAATATGGTTTTATTGGTGCCTTATAGTCTCATATCATAATGTAGATCATGTTGACAGTGATATACCTACAACACAAATACTTTAGATCTTAAAGCTCATAAGCAACCCTGGAGTGGTGGCATACTTGGAAGGGTGAGAGGGCAAGGCAAGAAGATCCCTGGTTTCACAGGTTTACAGCCAGCCTTAACAACTTATAGAGAACAACTTAGTGAGACTTTGTTTCAAAATAAAAAATAAAATAGGCTAGGGGTGGAGCTCAGAGGTAGAATGCCCCCAATTCAATCCCCACTATCCTTTGTTCCCACATAAAAAAAACTTCTAAGTAAAATTATTAAAATAAGTTTTAAAAATTTATAGTAAAACGAGAAGAGGTTGATTTAAACTTATTTTTATTACTCTCAATTATCTGGGTAATGGATTAAAGAAAATAACTTGGTTAAATCTAGTCACTATTTTTCTTCAAACCAAAGTAGTCAAAGGATTCCATTACTTTCAGGAAACTAGACAAATACAAATGCTAGTAATACAGGGCTGGGAGTCAATATAAATACTTTTCTGTGATGTTTGCATTTTTCCCCCCAAAATATGATCATAATTTTAGAAATCTGATGTTTTTCCTTTAAGTTATATGTAATGTAGATCTTAGTTGTACTTAGACCAATAGGAAGAAAAGGTCCACTAAGAAAGTTTTTTCTTGTATATACTACACATGACCAAGGGCTACATCTATAAAACTGAGGTTTTATATATAAGCTTTTTTTATATGAAAATATAAAGCATAATTATTTCAGAAACTTGATTACCATATATTTTGGCTTTATTACTTATTATCAAATCAGTTTCAGAAGTTCCCTATGAGAAGTGTCACACAGAAAAAAGTCCTACTTAAGATTGAAACTTGTAAAAAATAGTATCTCTTACTGCTTTGTAAAGGAACCTGGTTTGTATCCGTGGGCTCCATCAATGTGGTGAAGCATGGTGATATTATAAGAGTAGTTTTGACATCACAGCTCCTCTAAAAGAGGCTTGGGAATCCCCACAGTTCCCGTGGATCACACTTGAATCTTACCCGTCTACAGCTAGCTATTAAGGGGGCAAAACTAAGATTTTTACTTAAGTCTGCTTTATTCAAAGATATTCTTTTGCAGTTTGATTGAACTTATTAATTCTTAATATACTCCCAACTTCTGTTATCTTTGACACTGTCCTCTATAGGTCACTTTACTGTCAACTACAATATAGCAAGTTCAGAAGTGGGAAGAAATATTACATGATAATTTGCACGGTAATTTAAGCTCTTACTTAAATCATTCAGAATTTTGGAAAATACAGAATTCGTTGTCTCCCAAGGGAAGTAGTGAGTAAAAGGAGAAAATAGAAATAAGTAGAAAATTGTTTTTTTGATAGAAAAACATTAAGTAGTAATGAAGTTTTGATACTGGCAAAGATAATTAAAAAATGAAATGAGAACCAAAGGTGGTGGTGCTCACTTGTAATCCTAGTACTTGGGAGACTGAGACAGGAGGATTGCAAGTTCAAAGCCAGCCTCTGCAACTTAGTGAGATCTTGTTTCCAAATAAGAAATAAATTTGGGCCGTGAGTATATGTTAGAGATAGAATGCCTCTGGGTTCAATCCCCAGAACCACAAAACAAAACAAAAAACAAAATAAAAAGAAGATGCTATTTCATATTTTCCAAAACCTTGTGCTGTGTTTAAGTGTTTATCTACTTTAGATATTATTTTAAAAGATTTTGTGTTATCTTTTTATATCCTCTATCTTTTCATATATATATATATATATGTTCTCCCCCCCCCCCCCCCCCCCCCCCAGTTTCTCTCTTCTGTGATTTTTAGTTTTCTCCTTGAACTAAAGGGAGACGACTTTGGGTAGAAAGCTGCCTTCTTCTATGAAGCTATCCAGTTAAATGTTATTCAGTAAAAATATTAGCATTAAACTTACCATTTGTCACTGAAAGATTTGGCACATGAATCATTTTTATAAATATTTTACAAAGATTTATAAAATGTAGATTTTAGGATGTTATATAAGTGGGAGTGCCAAATTATATTGGCATTGATTTTAAGACTTTCTAGGCTCTCTTTCTCATTGTGTTGAGTTTGTAGTGTTATAGTCTGATTTTTTTGTGAATACATTTTTTCTTGGTGTCTTCGGTGATTTAATTTAGAGGGGTAAGTGTGAGTGTTAGAGGTGTGTGTGTGTGTGTGTGTGTGTGTGTGTGTGTGTGTGTGTGTGTTTTAGTGGGTATTGAACCTAGAGGCAGTCTACTTCCCAGTTCCCCAAATCCCCCCTTTTTTGTGGTACTGGGCATGGAACCCAGGGACATTCTACCTCCGAGCTATACCCCCAGCCCAGTTTTTTATTTTTTTATTTTCAAACAGGGTTACATTAAGTTGCAGAGGGCCTCAGTAAGTAGCTGAGGCCGGCCTTGAACCTGCAATCCTCCTGTCTCAGCCTCCCAAGTACTTCACCAACCCCTTATACTTTTTTTTTTTTTTTTGTACTTGGGCCTTCTACCTCTGGGTTACACTCCCAGACCTGTTTTATATTTTTATTTGGAAATAGAGTCTCACTAAGTTGCTGAGAGCCTCACTAAGTAGCTGAGGCTGGCTTCCAATCTACGCAGTCCTCCTGTCTCAGCCTCCCAAGTACTGGGATTATAAGTGTGAGCCTCCACACCTGGCTACTTTTTGTTTTGAAACAGTCTGATAAATTAGTAAGGCTGTCCTTGAACCTATGATCTTCCTGTGTCAGCCTCCAAAGTACTGGGATTAGTGTTCACTACCACACATGGTTTAGGATTATATTTTGAACATACTTAAATATTTGTTTTTCATTTTAACTGACAATCTTCACAGTGAAGACATGCTGTCTTTTTTCCTTAGAGAATGTCTTTGAACATTTGGCTTTGACTAGGTGAAAATATGAAATAGGAAAGTAGGATTAAAAGTCATTTGTATTATAGTACATCAACCCTGGTGATCACTTGGTTGGGATTTTAAATATTGTAAACTTTGTATACTGATTCAAACAAACTTTTATATTGTTGCATTTTTATAAACTTTAAAATTAGGTCATACCATAGCTGAGCTTGGTGGCACAGGCTTGTAATCCCAGCATTTGGGAGGCTGAGACTGGAGGATCCTGGAGGATCAGGGTTCGTGTATAGCCTCAGCTACTTAGTGGGGCCCTCTGCAATTTAGTGAGACCCGGTTTCAAAATAAAGAATAAAAAATAGGGGATGTAGCTTGGAGGTTAAATTACCCTAGGTTCCACCCCCAGACCTGCAAAAAAAAAAAAAAAAAAAAAAGTAATACCATATTGTAGCTCTAGGACCCTATCTGTATATAAAAAATTTATAACTAGATTTCTTTAAATCATGTCTTCAATAACTTCCAAAAAGTTTGAGATGATAGCACATATTTTACATTTCTCAAAAGCTTCATAACCCATTTTACAATGTTGTTTTACATTTAAGAATCAAATTCAAGCTCAGTTTGGCACCTGATCTATGTATTATTTGCCTTCATTCTAACCATCCAATTTTGTCTACCTATCCTTTTCTGCTCTGAAAAAATACTGTGAGACCATAATATATTTAGAGTATTATATCTTTCACTAAATGGTAAAAATTTAAATACAGAGACTGTGGCTCTCTTTAAATTAAAATTATTTATGTTTTATATAAAATCTACTTAATCCCCTAAAAGAACTTATAGTAGTTCATAAGAGCACATGCTGTATAAAAAATTAAAAATACAAAAGCTGGGCGTGGTGGCACATGCATGTAATCCAGCATTCGGGAGGCTGAGACATGAGGATCCCTGTTCACAGACATCCTCAGCTACTTAGGCCCTTTGCAACTCATTGAGACCCAGTTTCAAAATAAAGAATAAAAAATAGGGCTGGGGGTGTAGCTCAGAGGTATTAGAATGCCCCTGGTAAGTTTAAACTAGGGCAAGAATAGAATACTGAAAAGATTAAGCAATGTGTTTAGTTCTAGTTAATTGGCAGCCAGCCAGGTTTGGAAAAAGTATTGTTTTGGGTCAATAAGTATGATATTATCTGTAGTTCCCCCCCCCCTCGATTCTTTTATCTGGCTGAGGTCGAATCCTTTTATTTTTACTTTGCTGAGAGGTTTTATTCTTAAAGGATATTGAATTTTGTCTTTTAGTTACGTATGTATCTTTTGAGACTGACTCTGAGATTTTCCTCCTTTATTTAATTGTGTGAATTGTATTTTGTAGTTTAATCCAACTTTATATTCTTGAGATGAACACCATGAGGTCATTATGTATGACTCCTTATTTATATAGCTGGGTTTGGTTTGCTAATAATCTTGTAAAGGATTATTCCTCACAAAGCATACTATATTTTTCTTGTGATATATTTGATCACTTTTTGTATCAGAAATCTCCCTCATACAGTGATGGGGTAGTATAGCCTTTTCTGCATTTTGAAAGTTAAGAATAATTGTTTGAATTTAATAGTAGAGGTATCTGCCTCTTGAATTTTGTCAGAAGGCTTTTAATTAAAATTTCAATTTTTTTAATAGACCCAGGAATTTTCTAACATTTTGTTTTCTTTTTGCCATACTGGGGCAATACCCAGGGCTTTGACCATGCTAGGGCAAGCACTCTCTACCCCTGAGCTATGTTCCAGCTCCCCCTGCCCGCCCTCCCTCCCTGGATCCAGGGTCTGGCAACTTTGCTGAGGCTGGCCTTAAACTTGCAATCTTCTTCTTTCAACTTTCTCAATAGCTGGGATTACAGGTGTGAGCTATTGTGCCTGTCATTTGTGTCTGGTAAGAAATTTGTCCAATTCAATCTAACTCAACATAATAATAATCTCACATAACAGTTTCATTTGTCTGAAACCAAGCTTTTGATGACTTAAAGATAACATTTCAATATTTCTTTTTGCTTTCTTTCTTACCAGAGAATTTTTTTTCTTTTTCTTTTTCTTTTTTGGTGAAACTATCATACATTTATGTATTTATTTTTTAGAAAAAATTATCCTAATGTGGAATATGGACTCTAGATACCCAAAATGATCTCGAAAAAGAACAAAGCTAGAAGATGTATATTTTCTGATTTCAAACCTTATAAAGCTACAATAATTGAGACAGTGTAGTACTGTTATAAAGGCAGATATATAAATCATTGGAGTTAAATACAAGCCTAGAGATAAATTGTCAAGTTATTTTTGACAAGGTTTCCATGAACATTTGGTGGAGGAAATAATAATCTTTTAACTAAATATTGTTGAAAAATAATAATTACATGAAAAAGAATAAAATTGGACCCTTACCTAACACCATATACAAATATTAACTCAAAATAGATAAAAGACCTAAATATAAATCTTAAGACCATAAACTTTTAGAAGAAAATCTGGGTCATTAAACCTCACAACATTGAAATTGGCAGTGATTTCTTGGATATGATTTCAATGGCACAGGCAACAGAAGGGTAAACAAACTCCCTAAAAATTAAAAAAAAATTGCATATCCAAAGACAATGTAAACAGAGTTAAAAGTTACTGATTGAATGGGATAAAATATTTCCAAATGCTATATCTGAAGGTATATTAATATTCCAACTAGAAATCCTAAAAATTAGCAACAATAAAAGCAAACAATACAATTTAGAGATAGGTAAAAGACTAACATAAATAATGAGTCTCCACAGATAACCAATCTTAGTTGTCTGTTAGATGGAAAATCTTGTTTCTCTGGTTCTGGTGTGTATTACCTATTTTTTCTTTGTAGTTAATCTCTTTGAGTATTTTCTCTAGCGCTGGTTTTGAAGACATAAATTCCTTCAGTTTCTGTTTGTCATGGAAGCTTCTTATTTCTCCATCTAATTTGATAGAAAGTTTTGCTGGGTAGGAAATTTTTGGCTGGGAGTTGTTTTCAATTTCAGAGTTTGGAATATGTTACTCCAAGTCCTTCTGGCTTTCTTGACTTGGTTTGGGATGTGTGGAGTGATTCTAATTGGTTTGTCTCTGAATGTCACTTGGCCCTTTGTTTTTGTTGCCTTTAAGATTCTCTGCTTGGCTTCTACATTGGTCATTTTGACAATTATGTGGCATGGGGTTCCTCTTCTCCGATCCTGTCTAAAAGGGGTTCTATAAGTTTCCTGGACCTGTGTATCAACCTCTTGCTCTGTGTTTGGAAAATTTTCTGCTATTACTTCTTTGAAGAGATTGTTGATCCCTTTGGTTTCACCTTCTTTTCCCTCCTCTATTCCAGTTATTCTCAGGTTAGCTCTCTTAAAATGGGCTCATATTTCTTCAATGTCAGATTCCTGCTGTCGGATTTTTTTTCTAGATTAGAAACTAGGCGTTCATGTTTGGAATGATCATCTTCTAAGAGCGAGATTCTGTTCTCCATGTGGTCTAATCGGTTGTTTGTACTTTGAATTGAGGCCTTTACTTCATTAATTGCATCCTTTATCTCTTTTTGGCGCTCTCTGAATTCTTTTCGAAACACCTCTATTATTTCTACAGTTATTTTCCTGATTTGATCTTCTAGAAATCTCTGAATTTCTGTTTTATCGGGTTCTGATGTTGTGGGGTTGTGGGCATTCATTACTCCATTTTTATTCCTCTTTCCCATGATTTTGGAAGTTTGTGCCTTCTCTGGGTTCTTCCCTTGGGTCACTACGACTTTACTTAAGGTGCTCTGGATCTCGAGTCTGTGGTATCTCAGACCCCACTACTCCTTTACTGGGTTGTATCTCAGAGTCTCAGACCCAGGGAGTCAATCGAGGCTGCTTTAGACCATGGGGGGGGTGCCAGGTTGCACGTTCTCCTATGGTGTGCTATCTCTGCCACCGCCACTCCCCCACTGGGTAAAGTCCCTGGGAGCGCTGTACTGGGATATCTTCTCTAGGGGCCTCAATTTGACTCACTGTTGTTGAGTGCGCCGATGGAGCTGTAGTGGACTTGGTGAATTTGCTGCTGCTGCTGCCGCTGGTGGCAATATGGCGCCGCTGCCACACCCTCGGCTGTGAGGCTGGCGTATTTCTTCTCTGGTTTTGCGCTCCACTCTGAGTCCCTGCAGGGTGTGCTGAGCCCAGCCGCTGGGAGCTCTAGATGCTCCTTGCGCCAAAAAATCACCTTGGCTCGCTGTCTGCCTCTCCTCTCTGGAGCCTGGTGGGCTGTTGAGTGCGTTGGTCTGGAGTCCTTGCATCTACTTTTTAAATGCCTTTTTCTTTGTGCTTTAATTTGAGTAATTTCTGTTGCTATTTTTAAGATCCACTGGTCTTCTACAGGATCTTAGATCCAATCTGGTGCTGTTATAGGCTATCAAATTTTTAATATTTATTTTTTGGAGAAGTGTTGGTGATATTGCCAAGGACATTTTTAGCTCTGGAAATTGTATTTGATCCTTTAGTTTTACAGATTTTGTTTTTTTCTTCATTATGTTCATTTAAAAAATATTGGAGTGTACTTAAAGGGCTGTTTTAAACCTATTGTTTGCTAATTTACCATCTACAATTTCAAGGACGATTTCTGTTTACTACTTTTCTCCTTAGTTTGACATGTTTTCTTCTTTGTAAGTCTAGTAATTTTTATTCAATGCTGAACATTGTTATGTTACAGTATTTTCCTCTTTTAAAGAATATTTATTTTTCCTGGCAGGTTACTTTAGAACCAAAATCCTTTTTAAGTTTCTTTTGGAGCACTGCTAGAACATTTTTCTAGTAGTCTGTTTTCTAGTTAAAGTAACTCTACTATTTTATGTGACCTTTCTGGTTTCTCTATCAAATACTTCAGGTTTTTAGTGAAATATCTTTTTCCTAGTTAGTTGTCTGTGTTTCCCAATCAACCCTGTTGGAGCACCCATTTATTTAGCTTACAGTTCCTTAGTTGTTCTTTTCTCAAATTGTCTTTCTAGTTTTCTTCTCACAGGTGTTAGCTGCCTCACATTCTCCAAACTCTAGTAGCTTTATCCTGAACTTAGTAGGACTTAATTACTTCTTTGTTATTACTGATCACATTAGTCATTAGTGTTGCCCATTGTCTGAAAGAGATGGTGTATTCACATAGACTATGTATGAGGAAAATACAGACTTAGATTTATGCTAAATATGTATATTTACACTGTTAAACCATATACTGTATTTAAACTGCTGACTTGTGGAGACAGCTATGCTAAAGAAGACTACTATGCTGTGACAAACTTGTGCTGAAATACCTTTCTTGGTTAATTGAGTCCCCTATTTTAAACTCTTGTTTAGTTGTAAAGTCACTTCATTTTGTGTGCATGCAGTATATACTTAATACAGTGTCAGAGGTGACATTGGAAATGCTTCTCCTCACAGTGACCTGCCAGTGCATAATAACATCATCTAATGTGCTTATGTTACATAGTATATCTTTGAGAGCCTCAACATATTTAGTCAAAAATATCAAAAATTGCTCAGAGCTTCTTAGGTTTAAAAAATTGAATATGTTTTGGAAAAAATTTAAAATAAATTTTTTAGGTTATTACTTATGGCAGTCATTGTGTGGTTAGCTCTTTTGGTATAGGATGAAAACATCATTAATTATAAAATTTCATGAAACTTAGAAAATGAAACAAAAATCTGTATAGAAAAGTTTCAAAGAAAATTTAAATGATATATTTTGACATATTTTCAAATCATTCTCAATGAAGGTACAAATGTATACACATTTTTAATATATTGTGATCACCTATGAAAAAATTTTTTTCTTTTCTCATTCTTTTGTCTTTAAATATCTTCTAGAAGAATCACTTTATAAATAAATGTGCCAAAATTATTTTTAACTTAAATAATACTGCAGTATTTTTTGTTTGTACTTTAATTTCAGAAAAATTTAGATAGATTTTTGGATCAAGATAAAATGGATTTTGAAGATTTATTAGTCCATATTCAGTATAAAAATTTTAAAACACAAAGGGAAGACAAATATCTTAAAATTTGTATTCATTTTTCTTTATGCTGTGTCTGAACTATTTTTAATAATTCTGAGAATTTTGTTCTTTTTAATGTATGTCTAGAGGTTTTTTCTATTTTATTTTTGAAAATAAGTGTCTTGTCAACCATAATATTCTAGTTTAGAATTGTAACTTACTGTGCATTTGTATTGGATATCTGGGCTATTTTCAGTTTTCCTATAAAAGACTCTTTCTTTTTTTTTTTTGGTGGTACTGGGGTTCCTGGAAGCCCTTCTACCTCCGGAATACACTCCCAGAACTATTTTATATTTTTATTTGGAAACAGGGTCTCCTAAACCAATGTGGGCGGCTGGCTTCTAACCTGCTGATCCTCCTGTCTCCGCCTCCCAAGCACGGGGAAGGGATTACAAGGGTGCGCCACCACGCCCTGCCTATAAAAGACTTTAAAATGTCCTTTAACTATTTTCCTAAAGGAGATTTAACTACTTTTGTGGTAATTTTATGTGAATTTTTGTCAAATTTGATCAAACTTTTTGCATTTATTATTTACGTACTTTTGCTAAGGACATTTTTTGCATAAACTAATTTCCTCACAATTTGAGAAAAGAACAACTAAGGAACTATAAGCTAAATAAATAGGCTCTCCGACAGGGTTGATTGGGAAACTCAGACAACTAACTAGGAAAAAGAAAGATACTCCACTAATTTCCTCACTAATTTCTTTGCTTTTATAAATCTTTTCTTTATAGAGATCAAGTATAATTTATGTGTATGGGGTTTTATTAAATCTCCCTAGAATTTATGTTAAAATACATGTTATAGTCGGCATGGTGGCACACTCTTGTAATCCCAGCATTCGGGAGTCTGAGAGAGGATGGCGGTTCGCAGACAGCCTCAGCTACTTAGGCCCTCTGCAACTTGGTGAGACCCTGTTTCAAAATAAAGAATAAAAAAATAGGGCAGGGGTGTAGCTCCTTGGTTCCATCCCGAGACCCGCAAATAAGTAAATAAATAAAACACATGTTATGTTGAAATGAGATAAAAATATTAGCTTCCCTCCATACCTTTTAAACAAATGGCTAATTTGTGATTTCATATATGTTGTATTTAGCATTATCAGTTTTCTTTACAGAACAATCTTTAAAAAATATTGACTAATTTTACTAGCTAAAAATTGAGCTTGACACCCAATATAGTTAAACCTGAAGATTAGTCCTGATAGATAAACATGTGAGATTCTAGTTGGACTCCTCCTGGTAAGAGTTCAACCTCTGATGGAAAGGAGAAGAGAATATCATAGTGGTAGGTGAGGTGAAGACACCCAAAAGATAGAGGGGTGGATTTCTCATTAAAACAGTACAGGCAGCCTGGCGTGGTGGCACACAATTGTAATCCCAGCATTTGGGAGGCTGACACAGAATAATTGTGGTTCCTGGCCAACTTCAGCTACTTAGTGAGGCCCTTTGCAACTTAGTGAGACCCTGTTTCAAAATAAGACTAAAATATAGGGCTGGGGGTGTAGCTCAGAGGTAGAATGCCTCTGGGTTTTATCCAAGTACGGCAAAAAGAACCCCAAAACCAAACAACAAATAAACAGAATAGGGATTCAGATTTACTCTCTAGTGACTAGCTCAGTTCAGAGAACATGATAGATATTTTCATGATAACTATTTGCTTAATAATTGAAAACATGTGAAATATGATTTTTTTTTTTAAGATGGTACTGGGGTTCCTGGAAACCCTTCTACTTCCGGTCTACACTCCCAGACCTATTTCATACTTTTTTATTTGGAAACTGGGTCTCAAGCCAGCATGGCTGGCTTCGAACCTGCGCGATCCTCCTGTCTCCGCCTCCCAAGCGCGGGGATTACAAGCGTGCGCCACCACACCCGGTGAAATATGATATTTTAATGTGAAATATAAAATACTGTTTTTGAATATAAATGAAGCCCAGCAGAAGCTAGAATTACTAAATGCTTTTTATTCAATTTTTAACCTTTATATAATTACTTTTGTAATGGAGCTACTACTTTTTTAAGCAATGGTTTTAACCTTGAGCTTGCATTAGTTTCACCTGGGGAGCTTTTAATCCTGTGCTAAAGCCATAACCCAAGATATGGTCCAGGCAGGTTTGGGTGCCTGTGAATTCTAGTGTGTAACGCCACTGTTCTGAGACATAGGTAAAGAGTATTTAAGGCAATTTGTTTCAAGAACTCTCCAAGAGAATAAAGTTGCTTCTGTTTTAAATGCTGAATGGAAGGAAATTTGAACTGCTTATGCTTTCTAAATTAGTTCAGATGAGCCAGGTGTGGTGGCACATATTTGTAATTCCAGTACTTGGGAGACTGAGACAGGAGAATTGCATGTTCAAGGACAGCCTCAGCAAGTAGTGAGACTCTCATCAATCTAGTGAGACCCTGTTTCAAAATTTATAAAAAAAATAATAATTAAAAAGGGGCCGGGACTGTAGAGCAGGGGTAGAATGTCTCTGGGCTCAATCCTAGTATAAAAAAATAATAAATGTTTCAGATGGGATTCCATGGACTGTTGTGGTAGCCTTTTTTCAGAATTAAGTGATTTGAATAAAACTTTTTTTCTCCGGTATCATCATCATCATCATCATCATCATCATTGTTATGTGTACTGTTGGGGATTCAACTCTATTTTAGTTTTTTTTTTTTTTTGGGTTGTTGTTGTTGTTTTTGGTGGTACTGGGGTTCTTGGAAGCCCTTCTACCTCTGGGCTACACTCCCAGACCTATGGGTTTTTTTAAATATATTTTTATTTGGAAACAGGGTCTCTTAAGCCAGCAAAGCTGGCTTCGAACCTGTGCAATCCTCCTGTCTCTGCCTCCCAAGCCAGGGGATTACAAGCTTGTGCCACCACGCCCGGCTCTATTTTAGTCTTATTTGGAAGAAAGGTCTGACTAAATCACTCGGGGCCTTGCTTTGATTAATGAGGCTGGCTTCAGACCTGCTGTCCTCATGTCTCAGCCTAACAAGTACTGGGATTATAGGCATATACTGCCATCCTGGTTCATTATTTTATTATCTAAATTCAGTTTGTTCTATAATCAGTACAGATAGACTAAAGTCCTTTATATTTCTTTAATTGATAGCTGTGAAAAATTTCTCCTTTAGTATTTATTTTTCTGGTTTCAGAAAGGATATATACTAAGCCGCCAGTATTAAGTTTTATTACAGTAGTAGTCTCTGGATGGCAAATATGTACTACTTGGGTATATTCTGTTGTCAGAAACATAAGGGAATGATAAAATAATGGGGAGGAATGAAGATGTCTTTCAGGGTCTCCTATCATTTTAAATATTTTTAGGGATAAAATATTCATTCAACAGTCTTCCTCTTACCTAACCTACACTACTGTTGTCTTTAACTATAGCCAAAAGTTGAATTTTGTTTTCAGTTAGAAAGACACAAATTCTTGGATAACGTTAATCTTATGTTTT
This sequence comes from Muscardinus avellanarius, assembly GCF_963383645.1. Lineage (NCBI taxonomy): Eukaryota > Metazoa > Chordata > Mammalia > Rodentia > Gliridae > Muscardinus > Muscardinus avellanarius. The sequence continues at coordinate 80,033,750 of NC_137791.1, forward strand.
TTATTTTTCAGGTTTTAGATCATGTTACTTAAGGATATGTAACCTAGGATATTTAACTTATACAGTATCAGGCATTGCAGATGGCTCATATAATTTATTATACAGTTCTTGGACTTGATTTTTTGGGGGAGAACAGTGGCTTTGATTTTGTTTGGGGGTAGTGTGCTATAGGCCAGATGCTCAATAAAAGGAGTACTTATGATTTGATTTGATATCCTTTGTGATTTGGGGGTAAAGTTATAATATGCTAAAAATAGTTCTTTGTGTATGTGTGGTACTGGGGGGTGGAACCTAGGGGCTTTTCTACCTTTGGGTTATCCTTCCAGATCTATATTTTAAATACTTTATTTGGAAATAGGGTCACACTAAATTGCTGAGAGCCTCATTTAAGTAGCCGAGGCTGACTTTGAACCTGTGCAGTCCTTCTCTCTCAGCTTCCCAAGCGCTGGGATTACAAGCGTGTGCCACTATGCCCGGCAAAAATAAATTATTTTTAAATTTTCTCTTTTCTCTCTAATGCTAGTTTGTTTATTCTAAGTTACTTTTTTGAGGTTATTAATTTTGGACCACATGATTGTCAGCATTCAAATCTGTCTTTTTTTCTTTTCTATAATATGGATTTGGGCTGAAAATTTTTATATTTCAAAGACATTTTACATGCATACCATATAGATAGCCTAGCCATATTTCTTGGTGATTCTTAAACTTTTAGTGATGTATGTATGTATTTGTGTGTGTGTGTGTGTGTGTGTGTATGTATGTATGTGTGTATGTATGTATATTGGCAGTACTGAGGATAGAACCCAGGGGTATTCTACCTCAACCTACACCCCTAGCCCTATTTTTTATTCTTTATTTTGAAACAGCATCTCACTGATTTGCAAAGGGCCTCACTGAGTAGATGAGGCTGTCCACAAACCTCAATCTTCCTGTCTCTGCCTCCCAAATGCTGAGATTACAAGTGTGTGCCCCCACACCCAGCTAAGTATGTATGCATATATATATCTTTAAACAGTCTCTATCAAATGAAACATAAATTTGATGGTTACTCAGTTAATTTGTTTGCTGTATATTGGTAAGATAACAAATGCATTTTTCATTTGCATTGAGAAATTAAATAATTGGTTTGGGGAGTTTAATGGTCTCAATATAAACAAATATTTTCTGGATAATTTAATGAAAATTCATATTATTTGCCATCATTATTCTGGGTAGCATATCAAAGCCAGTGATATTTTAGTGAAGCTTCTCCATTGACTGTTTCTATACTGTGTATATACAGTTAGCTGGTAAATGGCTCGACATATCATTCAGTCTTCTTGTGACAATTTTAGAACGTACCTGTTTTCCTGATGTGATTTTTTAAAATGTTTTGATTTAGATTATATGTGTGTGGGTACTCTATAGATAGAGAAAAAAATTTTGGTAGTAATCAGAATTTACATTGATTTATACACAGTAGCTCTAAATATTTTTAGTTTTATGCCAACAAATAGCAGTGGCTGAATCGATACAAAGTATACTGTCATGGCTATCTTAATTTTTTTAACCTTTGCTCAGTTTGTCTAAATGTTTTCTCTTGAAAGTGCTTTTTAAGCTGGGCGTGGAAGAGCATGCCTATAATCCCCATACTTGGGATGCTGAGAGGATTGTAGATTGAAGGACAATCTCAGCAACCTAAATATATGCCCAGTTTCAAAACAAAACAAAAAAAGGCTGGAGGTATAGTTCTGAGGTAAAATGCCCTTGAGTTCAATCTCATACTACAAAAAAAAAAAAAAAAGTAAATGCTTTTTATAGGATTCCTTTGTCTTTTAAAAAGTTGTCAAGGCCAGGTGTATTGTTTTTTTTTTTTTAATTTGTAGGAATTTAATATGTCTTTTTAGGAGTGTGAGTTTTTTTTATTACAAATGCTATTTGTTTTAATGTTCTGATTATGCAGTTTTATAAATTTGAGTGGAATATTCTCAGTCCTGTTTTCTCTTAAACTTATTTATTTATTTATTTATTTATTTATTTATTTATTTATTTGTACTGGAATGGAACCTAGGGCCTTCTACCTCTGGGCTACAGTCCCAGACCTTTTTTATATTTTATTTGGAAACAGGGTTTCACTAAGTTGCTGAGAGCCTCACTAAGTAGCTGAGGCTGGCTTCAAACTTACATGATCCACTTGTCTCTGCCTCCAAAGTACTAGGATTACAAGCATGAGCCAACACACCTGGCTAAACCATATTATTTTTAATGTGCTATTTTGCTTAAAATATGAAGCTTAATCATAATGTATTTATTACCTTATAGCATTAAAGTCAATATTGCTGTGTAAAGAACATGTGAACTAGATTTTCATAATTAAACAATATTTAGTATAAGACTGTGGGAATATATAAGACTTGAATAGTATTTGCTTAGTAAGTGAGCTTTTCTACCTTGTATCACAAGAAACTTTCTCATTGAGAAGCAGCGAGATCTAACAGTTTCAAAGCTGTTTAGGTCAGTGAAGGTAGGGATTTGGTAGCATAAACATCAGCTTTTTTGAGAGAAGTCAGTTTGTTTAGACAAACAGAACATTGGTATTAATTGGGAAATTCTTATAGATCCCTTTCTAAAAATTGGATATATTGATTTTTTTGTATTTCAAATTATATAAATAAAATATAATATTTATGTTAAATTTAACCAGTATTTTTATTTATGACATTTAATATGTGAAGTGCTATGGGGCAAACCTTGATCAGTAAAGACACAAGCCCTGTCAACTAGAAATTACTTAACCTCGTCATTGAGATTCATGTCCAAAATTACATAGGTAGACAATATTTATTGGATTACCCAGAAAGTTTCTTTTAATAGTGCAAGTGATAATTATTTTAATCTTTGTAATTTGAGTTATTTTGATGTTATATTTGGTTAGACCAGTTGTAAAGTCATCCTATTTTTAGGATGAAAGCAAAATTTTTGTGTCAAGGCTCATATAACTCAGCCTGCTACTTCTTGTCTGCCAGCTCACAACAAAATTAGTCAGTTAGAAAAATTAGACTTCAGTGGTGAAACTAAAACAGGGACATTCATGATTAATGACATTTTTTTCATGGGCATGGATTTTCATGATTGCAATTTTCATTTGTGTTTTGCAAAAGTAATAATTATTTAATGAAACCTCAAAGATGTCATTGCAAGTGTTATCTAATAGTTTTTCAGACCTTTTTTTAATTAGGTCTTGGCTAAAAATAATAAATAAAAATAACTTAGTTATAGAAATCTCTTACTATTTCAGTCCTTTGAATGGTTCTTGAGGACACTTCTAAGTAAGGAATCCACTATAGTTGTGTGTGTGTGTGTGTGTGTGTGTGTGTGTGTGTGTGTGTGTACAGGGGATTGAAACCAGTGACATTCTACCTCTGAGCTACACCCCCAGCCTTAAATTATTACTTATATTTTGATACAGGTCTCACCAAGTTGCAGCAGGCCTTATTAAGTAGCTAAGGCTGGCCTTGAACCTAGGATCTTCCTTTCTCAGCTTCCCAAGTACTAGGATTATAAGCATGTGCCACCATGCCTGGCAAAAAGTAATTTTTTAAATGCTTGTTTATAGTGACACTCAGCATTTAGAGTTGATGCATATATCCAGGAATAAATTTTTAATGTTGTTAGATTTGTTTGCCTTAAAAACTCTGTCAAGTGACTTAAATGAATTATGTGCCAGCTCTACATTGTTTTAACTAAAGTGTCTCCTGACTGGCCCTTTTTGGGTGAATTTTTTGGGTGGTAAGGAGGAACATTGCTTTACTTTGGGTTGTGTATAGTATTTGTCATCTATATGTAAATTCATCTTTTTAGGAACTAATCTCTATGCAAGATTCGGTTTAGTTTAAACATATGACATTCTCTCACTACTTACATCTAGATTGATGCTCATAAATATGTTCAAAAGCTTTTCCTTTAAGAGTCCAAGGCTAGGTACTGTGGTACATGTTTCTAATCCCAGTTCTTCAAGAGGCTAAGACAGGTTGGTAGGTTTGCTGCCAGCCTGGGCAATTTAATGAGACCCTGTTGAAAAAAAAAATAGAGCTGGGCTACATGCTACAGCATGCTCCTGGGTTTAATCTCTTGTTCCACAAAACAAAACACAAAGATTTTTACTATTTCCCAATTTTAATATTTTGGAGTTTAATGGAAGTCCTAAGCAAGCATAAATGTAGTCCGTTTTTATTTGATGGCATAAAATTCTACCTTTATATTCATATGAAGCAAAATTGATGGGTAAGGAAAAGTACCAATGATAGCATTGGTCCGTTTGGGTAAATACTAAAATTAACTATTTAATTAATTATTTTATTTTGCAGTGCTGGGGATGAAACCCAGGGGCATCATCCCCAACCTATTTTTTATCCTTTAATTTGAAACAGGGTCTCACTGAGTTGCAAAGGACCTCACTAAGTAGCGCCTCACTAAGTAGCTGGCCCTGTTCAAGCCACAATCTTCCTGTGTCTCAGCCTCCCAAATGCTGGGATTGCGAGCCTGTGCCACTATACCCGGCTTACTGAAATTTATTAATATGGTTATGTATACTATGCCTGATTCTAAGAAAGCATATACCTAGTGTTTCACTATTACTTTTTTCCTGGTGGTTGGTATTGTACTCAGGGTGTTCTGTGTTTTAGTTTTTTTTTTAATGTATGTGGTACTTGGTATTATACAAAGGGTGTTATATATATTACTTCTGACAGAATAAAGGAAATAATGATAAAGCAGAATCAAAAGCCAGAGAGGGGGGAAAATCCATGAATGTTAGTTCTTAGAATTATTAAAATTGTAAAGCTCTAAAAATGAAATTGGTAGCAAATATAGAAATTGTCACTGAACAGTGAAAAATATAATGCTTCTACAAATCCCTTTCATGTACCTATACCAATACCATTTGAATGGAATGGGCATTTTCAGAAAAAACCAAACTACCAAATCTCCTATAAGAATTAGTACTCTGAAAAATATTATCTATTAGAGAAATTGTATTTATTTTTTATTTTATTTCATTTTTTTTCCTAGTGTTACTGGGGTTTCTGGAAGCCCTTCTACCTCTGGGCTACACTCCCAGACCTATTTTATACTTTTTTATTTGGAAACAGGGTCTCTTAAGCCAGCGTAGCTGGCTTTGAACCTGCGCGATCCTCCTGTCTCTGCCTCCCAAGCGCAGGGATTACAAGCATGCGCCATCACGCTCGGTGAGAAATTGTATTTCTAATTAAAGAGATTTCAACAAAGACAATTTTAAATTCAGATGACTTCATGTGCAGATTATATGAAACATAAAAAAAATAATGCCAGTTTTATATTAACTTTCTAGAATATAGACATGGAGGGAATTACACCCCCTTACTTGAGACATAAATTATTATTGATAACAAAGCCAAGTAAAGATAAGAAAATTACAAACCATTATATATTGTGAACACACATACAGAATCCTAGTGAAATGTTGGCAAGCAATCCAGCAATATGTAAATATGATAATACCTCATAACCAAATGTTAAATATCCTAGAAATATAAAGTTGGTTGGATATTTACTAATCAGTATAATTTATGATGTCAGTACACTAAAGGAAAAAGTTTTATAATCTCATTAGATAACAGAAAAAAAATTTGACAAAATTCAACATCTACTGATAATTCTCAGTAAACTAAGAATCTAAGAGAACTTTTTACCCAATAAAGGGCATTTAAGAAAAACCCATAGCCAACATCATACTTAGTGGTGAGACTGATTTCTTTCTAAGATTAAGAACAAAAAAGGCCGGGCGTGGTGGCGCACGTTTGTAATCCCAGCGCTTGGAAGGCGGAGACAGGAGGATCACGCAGGTTCGAAGCCAGCTGCACTGGCTTAGGAGACCCTGTTTCCAAATACAAAAGTATAAAAAATAGGTCTGGGAGTGTAGCCTGGAGGTAGAAGGGTTTCCAGGAACCCCAGTTCCACCAAAAAAAGAACAAAATAAAGTTTTCCACTCTCATTATTCTTACTATATAACTAGAAGATCCTAGTCAGGTAAGTCAAAATTGAAATAAAACAATTGGAAAAAAGTATCTTTATAGTTGACATGATTGTCTATATATAAAATGGTTGGAATTCATAAAACAGCTGTCAGAACTAAAGATTTTAGCAAAGATTCATATTTCTCTATATTCAAAATTAACATTTGGAAAAGAAAATTTGTTTTGAAGTACCATTTATAACACCACAAAATAGGAAACAAATTAAGGATAAATCTAAGTGTATATTAGTTTACATGCTAGAACTAAAAAATATTTATGAAATTAATCAAAGATGGCCTAAATAAAAATATGAAACACTATATATATAATTGAAAAACTCAGCATTTTTAAGATGTTTTTCCTCCTCCCATCTGCTGAAAAGGATTTTTTTTTTTTTTTTTTTTTTTTGGTTTGGGGGGTGGTACTTGGGTTATTGGAAACCCTTCTACCTTCGGGCTATACTCCCAGACCTATTTTATATTTTTATTTGGAAACAGGGTCTTTTAAGCCAGTGAGGCTGGCTTTGAACCTACGAGATCCTCCTGTCTCCACCTCCCAAGCGCGGGGATTACAAGCATGCACCACCATGCTTGGCTAAAAAGGATTTTTTTAAACACAATTTTAATGAGAATTCCACCAGATTTTGGTGGTGGTGGGGTATGAAATAGACTTTCTAATGTCTGTATAGGGAAAGGTCTTAGACTAGCCGAAATAATTTTGAAAAATAAGAACTAAGGTGGAACATTTCAAGACTTAAACTGTAAAGAAAACTTTACTAATCAAGACAGACTATATAGCTATACTAACCACAACAGTATGTTATTGGCAAAGGTTTAACTGCAGTGGTTAATGAAACAATAGAGTCTAGAGAAGATCCATAGAACATGATCAGTTGTCTTTTTGATAGAGTTGCCAGTGCAATTCAATAAAGAAAATATAGTTTTCTTAACAGATAAAGTTGAAGTGTTTAAATATCCTTTTACGATAAACAATTTACACTCAGAGATTGCACTGCATATAAAAATTAACCTAAAGTAAGTCAAAACAAAGAAAACACGAGAAAGTCTTTATGACCTTGTATTAAATTAGGGTACACACAACATACACCTAAAACAAAAAATTGACTATACTATTTTTTTGGGGGGGGATTGTACCCGGGGGCATTCTACCTTCAAGTTACACCTCCAGCCTTATTTATTTATTTATTTATTTATTTATTTATTTATTTATTTATTTGTGGTACTGAGAATGGAACTCAGGGGACTATACCCCCAGACCTATTTTTTTAATATTTTATTTGGAAACAGGTTCTCACTGAGTTTCTGAGAACCTTAGTAAATTAGTTGAGGCTGGCTTCAAACCTGTGCAATCCTCCTGTCTCAGCCTCCCAGGTACTGGGAATATAAGCATGCAACACCATGCCCCGCTTGATTTTATTTTATTAAAATCAAATGCTTGTTCTTTAGAAGATATTAAAAATATGAAAATATAAGCCACCAATATTGAGAAAATTATATAAACCACTTATCTGATAAAGTTGTATCCAGAATGTATTAAGGATTCTCGACTCAATAATGAGAAAACAAAGAACTCAATCAAAATTGAGGAGAAGGTTTTAACAAATACTTTGTCAAAGAAGTACCACCAATGACAATTAAACTTAGGAAAACATATTCATCACCAGTTTGCTATTAGGAAAATGCAGAGAAACTGACAGGAGTATCACAGGTTCATGGCCAGCCACAACTATGAGTGAGGTTCTCTGCAATTTAATGAGACCTTATTTCAAATAAAGAATAAAAGCCAGGGTTGATGGTGTAGCTAGGTGGTAAAATGCTCCTGGGTTCAATTCTGAAGTATTGCTACCAAAAAAAAAAAAAGTGCAGTCATTTGTCTAAAGTAAATAGTATGGAAGGGTATGGTTAACTAAAAGACAAATTCCGTAATTGATTTTTTCCTTTGATTACCACTGTTAATTATCTGGGTTTATCAATTATGAGAATTTTTTTCATGTGTATTTTTACACATGCTTATATTTTGTTTTGCTTTTTCAATTCAATTAAATATGGACATACCATGTTTGTAGTTTGTGTTTTCCACCTAAGGTAAAGATGCTTCTGCATCTATAAGTACTTAATGTTTAAGGTTCTATTCTGGATGCAAGGGATAGATCAACAAACAATAGGCCTCTGCCCTAGTGTATTTGTATTTAAGTGAGAGGAAAAGAAAAAAGTAAGTTCCTGAAGTTAAATAAGGCAGGCTAAAAAGATGTATGATGGGACAGAAAGGTTTGTTAAATGATTGAGGGATAGTACTTCACATGTAGATTTACTTTATTCTTAAGGTAGCTATTTATTTCATACAGTTTACTTAACCATTAGTCCATTGATTTTATTTGTGATAGTTTTTTCATATTAATATTACAATGAATTTCCATGTACATATTTATTTGCTTACGTATACAAATATTTTATGGACTAGATTCTAGAAAGAAAATTACATTTTTTAATGTTGGTCTTTAGACTCTACCAAAAATTTCTCCAAAATATTAGATATTGTCAGTGATAAAAAATGATATGTATTTTGTTCTTACCTTGTTTCTAGTGAAGTTGAGCATATTTACTAGGTATTTGTTTTTTTTCTATATATTACTCATAAAATTCTGTCCATTGTGTTTATTTTCCTACCAAATAAGGTAGGAAAAGAAGGTATTTTTAAATACCTTATTTTAAATTTAAAAATTTTCTTAATATATACACAATATTTTCTCCTAGCATATCAGTTTTCTCTAGCATATCAATTTATGCCCTCTTCAGATTTTTATTTTTATACTGTCAAAATCTGTCAGTCTTTTCTATCCAAACATTTAGGTTTTGTATCTTTCCAGAACAGCTATCTTTATCTACAGTTTATAGTAATTTAGTCTCTCATATTTTCTTCTAATACATAGTTTTATATTTTTCTAGTAGATTTTAATTCATCTGAATTTTTAATATCCTATTATAGGGGTCTCATTATTTTTTATAGCTTCATAGCGATTCAGTGATATGCCTTCTTACTCATTTGAAATACCATCCTGATCATATTTTAACAGGCATAGTGGTGCATGATTGTAATCCCAGTACGTGGAAGGCTGAGACAGGAAGATCACAGGTTCACAGCCAGCTTCAGCTACTTAGGTTCTTTGCAACTCACTGAGACCCTGTTCAAAGTAAAGGATAAAAAATAGGTCCGGGAGTGTGGCTCAGAGGTAGAATACCCCTGGGTTCGATCCCCAGATAGATAGACACACACACACACCTCACACGCGCGCGCGCGCGCGCACACACACACACACACACAAATATATGTGTTCTTGATTCAATACCAAGTTTTTATTATTGTCATTTTATATTTGACATCTCGTAGGACATCCCTCCTGGTTCACTTTTTCAAAAAATTTTTGGCTATTTTTGTGTATTTTCTCTTCCAGATGAACTTTAGAGTCAACATGTCAAGTTCCATTAAAAATCCCTTTGGGATTTTGATTGGAAGTGCATTGAATTTACAGATTAATTTGGGGGAGAATTGACATCTTTATTGAGTCTTCCCATCCAGAAACATGGTATGCCTCTCATTTCTTCAGGTGTTCTTATATATACTTTAGTAAAGTTTTTTTTTCCATGTAGGTGTTCTTTTTTTTTTTTTTTTTGGTAGGTCCCTTCCTGTTTTTTTTTTTTTTTTTGTGTGTGTGTGTGTGTGTATGTGTGTGAATTACATCTTTTTTGTGTTTAGTGATTCATTTCCTAGTGGGTTATTGCTAATAAGGAAAGCAACTCTATTTTTTATGTTGTTCTTATCATTTATTTAAAGTTGATTCTTTTGAAAGTTCTAGAACCATGATTATGTTTTCTACAAATGATGACATTCTTTTATTTCCTTTTTTAGTATTTATACTTCCAGGGGTGTTTTCTTTTGTTTTTCTGTTCTTATTGAGTTAGTTTTCTAGAAATGTTCACTACTATTTCTGATTTGAAAATCTTATTCCTGATTTAAGTTGATTGTTTCTAAGTTTTAAACTTCTAAAGCTATAAACACACATACAGGAACACACACACATATATATACATACATACATACACACACACACCTTTGACTTTTGGTAGGATATCAGAAACAGAAGTTTTCCCCTTGGTTTAACAAGTAATTTTATGGAAATGGTTATCGTATTTAACCATTTACTTTTATTGAGATGTGATATATGTTCTTTTTACTTCTAATATTTAATATGATTCAATACATTTACTAATAATGGTAATGATTTGCTTTATTTTAAATAATTATTTGATAAGAATTTATTTAGATACTACATTATAAAAGGAACTGTGCCATACATTTTGATAGCACAGAGGCCTGAAAGATTCTTTGTTTTTAGATTGAGAAGAGGGATAACAAAGTACCCAAGAAGAAGGTGTTTTCTGGCTATCATAGTGTTAAGGAGGAAATAAACGGATGGATGTCTAGTGGTAGAAAGATGGAGTGCCTCCTTTAATGGTATGGCTTGAGAAGATAAAATGTAAGCTTTGACTGAAGATTGAAAGAGTTGGAAAAAAGCATTTAGGCAGAGGAAAATCACTTTCTTCTGAAATGAATCAATTTCATTTCTTTGTATTTTCTTTTATCCTTTTTATTATAGTCATTTTATGATGCTTTTTTACTTTTATATTTAATTTGCTAATGTCTATACTCTTTGTTTTTTCTATATAGGTTTGTTAATAGGGTTAATTTTGAGCTAAAGAGTTTTTCTATTTTCTGGGTCTTATAAATAAAAGTAATAGCTTTTTTTTGGGGGGGGTAGTACTGGGGTTCCTGGAAACCCTTCTACCGCAGGGCTACACTCCCAGACTGATTTTATACTTTTAAAATATGGAAACAATGTCTCTTATGCCAGCGGGGCTGGCTTCCAACCTGCCTGATCCTCCTGTATCCGTTACAAACGTGCATCATAGGCTCAGCTAGTAATGAAATTCCTGTAAACCCATTTTGAAAGTTAGGTCTATGGCTACCTTTAAGATTTCTTTAGTGCACATATCCCACCATCAATTTTGCTTATAGCTTCATAGTCATGTTCATTTTTCTAATTTTAATAACATTTTATAAATTTTTGTGTAATTTTTAACCATTGTGTTTCTTTTAATAGAACCTTTGTCTTCTCAGTTCTGTTATTTCTATTTTTATCACTATTAATTACATTGATATATTTGGTTTGTATTTTATTTTAAAATCTTATTTATTTAACTCTTTCCTGGGTGCTAATCAGTATACTTAAAGCTTTAAGTGTTTTTTTTAAGGACAGATATAGCCAAATCCTATGGGCAATCATTTGCTTGTAATTTTAATTATTATTCCTTTGAATTCTGAGAATTAATTAGTAGATGTTATATTTTTTCTATCTTAATGTTTAAATAGAGTATCTTCTTTAATTTTTAGTTTCTTCTAATTTTGTGGACCAAGAATATAACCTTGTATAAATTTTTCTTTTGAAATCTGCTGATTTTTTTTGTTTGTTTGTTTAATGTATGGTCAGATTTTTGTTTGCCATGGATGGTTGGGTGAATGGCTGGCTGGCTAGCTGGCTAGCGGGCGGGCGGGCGGGCAGGCAGGCAGGCAGGCAGGCACTGGGGATTGATTTCAGGGGCATTTTAAGTCCTAGTTACATCCCCCTCTCCTCCACTTCCCCCTTCCTCCTCCTTTTTTTCCTCCTTTCCCCTAGCTGGCTCTCTTTCTTCTTCCCTTCTTTCCTCCCTTTTCCTGGAGATTGGATCACAGGGTGTTCTACCTCTGAGCTACATCCCCAGATTTTTAAATTCTGAAGCAGGGTTTCTCTAAAGTTACTGTATGCTGGCCTAGAATCTTCAGTCCTCCTGAAGCACTGAGATTATTGGCATGTGTTGCCCAGGCCTACTAGGCGCTTTTTATTTTTTATTTTGAAATAGAGTCATACTGAATTGTTGGAGCTGGTCTCTAACCAGCAATACTCCTGTCTCAGCATTGCAAGCACTGGAATTATAGATGTGCTCCACCATGCCTGGCTTGTTTGATTTTTTTTTTTTTTTTTTTTTTTTTTTTTGGTGATACTGGGATTCCTGGAAACCCTTCTACCTCCGGGCTGCACTCCCAGACCTATATTTATATTTTTATTTGGAAACAGGCTCTCCTAAACCAGCGAGACTGGCCTTGAACGTGCGCAATCCTCCTGGGTCTGCCTCCCAAGCGCGGGGATTACAAGCGTGCGCCACCACGCCTGGTGTTTGATTTTTGTTTTTTAAACAAACAGATATTCTCTGTATTTTCTGCTCATGTTTATCAAGTTGTCTTTCACTATAAATATAACAGGTAATTCTAAGTCCCCTATACCTTGCGTAATATACTTTTGTTCTTCATTTTCTGAGAGGGATATGAAAAGATTTTCACTGTTAATTTTCCAATTTTTTATATTGCTAGCATTTTTACTTTATATGTTTTTGTATTATGTTGTTAGGTGCATACATTTTGGGCTATTACTAATTCTTGGTGTGATTTAACTGTTGTTATTGCATATTTTTAAACTACTTAATACTTCTGGCACAAATTCTTTTAGTTTGGGTTTTTTCCTAACTTTGAAATTTGTGGTGAAATATCACTTTTATTTTCTAATATTGAAGGTTGTGGTGAAGGTCGTGTTATTTTATTGTTTTGACTTCTCCTTCCCTTTCATGTCTTCAGCTGAATGTACTTAGGTATTTATTTCTCCTCCCAATTTGGGAATTATGCATATCTGATTCCTGTTCTCTGGACAGTGAATTCAGTTAGACAGCATTTGTAACTTATTATTCCCTGGAACATAGGCCTTCAGCATTTTAGTTCTGGCTTTTATGTTTTTTAAATAATCAGGAAGCTTACTAATATATTTATATTACATTATACTTCTACTTTTATAAGCTAAAGAAATCATTCAGGAATTACTTTAGATGTTACAGATAATGTATTTTTTTAGTTTCTTTTCTAATGCTTAGTTTGTGATTCCAAAGATGTGTCTTTCTTGAATTTGCTGCTGCTGTTTTTTTTTTTTTTTTTTTTTTGCAGTACTGGGGATAGAACCCAGGGGTGTTCTGCCTACAAGATACACCCCACAGCCCTATTTTTATTCTTTATTTCGAATCAGGATCTCACTGAGTTGCAAAAGGCCTCATTAAGTAGCTGAGGATGTCCCTGAACCGTGATCCTCCTGGTTTAGCTCCCAAATACTGGGATTATAAGCTTGGCCTCCACGCCCAGCTTGTTTCTTGTTCTTGAAGGAATACTTTAGATTCAGAAAATGTTTGTGTTTTTTAAGTCTCAAAGTGTTCACGTACCTAAAAAACAATTATTTATTCTGTAGTTGAGAATTTCACTGTCAAATAATTGTGCTTCATAACTTTTAATTGGACAGTTTTCTACCATTTGTATTTTATTTAGGAAATAAAAATTTGATTTTGAAATTGCTTAATAATCTACCCTGCTTCTATATTTAAGAATCTTCTTAGATTTTATACATAGATTTTATATGCTTGCAATTCTAAAATTTCAGCTGGTTTCATGGTGTATGTATTTCTGTATCTATGTGTTCTAAAATCATCTAATACAAAACCTTATAGCTATTTTTCTGAGGCTGTTTTTAGATAACTGATGAAAAATACTATCAGAAGCTAAATTCTTAATTAAATATCATCCTACTATTTAATTGTATTGATAAAGAGTTTGAGGGAGTTTTTGAAATGCTCTTAAATTTGTTATAGAAAAATCTATGTATAAACTCTAGAATTGAGAATTCCATAGACTTGTATAACCTTAAACATTTATAATTTATAAAATTCATAATTAGTGAAATTTTATATTGGGTTATGCTGATTACCTATTGAGTTGTGGGCAAATAAGTACTTTGAAGCATAAGAAAGGAAGTCATATTTTGTGTAAGCTCTATCTATGGAACAAAGTTATTTTAAATGATTATTAGTACATTCCTAGATCCAAAGTAGGTGCTTACTAAACTTGTTAGCTCAAGAATAAAAGTGTAGGAATAAATCAGTCATTTATGAGCCAGACGTTGTGGCACACACTTAAAATCCTAATACTTGGGAGACTGAGACTGGAGGATCATAGTTTCAAGGACAGACAGCCTCAGCAATTTAGTGAGGCTCTCAACAATCTATAAGAAAATCAATTTGGGAATGTAGCTCAGAGGTAGAATGCTTCTGAGTTAAATTCTCAGTACCCTCCACCAAAAAAAAATCAGTCATTTTCGTGTGTGTGTGTGGTGGTGGGGGTACTGGGGTTCCTGGAGGCCCTTCTACCTCTGGTCTACACTCCCAGACCTAGTTTATATTTTTGAAACAGGGTCTCTTAAGTCAGTGCGGCTAGCTTTCAACCTTCGCGATCCACCTGTCTCCGCCTCCCAGGCGCGGGGATTACAAGCGTCTTAAAATAAAAAGGTCTGGGTATGTTGCTCAGTGATAGAGCACCTCTGGCTTCAATCCCCAGTACTCCCCCACCCCCCCAAAAAAAAGACTCCAAAAATATAGACCAGATTGCAAGCATGCATAGGGCTTGGTGGTGCTTGCCTGTAATCCCAGTACTTGGGAGGCTGAGACAGGAGGATCACAGGTTTTAGGACAACTTCAGCTATTTAGTGAAGTCCTCCACAATTTAGTGAGAAACTGCTTCAAAAATAAAGAATAAAAAAATGGAGCTGGGGTGTAGTTTCGGAGGTAGAATGTCCCTGGGTTCCATCCCCAGTACTGGGGGAAAAAGAAAAAAAAAAAACAAAAACCCAGAAACAACAACAAAACAAACCAAGTTGGTGAGGTCCAGCAGGATTGTAATCCCAGTACTTGGGAGTCTGAGACAGGAGGATCACAGGTTCTTGGCCAGCCTCAGCTGTTTAGTGAGGTCCTATTTCAAAATAAAGAATAAAAAATAGGGCTGGGGTGTAGCTTAGAATGCCCCTGGTTTCAATCAGAAATTTTTTTTGTGAGGATTAAGGACTATGTGCAAAAGAGAATAAATGAGGAATACCTTATTCAAAGAATTTATAAGATAAAAATGATCATTTTTTTCTAGGCTTGAAAGACAACTATTAAGAATTTATTCAGAGGCTGAGGGCTAGCTCAGTGGTAGAATATTTGCTTACAAGTATTTGTGAAGACGAGGGTTTAATCTCCAGCATTGTGGACACACACACACACACACACACACACACACACACAACGCACGCACGCACAAACACACTTTCAATTACTTTTATAAGATTTATCATAGATGCAAGTTGCTTAAATTTTATATCCACCTACATATAAAGTTATATGTATATATATAACTTTTTATCTCTTAATATTTATAAGATTATTTTTTTATTGTATGTGTATTGTTGGTTGAACCCAGGGTCATTCTACCTGTGGTCTATATCCCCAGTCCTATATTGGTTTTTATTTTGAAATAAGGCATTGCTAAATTGCTGAGGCCAAACCTGCCATCCTCCCAAGTATAGGAATTACAGATGTGTGCCACTACACCCTGCCGCAAAAGATACTTTCATAGTGTTAAAACGATTCAAAGATTCAAAAACTGTTGCCTTAAATGATACTTACCTAGCCTGTGATTTGAATATCACTTAATAAGTTATATTTGAATTAAGTAGCTCAGTTCCTGGCAGTCTCAAGTCAAGTTGTTTGTACTGTGCCTTTATGTTTTATAGGTAAAATGCTATTTTGGGTAAATATCTATCTGTCCCACTAATGACATTGAAATAGCCAAATTGGTCATAAAAATCAAACATTTTACATATACTTAAAATTTATAAAACATAGCAAAACTTCATACACTATTTTTAGAATGATTATTCTACATTGACTGAATTTACTAAAAGATTTTAAAAAGTTAAAATATAGCTGGTCATGGTGTGCACGCTTGTAATCCCAGCGCTTGGGAAGCCGAGACAGGAGGATTGCTCAGGTTTAAAGCCAGCTTCAGCTATTTAGTGAGGCTCTCAGCAACTTAGTGAGACACTGTTTTCAAATAAAGTATAAAATAGGTCTGGGAGTATATCCTCGAGGTGTAAAAGCCCCTGGGTTCCACCCCCAGTACCACACACAGAATGTTAGAATATGGCAAACTTTGGAAGCAAGTGTGGAACTATTTGTTATCTTTTTTGAAAAACACACTATCAGTTTAAAATTTAGATTTCCATCTTGATAAAAGTCAATAAGTGCCTAGGATAGTTTTCAGAGCAACAAAAACAGTAATTGGTGAATTAGTGGCAAAATAGTAGGATGGGCTGTGTTGAATACCAGGAAATTCAAATTTTGAGATTGCCAGCGTTCTAATTTTTTTAAATAGGTTAATATAAGTAAGAGAGTGAACTCTTCTCATTCTTACCTTTGCATAATTTTATATTTGAGTACCTAATTTTTGTCTCTGAAGTCACGTTTATCCAACGAGACCTTTCAAGTGGTCTCTGTCTTTCTAAAACACTAATTACTTTTTGCCTTAATGCTTAAATCCTTCAGTAGCTTATAATATAGATTCTGCCTTCTTAGTACAGTATTGAAAGGCTCCGTATTACTCAACATCATTTAGAATGGTTTTCTCCTTCCACTCCATGTTGATTTATCTATTTAGTACTTAATAAAAAAAAACTTGATAGTTTTTTTGTGCAGTGTTTTTTATGTTGTGTATTTGTGGAAGGCATTAATTATAATAAAATCTACTCTGTATTTTTTTCTTCAGTGTCTAGATTACTGCTGTGCACATAGTATGTAGTTGGTGGTGAAGTTAATCAAAATGCATACTAACCTTATACTTTGGAATAAACTAAATGGACTTCTTTTTCTTTTTCTTTTTTTTTTTGGTGGTACTGGGGTTCCTGGAAGCCCTTCTACCTTCGGGCTATACTCCCAGACCTGTTTTATACTTTTTTTTTTTTTTTTTTAATTTGGAAACAGGGTCTCTTAAGCCAGCTTGGTCTTTAATCTTCTAAACTTTAACAGTTTAATTAGCCTGCACGATTCTTGTTTTATCATTCTTTTGCTACTGCCTTTGAAAACAGCTTAAAAATTTAAAATACTCTTGTATTTTTTATCTCCCTAACATTTTAACAGTTTATTTGATTAGCTAAAATTAATTTACTTACAAGTTTTATGAAGTTTTCAAATATTTATACCATTTTCAGAGCATCATGGTTCTTATACTTGAAATATTACAAATTTCCTTTAATAAGCATTTATTAAAAAAAACTTCACAGTATGCATGGTTACCACATAGGTGATTTTAAAGAATAGAACAATATAGAGTTCTGATATTAATATGGTTGCGTATTTATTATTTATTGCAGTGTCTAGAAGTACCGTAGATTTGTTAAATTTCTTTAAATTGTGTTAGTGATATTTTATAAAATTACCAACTTTTTATCAGTAAACAAAATATGTTTTGATATCTCTTTAATTAGCACTATGATACAGTTTGTTTAAAAAAGAAAACGTATTTTTTTTTCCCTTGTGTCTTGGGGTATTTTCTAATTTTTAAGAATTTCTTAAGTCAGGTGTGGTGGCGCACGCTTGTAATCCCAGCATTCGGGAGGCTGAGACTGGAGGATCGCGGTTTGTGGACAGCCTCAGCTACTTAGTAAGGCCCTCTGCAACTTAGATCCTGTTTCAAAATAAAGAATAAAAAATGGGGCAGAGGGTGTAGCTTGGAGGTCAAATGTCCCTGGGTTCCATCCCTGCAAACAAAAAAGAAAACAAACAAAAATAATTTCTTTTTTATTAAATCCTGTTTATTTTAGGTGTTTATTTATGGTCTGTAGGCCCTTCAGGTCTCAGATACCATTTTATTGTGTCCAAGTGATCCAGACTATTTTCATCATAGTGCTAAGATGTTATTTGCCACTTTTACTTTGCTAACATTTGCACTAATGGTGGTAAATCTTCTGGTCCCTTAAGGTCATGGCATTGCACTATATTAGTCTTATTTTGTTCTTTATTGTCATGCACTTGTAGTTAGAAAAAAGGTAAGAGGCTTGTAATCACAGTTCTTGGGAGACTGAGAAAGGAACATCACAGGTTCAAGGCCAGCCTCAGCTATTTAGTGAGGCCCTCCACAACTTAATGAGACCCTGTTTAAACAATAAAAAATCGGGCTAGGGGTGTAGATTGGAGGTAGATGCCTCAGGGTTCAATCCCCAGTAAACCCCCCCCACACACACACACCCAGTTTTACTTTAATAATATCCTTGAAGAAACAATAAAAATATTAATTTTATAAAAGCTCTACTTTAAAATGAATTGTGAAATAGCAAATTTTTCATATTAGTAGGCGCAATGTATTAAGGAATTCTGCTGCATATAAAATATATTTAGAGGAAAAAGCACTGGTGCTATTTTTTTTTTTTTTTTTTTTTGTGGTACTGGGGTTCCTGGAAGCCCTTCTACCTCCGGGCTACACTCCCAGACCTCTTTTTACATTTTATATTTGGAAACAGGGTCTCCTAAGCCAGCGCGCGCGGCTGGCTTCGAACCTGCGCGATCCTCCTGTCTCTGCCTCCCAAGCATGGGGATTACAAGCGTGCGCCACCACGCCCGGCCACTGGTGCTATATTTTGAGATGTAAGGTGCATTTAGCCACCCCCCCCCCCCCCAATGAAATGTCACTTTTACCGGGAAGCACAACTGATAGACTATGGCTTTTAACTTAGGGTGTGTGGCAGTGGGTCTATCATTTTAATTGACAGTGTCTGTTGCCCGTGATAAAAACTTTGAAGTACACATTTAAACTTTGGAACTTGCAATTGCCTAGGCTTGATAGCTTTCCAATATGTAAAGGCTTTTCTGTTAAAGCCAATAGAGATATAAATGAATATGATTTTATATGATAGCATAATTTCTATATTGGATATATCAATAAATATGGCTTTGAGTGAAGTGTTTGGGAAGGTAGTACTTTATAAATATATCAACGTGTCCTATTAGTAAAATGTTTAAAAATTGTTGATTTTATAATTGGAGAGGGAGAGACTGGATTTATTTCATTAATTAAAGTCAGAAGTTTCACAGCCTAACTGCTAATTTATAAACTTACATATATCTTGCAACCACATTAAAATTGAAAAGAATACATAGAATTTTAGGAAGCAAAACTAGACTGCAGTTGAATAATAAAGTTTTTAAATCTTTTTGTTAATAAACAAGGGTCTTAGTGTCCTGTTGAACTTTATTAAAGGGCAGTTTTACTTATTACTGATACTTACATTAGATATCTTTCTTTCCTCCTCTTTTTTCTCCTTCCCTTTCTTTTTCCTTCCTTCCTTTTTTTGTGTTTGTTTTTTAGGTGGAGTCTTTCATTTTGGATCAGGATGATCTGGAAAATCCAATGCTGGAAACGGCTTCCAAGTTGCTCTTGTCAGGTACTGCTGACGGTGCAGACCTCAGGACAGTAGATCCAGAAACACAGGCTAGACTGGAAGCTCTGTTAGAAGCTGCAGGTATGTCTGGAAACACTAAATGATAAATGTATCTTATTATCTGAAGTTGCACATAAATCTAATAAAACCTGCTATTATAAATGTATGATTTTGTATGTTTAGGATGATACTGTTTAGGATGATACTGGTGATAAGATATAAAGATTTGATTACTTTCTAGAGAATTATATGGAACATTTCATTAACACATTTGAATTTTCATTAGCAGAGTAAATTACACATGCCATAGTTTGCCTTACAAAATAGGATTTCTTACACAGTTGATTTTCATTATTCATGAATTCCTTATTTTTGAATTTGCCTACCTGATGAAAAGTACTTGTAACCCTTAAATCAGTACTGTCTTTCATGGATAGGCAGAGAGCAGCAAAAATTTTTAGTCACCATATGTGCATATTCCTAGTTAAGGTGATCAAGGTGATGCTGTACTTTTTTTTTTTTTTTTTTTGTGGTACTGGAAGCCCTTCTTCCTCCGGGCTACACTCCCAGACCTATTATTTACATTTTCATTTTGGAAACAGGGTCTCCTAAGCCAGCGCGCGCGGCTGGCTTCCAACCTGCGCGATCCTCCTGTCTCTGCCTCCCAAGCGCGGGGATTACAAGCGTGCGCCATCACGCCCGGCTGAACTTTCTTTTAATTCTCATACTATAAGTACACATTCTTTAGCCTTTTGTTTAATGCTACATTTTCCACCTTTTTGTAATTTTTGCTGATGATTTCAGTGTTTAAAATGGCTGCCAAGCATAATGTTGAAGGTACTGTCCAAGTGTTCCTTAGTATGAGAAAGCTGTAATATGCCTTACAGAGAAAAGATGTAGGTTAGGTAAGTTTCACTGAGGCATGAATTACAGTGCTGTTGGCTATGAGTTCAGTGTTAATGAGCAATAAATATATCTTTAAACAGAAATACATATAAAACAAGATTATGGATGTTTATGAAAATGCCGTGACTGAGGCTTATAACTTTGTCCTAGGAAAAATGGTTCAGTATTTACTAATTTGGGGTTTGTATTAACTTGACAGAAGGTAACTATCATGAATTACAATAATTGTATATAATCTCCCCCCACATTTTGGTATAGGCTTTTTTTTTGATATCCTGTAAAATGAACCATATTTTTGTAAAGAAGATTGTATTTCCCCATAAAACAGTGTTTTAATTAGGGATTATATATATGACCAAAGAGTTAGTACCACATACATAATAATTCAGAATCTGTATGATCATTTAAAAAAACATTTATTTTCTTGTTATTAAAAATAGACTTAAATATTCTGTGGACATTAGTTGTTCATGGCTTGAGAACCCTGATACTGTATATATTGCACATGCAATACATGTAAACTGTTATTGCATGTGAAACTGACTTATTAGTGTTCAGTAATTCTTTTCAAAAGATACCTTGTTACACAGGACCTAAATATTTGCCTTACTCATGTTCAAACTTAATTTCTACCCTGGGTAAGGTTCTAGAGTGAGTTCTTAAAACATCTTGACCAAAAGCAGATAAATCTATAGTAAGAATACATGCAAGGTCTTTTAAGCATAGAAGACTGTTTGTATAGAATAGTAGAGACATAATTTAGCTTTTGCCAGAAATTTATCGATGCTATGGAAGTTTATGAGGAAAGAGAATTATGAAATTAGTTGAAATTATGTTAAAAGAGGAATAGGAAATATTTTTTTTCTGATGAAAGAAGATACAGATTGAGAAAATTCTTCTTTAAATGCTTACTATTTAGCCAGAAGTGGTGGTGCACGCTTGTAATCCCCGCGCTTGGGAGGCTGAGACAGAAGGTTCGCACAGGTTCGGAGCCAGCCTCAGCTACTGAGTGAGGGTCTCAGCAACTTAATGAGACCCTGTTTCCAAATAAAATATAAAATGGGTCTGGGAGTATAGCCTGGAGGTAGTAAAGCCCCTGGGTTCCATCCCCAGTACCACCAAAAAGACAAAAATCAAAAAAAGCTTACCATCTAATAGGAGCAGGATGTCTTTTTCTCGCTCCCCAGGGAACAGAACCAGGCCTAAAGATGCTGCAGGGAAGTAGATTACAATTGATAGCTAACTTTTGGAGCAAAGAGTGTCTTTTTATAGGATGCTAGTAGTTGCTTCATTGCTCATTTCTATACTTAGGTTTTTTTCTTTACAGTAACAAGCTAGCTTCCTTTCTCCTTCTCTTCCTTCCTCACTTTTTCACATCTCTCCTTAATTCTTTTGCTTTGTGTTTCTGTTGGAGAGGGGAGGTTGTGAGGGTTGTTACTTGAGGATCGAATCCAGGGGCATTCTACCTCCATGCTGCACCTAAGTCTTTTTTATTTTTTTGCTTTGAAACAAGGTCTTGCTAGGTTGCTGAGAGTCTCTTCATTGCTGAAGCTATCCTTGAAATCTGTGAACTTCCTGTCTCAGCCTCCCATGTAGTGGGATTATGAGTGTGCACCATCATGCCCAGCTTCTCCCCCCTTTTTGATGAAAAGTTTCACACAAAAGCTTAGACACAGTAACATAGTGAGCCTTCTCTGTGTCCCTCATCTGGTTTCAGTAACCATGGTATATGGTCAGTCTTGTTTCATATTTTTTTACTTGTTTCATATTTACCCATTACCACCTAGCTGACATCTTCACCCTTGTTAATTTAAAGGAGATCTAAGCTTTATGTCATTATATATATAAATACTTCAACATAGATCTATAATTTCAAAATTTCTAAGAGAAGTGTAACTGTAAGTACCACTGCACATCTAAAGGAAAAAAAAACAGAAGTTTCCTAATGTCACCAAACATCTTGTCAAGCATTCAGAAATTCTCAGTTATTTCATGTTGTATTTTTGTAGTTGATAGCCTGGGATTAGTAACCAGGCAAGTTTCTTTTCTTTTCTTTTCTTTTCTTTTCTTTTCTTTTCTTTTATTTTCTTTTATTTTATTTTATTTTATGAGGCTGAGGATGGAACCCAGGGGGATTCAACCTCTGAGCTACATTCCCTGCCTTATTACTTTTTATTTTTTATTTTGAAACATGGTCTGACTAAGTTGTAGGGGGCCTCATTAAGCAGCTGAGGCTGTCCGCAAGCCGAGATCCTCAGGTCTCAGCTTCTCGAATGCTGGGATTACAAGTGTGCACCACCACACCCAGCTAAGTTTCACATATTTTAAAATGTAAGTGTTTCTAATCATAACAGTTCTTTGTCCCTATCCCACATTTATTTGTTGAAGAAATGGACATTAGTCCTATTTTATGGATTTTTTTTCATTGTAACTCTGAGCTGTATTTTCTATAGACAAGAATTCAGATCCAGATATTTGACTAATTAAGGTTTATTTTGTTTTGGAGAAGATTAGCCATTTATGGCACTATACATTTTTTCCTTGTCACATAAGAACTGTTGTTTCTCATTTTGTGATGTTGTGATGAGAAAGGATAAATGAGAGGCAAAATATTTGAGTCGTGGGTGAAATGGTTTTCTTACCAATTTTTTTTTCCCCCCCAGTGGAGATTTGTTTCCATCCCCTCCATCCCCCCCCCCCCCAGTACTGGGGTTGAAACTCAGGGACATTCTATCTCCAAGCCACACTCACAGGCCCTATTTTTATTCTTTATTTTGAAACAGTCTCATTCAGTGGCAAAGGGCCTCACTAAGTAGCTGAGGCTGGCCGTGAACCAATATCCTCCTGTCTCAGCCTCCCAAATGCTGGGAGTACAAGCCTACGCCATCACACCTGGCTCTTTAAAATGGAGATTTGTAATTGAAGCCAGGGCTGTTACTACCTCTGAGCTACTTCCTTAGCTCTATTTTATTTATTATTTAGAAATAGGGTCTTGCTAAATTGCTGAAACTGACCTCAAATTGGCAATCCTCTTGTCTCAGCTCTCACTTATTGAGATTATAGGCATACACCCTCACCAGGCTAGAAACTTTGTTATTCTTTGAATCTCTGCCTTCTGTGTCTCTTCTTTCATAAGCTCTTAGGATTGTTTTGGGCCAACCAGGATAATCTGTCTTATTATCAGTTGCACATACAATGTAATATAGGAGTAAAACTTAATCAAATTGTGTCCCAGGGATTGTGAAATATATGTATACCAGGGGTAAGTAAGATTGGGAACATTTTAGAATTTTTGGCAGTGATTAGGCAAAGACCCTCTTAACTGCTTTTAGGTCAGTTACAGCTCTTATTTGCCTTCATAAATACTAGCTTAGATTTTAAAATTTTTTAAATTTTATCAAAGATGGAGTTTGGGTGCATTTTAGTTTTCTTGTAATTATATTCTAAGAGGAAAAGGGAGAAAACCAAAATTTTTTTTTAATTGGTGCATTATATTCATATATCATATTAGGGTAAAAAACTTGTGTGTACATACATGTACACATCACCAATTTAACCCCTACCCAATTCCCACCCCATCCCCTCCCTCTCCCTCCTTCCCTTGCTTGGCTTAGTGGTTGGCTTTGATATGTTTTAGTGCATTGTGTGTTTTAGAGAATTTCCTTCTTACCCCCTTCCATCTCCTCATTTAGGTTGTTCCTATAGGATTTCCTTTTTCTTCTAGAGTTCCTCCTATGACCCGTTTCTCCTTAGCTTTCACATATTAGGGAAAGCATCTGATTTCTTATTTTTTGTGACTGACTAACCTCACTTGACATTATCTCACTTAGCATAATGTCCTCCAGTTCCATCCATTTCCCTGAAAATGATGTAATTGAGTTCTTTTTAATGGCTGAGTAAAATTCCATTGTGTACATATCCCACAGTTTTGTAATCCATTTATGTATTGATGGACATCTAAAACATTGTTGGTGGGATTGCAAATTAGTGCAACCACTTTGGAAAACAGTATGGAGAATCCTTAGAAGACTGGGAACCAATCTACCATTTGACCCACCAATATCACTTCTGTGTATCTACCCAAAAGAAAGGAAACCAAACTACCAAACTAATGCATGTGTATCTATGTCCATAGCTGCACAATTCACCTTAGCCAAATTATGGAACCAGCCAAATATTTACTCCATTAAAATCCGAAATCTAGCCGGGGTGGAGGCAGAGACAGGAGGATCGCTCTGGTTCGCAGCCAGCCTCACTGGCTTAAGAGACCTTGTTTCCAAATACAAATATAAAAATAGGTCTGGGAGTGTAGCCCAGAGGTAGAAGGGTTTCCAGGAACCCCAGTATCACCCCCCCCCCAAAAAAAAATCTGAAATCTAGACTTTAATATATCTTTTATCTTAAATTCTTTGGTTCTACTGTTCAATTAATTGAATGCCAGACTCTGGAAAGAATAATTTGGTTATGTTTCTTTAACCATTGATTAATATCTTAAAACTGGAAAAGCTGGGTATGATGGTGCACACTTGTAAATCTCAGCATTCAGCAGGCTGAGACAGGAGGATCTTGGTTCACGGAGAGCCTCAGATACTTAGTGAGGCCCTTTGCAACCCAGTGAGACCCTGTTTCAAAATAAAGAATAAAAAAATAGGGTTAGGGGTGTGGCTTGGAAGTAGAATGCCCCTGGGTTCCATCTTCAGTACTGCAAACAAGCAAGCAAGCAAACAAACCAACCAACTAAAAAAAAAAAAAAAAAAAAAAAAAAAACTGGATAAGACCAGAGAAAAAGGATTCCTGTATCAGGGATAGCTAGTATAAATAATGACATAAAAGGTTACTATCTATATTTGGGTCACTCCTTAATTATCTTTATACTAAAATTATCATATTTCACTATTCTTAAAGCAGTGACTAGTTTTTGCTGGTTCATATATATATCCTCTTGACTAGGTCTTTATTGTTATCACAGACAAAAATACTTGCTACACAGTTTGATCCTGGTTGGCTGAATATTGGAGCTAAATTTTCTTATATTAAAATCTGTAACCTTGACCCCAGTTCCATAATATATATGGTACACACCTAGAATCTCAATACTTTTGAGGCCAAGATAGGATTGCAGGTTCAAGACCAGCCTCAATATTCTAGCAAGACCCTATTTCAAAGTAAAGTAGGGTGTAGCTCAGAGATAGAATACCTTTGGGTTCAATCTCTAGTACAAAAAAGGGTGATCTATTGAATCTATAATATGACTTTTAATATTCTAGATATTAATGATATAGCTTATATAGTAGTTGTTTTATCTGAACAAAACTTTTTAATTTTTGTGCCTTTTGATAGATAAGAAATTTTGACTGCTCTCAACATTTGGTTATAGCCAAAATCATCTTAGAGACTTCTCAGATTTATTTTTGGCTTTATAAGACAATGTTTGGCATCTCAGTTTTTTTAAGAAAGAAAAGCAAACAAATAAAAATTTGTAATAATAAACTTTAAACACTAACTTATTGTACCATTGCAGTATTATAACATATATTTGTGCAGATAAGCTTATTGGTGCTGAGTTATCTTTTTTGTCTGTTTTAAAACCTATAATAGTGTCTCTTCAACTTTAATTTGCATCTTAATCATTTGGGGATCTTTTAAAAATGTAAATTTTAGGCTATTAAATCTTGAGAACTGAGGTTCTGCATTTTTGACAGGCACCCAAATGATACAGTGCTTTTATTTGTACCATATATTGAGTAACAGTGTTCTATAATATCCATTGTAGTATTACATATAATATTTCTTAATCTTGATCTTGCATAGAACT
The DNA here is from genome assembly GCF_963383645.1 of Muscardinus avellanarius. Taxonomy (NCBI): domain Eukaryota; kingdom Metazoa; phylum Chordata; class Mammalia; order Rodentia; family Gliridae; genus Muscardinus; species Muscardinus avellanarius. Next base: position 80,059,953 of record NC_137791.1, read on the forward strand.
GTTTTTCAAATATGGAACTGCCTAGGCCCTATATTGAGCGTATTGAATTAGATCTGCAGATAAAGGGTAGCTGAGAAACTGTATTTTACAAAGGTGATTCTGATGGGCAGCTTGGATTAAGGACCACCAGGTTATAATAATGGTTAAGAGGCAAGCTAGCTCTGGGAAAGCAATGTGATATTTTGTTATTGTTGCTTACCATTTCTTCTTTTGAATATTTTTTCTTTTGCTACTCTGAAGAATTTTGGGGTTTGGTACTTTTAGATATGATTTTGTTTGTGTAATATGTTGTAGACATAATTTGAAATAAGCGGTACTCATACATAGGTTATCTTTTATATTTAGCATAGATTGTCTTATTAGGCCATTTTTGGTTGCAAGTGATAGCCTAAATAAACATACTTGAGCAAAAGTGGACATTTACCAAAAATATAGGGATGGTGCTGGCACTACTGGCGTCAGTGCATCAAAAATAACTTTTCAGGTTATTTCTTTCTCTATTCTCTATGTTGACTTTATTTTGGACACTCTTTTTCTGTATGTGATGATAAAAGTAGCTAAATAGCTCATGACTCATATTTTACCAATTTAGCAACCTTTGAACATAGGTTCTTCCAAAGACAGGAGAAATGTCTAAGTAAGCACTTCTAGTTGTCCCAGCATAGGCTAAAGACCCGTTTCTTGCACTGGATGGTGATAGAATCACAGACTTATGAGCCACATGGAATAGATAAGAGTTTTAGAAAATTAGAGAAGAGGAATCTCAAAAAAGAATCTAGATAGACTATATATAATTACTGTACCATGTAGAGGTTATTTTTATATATAATATATAGATGTTAAGTAACTTCAATTTTATCCTGTTTTCTCTTTTGGGGTATATTCGTATTGGTGTGAAAATAATACTCTAGGAATAGGCAAATTATCCACGGCTGACGGTAAAGCCTTTGCAGATCCTGAAGTGCTCCGGAGGTTGACATCTTCTGTTAGTTGTGCGTTGGATGAAGCTGCTGCTGCACTTACCCGTATGAGAGCTGAAAGCACAGCAAATGCAGGGCAGTCGGACAAGTAAGTACTTTTTTGCTGTGATTAGTATGAAAACCATTTTTTAAAAAATAAAAATCAGTAACATCGAGTAATTACTGTTTTGCACCTGATACTGCTAATCATTTAATATGTAATCTCCTACTTGTACTCATAAAAACTTTACAAGCCATACATTTTTTTATTCTTATTTTGTAGATGAAAAGTTGGGAGAACTGAGTAATTTGATAAAGATCAAATAGGTGAAAAGTGGGAGAATATCAGTACTTATTTGAAGGCTTACTTCTTACCTACCCATTATATTATAAAAGACCTTTTGCATACTTTTTGTTTCATTTTCCAATTAGTCACGCTATTTTTCAGTTCCTATGCGTAGTTCTGATCATATTAAAGGGCAAAGTTTTATTTGTTTTATGAATCAAATCATGGATCTAGTTCCTGTAATGTCATTGGGAATCCAAGGGACTTTATTTTTGAATTTCATATATTTTTTTTTATATAGTGAGTTAAGGGCTCAGGAAATAGTTTGTGATTTGGTGTTTTGAGGTTTCCTGATGTTGATACAGTAAAAATCAGAATATCAAATACAAATACAGTTTTGGACATATTTATAGAAAAATGGATGTGAACTCCAAGGAAGTGATTAGAAAAGAATTATTAAGAACCTGCTATTAGCCAGGTATGGTGGCGCATACTTGTAACACCAGTACTTGGGGGAGGCTGAGAGAGGAGGATCTCAGGTTCACAGCCAACCTGAGGCCCTCTGCAATTTAGTGAGACAAAAAAATAAAGTAGGGTGAGGAATATAGGCCAAAAGTAGAATGCCCCTGCATTCAATACCCAACACTTAAAAAAAAAAAAAAAAAAAAAAGCTGGGTGTGGTGGCTTACACCTGTAATTCTAGTACTTAGAAGGCCATGACAGGAGGATTGAAGGTTCTAAACCAATATCAGCAATTTAGCAAGGATCTGAGCAACTTATTTAGACCTTGTTTCAAAATAAAAAAATAAAATAAAGTATGACAGGGGTTGGGGAGTGTAGGTCTGAGGTAGAATGACCCCGAGTTCAGTCCTTAGTGACACACACACACACACACACACACACACACACACACTAATAAATAAGCTGGACATGGTGGTACACATCTGTAATCCCAGTGCTTAGGAGGCTGAGGAAGGAGAATCCCAGGATTAAGGCTAGCTTCTGCAACTTGTGTGTGTGTAGAGGGGTGTTGCTTGTACCCAGTACCATGTACCACATACATAAAATCATTAATATGTTATTTTTCCCCCCCTAACAAAAATGATGCTATTTTATGTATTTTAGCAGTTGAAAGATGGGGGAGTGTTATACCTCTATTTTGCTTAACAGTGGAGTTGCATTCTGAAAAATGCATCCTTAGCTGATTTTATTCTTGTATAAACATCACAGAGTATATTTGCCAAACTAAAACAGCCACTACATTTCTAGGTGGTAATCATGGGACCCTGTCAGGAATGCAGACTGTCATTGAGTAGAGAAAATGACAGCGTTTAAGAACTCTCCTTAAAAAACTGTCTTTTTCTAAGAGTGTTTTCATGCAGCTATTAAATTAAGAGTATAAAGAAAGGTTATATAAAATTAACAAGTGTACAGATTTGCTATTTTTCTTAGCTCCTTCAACTAGAAATTTGTGATTTTAGTAATTTACTATTCTCCTATATTTTTTTTCCCTGTGGTTAACTTTGGGTTCTGTTCCTTAGAAATGTTTAATATTATTAGCCTAAAATATTATTGATAACCTCAGATTTTTTTGAATGTGTCTTCTGAGACTGGCAAGAGAAAATGAAAATCAACTTAAGTATATTAAAGATAGTTCAAACAGGAAGTAGAATAGAAAATAAAAAATCATAGACAACTGGGTGTGTTGGCACATGCCTGTAATCCCTGTTCCTGGGAGGCTCAGACAGGAAAGTTGCGGGTTTAAGACCACCCTCAGCAAACTGGTTGAGGCTCTCGGAAATCTAGTGAGACCCTGTTTGAAAATAAAAAGGGGCTGGGGGGTGTAGATGAGAGGTAAAATACTCTGGATTCAGTCCCCTGGAAACCCTCCCTTCCCTATACACACACACAGTCATAAATTATTTAACATTGAAACAATAAAGCACTATTTTGATAATCATTTGTATATTCATCAAAACTTGGGAAATATGATACATCTAAGTACACTGATTGCTATGTGTCAGATTTTGTTTAGTGTGTGTGCCAGATTTAAAATGCTTTTTGCTTAAAGTTCTGAAGTTCAACTCTTGCTAGAGTAATCCTACTGTGAGGTTGTGTTAATGGTGGCATATACATGTGTAAATTGAATAAAAAGTGAAAATGATAGAGAAATGAAGAAATGAGAAATTAATACCTTGAACAAGAAGAAAGGTATTTTTATTTATGAAATATACTATGGAAAGGATTTACTCTAAACTTGCTTAAAAGTTAAAATTACATGTGAGTACTTTCGGTATCCTATGAAGTAAAGAGACAAGCTTGTTAATTAAGTACTGTTTCAGACATTGTTAAGGGGACAATACAATTAATAAGCAAATGAAATAAATAATATGGCAAATGTTGATAAGAGCTGTAGGTAAAAAAGTCAAATGGGGAAGTGGTAAGAATATTTGGGTTGGAAGTCATGTTACAGTTTTAAAATGGGGGGTCAGGGAAGCCCTTAATTAAACATATAATCTTCTCTACAAACACGTGATAATAGGTAAGGTAGTTGCTTCTGGAGAGAAACTGTTTGGACAGAGGGGAGAATAAATGGAAATAACTTAAGGTTGGAGTTTATTTAGCATATTTGATGATAGCAAGAAGGCTACTATGATTACAATAGAAAGAATAAGGGTAAGGAGAGGACATAAAGTCAGAAGGGTAAAAGAGAGTCATAATATTCTGCTACTGGGAAGATCTTGTAAGGATTTCACTTTATACTGTGAGATTTTGAGGATTCTGAGCAGAGGAATGACATGATCTTTTTTTTTTTTTTTTTGGTGGGTCTGGAGATGGAACCCAGGGCCATTCGACCTCTGAGCTACACTCCCTGCCCTATTTTTATTCTTTAATTTTAAATGGTCTCACTAAGTTGCAGAGGGCCTCACTAAGTAGCTGAGGCTGTCTGAACTGCAATCCTCTGGTCTCCGCCTCCTGAATGCTGGGATTACAAGTGTGAGCCACCACTCCCGGCTTCTACTTTTCCTTAAAGTACTTTTTTTATTTTTTTTTTTTTTTAAGCTCTCTTGTTGAAGAAGAGAGTCTGGAGAGCAAAGGTGAAAGCAGAGAGACTAGTTAGGAAGTTTTCCCATAGTTTGGGCTAAAGATGATCTTGAATTTGGTTGGTTACAATGGCAAAGGGAGAGAAAGATTATCCATTGGTGACTGTAACTAAAGAAATAAGGCCATATTTCAAAAGGATGTATGATTTGAGTTATATTTGAAATAAGGAAAATACTAATGAGCATTTATTCAGTTTTAGAGTGAATTTTATCCAGAAGTTAAAGTTATATCTATAGTAATTCTTTTAGGAGATCCAAAGGGCAGAAGCTTTTTTTTAGGGGGGGAAAAGATCCAAAAAAACTCTTCTGTTGCACTTTTTTCTCTTTCCTTGACCTTTACTCCAGCTATTTCTTTGCCTAGATATTTTTGAAACTTCCCCAAAATATAATTATATAAGTAAATAGTTCTTTCAGAAAGATTCTTTATCAGTTATTTATGTCACATGCTCCCATGTTTTCTGTCTGGTTTCTGTTTACTTGATGGATGATTCAGGTCTTTATAAGAAACACATGTTTTTACTCACTTTATGCTTTTTAAAATTAACTCCTATCTCCGGGCGTGGTGGTGCATGCTTGTAATCCCCACGCTTGGGAGGCAGAGACAGGAGGGTCTCGCTGGTTCGAAGCCAGCCTTGCTGGCTTAAGAGACCCTGTTTCCAAATTTAAAAAATATATAAAATAGGTCTGGGAGTGTAACCCGGAGGTTAGAAGGGTTTCCAGGAACCCCAGTACCACACACACACACACACACACACACACACACACACTCAAAATTTTTCTAGTAACAACAAAATAAATATTTATGACTTGTGTTTCTTAAAATTTCTTTATTTTGAAATAGCAAGGGTCACTAAGTATCTGAAGCTGGCTGCGAACCTACGCCTTGCTAAAATTTTTTTTTGGGGGGTAGTACTGGATATGGAACTCAGGGGCATTCTACCTTTGAGCTACACCCCCCAGCTCTATTTTTTATTCTTTATTTTGAAACAGGGTCTCACTGAGTTGCAAAGGGCTTCACTAAGTAGCTGATCCTCCTGTCTCAACCTCCCAAATGCTGGTATTACAAGCATGCACCACCTTGCCCGGCTTAAATAATTTGTATTTTATGTGAAATTTCTGTAATATTTTATCTTAAAACTTTGTTACTTCACTTAAGGTAAATAGATTTTATTCTTTAATTACATAATGGAAATTATTTGATTATGTTGATAATTTTAATTCAGTGATCTTTCTGTAGATTTTTATGTGAGCATAATTTTTAGCTTTCTATTGTGAAATGTTATTTGAAATAACCATTCTTAGTTCTATTCTCAAGAAACAATAATTATGCTGTGTAATTTTTTTATTCTCAATATATTATACTATAATATTCTTTATTCAATAGCCGCAGTTTGGCAGAAGCCTGTTCAGAAGGAGATGTAAATGCTGTGCGGAAGTTACTCATTGAAGGCCGAAGTGTAAATGAGCACACCGAGGAAGGGGAGAGCCTCCTTTGCTTAGCTTGTTCTGCTGGATACTATGAGCTTGCACAGGTTTGTATTATCATAATATAATAGAAAAGTCAATAAACACAAACCTTACCTAATGAAAATGTTGAGATAAATGTTTATTTTATTAATACGTATTATGTGTAAATATATATGTTCAATATTTTTTTTTTTTTAACATGAGGCACTGGGTTCTATTTCCAGTATTGCCAAAGAAGAGTTGTGGTTGGGAGAACATGAAATTATTTTAATATCTTTTAAACTTTATTTTTCTCTTTAGGTTTTGTTGGCAATGCATGCAAATGTGGAAGATAGAGGAATCAAAGGAGACATTACACCTTTAATGGCTGCTGCTAATGGAGGACATGTCAAAATTGTGAAGTTGCTGCTAGCCCATAAAGCTGATGTCAATGCACAGTCTTCAACAGGTCATACATACTTCTTTTTCAGTTTTGCTAACTAGGAGCATTCTTTGGTAATAATCATGTAATATGGAAATGATCTTTAGTGATGCTTTCACAATTCCCTTATTTCTTAGAAATGTTACATGTTTGTGTACTTCTATGTATGGTTAAAGGATATAGAATAAATTTTGAATGAAATGTTTTCCTTTTTTTTAATGAGGGCTAATACTTGGCCATTTGAGCTTTTTTTAGATTAAACATTGATCTAGGTAAATGGACCACTGTCAGTATAGGTGATAGCTCTCTCAAATCCAGGTTTTCTTTTTTTCTGAGAGAACAGAAGAGGAGATGAGGATAATGAAAGGATATTAAATAAAAGATTGGTCCATCATTCTCTACTGTTACTAAACTGTTGCCTGTGGAAAAGAAAGATTTATTAAAACATTATGTCTCATTTGTTCATGACTTTAATTCCCTGCCCAACCTGGGTCTAGATAGAGTGTGTAAAAATTATAAATTATATGAAAATATATTTTGTTATTTTCTCCATGTAAAAATTTCAAAATTTATTATCTTAAATACATTTTATAGTCTACATGAAAATTTTTACTTTATTTAGATGATTTTTCATGTAACATGAGAGATATTGAGATTTTTTTTTGGGGGGGTGGTACTGGGGTTCCTGGAAGCCCTTCTACCTCCGGGCTACACTCCCAGACCTATTTTTACATTTTTTATTTGGGAACCTGCATGATCCTTCTGTCTCTGCCTCCCAAGTGCGGGGATTACAAGCATGCGTCATCATGCCCGGTGAGAAAGTTTTTGAAATCAGTTTTAATTTTAATCACTAGTTTTTTAAGTTGCAGTAAAAACAAATTTATATAATGAAGGAATGGTATAAGACATATAAAATGAATATTTTAGATGTATAATTATTAATATTTATTAAAATAATGTTTAAATTATTTTTATGGTTATAGTTAAAGGTAGTAACTTGTGTTTCATTCGAAAGGAAAAGTTAGTTTTAAGGCAGAATGTTCAGTTACTTTGCTGCTTGGTAGTCCTGATGAGTAGGAATCCCACATGTGTTTGACTCGTTTTAAATAGAAAAATAGAATTAGGGATTTGGTTACAAGAGCATAAAATGATGTAAGGAAAGGAATTATATACAAGTCTGTTGTTTAATATTTATTATGGATATAGTTTTCGTAATGTACATTAGATGTTTTGTTTTAGTGTTCTGTGCTAATGTGTTTTTGTTTTTCTTCAATAAAACAGGCAATACAGCACTTACATATGCTTGTGCTGGAGGCTATGTAGATGTTGTCAAGGTGCTCTTGGAATCCGGTGCTAGTATTGAGGACCATAATGAAAATGGTCATACTCCTCTTATGGAAGCTGGAAGTGCTGGACACGTGGAAGTAGCCAGATTGCTGCTAGAAAATGGGGCTGGCATTAATACGCATTCCAATGAATTTAAAGAGAGTGCACTTACATTAGCTTGTTACAAAGGTACAGTATTAACCCTTTTAAAAATGTAATTATTAAACATGAAATTACAGTTATTTTGTATAACTTAGTTTTTAAACCAACTGTAAAAATAATAGTGATATATACTATTCAGTTTTTGTGTGTGTGATACTGGGGATGGAACCCAAGGGCATTCTAATTTTGATCTACAGCCCAGCCCTAGTTTTTCTTCTTTATTTTGGAACTGGGTCTCACTGAGTTGCAAAGGACCTCACTAAGTAGCTGAGGCTATCTTTGAACTGTGATCCTCTTTTCTCAGCCTCCCAAATGCTGGGATTACAGTTACTTAGTATTTTATACATAGTATTTTAAAGTAAGGACTCAAAATTATAAATATGAACAAAAATGATTTGTTCCAGTTGTTTTTGCTTTTTAATTTTTTTTTTTTCAGTAATGGGAATTAAACTCAGGAGCATTCTATCTCTGAGCCACACTCCCAGCCCTAATTTTTATTCTTTATTTTGAAACAAGTTCTCACTAGGTTGTTGAAGTCCTCACGAAGTAGCTGAGGATGGCCATGAACCTTCGATCATTTTGTCTCAGCCTCCCAAATACTAGGATTACAAGTGTGGGCCACCCTGACTGGCATTTTTCAGTTGTTTTATTAGAAACAGGAACTTGGATTTTAACTTCAACTGTAATTTATGATGGTTTTCTATGTTGGAAATATTTTACCTCGTTAAAAGAGGATACATGATAATTTAAATGCAAACCAGCCTGAAAATTTTGGTAATACAGACACGGTACGCTCTTTTGGGTGGGCCAGACAATTACCTGAAAAAATGCTTGGTTTGCAAAAATGTTTTATATTTTTGGATTATTTTTCATTTTTTATTTTTTATTTTATTTTATTTTATTTTTGTGGTACTGGAGATGGAACCCTTCTACCTCTGGGCTACACTCCCAGACGTATTTTTTAAAATATTTTTTTATTTGTAAACAGGGTCTCTTAAGCCAGCAAGGCTGGCTTTGAACCTGCGTGATCCTTCTGTCTCCGCCTCCCAAATGTGGGGATTACAAGCTTGTGCCACCACACCCAGCTATATTTCTGTATTTTTAAAAGAGTAATTTTCAGATGCCACATTGTGTGATCAATAAGTTGCTTTAAGGGTTTTTTTCTTTTGTTTTTTTAATTTTATAGATCGTTAAAAAAATAAAGGAGGCATACAATTTTGTGTCTGTATCAATTGTTCCTAAAGTGGGCAATACTGCCCCCCCTTGGGGCACTGAAAATATATGTTCATAAAAGAATGCAATTTGCCCCTGCAGCTTTTTGTTTGCTTAAACAGAGTAGATTTCCACAAAAGAATGGGACTGAGTAATAAAAAAAAAAATTAAAAGGGGGAGAGAAGCCAAATAAATTTGGGAGACTGGTATACATTCATTTCATTGTTACATACTGCAGCTGAACCATATTTCTGTCCTCAGTTAACTGGTACATTCTTGTCCTTGATGTAACAAGAAAAAGCTGTGGGAAGACCAGATACAGAATTTAGGGAGGTGCTCACTCTCAAAGACTGACCCTCCATTCGTACTCCTATGAGTGCCTTCTTAAATTTTGTACCCTAGTCTTTGAATTGCTCAGTCTAATCTTGTCCCTGATGTTGTTCTGTTTTATTCTATTTAAGAGTGGGTAAGTTTAAGTGTCTATTGGAATAATTTCTCTTAAAACCTAAGAAAACAATGCTTAGATACATAAATGACTCAAATTTAAGTTACATTTGAAAAGTAGCTTTATTTACTTAATAAACTTTTGATTATCTGATATTAACACATTGTTGGCTGGGGAACACAGCTGATATCCTTACTTGCCCAGCCTTGTTGGTAATTAGGAAAAGCCTGGTCTTTGTTAGGGAGGAGAGGAGATAAGGCTTGGGGCAGGCTGATTGGGTGGATCTCTCCCCTTTTCACAAACACTTTTCAACTCAGAACTGGGTGCATTTCACTACTGAGTCCCAGCTGGCCAGAGAGCCCTGAGATAGGGCTACGTGTAACTCCTCTTGACTCTATCCTACCTTTGTAGCCCCACTCTGCTTTCCAAGAGTAACAGCTCAAGGTGGGGCTTGCATGCTTTAATTAGAAGCTGGATAAAGAACTGAGCTGGTGCGGTGGTGAACATCTTTCCAGCTTCCAGGAATCCATGAGGCCCTTTCCTTCCTCATTTTTGGTGATGTGTTTTAGGATACAGATTGATAAGGAGACAGGGAAGGGATCAAACTCAGGCTGACACCCAGAATCTTTGTGGGGGGTGGGGGGAGAATAACAGACTTTCCGGAAAGGGAGGTATAGGTAGTCAGAAGTAAAGATGTGGCAGATACTACACTTGCAGAGGTAAGTCTTGTTTTAACTGTTTACCTTTATTCCACTCTATTTATTCTTCCCTCTTTCCAGTTGATTATAAAATCACTATCGTTCTTTTCAAATAAAGGAGTGATGTCATTTTCTATCATTCCTTGCATAGTATTTGAGTTTCTTTTAGAATATCATCAGCATTCTGCTTTTTAACCATTCGAGGTATCTGTATTGTATGGTTTATTTGAAATTCTATGCGTGTGTGTGTGTTTATATCTGAATAAATGTAAATTAAGTGGACTTGTTTTCAAGAATATATAGGCAGGCCCCAATTTATAAGATTATTATTAAAACATTTGTGACTTACTAAAATTTAAAACATATTCTCATAGAAATAGTTTGAATGATTACTATCACAGTCATAGAAGATAATTTATTCCATAGTGCAAATGGGTGTGGTTGCACACACCTGTAATCCCAGTGTTTAGGAGACTGAGACAGGAGGATCACAGGTGTGAGGCCAACCTCAGCAGTGTAGTGAGACTCTTAGCAACCTAGTGAGACTTTTTTTTTCCCCCTCAGAACAAAACATTTTAAAAGACTGGAGAGTGTAGCTCAGAGATAAAATGCCCTTGGGTTCAACCCCTGGTAAGCCCTTCCTCTCTCACACCCACTCAAAGTTATACAGAGTATATTCTGGATGTTGAAAAACAGCAACTTTATTCACCTGCAGCAGGGATTCTGGTAACAACAGTTTCTAGGACAAGAGGATAAGCAGTAGAATAGCATGATCATAATTTTTGTTAGGAAGTTGAGAGTGGCTTATAGATGGCATTAGCACTCTTAGAAATTTAGTAGAATGGGCCGGGCGTGGTGGCGCACGCTTGTAATCCCCGCGCTTGGGAGGCAGAGACAGGAGGATCGCGTAGGTTCGAAGCCAGACTTGTGCGCTGGCTTAGGAGACCCTGTTTCCAAATAAAAATGTAAAAATAGGTCTGGGAGTGTAGCCCGGAGGTAGAAGGGCTTCCAGGAACCCCAGTACCACCAAAAAAAAAAAAAAGAAAGAAATTAGTAGAATGAATTAAATATATCGAAATATCATATTTATTTATTTAGTGGAACTGGGGATTGACGCCAGAGGCATTCTACCTCTGGGCTATACCTGCATCCTGTTTTATTTATAGAGGGCCTCATTACGTTGCTGAGGCTGACTGGGAACTTGTGATCCTCCTGTCTCAACCTCTCGAGTATTAGAAATAGAGGCACGCACCACTACACCCAACTAAAATATTTTTACAGGAAATATAAGTAACCCTACACATTTTTCCTTTAGGACACCTAGAGATGGTGCGGTTTCTTTTGGAAGCAGGCGCAGATCAAGAGCATAAAACAGATGAAATGCACACTGCTCTAATGGAAGCTTGCATGGTAAAACTGGTTAAAATATACACTTGAAATATATTTATGTACTAGATTCGGAAAGACAGAGTTAGTGGACAGTAAGCTCCTTTTCCTTGGGTGCAAAAATCATTTTTTTTTTATTGTGGAATATAATTTCAGCTATCTGAATTAGTAGTAGTTTTCAGAGCTTTTAACATCTGTTTATCACTTTTTGAGGCTTCATTGTATCACTTGCATTTTCTTTGCCTCAAATAATTTTATACTGGCTTTCTGGTTGGCACAAAAGTGGTTTTTTTAAAGCTTGATAAGTGATAATACTAGGTATATTATGTACCTCAAACTAATTAAAAAAAACTCTTTAAAAGCAGAGTATTATAATTATTTTACATAATTTCCCCTTGTCTTGATCTTCTCTAAGCCATGTATTCTTTTTTTAAGAATTGGTTTTAGTTTTCATACTTGGGAATGGGTTTATGACAATAAGAAGACAGTACAGATCATAGATTTAAGAGAATGACATACCAAAGGTAAAGACACAAAGTGAATTTGAAGTGTCTTGTCTTAACTGCCTACCCAAGGATGATTGTTAAAATGATGTTGTTTTATTTATTGAATTTTTAAATATTAGGTAGCTATTAATATTTTATTGTATAGTTATCCTTATTGTCACCCCAGTGTTGAGAACAAGTAAAATATTTTTTCAAAGTTTTAAGAGTTCCTCATCTATAAAAGAAGATAATATTTTTCTCTGGGATGGTTTTGTGGATTAAATGAAGTTTAATGTGAAAAACAAATCAATACTATTAACAATTCCAGCCATTCCCTATGATAAGGATGATTTAATCATTATTTCTATCCTCCACTAAAGAGAAAAAACTATAGATTAAAAAATTAAAGTGGAATATTTAATGCATTCTATTTAGCTTGCGCTGGGAGAAAATGGTATAAGTAAATGGAAGATACTAGTAGAGGTAAGACATTTGGCCTTGCTAAAAATCAAGGTTTTTTCAACAGAAATGTGAAGTTGACTTTGTAATCAGGAGACTCAGAGCTAAAAAAGCTCCCTAAATTACTATGGGTAATAAGCCAGTAAGAGTTGTCAATTTGACAAGTACAGAGTCAAAATGGGCAAAACATGTTTCAAAGAAGAAATTTCTGATACATTGGGGGAGGGGCAAATGCATTGAAGGAAAAGACATTCTTAAAGATGGCTAGTAGTGAAGCGCACTATGGGAAAGAGATCAAGAAAGGAGAAAAAAGATGATGGTAACTTTAAAGATTTTTTTTAATGATGCTGATTTAGTTTCTTAATTGCATTGTGATTAGGATGGCCATGTTGAAGTGGCAAGGTTACTTCTTGACAGTGGTGCCCAAGTGAACATGCCTGCAGATTCATTTGAGTCACCCCTGACTTTGGCTGCATGTGGTGGACATGTGGAACTTGCAGCTTTACTTATTGAAAGAGGAGCTAGCCTGGAAGAGGTCAATGATGAAGGTTATACACCTTTGATGGAAGCAGCTCGTGAAGGACATGAAGAAATGGTGGCATTACTTCTAGGACAAGGTAACTAGATCAGCCAAAGCCCTAAATCATAAAAGTGAAAATATAAGAATATAATTTTATAAAATGGAATTTTACTATTTCACCTTTTTCTTAGTAGATTTGCAATGAGGTATTGTTACCCAAACTTGTAATAAAAGCATTTGATGTAAATAATAGCTCTCATACTATGTTAAATAAACTCAGACAGACTAATTTAGTATACAGCTTTCAGAGTCATCTGTTATGTGAATAGAACAACCAGAGTGGAGTTGAATTAGGCTTGTGGGCTAGGAAATATGAGATTCAACATGGTTCAAATTATTGTGTTGAGGGAATTCTTTGGGGTCACACTTATTAGTAAGTATGTAATAGAAGTAGTGTTGCATAAAACAGTATGGAACTCCTGTCATAGGACTAACTCAATGAAAATGAAAGAATACACATCTGAAGCTGCCAAGGAGCTCAGGACATAAAATACTTCTCTTTGGGGAATAGTGAAACAGTTTGTTAAAATAATCTTAGAAGTAACCTCCATCTCTGTAGCCTGATTTAATTATTTTTTTTTTTACTAGTAGTAAAGTTTATTTTACCTTGTATATTAAAATCTTTATGAGTTTAAGAATAATGATATTTGAAAACAAAACTTGTTTTTATTTAGAAGTAATGCTCGAATTTTAAGTCTGGTTTGGAGCAGATTTCTTTAGGTTTGAATTACAACACCACTGCCTCCAGTAGGCATTTTTCCAACCCTCTGTGCCTCAGTTTTCTCAACTGTGAGGTTAGTGAGTGAGTGAGTGAGTGAGTGAGTGAGTGAGTGAGAGAGAATATATGTGTGTGTATATATGTATGTGTTTATACATGTATGTATATATTTCTATGACAAACTTAGCGCTGTCATATAGTACCTGTTTAATGTTACCTGTGTTCATGGTGATAGTAGTGATGATGGTAATTTGTCGTGCCCTTAGGTAAGTTAATTAAACTCAATTTCCTTAGTTGTAAAATGGAGCTAGTGTAAATGATTTGCAAAGTCCTTTGAATATGGCCTGCCTGACAAATAAGTGCTTACTAAATGTTAGCCACTGTTACCATCAATGTCTTCATCAATTTTGAATTCTTATAAGAAGAGGATACAGGTTATATTTCAGAATACTTTCATCATATGACTTGTGCCTTCTGGCTGAATAAAAACCATTCTTGCTGTGTTTATTAAATACGGATTTGTAGATAAGGTTTTAGTAGTGTTTTTTACTTTTAAGTTCCTCAGAAATGATGGAGAAGTACTTTCTTACTGAGTATAGTAATATACATGTTTACTTAGGAGATAGAGTTGTTAGGAAACAGTCAAGTTATGCTTATGTCTGGAATGAGTTAATGAATTTCTTTAATTAGAATCTTTATTTTAGGAGCAAATATCAATGCACAGACAGAAGAAACTCAAGAAACTGCCTTGACTCTGGCTTGCTGTGGAGGTTTTCTGGAAGTGGCAGACTTTCTAATTAAGGCAGGAGCTGATATCGAATTAGGGTGTTCTACGCCTTTAATGGAAGCTGCTCAAGAGGGTCATTTGGAGTTAGTTAAATACTTGCTAGCTGCAGGTAGGTGTTTTTGTGTTTGGGCAAAGTTTTATTTAAGTAAAAAGAAAGCAAACATTTTTATGGTGTAATGATACACTGAAGATGTGTTGGGAAAAATGTGTGATATACTTGTAAATTACAAAATTATGTGTTCTGAGTAATTTACCTGTCAGAAAAAGTATCTACAGCTTTAATTTCAAGCAGTTTTATGTGTAATCCCCTCCCCCATATCTAACAATACTGGGGATTGAACCTAGGACCCTGTGCATACTAAGTCAAACAAATCTACTTATATTAAATTCCAACCAATTTTTTTGTTTTGTTTTGTTTTCTTGTTTTGAGACAGAATTTCACTAAATCACTCAGGTTGGCCTCAAACCTGCAATCCTCCTGAGCAGCTGGGATTACCTTAATTTTTGCTCTTAAAGATGTTACCAACATTTTTTAGAAATGGATGTTAATTTACTTAATTTGAGAAGTTAGGGGTTATCTAGGAGAAAATTTTTGTTCATTTCTATCTTAAATTCCCTAATAAGTATGTTTTGTTAACACTGCTTCAGGAGCTAATGTACATGCAACAACAGCAACAGGAGATACAGCACTAACATACGCCTGTGAAAATGGTCATACTGATGTAGCAGATGTCTTACTTCAGGCAGGAGCAGATCTGGTAAGCTAAGTCACTCTTTTAAAGCTTATTATTTAAAGATAACACACGAGGTTAATTCAAAACTATGGAGAATTTTTTAAAAATCTTCCAGTTTTACATTTTTGCTATCCTTTGTCTCATATAATCAATTTTTTATACTGTTAAGTCTCTTATTTTCTTGGTTAGTAGAACTGTCCAATCCACTCTATCTTATCTGCCATAGATAAAGGAATACTACATTTCTAATATTTAGAAGGATAGGTGTGGTAATGTTGTGGAAAAAGAGATATTCTAACTGAACAAAACTAGTGTGAATATAACCTGAGAAGTAGGATAGCATAAAGCACTTAAATATGGGGAAAGTAGGTACTCTTTCAGTTTAGTCTATGGGGGAGTAGAAGTAAGATAACAAAAAGGTTTTGGTTAAAATGTAAGCACATTTCCATGGAGTTGAGTTTATGAGATTAAAACAAATATGTTTTTCTATAAGAGCTCATAATGTGTGACAAATTCATGTACAAGCATATATATATTTATTTATTCAACAAATACTTTTAAAAACTTAATGAATTTCTCTTTTCTCATTTGTGTGAAGGGAGGACTGAATTAGATTATTCTTGTACCTTTTTTAATTATACATGTTTGGTATAACCCTTGATGCACTTATTATACAGGTAGTTAGTTTTGTATATATGTCTCCCATGCTAGAGTTTGAACATTTTTAATTTGAAATGATATTTTCTGAGTTTACCGTAATGGCTGTAATATATACAGAATTGCTTTGTTAATAACAGTAAAAACAAACTAAAAAATGGTTTAAGAGAAAAGCCAACAATGTTTCATCATTTACGGGGGGTTTTTGTTTATATATATATAGTGTGTATGTATGTATGTACACACACAGACACATGTTTCTGGGGATTGAACTCTAGTGGTGGTTTATTTCTGAGCTACACTCCCAGCCCTATTTTATTTTTATTTTTAGACATGGTATTACCAAGTTTCTGAGGTACTTGCTAAGTTGCTAGGGCTGACCTGTGATCCTTCTGTCTGTCTCAGCCTATCAAATACTGGCATTGAAGGAATTTTGGACCACACCTGTAGGCTTCTCAGTTGCTCAGCAATCACAATATATTAGTCTTTTAATGGATTCTCCTGAAAGCTCTAGTAACATCTTATACTTGATGGTTTTAGAAGTAAATTACCACAAACCCTTTTTTCCTATTTCTTTTTTAAAATTTATTCTTTTTTTATTTTGCAATACTAGGGATTGAACCCAGGGGCATTCTTCCTCTGAGGTACACCCCTAGCCTTATTTTTTATTCTTTATTTTGAAACATGATCTCACTAAATAGCTGAGACTGGCCATGAACCAGTGATCCTTCTATCTCAGCCTCCCAAGTACTGGGATTACAGAGGAGCGCCATGACGCCCAGCTACTACTAACCCTTTTACTTTTCTGTAAAGCAAATAAAATAAAGCTGGGTGTGGCGGTGTACACTTGTAATCTTAGTACTTGGGAGGCTGAGACAGGAGGATTACAGGTTTGAGGCCAGCCTCAGCTACTTCTTGAGGCCCTCTGCAATTTAGTGAGAGCCTGTTTAAAAATAAATGAAGAATAGGGCTTAGGGCGTAGCTAAGAGGTAGAATTCCCTGGGTTAAATCCCCAGTGACACATATAGAGAGAGAGAGGGAGAGGGAGAGGAAGGGAGAGGGAGGGAGAGGGGAAGAAAGAAATGAAGAAAGAAAGAAAAAGAAAGAAAGGAAGGAAGGAGAGATAATAAGTCTATAAAGAGAAAGAAATGATTTAATTATAGAACTTCCTGGAGACATAGTATACAAAGTAATGAAAGGAATATCAGTTGAAGTGCATGATAATGTTGCTCATCTGGGTATTTGCATAGGGCTGTGCTAGAATGCTACACACTGTTCAAGTTCTACAGTCCTTTTTATAGAGAGAGGAAGAGAAATTACCAGATGGATTTTGATAAGGGTGTCACCATCTAATGACTTTCATTGTAGTTCTTTTTTAAGACAGGTTCTCACTATATTGATCTCTCAGTTTTGCTTTTGCCTCCCACATAGCTGAGATTACAAGCACACGACACCACACCACACTACTCCAATTCTTAAATTATTTTACATAAGGCATGGGACCTTTTTTTAGGTTTTTTTAAATTTAAAAATGTTGCTTAATTTGTCTCAAAGCATGATATTTAATATATTTACATACAGAAGTTGGCTCATTTTTTTTCTTTCTGATTTGTCATGAAAAAGAATAATTGTTCACTCGTGACTAATGTCAATTAAATCTGTATTTTTTTTTTAATGCAGGAGCATGAATCTGAGGGTGGAAGAACTCCTTTAATGAAAGCTGCAAGAGCTGGTCACGTTTGTACTGTTCAGTTCTTAATTAGTAAAGGTAAGTTTATATAAAGCGCTTGTTTTCCCCAAAGATGTCTGCCTGTACCCTGAGGTGTTTAGAGATTGAGAGCCACAGAGCTTTTTTGAAGTATAATATGTAGGAGGGATGCTGTTTACATTTCATGAGTGGATAATTAATCAGTATCGTGCAATACACAGAATTGTTCAGTCTATAAAGAATTGTCATGCCAAGTAGCACCCCTGTTGCAAATTTAAGGAAACATCGCTCTGTAAAACTTTGAAGGTGTAGAAAACTGAAGTGTTTTCTGTTCACATAATTATCTTGAAACATAGATTTTTTTGTTTCTGCCACTGACAACTTGTGACAAATCACTGTCTTAGTTATTATTTTCTTGGGTACAGGTTTTCTTCTTTACAAACTTTAGGGAGATGGCAATAAATATAGCGCAGAAAATTGTTCAAAGTTTAAGTGTTGTAGAATGCATATGGACTTTAATTCATGGTCAGTAATTCTAGTTTGGATACCAAAGGTCTGTTGACCAAACTAGTTTATTATTGCTTCCTTTACATTATTTCTTAGGTGTTTACTAATATATGCACTAGTTAAAATAGTTTTTCTTATGCTTAGGTAATTAAAGATCTTACTTTTGAATCCACATTTAAAACAAAAGGACTATATGGCCATATAAAATCTAAAAAGGCAATATATACCATTTTTTCTTATCAAAATATTAAAAGAATTCACAAATCTTAATTGTTTATAGGTAAAAAAAATTACATAAATTACTGGTCAATTATTTTAAATGTGTTTTGAGCTCACATTTTTTATGTATATTTATTTTTCAACATTAGAATTATGGACTTAAATACTATTCCTTCTCTTTGGTTGAGTTGAATTAATTTGATTCTAGTTTCTTCTATTTTATTTCCATATACCACATTATCTAGAACAGTAATCCAGCTGTATAGGTAGATTTATATTTTTGGGGGAAGTATACCTTTTTCATTCTCAGGTATTTTCTAATAATAAAAAAATAACTCCTACTTTCTATTCTTTGTTAGTTCTTGACATATTTAGCCTATAGAGGGCAATGTAGTTTAATTTGGTGTACAGTCATCTTTTCTGCTGAAGAACTTAAAATGTAAATTCAATTTTTAATACAGTGATTCCATTTGATATAATAGATATTTTAATTATCGCTTATTGGTACATACTCAAATATTTATGAAATTATATCATATTTGTCTGGGATTTGCTTTAGAATAATTCAAGATGGGAGAGGAGAATTGATATGGGTTTATATGACACAAGATTGGCCATGTGTTTATAACCCTTGAAGCTGGGTAATGGGTATGTGGGGCTTCATTATACTATTTTCTCTATTCTTTATGACTTTTAAATTTGCCATATTTTAAGAAAAAGAAAAACTCTACTAATGTGCTTTTTCGTGTCTTATCTGTTTTAGGAGCGAATGTGAATAGAACCACAGCTAATAATGACCATACTGTACTATCGCTGGCTTGTGCAGGGGGTCATCTGGCAGTGGTGGAACTACTTCTGGCTCATGGGGCAGACCCTACCCATCGTTTAAAAGTATGTAACTCAAATAGTTCAGGCAGTATTGTGAATTAATTCTTCATTCTTGAAATCACAGAATATCATGTGTAAATTGTATTTATAATGGCATTTTAAGTATTAGTTTTCTTCTGTCTTATTAGAGGTAAGTGTTCTTTACCAAATCTCTTCTAATGTATCTGGGACTAACTTCTTTTTTTCCCCTCCTCCTGCTCTATTTATTCTTTTAGGATGGCTCAACTATGTTGATAGAAGCAGCAAAAGGTGGCCATACAAGTGTTGTTTGCTATCTTTTGGACTATCCTAATAATTTACTTTCAGCCCCTCCACCAGATGTCACTCAGTTAACGCCTCCATCCCATGATTTAAACAGGGTAAGATTCAAAACTAAAACATTTTATGTTATTTCTTCTTTATCTTCTTTTCCTTATAGTTTTACTTTAAACTAGATTGGTTATTTTTGTTAGAATACATAATTCTCTTTATATATATTTTATGGTTAATGAATATCTTGGTATAATGCTCAGATTTTAGATTGATATACTTCACATTTTTTTGAGTGCCAGAATAACACTTTGAGCTCAAAAGCCTTTTAGTAAAATGTCAAAGGGACAGTGTTTGTAGCTTGAGGGTAGAATAGGAGTCAATCCCCAATACGCCTCCCACGCAGCAAAAAATGTCAAAGAAAATAATTAGATTTCGACATATTTTAAGTAAATATGCCATTGTCTGAAATGGCATGTTAAATTTTTTTAATTAAGTCTCTCTGACTTATTCTGTTAGCATGTTATATAATGAATTTTATAAGAAAAGGAGAAATAATCAATTTAGTGTCCCTTGTCCTTAGGCACCTCGTGTACCGGTTCAAGCACTGCCCATGGTCGTCCCACCTCAGGAGCCTGACAAACCACCTGCCAATGTTGCCACTACTCTTCCCATCAGGAATAAAGGTCAGTTATACTTCTAAAGACTATTCTTACATGTTGTCTATTTGACAGTAAGATTTCCAAAATACTAGCCATTTAAATTTTTTTTCATAAAAAGGTATTTTTACTAAGTTGGAATAAGGATTTTTTATTATTGAAGAAATCATGTTACTGAGAGAGTAGATAGTTAATAGCACTAATCTGTGCTACAATTAGAAGTATTAGGAAGAGAAATTCAAATACTTATTTTTAGTGGAATTCTAACTATCCATGATTTTCTCTAATAACTAGTAATTTTTAATTCGTGTAAAATGTTAAGCTGGGTATAGTTGGGTGAAACTTTTATAAATTATTTAAAATATTTGTAGGGATATAAGACATAAAGATTTAACAAGTTGGATCGAATATTAAAATTTAAAGTAACGGTTTAATTTAGATTTTTATAACTGGAATACCTTTTCTCAACCTATAATTCAGAGTTACTTCAGATATACTTATTTCTCTAGAATTCTGAGGTCCATATTTGACTTGTGGATGTTCTTAAGTAATCATGCATGTTCTTAAGTTATGTCCCCAAAGTGATGTCACACCCATCAGTTTTTCTTTTTAAAAGTTTTATATGAAGAACCAGTACAGTTTTCCTTTTTTGGTTTTGGCTACCAATATTCTTTTTCATCAACAATGCTAAGTATTTTCACCAGCTCTTTTCAATCACTACTACCAACCTAGAGCCTTTGCACCTTTTTCAATTGGTTGCTAAACCTGTAGCCAGATCAGTCTATTCACCTGGCTGTCAGAAGATACAGTGGATGACGTAGTCCAGCATCTTTTCTTCCAGGGAAACTGAATCCCAGTTCTCTACTAGCCAGGTAGCTGTGTGAATATGTGAATTTGTGTCTTGCCTTTATCACTCTTGAAGATAATAGGCCCCAACAAGGAAAAATATTTTAGTTGGATTTTAATTTCTTGTTCTCAGTGGTTTGGACACTCTTTGTATGTATGTGTGTGTGTGTTTAAAAGGCACAGAGTATTAAATGTGAAAAAAACTTGACTTAGAGATGTAAGTTTTCTCTGCACCTTAATAATTTAGCATTATTTTTCTGTTCTTATGATCAGTTTTTACATGACGATATGAAATGTCTACACATATCCTTAGGTTTTACTTTATTTGTACCACTTAGATACCACAAACTTGCATCCCTCTATTGTCTAATTTTAACCTTGTGATGTTTTTAAATTTAAAATTAATTTTCAACAAGTACTCTTTGCACATAAAATACATACATTTTATATTTATGATAAAGAAGGTGGATTTGCTTTTAACTCCTTAAACATACATTTTCACCTTCTGATATAATAACGTGGTGCATAACTGTTGGCACTAAACCTCCCAACAGTAACTCTGTAATGAGGATGCCATTCATGTGCACTTCTGAGGGGGTTTCTTTTTCACACAGCTGCTTCTAAACAAAAGTCCAGCAGCCATTTGCCAGCAAACAGCCAGGATGTACAGGGTTACATCACCAATCAGTCTCCAGAGAGCATTGTAGAAGAGGCTCAGGGAAAGTTAACAGAACTGGAACAGAGGATAAAAGAAGCCATAGAAAAGAATGCACAGCTGCAGTCCTTGGAACTGGCTCATGCTGACCAACTTACCAAGGAGAAGATTGAGGAGCTGAACAAAACAAGAGAGGAACAAATTCAGAAGAAACAAAAGATTTTGGAGGAACTACAGAAAGTAGAACGAGAGTTACAGCTCAAAACTCAGCAGCAGCTTAAAAAGCAGTATCTAGAGGTTAAAGCTCAAAGAATCCAACTTCAGCAGCAACAGCAACAGTCTTGCCAACACCTGGGACTACTAACTCCAGTTGGGGTTGGAGAACAGCTTTCGGAGGGAGACTATGCACGGTTGCAGCAAGTGGATCCTGTTTTGCTTAAAGATGAACCCCAGCAGACTGCTGCTCAGATGGGTTTTGCTCCAATCCAACCTCTGGCGATGCCGCAAGCTTTGCCTCTGGCGGCAGGTCCCCTGCCTCCAGGGTCCATCGCAAATCTTACTGAACTGCAAGGAGTGATAGTTGGACAGCCAGTACTGGGCCAAGCACAGTTGGCAGGGCTGGGGCAAGGAATTCTGACAGAAACACAACAAGGGTTAATGGTAGCCAGCCCTGCTCAGACCCTCAATGACACGCTGGATGACATCATGGCAGGTGGGTTTATATTGTTATGAGCAGGTATCAAATATGATTTGCTTTAGGCGAGTAAGAGTGTGCCAGAATTTTTTACCATTTACCAACTTGAAAACTATTTTTGGACTCTTGACCCATGTATATCTTTAGAAATACTAGTTTACTAGTTCAATCTCAGAAGTTTTCAGATGGATACAGGGCAAATTAAAGATTAGTACATTCAATACAAATGACTGAAGCTTTCTGGCTTAGCTGAGTAGCCTGAGAATTTAGATTTTTCAGTAGTGGGGTTGATATTTGATTTTTTTCTCCTCCCACCCCCCTTTTAAGTTCAAAATACCGAGATTGAATTTTGGTCTTTTTGCTTCTGTATTATCACAAATAAAATGGAAAATTGATAGAAGTTGAAGTCTCAAACTAGTAGGACATATCAGGAAGCTTATTTGTGAACAAATATACTTTATATTTTAATGTACCAGACTTCAAACCTGATGGATATTTAAAAGAAAAAAAGCAAAACAAAGTTAAGCACCTTTGCAACATTAATAAGGTTTGATTATATTGTATGTCAGTGATTTTATTCCTTGTGAATGTTATGTTTAGTTTCTAACTGTATTATGGGAAGATGTGATCCCCTGACAGTATCACAAAATTGTATATTTTTAAATTTGTTGCAGAGAAATTTTATTCCATTATAATTAGTTTCCTTGGCAAGAAAGTAGTACTTTAGAAGGTTGTTTTAGTGTTTCTTGCTTTGGTTCTTATTGGTACAAAATAGGTCTTCCCATTGTGATTTCTGTGGCAAACAGAATGAGATTTGATAGGGTAATAAGCTATGAGAATGCTATGCTGAGAAAGATAATTTGCTTCCTTTAAAAAAGGATATTTGGGAAGGAAAAGTGCAGAGTTAAATAGTTGAGTTTGATAATTTTCTTCTGATTTTTTCCCCTTTTTTATTTATTGCTCTGTGCTTAGATTGCTGATGTTTTCCACTTTTAAAACTTTCCGGAACACATTAAAATGAGATTATATGCAATATTTCATCTTTTAAGAGAATAATAGAAAATAAATTGCATAACATTTTTATATTAACTAAAATCCAGAACTACGAAATTAGATAAATTGGTATAAAGTTTCATAGTCCTTTTTTTAGAATCACCTCAGCAGTAATAAAGTGGAAACAGTAATATGTGAGATGAAAATCTCTGCTAATCTTAAGGGGCTAAATATATAAAAATACTAATAATAATTAGTGGTAAAATCTGTAAAGCTTAATGTTGGTGATTATAAGATTTTTGTATAGATTTGGAAACCACTGCTAATCACCACTAGCTGGTTATAACAGTAGGTAATAAAATTAAATGATTTTTAAATATTCCATGAAAATTGGAGCATAGTAGCCATAAATTAAAATTTGATACTGTGTCCATACTATTAACTTAGATCCTAATAGTGTTCTATTAGGTCAAACTATCAAAGGATGAATAAAGTTAAATGTTATCCACTTAAATTAAGAGTGGATATTCTATACCAATGAATTTTTAAATAATTTTGATATACTATCAGAGTTTACCTAATATACTTGGGCATAATTGTCAACAGTGATTTGCCTGGTTTTTTTTTTTTTAATATGCTGATGAGAATTCTTAGAGGTTTGTAAAATAGGTTTTTGTTGATGGATTACTTACCCTCTAACCCCCAAAAAAGTTCTGTTTGTGTTCTGGGTGGTCCCATATAAAAATTTCTTAAAGGCACCTAACTTTTTAGGAAAAAATGACAAATACTTTTCATTTTACAAAAATATATCTTTTATGATTATTTATGTAGGGAGACAAGATACAACCAAAAGGAAGAAAAGCAGAATTAAATTATATACTTATAATTCATCCTTAGTTTCTCTCACATTCCCATGCATGTGCACAGGCATGTGTATACATGCGCTTGTACATACACACAAACATGCTCACATACTCATGCATTTTTTCATGCAATCTCATTCTTTAAACTTATTCTGTGGTGGTGTTTGTTCTTTCAGTTAACTGATGCTTATTTCCACTTCTTTCTTTGAGTTTCTAGTAGAATATGATCCCATTAGGCTTAAAGCCTTCTTTCTGTCCTTACAGCACAGCCTCTATTCAAGTCCTCATTCATTAGATGGGTCTCATGAAATTTTGGTATCTTTATCCATAGTGCTTAACTGACTAGAATCCTCAGTCTTCCTTGTTTTCCCAACTTGACAAAGCAAAATTAATTCCCTATTTAACCTACATAACACCTTGTCTATGCTTTGGTCCTTAATAGCCCTTTTCCTATCTCGATATTAAAACTTTTCTGAGCATGTGGGTTTTCCATTTTAAAAATATCCCTTGAACTGAACCTGTCATATGAAGATATACCAGAGTGCCTTTGGGTACTTACATTTACATTTGTTACTTTTATCTATAAAGAATGGATAAGTTATGGGCAGTTTAGTTTTAGCAAATCAGTTTCATAGGTACCCCCAAAACTAATTAAATGAATCGATTTTTTTATCTACTTTCAAATGAGGTGATAAGAACAACCAGTTTTACAAAAAGAGAAAAAAAGCCCGCTATTTTAGTAGATTCTTTAAAGGAAATTGTTTCAATTGAAATGTGACTTATTGGTTTAGTCATTCAGCAACAAAGCTTAAATTTTTTTCTAAACCCGTTTAATATTGTGAAATAATAGTGATTTGGACAGACTGGTGTTCATCATATTTAAGCTGGGGTTTTTTTTTTTTTGTATATGGCATTTTCTTCTGTGAAAATCCAGTCAAAGGAGATGATAATGGAATTTCTTTTAAGAGCTATAGATTTAATATGATTTTGAATTTATACCTAGAATATGTACATTAAAGTTACCTGATCATTTTCTTAACATACAAAATTTATAATATGAATACCAATATTAAGGTCATATAAATGATCAATTTAGTATATTACCACATGCCCTTTTCTCTTGATGTGGATCCCTAAGGATTCAAAGAGTGTTTTTTTTTCCTTCGCTTTTCCTTTGACTTTTAAGTGGACTTAAAAATGTATAATTATAGAATGTCTGTTGCTATAATGTATAGTATATGTTTGTGAACTAAGGACTTTTGTGTAAAACAGATTTCTTAATTGACAATTCTGTTGATAATTGTTATAATATCAATTTCAGTTTTATTCTTGACAGAATCATAACCTCTTTTGCCTGGTTTTAGATCCAGTTGTGAATCATGATTATTTTCTGTCTGATGTAGTTGTTAACCACTTTGGTAACACATACCCACACTCTTGGTAACCATTCAAAAATTAATGCCCATACTGTAATTACAGAATTAATAATAGAGGGGTGAGAAGGAATGATGTTCACATAGTAACCCTAGAATTGAGTCATTGACTAAAGAAATAAAGTACCCTTTGCTGAATCTTCAGTGTATCCTCTGCCATCTTTGGCATTCTCCATCACAGCAAAATCCTTTTTAGAACAGGTAGCAATAGCCCATATTTGAAGGATGATTTGTGTGCATACATTTATCTCTACCCTAATTTTTAAATTTTATCCTCATAAATTAGTATGACTGCTGGATTGATGGTCGGGCATTTCACTACCACCCTCAGAACAATTCTTTATGTAAGAAAATATATTCCTATGTGAAAATCAATTTTTATATTTGAAAAATATGAAGCTGAGGGCTGCTTTTGTAGAGTATTACCACACCCAACTATAGTTAGTATAAACAGAGTTATTTTAGCCGGACATGGTGGTACATGCCCCAGCATTTGGGAGGGTAAGACAAGAGGATCACAGTTTGTGACAGCCTCAGCTACTTAGGCCCTTTGCAACTCAGTGAGACCTTGTTTCAAAATAAAGAATAGAGTAGCACTGGGCTTATAGCTTGGAGGTAGAATCCCCCTAGGTTCCATCCACAGAGCCATCAAAAAAAAAAAAAAAAGTTATTGGCTACCAAGGATCTTCTTCCCCAACCTGTGATACTACATTCATTAGTTCTAGAATAGAAGGTGTGAAATTGGCAAAAAACAAACATTTTCTTCCTCTCCCTGCTTTATTATGTTACTTTTTATTTCATTTTTAGTTAAGATGATATAATGAACAGTTTTCTATCCACTTGCATTTTAGTACCTAAAAATGTTTTTGTTTATAGGGTTGTTTTAAATTAAGGCTTCATGATTGTTTTCATAAGAAGAAAAATTGTCTTTCAGGTGGATTATTTGTAGAAAATGAATTACTCTCAGTAAATATTATAATTTTGATATACAGCCCCCTACCCTCAAAAAAAAGTTTTAGTGCTATGGTAGTCTTCCTGTAGACATCACATTCTAAAATGTATATTTTCTAATAAATAATTCTTAACAATTACCTAACCGTGTTTCATCCTGATTAAGTGCAGTTATTTTGTTCAACAGCAGTCAGTGGAAGAGCATCTGCAATGTCAAACACTCCTACCCACAGTATTGCTGCTTCCATTTCCCAGCCTCAGACTCCAACTCCAAGTCCTATCATCTCTCCTTCAGCCATGCTACCTATCTACCCCGCCATTGATATTGATGCACAGGTAAGCTCCAAATCAAGCAATGATGGCTTTTTATTAGAATTATACCATCATTTAAAACATTGATCTTCAGTGATTTAAGCAGTGTTAGACTGTGTTTTCAAAGAATTGAAGTACATAATGGGTTGCATTTAAACAAAAAATGTAGTATTTGTAGATTTAATGTTTTTATTTATAATATATACTTATTTGCATATCACTTTAAAAAATTCTGATCTTGGTGATTGAAAAATGTTTTGAGTCAAGTTGTGTCTGTAAAATTTATAAGTGATTCAGGGAGTGGGAATTGGAAGCAGTTTTTGTCTCTTCAGATTATAAAAAGAAATCCTGTGTAGGGGTGAAAAATGAAAAAATGACACTGTTAAAGTTAAGCTTTAGGAAGCATGGTAAAGTGTGCTTGTAATCTCAGTACTGGGGAGTCTGATAGGAGGATCTGAGGTTTAAGATAGCCTTAGAGAGTACTGAGACTCTCATCAGCCTAGTGAGACCCTCTTCCAAATTAAAGTAAGGCTGGGGATGTACCTCAGAGATAGAAGCCTCTAGGTTTAATCCCCAGTACCATACACAGAAGAGAAAGAAAGAAAGAAAGCTTAAGATGTTTTAATTAAACACTTTGTTGAAAAATTAGCTTACCATGAGACCGCAGGGCAGAGTGAAGTTGGAGGGAAATAGGCTGTGTTTTGTACTGAAAAAAGGCCCAGAGGTTTAACTTAGAAGCCCACTGAGGAAGGTAAAAGTAATAGCCTTCAGGGCTGAGGAAGTGTTTGCAGTTTATATAGTTCTTATATTTTGAGTAATATCTATAGTGAGGAAGTACATGTCAGAAATTTTCATATGATCAGCTTTTTATAAGCCTGAATTTCAGGAACTGTGTATGGGGTGAGTATGGACTGTTAAGGGTCTATACTCCAAAATTTATTTTTTTAATTAGAATCATTCTTGGTAATACTGAAAAAGAAATTTTATTTCTGTTCTTGATTCCCAATTGTCTATTGTTTCACATATGCTTACTTTTCCCCTCCTTCCTCTGACTACTTAAAATTGCCAGTGACTTTTTAAGGAATTTTAAGACAAGCACAGTGGCACACACTTATAATCCCAGTACTTGGGAGGCTAACACAGGCAAATTGCAGGTTTGAGTCCAGCCTCAGCAACTTAGCAAGACCCTGTTTCAAATTTTAAAAGGGCTGAAAGTAAATAAAAGGGCTGAGGATACAGCTCAGACGTAGAATGTCCTTGGGTTCAACCCCTAGTATCCCTTGTCCAAAAAAATTATCTTCAGCTGGATATGGTGGCACCCGACTTGGGAGGCTGAGACAGGAGGATTGCAGGCTCAAGGACAGCCTCTGCAACCTAACAAGACCTTCCACAACTTAGGCCCTGTTTCAGAATAAAATATGAAATAGTCTGAAATAGTCTGGGGTGTGTGGCTCAGAGGTAGAATGTTCAAGGTTCTTTCCCTAGTACTATCAAAAAAGGGGAAAATTATTGCTCATTCTAATTTTCAAACTTTAGATAGATAACTACAATTATTACTATGGAAAGAGTTTATACATTTTGCTTATGATAACTTTATTTAGCTAAGAAAGTATGGAACCAGACTCAGTCTGACTTCAAAGATACCTCTCTCTGGCTAAGGAGTATAGTAGGGTAGTAAGCTGCTTGCCTAGCATATGTAGGGCCCTGGGTTCAAACCTAGTATTGGAGGAAAAACAAAAGAGAGAAAGAGAAGGAAGAAAAGATAGATACCACTTAGCTACCTTATTGTACAATGAGATAATATATTGAGTCACAGTTATTTATATTTAGTGTTGGTTATAATATATAATTGAATTGAACATACATTGAATTTGCATTGTTGTTATCATTATTATTATTATTAATATTACTTTGAGGCTATTAGATTTGGGGAGAGTATTTTCCTAATTTCTGTGGGACCAAGATTTGATACATCAGCAAAACTAAATACCTAAAGATTTTTTTTCCAAGCAAAACAGGCACAGAAAAAGTATGTTCAAGTGTGATTGTGTCTTTACTGAGCTTGAAATTTCCATGGTAGTGAAGTGATTTTACCTTACTATACCTCTTAGCTGTTACTATTTTATAAGTCATCTTCTGAGAATTAGATATTTTAAAAAATACTTAGGTTTTAAGCATAGCAGGCATGTTTAAGTAGTAATATTTAACATTCCTTAAAAATATTCTTCTTTATCTGGTTTCTGCATTGAAAATTTTCATATGCTGGGTTAGTCTAACCTGAGTTAAACTACTTATAATAGAGTTGTTTTTTTTTTTTTTTTTTTTTTTTTTTTTTGCGGGTGTGGGGATGGAACCCAGGGGCATTCCACCTCTGAGCCACCCCCCCCCCTAGTTTTTATTCTTTAATTGAAACGGGGTCTCACTAAGTTGTGGAGAGCCTCACTAAGTAGCTGAGGCTGTCCGCGAACCATAGTCCTCCACTCTCAGTCTCCTGAATGCTGGGATTACAAGCGTGTGCCACCCCCCCCCCACACACACACACACACTATAGTGGAGTGTTTTGTACGTGTTTCTACTTAGGCATTAGAAAGCAGGAACTTTCTAAAATATACAAAGTAATATTTAGAAATAATTGCTCTTTAATTTTTAATTTACTCTTGAAATTTACTAATTTTATATAAAGCAGGTACCTTTTTTTGGGGGGGGATACTGGGGTTCCTGGAAACCCTTCTACCTCTGGGCTACACTTAAACTCCCAGACCTATTTTTATTTTATTTGAAAACAGGGTATCTTAAGCCAGCAAGGCTGGCTTTGAAAAATACGAGTACTTTTAGTGATAAAAATAAAGGTTCTTTTGTATACAGTTTATGTGAAAAATTTTAAATAAAAATTATGTGAGTTTTACATAACGGATATTTTTGGCTTATAAACCAAAATGATACTGTGATAGTACTGTCCCATAACAAATGATAGAATAAAAAAATGTGTACCAAAATTTAGCTGCTCTTTTGAATGATGAAACATTCTCTAATATTTGAATCTTTTATTTGACAAGCCTTAACAACAAGCTTAACATTTTACAAATACTGTTGAGTATTATCTAAAATATTTGGAACCAGAAATACATCTGATTTTGGAAATATTCAGATTCAGAATATTTGCATTGACCTTTCCAAATGAGCATTAGATGAAATCTGAAGTTCCATAATCTGAAACTTCTTGAACATGATATTGGTACTCAAAAAATTCCTGATTTCAGATTTTCAGGTTAGGGATGATCAAACTTATTTTATGTCGTACTCATGAAGTAAGTGCCATTATTATCATCGTCATTCATTATTTCCAGTGTACAGATGAGAATACAACTTCTAATTAGGAGTAGGTCCAGATTTTGAATCTAAGTACTCTAAGTCTGTGATTTGTTTGTTTGTTTGTTTGTTTGTTGTTATTTTTGGTGGTGGTACTGGGGTTCCTGGAAACCCTTCTACCTCCAAGCTACACTCCCAGACCTATTTTTATATTTTTAAATTTGGAAACAGGGTCTATTAAACCAGCGAGGCTGGCTTTGGACCTGTGCAATCCTCCTGTCTCTGCCTCCTAGGTGCGGGGATGACAAGCGTGCACCACTACGCCCGGCTTTAATCACAGCACTATTTAACATGTTTTCCTATTTTTAATTTAGATGGGAACTTTGAATTCAGATTATATTAGCCTGGTAAATTAAATGACAAAGTGTATCTACCACCTATATGTCTTTTATCTTTACATACTTATATTTATATAAAATCTTAATAAAGAACAAAAGAAATGTTATTTTATAAAGCTTCAGTGTATGAGATTAAGACATATTAATGCCTTTGTAATATGATCATCTCTTAAACTGCTTTAATTGGACATTTTAGATAGAAATTAATGCTTTTAACAAGGATTAGTGGGAATCTTATGTTTAATTTCTGGACCTTGAAGAATGATAAAGAATTTGCATTTAACACTCATAGTGGTTTTATTGAATAAAGTCGTTTGGACAGTTTCAAAAGTTTTAAGATTAATTCCACATACTATGCAGTTACCAAAAAATCAGTAAATAATAACTGAAATGAATTATTTTGGGTACTACTTTATTTTCACATTTGATAGCATAGCCCTGATCTTTTTTTTTTTTAAATGGATATAACAAAACTTTTTTTCTGTATATTGTATAAAATAAAGTAGAAATCATATAGAAATGTTTAAGAAACACAAAGTATCCTCAGTTTTGAGGATTGGAGGTGTGGCTCAGTGGTAGAATGTATGTTTAGCATGCAGGAGGCCCTGGGTTCAATCCCCATCACCAAATAAAATAAGCAACAATAGGTTTTACATTAAACAGTAGTTCTGACTTAAAGGTTGGAATACCTGAATATTGCCTGAATTAATTGAATATTTTTTATGGTGGGAAATTTGATGGAGTCTAGTAGCCACTAAATGTGAGGGGAAAAAAAGATTTTAGTTTGTGAACTGTAAGAACTTATTCTGGCCTCTGTGTTGAATGTCCATTCTTCTTTTTCTTATTCCTTTTCTTTCTTTCTTTTTTTTTTTTTTTGGTAGTATTTACTGAGGATAGAACCCAGGAGCACTGTATCATTAAGTTACAGCTTCAGTCCTTCAGTTCTTTTTTTATTTTTTATGTTGAGACTGGTTCTTGGCTCATTTGCCCAGGCTAGCCTCAAACTTGCCATCATGCCTCAGCCTTTCAAGCAGCTGAAATTACAGGCATTATGTGATTATGCTCAGCTACTTCATATGTTTCTGAACTGTGAATCCTTGTTTTTCTTAAAATTCTAGAAGCTTTTCTTAAACTTGGAGTAAGAGAAAAATATGTACTTCCCTATACAATTTTGCTTTTCCCTCAGTTTCTAATAATTAACATATATGAATTTTTGTCTTTCAAAGAGGGTAAATAGTGTTTGGTGTGGTGGCACATGCTTGTAATCTCCGCACTTGGGAGGTGGAGACAGGACGATTGCACTGGTTTGAAGCCAGCCTTGCTGGCTTAAGAGACCCTGTTTCCAAATAAAAATATAAAAAATAGGTCTGGGAGTGTAGAAGGGTTTCCAGGAACCCCAGTACCACCACCACCACCCCCAAGAAAAAAGAGGGTAAATAGTAAATTTAACTTGCCATATATGTAGATACAAATTGGAAGGTATCTGAATTATGTTTTGGGTCTAGACTAAATATCATTTGGAAATTCTCTATTCCTATCGATTTTGTAATATAGTAAACAGTTTTCTCACAGTGATTTAACAAGAAAATAATAAGGGAAGAATTACTTAGCAGTGATATGCTATATGCTAGCATTAAAACATTCTTCTTTAAAATACATGCATCCTACTTGTTCATATGACCTAGTTTTTAAGTAGGTTATTCATCTTTCTGATTTTTATTTATTAGATAGCCCCAAAGTGCTATCCTACTATTTAAGCTCACATGTAATCATGACCATGACTAGAGAATGAAATGTTTGAGATTATGAAGACTATAAAGGTGCAATAAAGGTTCAGCTTTTTTAAGTTAATAGTTTCTACATTAGAGTAATTAGTAGATGTATACCCTATTTTATAGAGAGGTTAGTTAGGTATGTTTTTTACCTGTATATCAGCTCATTATAAATGCCTTTTGAGCTGGGCATACTGGTGCATGCCTGTAATCCGAGTAATTAGGAGGCTGAGACAGAAGGATTGAAGGTTCAAGGCCAACTTCAGTAACTTAGTGAGACCCTGTTTCCAAATAAAAATAAAATAGGTCTGGAGCAAGGTAGAATGCCTCTGGGTTCAATCCCTAGCAACACACACACACTCCCTTTGCCTTCTTTGCCTACATTGTTGCCAACTGTCTTGGAATTCCCTCAACTTCTGAAAGAATTAAAAATTCATGTTCATAATATAAGGGAAAATTTCTAATTGGACACAAATTATATAATTTTTATAATCCAGAATTCATAATAATATTTATAATGGTATAGATTAGTAAAATTTTATGATATCATAAGCTAAATGAAAACTTCATTTAGAATAATACACCTGGATAGGTTCTTAACAAAGCTCTGAGCATCTGTCTCCTTTTTCAGATTTGAAACTTTCTCTTAGATACATGACAAAATATGAATTCTTGACCAGCTTAATATAACATAACTATTTTTTGCCATGTAATGTAAGTCATAAGATTTTTTTTTACGTGGTACTCTGGAACTCGTGGCCTGTATTGTTATTTTGATCATATTGAAACACCTGTTTGGTTTTTTTTGTTTTTTTTTTTTGACCTTGTCTCTCATTGTTGCTATCAACTCAAATTTGCCTTTCAGTTAATTTGATTATTGATGTATTCTGGAGCAGGATAATAACATTTTGGGATTGGAGAGATGGAATATTTGGGATATGGAAACCTTATTTCAGAATCTATCTTTACTGTCTTAAAAGATTGTCATAAAATGTATTCTTTACTTTTTCCTTAATGTAGAAATACAAGAAACTATTCACTATAAATTTTAGTTCAAGAAATTTAACCAATTCTCTCAGCTTCAATTTTTTTTCCTTTGCTCTGATAATATATTGTTTTTAGTACTCTCATAGATTGAACTTTAATTTGCCTTGTACAATAATCAGTAAGATCTGATTGAGCAGATCTGAGTGAGCAGGGCCTGTCCTTTTTAACATGAGAGTATGCAGTGGAGTACTCTCAGTATAAGAGTTGCTTAATAATGTCAGTTGAATTTGTGGCTTAAAACATGGGAAAATATACTTTATTGAGCTACTAAAATATTTTATGCTTATCTTTTTCAAACTCTATACATATATCTTTCTCTAAGCTTAGCACAACTTTCATAAATTATCCTTTAGCACTGGAAGAAATTTAAAACCTCGTAAACTTCATCATAAAGTTGACTCATCTGCAGATTGCATATGCACTGTCATAGAGAGGACATAAAACAGATATACTTAAAATTACACTCACCTCAGTCTACTCTGTGTTAGGGCTACTCTTTGATGTAATGGAGGAGAATAGTATTTTGTTATTAAGAAAATCCTTTGGCTGGGCATTGTCTGTGATCCCAGTACTTGGGAGACTGGGACAGGAAGATCACAGTCTTGACAGCCTTAGCGAGGTAGTAGTGAGACCCTCAGCTACTTGGGGAGAACCCTTTTTCAAAATGAAAAATAAAAAGTCTTGAGGTGTGTCTTTGAGGTAGAATGCTTATGGGTTCAACCCACATCACCCAAAAGAAAGTCCTCTTTGTTTTTAAGCCTCTCTCTACCAGTTATCAGCTTGTAAGACATCATAAAATTATTTTTTGTCTCTTTTTTCTGACAATCAGACACAATAATTTCTCTTTTTAAACCTGAAGACCAAATAGCACAGTCAGAGCTGTCACTCATTTAAGTTTCATGTCCTTCTCCATTGTTGTAGTTGGTGCATCTCTGCCTTGTGGCCATCCCTGATCTCTGCAGTCAGTCAGTAGCGCTGCTCTCTGCCAGCCTCTTCTGCAGAGCAGCTTTTGCGGGCTCCCTCTTCATCATTGACTAGTAGGCTTTTTCTTATTTCTTGACTCTATCAATTTTACCTTTTGTCTTGCTTTTTTTTTTTTAACAAAGTTTGTTATTTAGGATTATTTACATTCTGAAAGGGTATACCTTTCCTTTGATGTAATAAACACTATTGTACATAAACACAATACATACTATATAGTCTTTTATTAGTTGAATCTGTGACCTTTTACAGCTATTGTTATTCATTCTACCTGTTGGCTATTATTTTCTAGGCAAAGCATCACTTGATGGAAAATGTAAACATAAATAAGACATTCATACCTTCTAAGGATTTTTATATCTTAGAGTGATGAACATATAGAGATACATATGAAAATGAGGGAAGTTTCAAAGGGACAGAGTGAATGCATAGAATTTAAATGAGTAGCCACATCAAAAAGTAGAAAGAAATGGAGATAATGAGTTTTAGGAATGTATATTATTTAATATATTCATTAGTGCTATTTTTATTTTTTACAAAAAAAATCTTCAAAACTTGTTTGTGTCATAATTACAGTGAGGAAGGGAGTCATGGTTTCCCTAATACTTTCTTGGTTTCAGTACCAAAAATTCCTTATCGCAGAAGACAGGCTTGTGATTATCATCAATGTTTAGCTTAATTTGGATTTACATTGGAAATAACTTGTATATAATTAGATTTGATTCGATGTACAGTTTTACAAAGTAGATTCGTTTATTCTAGCTGTTTTAGGGACGATAAAGCATTTTTTTCAGTAGCCAGCCTATTAATTACTCAACTTAATTTAAATTTAAAAATTATTCCAGTAATAATGGCCAGTCAGTAGCTGTTTTTTCAAGACCTAGTTATAAATCACATACAACTAGTTGATATTTCTTTAAACAGTACAAGTTTGGAAAACTAAATATATCTAAGGAATGAGATAGTCACTACCTAAGTATTTAAATATGTAGTATGAACACTAATAAATTCATTATTAGTTATTATCATTAGCAGAAGTTAAATTGTATATAGACCGTGTCTTGTTTCAGTTATAATAATCTTTGTCTTTCAAAATACAGATTATATATTTTGGGTTTCTTTAAATATCTGGGGGCTTTATTCTTAAACATGGCTAAAAAATTATTTGAAAACTCTTTTTAATTTAAAGTTTTACTTTTTAGCTTTGCTTCATGGGTCCAGAAAAACTAATTTGACCTCACTACTGAGAATTGTGTTTTAAGGTGTTTCTACTGTGGCGGGTGGGAACCAAAGGATTCCTTGCCCTGTGTTCCTGCTCTGGGTGGTCAGCCTGATCCTTTCTGGTGGTCTATTCTTGTCATTTGCCAATTTCCTCATGCACATGTGCTGATCAGAACTCAGCTGAAGACTCGAGGGGCTCCCTGTAGATTTCCAGAGAACTCTCACTGCAGTGCTTTCTTCAGTAATATGCACTATAAATTTTAGCCACCTCGACCTCTCCAAACTCTGTCTTCTCAATTAAGGGAGACTCCCATGTCTGGTTACCACTCCCTCCATTGTAGCCCAGAAACAGGCAATAAGTTGGGTTAGTCATTTGTATCTTCAAGGATCACTGTCCTACACTGCTTGTTTGTAAACACCATCATTTCAAATAGTTTGTCTTTTTTTTACTATTTGAGTTAGGAAAATAAACCTAGTCTGTTTTTCCACTAATAGCCAGAAACAAAAGTTGTGTCCATTTTCTTTATTTTAATCAAAATGGAAGTTGTGTTCATTTTCTTTATTTTAATCAAAATGGTGTTTAAGAATTGCCAATAAAGTTAAATTACTATTTGAAGCCTAAGGGGGGGGAGAATCACTGGTTGGCTACTAATGGGGGTAATATATATATATATAATCTGTACAATTCAAATGCTTGGTATTGTAGTGGTACATATGTATTTATATGATTTTAGTATTAATATTTTTACTTACATAATAAGCTAATAAAAGTAATTATTTGCAGACTGAGAGCAATCATGATACGGCACTAACGCTCGCCTGTGCTGGTGGCCATGAGGAACTGGTACAAACACTGCTAGAAAGAGGAGCTAGTATTGAGCACCGAGACAAGAAAGGTAGGGTAGGGCTTACTTTTATTAACTTTAGTTTCTGAAATATTTGTGAAAATATTTAAGTCTTTAGAAATAGTGGGGTGTTTTTTGCCCATATTTTGATGGTTCGGTATATTGGAAAGTAATATTGTTCCCTTGCCTCTACCTCATGGTGAGATCTTTATGTTTCTGTAGGTTTTACTCCACTCATCTTGGCTGCTACTGCTGGTCATGTTGGCGTTGTGGAAATACTGCTGGACAATGGTGCAGACATTGAAGCCCAGTCAGAAAGAACCAAGGACACCCCACTATCGTTGGCTTGCTCTGGGGGCAGGCAGGAGGTAACATTTTTTTCCTCAGTTTAGCAGATGTGTACGTAACTCAATTTTGTTTTTATGGGATTGATGACTTATTGTTTGATTACCACAGAATTCAATCTGTTATCTACTAGCAGAGTCAGTAGAA
The DNA here is from genome assembly GCF_963383645.1 of Muscardinus avellanarius. Lineage (NCBI taxonomy): Eukaryota > Metazoa > Chordata > Mammalia > Rodentia > Gliridae > Muscardinus > Muscardinus avellanarius. Next base: position 80,096,881 of record NC_137791.1, read on the forward strand.
TAAGCTACCTTCCCAGAAAAATCATGTTTTTAGAATTCTGCTCATCTAAAAGTAATACCTACCATAGGAATACTTGTGTATTGCATTTAGATTAAGAGAGAGTTTAAGGCATTCCAAATCAGATTAGTAAGCACATGAAGAACAGGTCCAATTTTCACTCCTCTTTGCCTGTCCTAAAACTTTGAACAGCAGGTATTAGACATGTAGTCTAATTATACTTTTATGCTTACTTGTATGTGTTCTGACATATTAATAATTATCTGGGTACCCAGGTGTGCTGGCACATGCCTGTAACCCTAGTTACTTGGGAGGTTGAGGCAGAAGGATAGCAAGTTGAAGGCTAGCCTGGACAATTTAGTGAGACCTTGTCTCAAAAATAAAATGAAAAGGGTTTGTCATGTTGCTCAGTACCTAGTTTGTATACAGCCCAGAGTGTAATATTCCCAGTACTGGAAAAACAAACAAAATGTGGATAACCTGTTTTGTTCCCCCAGATCAATTCTTATTCTATATAGGGGACATAAAGGTTTAATTTGTGCTATCTCTACAGATTCACAAATTCTCCATCATCCTTCCGATTACAGTGTACTGTGTATCATCCAGATTAGTTTCCTACTCAAGTTAAAAGTTTTCCTTTCATTCCATTTATCAAGTTGCCAAGTTTCTCCACTGGTCTTCATTCTGGTCTTTGAACAAATGAACAAAAATTTAGCTGGGCGTGGTGGCGCACACTTGTAATCCCCGTGCTTGGGAGGCAGAGACAGGAGGATTGCGCAGGTTTGAAGCCAGCTGCGTGTGCTGGCTTAGGAGACCCTGTTTCCAAATAAATTTAAAAAATGTAAAAATAGGTCTGGGAGTGTAGCCCGGAGGTAGAAGGGCTTCCAGGAACCCCAGTACCACCAAAAATAAAAAGAAGAACAAAAATTTTTACCCTCTTCTATCTTAAGTATTTCAGTCTGTGATCTCAAAGTCACCTATTTTTTGTGTGAAACAAATTCTTTCAGATGTTAGCTAGAGAATATCTTTTTCAAATCTTTTACTATTCTAGCTATTCCATTGTTTGTCAGTATTTTTTTTTCTGAAATATTCTATCAAAAAAATGCTCTGGGGTGGGCTTGGTGGCATACAGCTGTAATCCCAGTGCTTCGAAGGCTGTGACAGGAAAATCATAGGTTCAGTGCCAGCCTCAGCAACTTAGGGAGGCCATAAGCAACTTAATGAGATCACCCCATTTCAAAATAAAAATTTAAAAGGGCTGAGAGTCTTGATTGGAGGTAGAATGCCCCCGGGTTCAATCCCCAGTATTCACCCACTCCCCACACATACACCAAAACTCAACATATATAGTTATAACCTTTGTAAGAGTCTTTCAGATGAATAATTTTGTCTATAAACACTCACTTGCTTAGATAAGTATTTTGATGTAATGGTAAAACTTGGAAAACCAGTGTTACTATAAAACCACTAACAATTTTCTTATATTGAATGTTTATTACATTTTGATAAAAGAGTACTCTGTCTTAGAAGTAATTAAGGTCAGTGAAACTTTACAAATCTCAAATATAGAGTTTTCTATTGCTTCAGAAATGCTCTGAAATAAAACATCCAAATGCATTTTTTGCCTTTTTTTTCCTGAGTGGTAACTGGGGTTCCTGGGAACCCTTCAACCTCGGGGCTACACTTCCAGACCTATTTAATATTTTTATTTGGAAACAGGGTCTCTTAAGCCAGCTGAGGCTGGCTTCGAACTAGCACGATCCTCCTGTCTCCGCCTCCCAAGTGTGGGGATTACAAGCGTGCACCACCATGCCTGGCTTGCTTTGTTTTTATAGCTGTTAAGTCACCTAATTTTTACTGGCTCTGAATGTAAAAGTAGTTAAAATCATATCTAATTTGGGCATAGCAAGGTTTAGGTGTTAATGTAAGAGAAAGCCCTGCTAGGCATTTGCATCAAAGGGATATTTTGTACATAAAATGACATATAAAAAGCCAGGTGTGGCAGTGCACACTTGTAATCCCAGTACTTGGGAGGCTGAGACAGGAGGATCCAGGTTCATGGACAGCCTTGGCTACTTAGTGAGGTTCTTTGCAACTTAGTGATACCCTGCTTAAAAATTAAGAATTAAAAATCAGGCTGAGGGTGTAGCTCGAAGGTAGAATGCCCCTGGGTTGAATACTCAGTAACGCCCCCCCCCCCCCAAAAAGGCATATCGAGGGCAAAAATGTATGATGGTCAATAAGCACTTTTACACGTATTAAATAAATACTTTGATCTATCAGGGCAGTTCATTGTTACCCAGTGGGCCAGCACCACACACAAATTACCACACACAAATTATAATGGCTGTAATTAAAGACTGGTAATATCAAATGTTGTCAAGGACATAGAACAACCAGAACTCATGCATGGTTGATGGCAGTTGGTCTGGCAGTATTTATAAAATTATATAAAATTGTATTATTATGTGGGACTTAATACTGTGCCTGTATTACAGTAAATTTAGTAATATTAGAATATAAGTAGTTAATATATGTGACATTTTCTTCAACTCCTGTATGCTTTAAATTTTTTAGAAAATTTAAATGATAGGTATTGGCTTTTATTCCAAGTTAAAAAAAATTTAGTTACTCATTGAAAAATTTAAAATTGTCTAATACATTCTCATGTACAAATGAAAAAAAATTATACTGTATTACTTCTGCTTTACCATTCTGAGTTAAAACAATGCAGAAATACTAATTTTCAAATTACTACATCACAACATTTAAGGTCAAGATCTGTGAACATACTATACCTTTCCAGTAGATTTCTAAGTGTCTTACTTTAGAGGCTCTCTCTTTCTTGGCATCTAAGAAGACCTCTTGCCATCTTGTGCAGAGTAAGAAAGAAGACCCTTTCCCTTCTTTTGTTGTACTATAGACCAAAAATAAAGAAGTTAGTTATAAATGTATGCCTTGGGAATTATCTTAGCTATAAGAAAACATATTTATTTATTTATTTATTTATTTATTTATTTATTTATTTATTTATTTTTTAGGTGGTGGAGCTATTGTTGGCTCGGGGAGCAAATAAGGAACACAGAAATGTTTCCGATTACACACCTCTGAGCCTGGCTGCTTCTGGTGGTTATGTGAACATCATCAAGATATTACTAAATGCAGGAGCTGAGATTAATTCTAGGCAGGTTTCACTCTTTTTCTATAGGCCATTTATGTAGAAGACTGTTGTGTTACAGATATTTGTAGAACAACCAAGTTTTAATGTTGCATTTAGGCCCTTCCTTCATTGCAGACTTAAAATCCAAATTGTTAAGAGATTTATAACATTAATTTTACTTAAATAATTAAGACAACATAGAACCTAATAAATACCAGTTATTGTATTTCCTATGGTACTAAAAGCAAGCTGTTTTCTTAGTTTTATTAAGCAAGCAAGTATGTGTTTTGATTCAGAAAGTCCATTTTCATAATAATAACCTAATAATCAGTTTCCAGACCAAGTTATTATATAGAATGAGATATAGGAAGTATCTAGCTGGGTGTGATGGCTCATGCTTGTAATCCCGGTACTTGGGAGGCTGAGACAGGATCACAGGTTTGAGGTCAGCCTCATTACAACTAGTGAGGTGTTACACAACTTAATGAGACCCTGTTTTGAAATAAGGAATAAAAATGGACCTGGGGTTATAGCTCAAAAGTAGAATGTTTCTGAGTTCAATCCCCAGCACCACTTAACACACACAAGGAAGTATCCAGTAAAAAGTTTCTAATGGAGTTTTGAGTATTATGTAGTATCCCAACGATTTACCTAAAGCTAAGAAAAATTGTTAAAAATTTTAAATCAAAATAAAGAATCTTAAGATTTTTCTTCTGTTCTTACCCTATCTTTACCCTCAGAACTGGTAGCAAATTGGGCATTTCTCCACTGATGTTAGCAGCTATGAATGGCCATACAGCTGCTGTTAAGCTCCTATTGGACATGGGCTCTGACATAAATGCTCAAATAGAAACCAATCGGAACACTGCCCTTACATTAGCTTGCTTCCAAGGAAGAACCGAAGTGGTTAGTCTCCTTCTTGATAGAAAAGCAAATGTTGAACACAGAGCTAAGGTAAGAAAAGTTTGAGATTTATTGAATGTATTGCTTTATTGTTTAAGGTATATAGTAGTAACATGATAATTGTAATTTTGGTACTTTCTAGTAATATCTCCTACATATACATATATTATATATGTATATATAGAGTCAGAAATCATTTTGTTTAACAACTCTGGCATCGACTCTGAAATACCTCAGGCAACATATTTTTAATAGGTATTCTAATAAGTTTACCAGCTGAAAAAGATGGGTTGATTTGAAACAATAAGGAGACTTAGTGTAGTGGCTCATACCCATAAACCTAGAGTTGGGAGGCTGAGACAGGAGGATCCCAGGTTTGAGGTCAGCCTCAGCAACTAGATGATGTTTCAAAATAAAAAATAGGGTTGGAGTTGTAGTTCAGAGATAGAAGAATTTTGTTTCAATTACAGACCAAATGCTTGCATCTTAGTAAAATACTTTTCACAATACCATTAATATTAGGTAGAATTATCTTCTTTTAATAAGTCAGAATGTAACTTAGAGAAAGTAGTAAATGTTAATTCTGAAATTCTGTTGTGAATCTTTATAAGTTATACCATATGTTCCTGCAGATTGTTATTTTCTAACATTTTGGCTATTTTCAATATCTTATGTGTTTATTTTCCATTATCCTAGACTGGCCTCACACCGTTAATGGAAGCTGCCTCTGGAGGATATGCAGAAGTGGGCCGAGTTCTTTTGGATAAAGGTGCTGATGTTAATGCCCCTCCAGTGCCCTCCTCAAGAGATACAGCTTTAACCATAGCAGCAGATAAAGGGCATTATAAATTCTGTGAGCTTCTCATTGGCAGGTATGATATTACTATATAATTCATATATGATGTTAAGCCGGGTGTGGTGGCACAGGCTTGTAATCCCAGTGCTTGGGAGGCTGAGATGGGAGGATCATATGGGTTCAAAGCCAGCCTCAGCTACTTAGGCTCTCTGCAACTTAGTGAAACCCTGTTGCCAAATAAAGTATAAAATAGGTCTGGGAGTATAGCCTGGAGGTAGAAAGCCTCTGGGTTCTACCCTCAGTACTACCACCAAAAAAAAAAAAAGCCGCATATATGTTAAATGTTATCCTTGATTACAATTCTCTCTAGGCAGTTGTACAATTTAAAAATTTTATGTGATTACTTTTATAAACTACAAGTCTTATTGTTTTGCTTTCAATCTTGTTATTTTGCCCCATCCAGAGTGTTGTATTAAATTTTTTTAATCCAACCTAAAATTTTTTTTCTTATGCTTACACTAATTTTTTTAGTGCTATAATAAACTATTTGAACATCTAGTGACTCCCATAGAATTTAAATTTTTCAGAGTGTTGCTCCAAGTCTTAAAAGTCCAAAAACTTGTTGGATTTCTTATTCTTCACAGTAATTAAGACTTGTAGGTGTCAGTTGTGGAACTCTTCAAGGTATCAGACAATTTCTACTTTGAGTCACTTTACGTTGCCTGCCAGTTTTTCATATATGCTTGTCTTATTCATATTTCTACTTTAATAGTCTTAAACACCTTTTTATGTTCTCTAACTACTATTAATCATTATTATTAACTACTATTACTACAGTGAGTCTTCTTAGATAACTTTAGATGTTCGCTGAATACTAATCCTTGACTTTTTTTGCCCTGAAGCTACATATTAGAAATACATGAATACAAATCATCTGAAACAGATACAGCTGCCTCATAGGATGCTGTTTGTCTCTAGGATACTGTTTATTTAGTATATTGGTTATGATATTAACACAATGTATTTTATTTTTCACCAAATAAAACTTCACATTTTCTGAGAATTTCAAAGTCAAAATTATTATATCACTTTTAAAATAAGAAAATTAATTTTTTTTTTGTTTTTGCAGTACTGGTGATGGAACCCAGGGGCATCTACCTTTGAGCGACAACCCCAGCCTCAGTTTTAGTCTTTATTTTGAAACAGGTTGCAGAGGGCCTCACTAAGTAGTAGCTGAGGCTGTCTGTGAACCGCGATCCTCCTGTCTCAGCCTCCAGATGTTGGGATTACAAGTGTGTGCCACCATGGCCGGCATTAAATACTTAATAATATATAAAAACTTATTTCATTTGATGGCTGGGAATTTTTTATTACAGAATTCTGAGAGATATCTTAATCAATGAATACTAAAGACAATTTTCATCTTTACAGATTATTTTCATTTTTGAATAGTTGATTTTTATTGTTACTTATCTTGTTCCATTTTATTTAAGACAATGTTCTTTATGTCTTTGATTTTTAGGGGAGCTCATATTGATGTTCGAAACAAGAAGGGGAATACTCCGTTGTGGCTAGCTGCGAATGGTGGACACCTTGATGTGGTTCAGTTACTTGTGCAAGCAGGTGCAGATGTAGATGCAGCAGATAACCGCAAAATAACTCCTCTAATGGCAGCATTTAGAAAGGTAGACACCTTTCATCTTCATCTACTTGAATGCTTTTCTTTTATGTTAGGAAGTACATGGTCTAGTGATGACTGAAGACACTGAATGTATGCATTAGCAGCTTGGTCAAAGCAAGTGATATACAAATAATTATTCTGTTGACAACCTTGAAAGACAGATAAAGGTATTGAGGAAAGTGATTAATATTATTTATATTGGACATCAAAGCTAATAAAATTTAAAAAACAATTTTAAGTAGTATTTTCAAAATCTACTTTGAATCTTAGTCTTTTACAAAATGAGTAACTCAATTAAGAGTAATTGATTGGAGTTTCTTGTATGTGGATAAATGTTTTCTTATGTTACTCCTGCAAAGAAAAATACAGCTTGTTTATTATAATCATTGACTTTAAATAGCAGGAAAAAAATGAAAACTTAGCTGTCAATACTTTAGACTACTACAAATCAAGTGTATTACATTTAGAAGTAGAAATACTAATACAAATGCTGGGAGTACAGGTGTGTGCTACCACGCCCAGCTGGCAAGGTTTTTTCATAGACATATTTCTCTCAGTTGTCATACTAATTTTTGGACTTTTTAAATTCTGAGTGGTTTGGAATTTTAGGTCACATTGTTCTGTACTTTTTAGGAAGTGAAATGAGATTGAATATTATAGATTTAACTCCTTAGAACTAAAGCTTATGTCTAAGAAGACATGAAAAGTTTTATAGTACAAATGTGCAATTAAGTCTTTGTGGCACTAATATCAAAGTTAGTTCAGATAGACTGTAGATTTATTGAGTACTGTTAGAATCTGTTTTTAATCTGACATTGATGTCTTTTTTAGGGTCATGTGAAGGTGGTGCGTTACTTAGTGAAGGAGGTCAATCAGTTTCCATCAGATTCTGAATGTATGAGATACATAGCGACCATCACTGATAAGGTAATATATTCAGATTCATCCCACTATATGGATTGGAGATTCAGTTTGGTAAATGTATGTCCCATGCTAAGAAAATTCTTAGTTTAAGGAGTGAAGTATAATACATAGCAATTTCACTTAAGAGATTTAAAGATTATTTTCCTAATTAATGAAACATTCTGTAATATAATTACTTTTGTCTAATACTTAGCTAGGGTTTTGTACAAATTAAGTTCAAAGCAAAATTATTTTTCATTAGTGGTATTGTGTGTAAATATATATTTATTAATAATCTATTCTGAAAGAAACAAACTCAGTGGATTTTTAATTTACTATTATTATTATTATTATTTTATTTATTTATTTATTTATTTTGGTGGTACTGTGGTTCCTGGAAGCCCTTCTACTTCCAGGCTACACTCCCAGACTACTTTTTTATTTTTTGGAAACAGGGTCTCTTAAGTCAGCCTGTCTGGCTTTGAATCTGCGCCATCCTCCTATCTCTGCCTCCCAAGCGCAGGGATTACAAGTGTGTGCCACCATGCCCGGCAGTGGATTTTTATTACCCAGTAAAAATGAGCAAAATAACCTAAAGATTTTAAGTTAACTAACAATTTAAGAATGATTAGTCAGCCAGAGCATGGTAGCTCATGGCAGTTAAGGAAAGCTACTTTGGAGGCTGAAGTGAAAGGATCACTTGAGTTCACAAGCTCCAGAACCATCTGAGCAATATAACATCTCAAACAACAAAAACAACAAAATGAATTGTCCAGGATTTTGCAGGAAAAATTGGGAACATGTAAGTCTTTTAGAGATCAACTTAAGATCTTTCCCTCATAGCATTATGATTTGTAGTTTGTAATAATTTGAGTAAAATCCTAACACGTGCCCCTAAAAATCTCAAAAGAGCAACAAATCTAAAGATATGTGACTACCATGATAGTGAGCAGCTTTCCCCCTTATCTTTTGTTGAAAATAGGAGGTGACTGACTTCCCTGCTTGTAGATTTTTCTCTGACAGATACAATTCCTGGAATCCACAAATTTGAGAGGGAAAATTAAAAGAAATATTTAAGATAATTATTCTTACATTAATGAGTTTAATGACATTAGAAAATAAGAAATTACTGACAGAAGTTTATGAAATACCAGTGTCTGCAGTGTGTGTGTGTGTGTGTGTGTGTGTGTGTGTGTTACTGGGGATTGAACTCAGGGGCATTCTACCTCTAAGCTACATCCCCAGCCCTATTTTGTTTTTTATTTTAAAACAAGTTCTAAGTTGCTGATACCTCAGCCTCCCACTGCTGGGATTACAAGTGTGCCCCACCACACCCAGCCATCTGCAAATCTTTTCATGTGATTCTTGCCTATAAAACTGTAGCAAAAACACTTAGGGTCATGTGAAGGTGGTGTGTCACTTAGTTTTTGCCAAATAAGTACTTTAGAAATTTTTAAATACATTTTTTGTTGATATACAGATCATTTCCTTTTAGCCTGTTAACCAGCTGTATGGCGGAGGGTAGAATTTTTTGGTTTTTGTTGTTCATTTCATGGTACTGTGGATGGAACCCAGGGGTGTCCCATCTCTGAGCTATACCTTCGACCCTATTTAATCTTTTTTATTTTTTATTTTTATTTTTTGTGGTACTGGAGTTCCTGGAAGCCCTTCTACCTCCGTGCTATACTCCCAGACCTATTTTATACTTTTTTATTTTTGGAAACAGGGTCTCTTAAGCCAGTGGGGCTGGCTTCAAACCAGCACGATCCTCCTGGCTCCGCCTCCCAAGCGCAGGGATTATAAGCCTGCGCCACCACGCCCAGCTTAATCTTTTATTTTGAGAGTCTCATTAAATTAACAAAGCTAGCCTTGAACCTGTGATCCTGTCTTACCCTCCTATGTACTGGAATTGCATGCAAGCTTGTACCACTGTGCCTGGCTGTATGCTGCATTTCTTATATTCAAATTATAAGGAGTAAATAATTTTAGTTTTCAAAGTACCAGTCAAGTGGATCTTATGAATAACAGAAACTCTTATTAGCTTGTGTATATTTAAAAATATACCATTTAAATTATGTTCTTATTTTCACCCTTTTTGTTTTTTCTGCCACTGATCTTTATTGCTAATGCTTTGCATCCCTTGATAAAGGTCTTCATTTTTAGGAATCTTATTAACTGTGAATCTTTCTTGAGAATTGAAATATATTCAATTTTCCATTATAGGAGATGTTGAAGAAGTGTCATCTTTGTATGGAATCAATAGTACAAGCCAAAGATAGACAGGCCGCTGAAGCAAACAAAAATGCCAGCATACTGTTAGAGGAATTAGATCTGGAAAAGGTAATGGCAATTATTACAATAAAAACTACTCACTTTTTCCCTTTCTGCTTGTTCTTCCCCTAATTTGTAATCCACTGTTCTGTGGGTTTGTTTTGTTTTTTTTTTTTCTCTAATTGTTATGTATGGTTTTTCTACCCATGTTTGTCTTAAATTTTCTTCATAATCTAATTAATATTATTACAGGAATCACACTGATTGGGAAGTTAAGAAACATAGCTTCTAATTCTGGATTTTAGTTTTATTTCTGTTTATGCTCGATACAGCTATAGTTCTTTGATACTTGACTTTATTGCCAACAGATTTATCAGAAGTACCACAGATATTGTCATGGTGTAACCAACTAGTGGGATACAGCCACTTGGAATATTTAATGAGTATGTTTTATTTAAATTGTGACTTCTCTTATACTTTTTTTTTTTCCAGGCAGATTTGCAACATCAATCCCATCTTCCTATGGGAAATAAAATACTCCAAAACAGCATATTGTTTGGATTGTCCTGTAACTTCTTCATACCTCTTTTCTCCCAACTCTTTTAAATAGTTTCTGGTTTAGATTCTAATCAAACTAAAATTAGGTTTGGTGGCATTTTAAATTTTTATGAGTATGAGCTCTTTGAGAGATAGTGTTGTAAGGAGCATTATTTTACTTGATCTCTTTGTATTTTAAGACTGTGTCTCATTTGGCTTTGTTGCCCCTGCTGGCCTTGCAATCCTGCTGCCTCACCCTTCTGAAGAGCTGGGATTATAAATTTGCGCCACCTTGCCTGGTTTATTTCTTCTTCTTCTTCTTTTTTTTTTTTTTTTTTTTTTGGTGGTACTGGGGTTCCTGGAAGCCCATCTACCTTCGGGCTACACTCCCAGGCCTATTTTATATTTTTATTTAGAAACAGGGTCTCCTAAACCAGCGCACGCGGCTGGCTTCGAACCTGCATGATCCTCCTGTCTCCGCCTCCCAAGCGCAGGGATTACAAGCGTGCGCCACCACGCCCGGCTTTATTTCTTCATTCTTAAACAACTTTCTTTGACTCCTCCAAAACCTTGTTTCAGCCTTTATGCTACAGACAGACCCATTTCTCTACTTCCCTTTGCAGCAGTATTGTTAAATTTTTTAAATTGGTGTATTATAGTCATATATCTTAATGGAATACAAAAAGGCATATATACACACATCCCCCAATTAGCCTTACTCAATTCTTGCCCTATTTCCTCCTCCCTCCTTTTCATGTTTGGCTTAGTGATTGACTTTGATATATTTGTTAATGTACATCTTGTACATTAGGGATTTTTCTCTTTCCCCTTCCTATCCCCCTTAGTTAGGTCATCTTACTTGCTTATTTATAAAGTTACCTATGTGGCGTATCTCTAGTTCTTTCTTTTGAATCTACTTCTGCAAGGTTCTCAATTCCACAACTCCAACAAAAATGCCTTTATAGTCTCCAGTGGTCTTTCTGTTGCTGTGTTCAGTGTTGACTTCCCAGGCTTTACCTTACTAGTACTGGTAACATTTGATACACTTTATTCACTTGTATTTCATGCCACAGCATGTTCATGCTTTTCAGCTACCTTTCATTTTGGTTTATTCCATGGTCATTGTCTTTAATCACTGGCATTCTTATTCTGCCTCCTAAATAAAATGCGTACCATCTGGCTTTATATTTACGTTTCTAAATATAAAATTAAACCTCATCTCTAAATTTTGTTGTCATATCTCAGTGGCTGCTCAGTGTGTGCATTTGTGTCCTCAATTTGTTGTTTCTCAAATGCCAGTTAATTTCCTGAATCTCTAATTAAAAATGACTAGTTGGATTAGTGCCTTTTTAAATTTCACAGTGAGGTTATTTTGTAAATTGACTTTCTCTCAAAGCTTCTTCCCTCCCCCATATGTATTCTCAAACATACAGCACTCTGCCAATAAGTGAAATGAAGTCTAGGCATATGTTATATATATATATATATATATATATATATATATATATATATATAATCTTATGACCGATATGTGTATATACACAGGTTTATACAAATATACACGTACCTATATTTTGTGAGAAAATGTAAGATATGAGACTGCATTTCTTACCATTTTCTTGTTTCTCTAGAATTCTTGAATCTTTGTTTTAATTATTCTACTTACATCTGATATTTTTGCAATCTTGTATCATTTTTAGCACTTTTTATTTTTTGTTTGTAAGTACTGGGGAATGTACTTAGGGCATGGTAAGCTTGCATTCTAACACAGTTAACTCACAAAGACTTTTTTTTTTTTTTTTTTTTTTTTTTTTTTTTTTGAGAGACATGGTCTAGCTGTGCTGCCTGGGTTGGCCCTCGATTCCTGAGACCCAAACAATACTCTTTGCTTCAGGATTTCAAGTAGCTAGGGCTATAGGCTTGAGCTCAGCTAGTCCTTTAATTTTAATTTTCCTTTATTAACTCTTACTCTCTACATACAACTTAATCAAGATAAGTGCTATTCTAATAAAACTTCCTTAAACTTAGTATAGTTGGCCCTCTGTTTGCATCTATAGATTCAACCAAATTTGGAATAAAATTATATAGGGGGAGGAAATACATCTGCACTAAACATGTATACTTTTTTCCTTGTCCTTATTTCCTAACATAACAACTATTTACATATTATTTATACTGTATTAGAAATTTTAAGTAATATAGAGATAATTTAAGGTATAGGAGAAATTTTGAGTAGATCATATACAAATATTTTATGTGAGTATAAAACCACTTTATATCAGAAACTTGAGCATCTCAGGGGCAATCTAATAGGAATAATTTGAAAAGGCAGGGCAAAAAGTGTCTATCAAGACTTGAAAAAAGAGACCAGACTTTCTCATCAAATTTATGTCTGAGAACTGGGGTGTATTTCAGTGGCACAAAACAAAAAAAAACCAAAAGAACAACAGAAGTAAGTGATTTGGCTGGTGAGCTTGAAAGGATTGGTTTTAATAGTTAGGATACTGTGACATACATTCCTACTACATATAAAATACATAGAATGTTTGACTATGGACAGGTAATAGTTTTCTTTTTTTTTTTCTTAAGTCTTTAAGTGCCTAGAAGAAAAAATTAAAAGTTAAAATAGCTTATTAAGTTGTTACTGAAAAGGCAGGGCATAATGGCACACATCTGTAATCCCGGTACTTGGGAGGCTGAGATAGGAGGATCACTGGTTTCAAGCCAGGCCCTGCAACTTAATGAGATCCTGTTTAAAAATAAAAAGTAAAATGGAACTGGGGCCTCTGTAGAGACTACAGAGGTAGAATGCCCTCCTGGGTTCAATCCCAGTACCACCACAAAGAAAAAAAAGAGAGAGCTGTTACTTTACTTTTGAAGTTATTCTTAATTTTTTGACTGAAAGTAATACACACCCATTTAAGATAGAAACTATATATATAGTTATAAAGTAAAATGGAAGGCCATCATCTTTCTACTATCCCTCTTGCACTTCTGCCCTTGAGAAATAATCACTATTAGACCTTTCATTTGTAAGCTGTAAGCTTTTTTTTTTTTTTACTTCTATAAATTGAATATTTAGGATTTTTTTTTCCTCTGTAAAGTTGGGTGGCTGAGATATTCCATTGGACTGCAGTGCCTTTTTTTCCTCCTAGCAAACATAATTTGTGACCATTTACCTGTATACATGTTTAGACCACTTTCATGCGTATTATTCAGTGAATGCATTCATCTCCCCATAAATAATGTTACTGTTTCCATTTATGTCCATTATAATCAATTTTACAGTGAAAGGGTTTGAAACTTTTTTCCCCTACTAGAATGTCATTTTATGGAATATATTCTTAGAATGAGCAGTTTGAATTTCACTAGGCTATATTTTTTACCCATAGCACTATGAAAGGGAACTAATTTCCCCCAGCTAATATGTAATGATTTTTTAATTTTGTCAAATTAATTTAAAAAACCCATTTTATTCTAACTTACATTTTATTCTAACTTATATTTTTTTAGTTTTTGTAAAGCTATATATCATCATTTATTATTCTCTCCTAATAAATTTAGATTGTTTTTTACCTTGAATTTATCTTGATATGTTAAAAATATTATTCTTTTTACAGTAGTGTTATGGTCTAGATCAGACAATGGATCAAACTAAATGACTTTGAATTTTATGGTATTTAGGTTTTCTTATGTTAAAACACATTATGTGCCAACTTTTTAGTGTAAATTACAGTTTTATGTATGTGGCTGTTTGTTGATTCTTTAACAGTTGAGGGAAGAGAGCCGGAGACTAGCTTTGGCTGCCAAAAGAGAAAAGAGAAAGGAGAAGAGAAGAAAGAAAAAGGAAGAACAAAGAAGAAAACTAGAAGAAATTGAAGCCAAAAATAAAGAGAACTTTGAACTTCAAGCTGCTCAAGAGAAAGAAAAGCTTAAAGTTGAAGGTATTCTAGTCAAAATATTTATGTGCTCTTCTTTTTGTTTTCTTTTGTTCTTGTCATTTTTATTTTGGCAGTATTGGAGATTGAACTCAGGGATACTCTACCACTGAGCTGTATTTCCAGTCTTAAGCATTTATTTACTTATTTATTGAAGTCCTGGGGACCCAAGGGCATCTCTGTGACTGAGCGGTACACCCAGATTTTTATTTTTTTTTGAAACAGGATCTCACTAAATTGCCTAGGCTGGCCTCGAACTTGTGATCCTTCTGCCTTAGCCTCTTCTGTTGCTGGAATTACACCTATGTTCCTGGTCCTTTTTGTTTTCTCTAGACAGAATCTAGATAACTAGCACAGGCTGGTCTCGAATATTCATTCCTCCTTTATTTATCCTCAGAGTTGCTGGGATTATAGACATGTGCTACCACTTCTGGCTTGCTATTTTCATTTGTTGACTTCTTCCAACATTTTGGGGTTGTTTGTTGTTTGAAGGGGTTTGTTTGTTTTCTGTTTTTTCTTATATTCATGCATTCTTTTTTTTCTAATTGGCGCATTAAGGTAGCATTTTACTATGTTGCTTAGGCTGGTCTTAAACTCCTTGATTTAAGGGTTCTTCCTAATTCAGCCTCCTATTTAGGTAGAATGACATGTGTGTGCCACCATGCCCAGATTCCAGATTTTTAATTATGGAGAGTTTCAAAACTACAGTTAGGTTAAAAGAATTACAAAGTGTACATTCTATATTTACAAAAGCAACATTTTACTGTATTCGCCTTATCTTTATCTTTAAATACCTATACATATTTATTTGGTTTATTTGAATGTTAAGTGAGTACATTTCACATTCAACCTAAATTTATTTCAACACACATTCCAAAGATGACATTTGTTTACATGATCATGAAATACCAATTATTCTTTCCATTCCTATTCAGCTAGCATTGAATCTCGATGATGTCCCTTGAGCTATATACAATCCTAAAACAAAGCAATAGTGATTACATAATATCTTTTATAATGCAGACCATATTCACATATCCTCAAGTAAGGGAATTGTTTGTAACTGAAAGATTCTTTGAGATAGAAAAATTGTGCAAGAACAGTTGTCACTGAAATACCAAATATATTTGCATAGTATGTGCATGTTTTTTTTTTTCATTTTATTTTTATTTATTTTTATTTATTTTTTATTGGTGCACTGTATTCATACATCATAGTGGGATACAAACTTTTGTAGACATACATGCACACATCGCCCAGTTAGCCCCCACCCGATCCCCACCCCATTCTCTCCCAATCCCTCCCTCCCATGCTTGGCTTAGTGGTTGAAATCTAGTATTATAGCAATTTATCCAAACTTAAAAATGATAATCTCACATAACAGTTTCATTTGTCTGATACCAAGCTTTTGATGACTTAAAGATAACATTTCAATATTTCTTTTTACTTTCTTTCTTACCAGAGAATATTTTTTTCTTTCTTTCTTTTTTTTTTTTTTTTGGTGAAACTATCATATATTTATATATTTATTTTTCAGGAAAAAAAAATCTATCCTAATATGGAATATGAACTCTAGATACTCAAAACGATCTTGAAAAAGAACAAAGCTAGAAGATATATATTTTCTGATTTCAAACCATATAAAGCTACAATAATTGAAACAGTGTAGTACTATTCTAGAGGCAGATATATAAACCATTGGAGTTAAATACAAGCCTAGAGCCAAACTCTTCCCTATATTGTCAAGTTATTTTTGACAAGGTTTCCACGAACATTTGGTGGTAGAAATAATAATCTTTTAACTAAATATTGTTGAAAAATAATAATTACATGGAAAAGAATAAAGTTGGACCCTTACCTAATCCCATATACAAGTATTAACTCAAAATAGATAAAAGACCTAAATATAAATCTTAAGACTATAAACTTTTAGGAGAAAATCTGGGCCATAAAACCTCACAACATTGAAATTGGCACTGATTTCTTGGATATGATTTCAATGGCACAGGCAACAGAAGAGTATACAAACTCCCTAAAAAATAAAAAAAATATATTGTATATCCAAAGACAATGTAAACAGAGTTAAAAGTTACTAATACAATTGGATAAAATATTTCCAAATGCTATATCTGAAGGTATATTAATATTCCAACTAGAAATTCTAAAAATTAACAATAAAGGCAAACAATACAATTTAAAGATAGGTAAAAGACTAACATAAATAATGAATCTCCACAGATAACCAATCTTAGTTGTCTGTTGGATGGAAAATCTTACTTCTCTGGTTCCGGTGTGTGTTACCTATTTCTTCTTTGTAGTTAATCTCTTTGAGTATTTTCTCTAGTGCTGGTTTTGAAGACATAAATTCCTTCAGTTTCTGTTTTTCGTGGAAGCTTCCTATTTCTCCATCTAATTTGATAGAAAGTTTTGCTGGGTAGAAAATTTTTGGCTGGAAGTTTTTTTCTTTCAGAGTTTGGAATATGTTACTCCAAGCCCTTCTGGCTCTCATGACTTGGTTTGGGAAGTCTGGAGTGATTCTAATTGGTTTGCCTCTGAATGTCACTTGGCCCTTTGTTTTTGTTGCCTTTAAGATTCTCTGCTTGGCTTCCACATTGGTCATTTTGACAATTATGTGGCGTGGGGATCCTCTTCTTGGATCCTGTCTAAAGGGAGTTCTATAAGTTTCCTGGACCTGTGTATCAACCTCTTGCTCGATGTTTGGAAAATTTTCTGCTATTACTTCCTTGAAGAGATTGTTGATCCCTTTGGTATCACTTTCTTTTCCCTCCTCTATTCCAATTATTCTTAGGTTAGCTCTCTTAAAATGGGCCCATATTTCTTCAATATCAGATTCCTGCTGTCGGATATTTTTTTCTAGATTAGAAACTAGGCGTTCATGTTTGGAGTGATCATCTTCTAAGAGTGAGATTCTGTTCTCCATGTGGTCTAATCGGTTGTTTGTGCTTTGAATTGAGGCCTTTACTTCATTAATTGCATCCTTTAACTCTTTTGGCTCTCTCTGAGTTCTTTTCGAAGCACCTCTATTATTTCTACAGTTATTTTCCTGATTTGATCTTCTAGAAATCTCTGATTTTCTGTTTTATTGGGTTCTGATGTTGTGGGGTTGTGGGCATTCATTGCTCCAGTATTATTCCTCTTTCCCATGATTTCGGAAGTTTGTGCCTTCTCTGGGTTCTTCCCTTGGGTCACTATGACTTCACTTAAGGTGTTCTGGATCTCGAGTCAGTAGTATCTCAGACCCCAGTACTCCTTTACTGGGTTGTATCACAGAGTCTCCGACCCAGAGAGTCGATAGAGGCTGCTTTAGACTGTGGGGGTGCCAGGTTGCACGTTCTCCTATGGTGTGCTATCTCTGCCACCGCCACTCCCCCACTGGGTCAAGTTCCAGGGAGTACAGTACTGGGATTTCTCCTCTGTGGCCCGCAATTTGACTCACTGTTCTTGAGTACACAGATGTAGCCGTACTGGGCTTGGTGAATTCGCTGCTGCTGCCGCCGGTGGCAATATGGCTCCGCTGCCACGCCCTTGGCCGTGAGGCTGGCGTATTTCTTCTTGGTTTTGATTTCCACTATGAATCCCTGCAGTATGTGCTGGGCTCAGCCACTGGGAGCTTTAGATGTTCCTTCGCCGAGAAATCCCGCCTGGCTGTTCCGCAGCGGCTCACCTCGGCTTGCTGTAGCCGTCCGGTGAAATCACAGCTGCCGCCGGCAGTATGGCACTGCTGCCGCGTCCTTGGGCGTGAGGCCGGTGTATCTCCTCTGTGGCTCTGAGCTCTGTTCTCAGTCCTCTTTCTCTCTGGATCCTGGTGATTTTTTTTTTGTTTCTCTGGTGATGGTGTTTTCTGGCTATGAAAGGCGCTGATTTTGTGGTAATGGAGATTGGTTGTTAGCGGGGCTCTTAAGCCCCGCTTTTCTCGGTCGCCATCTTTTTTTTTTCATTTTTGAATTTCCTCCTTCGCCGTTTTATTGTGAACATGTTCAAACTAGAGAAGTTAAAGGATCAATATAAGTATCTGAATATAACCTGAATTTTCACAACATCATCTGCCTTTTTGAGCAAATGAACATGTAGTTTGTACATATGATGTGAAATCATCCCTAAATACTTGAGTATTTCCCAGAAAAAGTACATTATTTTATATGACCACAGTAACATTATATCTGAGAAACTTAAGTTATATAGCATGTAATATATTTTACATATTCACAATTCCCAAATTATCCCCAAAATAGTTATTATAACCACTTGTTAATACTTTTTTAATACTATTTATTAAACCCATTGGGCATTTTACTTCCAAGCAATACCCCCCTCTTTTTTTTTTTTTTTTTTAATGAAACAGTTCTCACTAAGTTACTAAGGCTAGTCTCAAACCTGGAATTCATAGTCTTCTAAGTACTGGTATTATAGTTGTGTGCCACCAACTATGTTTGGCACCATTTATACTTTGAATAGTTCTTAGGGAAATACCAATCCTATCTATCGTATTACTCTGCATTGTGGAATGGCTATTGATTTTATGTCCTAATAATAGGGAAGTAACTCCTGGATTTTTTGAGTTTTTTTTTTTTTTTAATACTTAAGGTTAAATAGAACTTGCTAATTAAGTGTTGCTTGCTACTTTTACAGAAGAGCCTGAAGTCTTGATGGAGCCTCCAAGTGCCACAACCACTACTACCATAGGTATATCTGCAACCTGGACAACTCTGGCAGGTTCCCATGGTAAAAGAAACAATACCATAACTACAACCAGTTCGAAGAGGAAAAACAGGAAAAATAAAATTACTCCAGAAAATGTTCAAATTATATTTGATGATCCACTACCAATTTCATACAGTCAGCCAGAGAAGGTGAATGGAGAGTCCAAGAGCAGCAGTACCAGCGAGAGTGGGGACAGTGATAACATGAGGATTTCCAGCTGTAGTGATGAAAGTAGTAACAGCAACAGCAGCCGG
This sequence comes from Muscardinus avellanarius, assembly GCF_963383645.1. NCBI lineage: Eukaryota > Metazoa > Chordata > Mammalia > Rodentia > Gliridae > Muscardinus > Muscardinus avellanarius. The sequence continues at coordinate 80,116,043 of NC_137791.1, forward strand.
AAGAGTGACAATCATTCACCAGCTGTGGTCACTACCACTGTGACCAGCAAGAAGCAGCCGTCTGTTCTCGTTACATTTCCAAAGGAGGAGAGAAAATCTGTTTCTGGCAAAGCTTCAGTAAAGTTAGTTCCAGTTTTTATTTTTATTGTTCATAATATCACCATTAAATACATTGTTTCTGACTTTGTTGGTAGAAGTGAATTAAAAACTTGCACAATAAGGATTTTTCATTGTGCTAAAGAAGAAACCTTTTCAGTTGATCACTAAGCTGATTTTTAGATGATCTCAATGAAAGAGCAAATTATTTGTATAGAGGATTTATTAGTCATTAAACTTTTAGCCTGTGAAAAATATCAGTTGTGGGTTATTATTATTATGAATCAACTCTGCTAAATTTGTCCCCGATGTGGAATCTTTCTTAAGATTGGCTTATTCATTTGTATGCTAAGTATTATTAAGGAGCAGTGCAAAGAAACTTTCTCATTTACTTACCTTGTTTAAGCTAAAAATAAATAATAAAATTATGTAATAGTCTACTTCATTATTTAAAAATTCTGTATCTATATTTAATGTACTCCTTCTCCCTTTGTTAAAGATTGTCAGAGACTATCAATGAAGGGACCAGTAATTCCCTATCTACTTGCACAAAATCTGGTCCATCTCCTCTTTCCTCTCCAAATGGGAAGTTAACAGTAGCAAGTCCTAAGCGTGGGCAAAAGAGGGAAGAAGGATGGAAAGAAGTTGTAAGAAGGTGAGTGATTTTTTTTGTCTATTTTTTTTTATTGCAATATATCTCAGTGTAGTATTACTTACCTTATAGTTAAATTCCTCCTAATATTCCAAAGGTTGCAGATAGACTGAATCTGGCCAACAGAGAAATACCCTTGCAATATTCATATTCAAAAATTTAAAAAGCAGTCCTTTTTTTTTTTTTTTTTTTCAGGCAGTACTGGGGAGAAAACCTAGGGGCATTCTACTTCTGAGCTATACCCCTAGCCCTACTTTTGATTCTTTATTTTTTGAAACAGAGTCTCACTTAAGTTGTGGAGGGCCTCACTAAGTAGTTGAGTCTGGCCTGAGCCTGTGATCCTCCCGTCTCAGCTTCCCAAGTACTGGGATTACAAGTGTGCATGTGCCACCATGCCTGGCTTAGAAGTCTTTGATAAACTTATTTTTAAGAACTTCCTAAGCCGGGCGTGGTGGTGCACGCTTGTAATCCCCGTGCTTGGGAGGCTGAGACAGGAGGATCATGCAGGTTTGAAGCCAGCCTCAGCTACTTAGTGAGTCTCTCAGCAACTTAGTGAGACCCAGCAACTTAGTGAGACCCTGTTTCTAATAAAAGATAAATGGGTCTGGGAGTATAGCCCGGAGGTAGAAAGCCCCTGGGTTCCACCCCCAGTACCACCCAAAAAAAAAAAAAAATCCTAGAAATTTCATAAAGAAATAAGCTTTGATTTGAAACAAGAGCTCTAGAGAACCAACTTAGTACTATTAATCCCCTTCCCCATCTTTACCTGTTTTGTCACTCTCCATGTCTGATAAACACACTACCATTAACATATACCCTCTCTTCTAAACTGTCAATACCATCACAGTATTCTCATACAAGATTAAGATGATTTGTTGTACTTTTTTATTTGCTTTTTTTATTGTTATTTGATACTGAAGATTTAACCCAGAAACATTCTATCTCTGAAATATACTATAATCCTATTTTATTTCTTATTTTTCATTTCCTATATATTATTTCTTATATTTCATTTCCTAATCCTATTTTATTTCTTATTTTGAAGCAAGAGCTCACTAAGTTGAGAGCCTCATGAGATTGCTGAGGCTGGCTCCCTGTCTTATCCTCCCAAGTACTGTGATTACAGGCGTGCACCACCACTGCCCAGCTTCATTCATTTTTTCTGTGTGCATTAACTTCTTGTATACCAAGAAATTATTAACCAGGAAATAATGATCAGTGGCTAGTTATGCTCGTGTGTGCATGTGTGTGTGTGTGTGTGTGTGTAAACACATACATACGTATACACACACACACACATATGGACAGAGAGCATATCTTTTTGAAAATATGACAGCTTACTATTTAGTAGACCATTCTAAGTACTTGTTTATAAAAGCTCTTTATTAAGAATTATACTAGCTGAGCAATGTGGTGCACATCTATAATCTCAGTGCTTGGAAAGCTGAGGCAGGATAATTGCAGGTTTCAGGCCAGTCTCAGCAACTTAGTAAGATCCTGTTTCAAAATAAAAAGTAAAATAGTACTGGGTGTCTATGATTCTTTAATTGGCTTGCCAAAAATTTACAGTGACCTTCCCAAAACTTGAATGTTGAAAATTAAAATGTGATTTTGCATTTTTGTTTTGTTTTGTTTTTATGGGGTACTGATGGTTGAACCCAATTCTACGTTTGAGCTACACCCCTAGCCCGATTTTATTTCTTCTTTGGAAACAGGGTCTCACTAGGTTGAGTGTCATTACTTGAGGCTGTCCTTGAACCTGTGATCCTCCCATCTTCACCTCCTAAGTGCTGGTATTCTAGGCGTGTGGCACAACACTGGGCTGATTTTTGCCTTTTCTTTTAAAAAAAAAAAATCAATAGGGTTTTCTTTTTCCTGAAATCCCTAAATGTCCTTTAGCAAATTTCTGTGTTTGTGGATAATAATTTTAATATCTCTAGAAGAATACAAGGAAATAAAGAATTTTAATGTCATTCTCTCAGTTATAATAGAATGCCTACAGAAAGCCTTTCTTGACACTTCAGGTTAGGTTAGATACCATGACCAACAGGTCTTTAATACTTTATTTCAGCACTTAGGATAGTCTGTGGTAATTTCTTATTTGTTAACCATGTAGTCAGTATATGTGGACAGGAACCCATTCCTTTCATAGTCACAATTAGTATTGCGTTAGCACAGTGCTTTTTTGCATAGTTTATGCTTTCCTGATACAAGTGAAGGATGATAGTCAATTAAGCAAATAGTCTTTGTTTATCTAATCACTACCATTTATGCTTAATATGTTCATCTGAAGTAAAAGTAGATAAAAGAGGCTTATTTAACCATGATTTTATTCTCCTTATAGAAAAACATTTTATTAATATTCTTTGCTCTTATTTTAAATCATAATCACTGCTATTTATTTTTTATCCTAATTAATTTATTTTTGTAACTTTTAATTAGGTCAAAGAAAGTATCTGTTCCATCAACAGTGATATCCAGAGTGATTGGAAGAGGAGGCTGTAACATCAATGCTATTCGGGAGTTCACTGGTGCACACATAGATATTGATAAGCAGAAAGACAAGACAGGAGACCGGATAATAACTATAAGGCAAAACTTTATCTTTATGTTTTCTTCCTGTTTTATTATACTTTAGCTTAATAAAATATAACCATTTAATTTTTCGGTAGAATTTTGTGCTTAACTGTGTGTGTGTTTGTGTGTGTATGCATATACATATATTTCATACTGTGGATTGAGCCCAGGGTCATTCTACCTTAAGCTATACCCCCAGCCATATTTCTCCCTCCCTTCTTCCATTTCTTTCTCCCTTCCTCCCTTTTTCTTCTTTCTTTTTTGTTTGAAACAGGGCCTTCCTTAAGTTTTAGAGGCTACCCAAGAATCTAAAGTCTTTCTGTCTCAGCCTCCCCAAGTATTGAGATTACAGGCTTGAATACTTTCTTAAAATGGCAATTTTATGAATATTTTGAGAAGATACACTCTAATCTTTTATCCCTAAAAAATGGTGTGGTTTACTTGATTTTATGAACTTTTGTGTATAGGTATATGTATGTGGCAAAGGTTTAGACAGTCTTTTCTGTACATAAACTGTTAATTGGATTTTTTTTTTTTTTTTTTTTTGGTGGTACTGGGGTTCCTGGAAGCCCTTCTACCTCTGGGCTACACTCCCAGACCTATTTTTATATTTTTATTTGGAAACAGGGTCTCCTAAGCCAGCGCGCATGGCTGGCTTCGAACCTGCGCAATCCTCCTGTCTCTGCCTCCCAAGCGCGGGGATTACAAGCATGCGCCACCATGCCCGGCCTTGATTGGATATTTTTAAAAATTTTATTCTGAGACTAACACGTTTTAAGCAGTGTGCTTCTTTCAAATTAGCCTTTGAGATTTGTTATTATAAATTTGTATCTTTAAATTTTTAGCTCAGTAATAGAATATTCTCTTGAATAACTTATAGAATGTGTCTATGCCCAAATATCTCTACAGATGATATTCTAAGAGATTGTAGGATTTTCTTTAATGTAAATCTAAGTTTTTTTTGAGAGAGTTACATATATTTTAGGATGGCAGTTGTAAGGTTGCTGTGAGATGCATGTGTCCCTTTGCAATATGTAGCAGGACTGATAGTTATAACTACTTCTAAAGTAGGAAGTTAACCACCTCTATTTCCTACTCATCTTCCTCTCCTTTCTATATTTTCTAGTCAAGTAGCCACAACTTGATCTGTCTAAAGAAGAGGGAAGCAGATTCTTTTTCTGGATAATTTCTTCCTCGGGTTTCCATAAGGTGTTCCTTACAGTCAAATATGTTTCTGAAAAATGCAGTGTTTAGGATTTGATGTCATGGCCTTTGTTGGTATTACCGGGAATAATCATCCTACTAGTAAGGAAATTACTAGTAAATACTTAGTAGATGAGGTCATACTAGCACTTAAGATAAAGTACAGTCAGATGTGGTGGCACAGGCCTGTAATCCCAGTACTTGGGAGGCTGAAAGAGTAGGATCACAGGTTTATGGACAGCCTCAACAAGTAGTGAAACTCTAATCACCTAGTGTGGCCTTGTTTCAAAATACAATTTCAATAGGGCTGGAGTTGTAGCTCAGGAATAGAATACCTCTGGGTTCTGTTCCTAGTACAACACAAAAAAGATGAACTATTTTGTTACTCGGTTGTAATGTCTTTCTTGATTACTTTAATTGCTTTTATTTATTTTTGTTGCACTAGGGATCAAACCCAGGGCCTTGCACTTGGTAGGCAAATGCTCACCAATGAGCTACAACCCTACCTCTTATATTGTTAATAGTTTTAATCAGCTATTCAGTTTTACAGTAATGTGGTTTTTCCTAACCATCATTTATTTTATCATAGTAAAAATGATTTTCTTTTTTGGTTCTGTAGATTGAACTCAGGGACATTCTACCTCCAAGATACACCCCCACTCCCTGGCCCTCTTTTTTTTTTTTTTTAATTTTGAAACAGGATCTTTCTGGGTGGATGAGTTTCACTACTTGCTGAGGCTGTCCTCAAACCTGGCAGCCTCCTAAGTCCTGGGATTACAAGCATATGCTTCCACACCTAGCTTAAAATGATTTCTTAGTCTGTAGGAAACAATAATGAAGTAAATTTTTAGAAGGTAAATCACTTATTCCTTTGAAACATATTATGCTCATTTGGGACAGTTTATTGTTTCATCTGCAAAATAACCTAAAAATGGTCAAAAGAAGCTAAGTGTGGTGTCACACACTTGTAATCCCAGCACTTTGAAGGCTGAGACAGGAGTGAGGCCCTCTGCAACTTAGTGAGGCTTTGTTTCAAAATTAAGAATAAAAAATAGCCGGGCGTGGTGGCGCACACTTGGGAAGTGGAGACAGGAGGATCGCACAGGTTCGAAGCCAGCCACGCTGGCTTAAGAGACTGTTTCCAAATAAAAATAATATAAAATAGGTCTGGGAGTGTAGCCTGGAGGTAGAAGGGCTTCCAGGAACCCCAGGACCACCAAAAAAAAAAAAAGAATAAAAAATAGGGCTGGCAGTGTAGCTCTGAGGTAGAAGTTCCCTGAATTCAATCTCCAGTACTGAAAAAAAAATTTTTTTTAAAAGGGTCAGAAGATTTATCTTTAACTTTATTTGTTCTCTTTATTTGTGCATATACACATACAAATGCATGTTGCCTTGATAGGATTAGAAAGTAGGAGAAATGGAACCTAATTATTTTGTTCTGGTCAACATCCAGGGGTGGCACAGAATCAACAAGACAAGCAACTCAGTTGATCAATGCTCTGATCAAGGATCCAGACAAAGAAATCGATGAACTTATTCCAAAGAATCGTTTGAAAAGCTCCTCAGCAAATTCCAAAATAGGGTCATCAGCACCTACCACCACAGCTGCTAACAGTTCCTTGATGGGAATTAAAATGACGACTGTAGCTTTGTCATCGACATCTCAAACTGCCACAGCACTCACTGTGCCTGCAATTTCTTCTGCATCTACTCACAAAACCATTAAGAACCCAGTGAATAACGTGAGGCCTGGTTTTCCAGTTTCTCTTCCATTAGCATATCCTCCTCCACAGTTTGCACATGCTTTGCTTGCTGCTCAGACTTTCCAGCAGATCCGTCCACCAAGGTTGCCCATGACCCACTTTGGAGGTACTTTTCCACCAGCTCAATCCACTTGGGGTCCTTTTCCTGTCAGGCCTTTGAGCCCTGCCAGAGCTACTAACTCGCCTAAGCCTCACATGGTGCCTCGCCATAGCAATCAGAATAGCAGTGGTTCTCAGGTGAATTCAGCAGGTTCTTTAACTTCAAGTCCAACAACTACAACCAGTTCATCAGCTTCAACGGTGCCTGGTACATCTACAAATGGCAGTCCAAGTTCACCTTCTGTCAGAAGACAGCTTTTTGTCACAGTTGTGAAGACATCCAATGCCACCACAACAACAGTCACAACCACAGCAAGCAACAACAGCACTGCTCCCACAAATGCCACATATCCTATGCCTACTGCCAAAGAACACTATCCAGTATCATCCCCATCTTCCCCATCACCACCAGCCCAGCCAGGAGGGGTTTCTAGAAACAGCCCTTTGGATTGTGGATCAGCATCTCCAAATAAAGGGGCATCTTCCTCTGAGCAGGAAGCAGGTAGTCCACCAGTAGTAGAAACAGCAAACAATAGACCTCCAAACAGCAGCAGTTCTTCTGGGAGTTCATCAGTTCATTCCGCTCAGCAACAACCTCCGGGATCTGTTTCTCAGGAGCCAAGACCACCTCTTCAGTCTCAGGTTCCTCCCCCGGAAGTTAGAATGACTGTTCCTCCTTTATCAACAACAAGTTCTGCTCCAGTGGCGGTGCCTTCTACTGCCCCAGTGACTTACCCTATGCCTCAGACACAAATGGGATGCTCCCAACCTCCGAAAATGGAAACCCCTGCTATTAGACCACCCTCTCATGGCACAACTGCTCCTCACAAGAATCCAGCTCCAGTGCAGAATTCATCTGTTGCAGTCCTCAGTGTCAACCACATTAAAAGACCTCACAGTGTTCCCTCCTCTGTCCAGCTACCTTCAACCTTAAGTACACAAAGTGCTTGTCAGAATTCAGTACATCCAGCAAATAAGCCTATCACTCCCAATTTCAGTGCCCCTTTACCCTTTGGGCCCTTTAGCACATTATTTGAAAACAACCCTACTTCTGCTCATGCCTTCTGGGGAGGATCTGTGGTTTCATCTCAGTCAACACCAGAGTCTATGCTATCAGGAAAATCCTCATATTTGCCAAATTCAGACCCTTTACATCAGTCTGATACTTCCAAAGCTCCAGGTTTTAGACCACCACCATTACAGAGACCTGCTCCAAGCCCCTCAGGTGAGTTTACATTTTCTGACATTCTGTGCTTGTTTATTTACACAGGTGATAAGAAAATTGTCAGTTATTTTCTAATGTTTTTGCTCTCTGATGGTGCTATATAGACAGATTGTTGTTTTCTTCCCCAGCGTTAGGCACTGAACCCAATGTTTCTGATTATTGTACCATAGAACTACATCCCTAGCTTCAGATGGTCTTACTCAGTTAAATCAAATGCAGCTGTATCATGTTATGTCTAGTATAGTGGCTGGTTTTTTTTTTTTTTTTAAGTTGCCATAAACATTTTTTCTCAAAATAAAGTCTCTTATGCTTTAAGGTAATAGGGACATGCCACCAAAAATTTGCCTCTATTTCAAAAACCAAGTAATGAACAAGAATTTTGTAAAATTTGACTTCATTTATTTTTGTCTTTTGTGTTTAAAATATCTAACTACACAGGCTAATATAACAGCCACTAGCCGTTTGTGCTATTTACATCAATGAAAATTAAGTAAAATTAAAAATAAATTTGTCAAGCTAGCCATATCTCAGGCGTCAATGAATATTTAACTAATTACGACTATATTGCACAGCAAAGATGTTGAATATTTTTATTATAGAAAGTTCTGTTGGGCAACACTGATCTTCTGATTTTAAGCTTTTTATATTTTTTACTATAAAATTTATTTTTTATATTAGAAGTTCTTCTATAATTTCTCTAGCTTCCTTGTATGTAAACATCTTACAAACTTTGTTAAATTGAACAGAACTAAGAAATTGATATTGGTACATTACTGCTAACTAGACTACAGACTATTTTTTTTGTACTGTGAATGAAGCTGAACCCAGAAGCATTCTATCTCCAAGCTATACCTCCAGCTCTTTTTATTTTTTATTTTGAAACAATTTCTCACTAACTTGCTGAGGATCTTGCTATGTTGCTAAGTTGACCTCCAATCTGTGATTCTCCTGTCTCAGCTTCCAAGTACTGGGATTTCAGGTGTGTGCCACCATGCCTGAACCAATAATGTCCTTTTTCTGTTGTAGAATCCAATTTAAGATAACCAAGATATATTTACAGCTATTGCATTTTAGTATTAGCATTTCAGGAAATTAGAGGCAGTTCTTGGGAATAGTTGACACACTGGGGTCTATGGGCCATATTTGGCCTGATCCCTGTTTGTTTTCCTCCCTTCCTTCCTTCCTTCTTTCCTTCCTTCCTTCTTTCCTTCCTTCCATTGTGGATTGAACCTAGGGACATTATATCTCCAAACTAATCTACCCCTAACCCTTTTTCTATTTTTTTTTTATCTTGAAAAGGGTTCTTGCTGAGTTGCTGAGGAACTAAGTTGCTGAGGTTGTCTTAACCTGCAATCCTACTGTCTCAGCCTCTCAAGTACTAGGATTATAAGCATGTATCACCACAACCAGCTTGTTTTTAAAGTTTTTTTTTAAATATGTATTCATTTACTTATTTATTTGAAATAGAGGGCTTCCTGTGTTGCCCATTCTGGTCTTGATGTCCTGGACTTAAGTGATCCTCCCACTTCAGCTTTCCCAATAGCCGATACATACCCTGTTTGGCTTTAAAAAAAAAAAAAAAAGGAGAGAGAAGAAAAATAAAATACGATATAAAATAGTAAAATCAAATCTCAATGTTCATAAGTTTTATTGACATCTATGCCCACTCACTTGCATAATTGCAAAATTTTAGCTCATTTCACACTATGATAACAGGAGTAGTTAAAATAGAGACCATGTGACTGTCCTAGCCGAAATATTTAATACTTTTTGGGCAGTACTGGGATTCAACCTAGAGGCCTCATGCATGCTAGGCAAGTAATTCACCACTGAGGCATATCCCCAGCCATTTTTTATTTTATTTTTTTCTTATTTTTATATTGAGATAGGATTTCACTAGGTTTCCCAGGCTAGCCTGTAACTTTCTATCCTTCTGCCTCAGCCTCTGAAGTAGCTGGGAATACAGATATGTGGTAGCATTTGATCTTTTATAGCAAGGTTGCCATGTCCTATCTGTGTTATTGGAGATAACATTCTGTGGCAAAAATTCCCAAGTTTAGTAGGAACTTAATGTTATTTTTACCTATTTCTTTAACATACACACATACGTGTAGTTAATTGCAAAATATTTCTTTGCCAGGTCTTGATTGAAGTACTTGTATTTACTTTGAAAAAGAATTTCTCTTGAGTATTAAAAGAGTATGGTTTATTAGACTTTTTAGGATTATCTTATGACAATGCATGAGAAATACTTTTAAATCTCATGATTATTACAGTTACAATTTAAACCAGGTGTGGTGATGTACACTTGTAATCCCAGTATATAGAAGACTGAGGCAAGAGGATTGCGGTTCGCAGCCAGTGTCACCTACTTAGTCCTTCTGCAACTTAGTGAGAGACCCTGTTTCAAAGTTAAGAATAAAAAATAGTGCTGAGGGTGTAGCTCAGAGTTGTAATGCCCCTGGGTTCCATCCCCAGTACCTCCAAAAAAAAAAAAAAAAAAAAAAGAATTTAATGAAAATATCTTTCCAAAAATGTGCTAACCTTTGAAGGATTATATATTGCTAGTTGGTATATTTTAAAGGGCTAAAATTAAGATTCAGAGAAGGAAGAAAGTTATTTTATGAAAAGGTATAGGAAAAACCAGTTTTATAAGAGGCATAGGAGACTGCATTTGATTAAAGTCAAATTAGCATTGAAGTTTAAGAGTATTGTTAAATACAGGTCATTTAGAGTTAAAATATTCATCCTTTTATATTCAGGAGGTATTTTATGTTTTCCTAAACCTCCTTCATATCCTAATTTTCATTTCTCTCTACATTTTTCTAATTTTGTGTTTTATACATTGTCTTTCTTTGCTTAACTAATTTTTCTTACATAAATAGACTGTTACAGACTCTGATCTGTTTATGTAGTTTTTATTTGGAAAAACTTTTGAACCACTTAGAAATTTAAGGAGCAATATAAACAATAGTAAATGCCTATATGTTTTGTCATTTATTTTATCTACTTGTTAATTTTTTTCAAACAGCCATTTTGCCTTCATAGTTACCAAGAAAATTGAAATTAATAATAGCACAACAACTCACAGTACCATGATCTCAAATACATCCTTCCTGCTGGTGTGTCTTTTTCTATTTTTCTTTTGACCCAAGATTTAGTAAAGGTTCACACATTCATTTTGGCTGTTATATCTCTTTAGTTTTCCCTGATTGAAAGCATTCTACCACCTGTTTTAAACCTCACGCTGTATTATATCAGGGGGCACTCAGTGACAGATTGTTATTGGTTGTGGAAAGCAATGCCAGTTGGTTAATGTGCTTATGTCAGATTTATCTGTTTTCAAAGTCAACCAATGCCCCCACCCTTTTTTTGTTGTTGTGGATCAAGTCCAGAACCTCCTTTACATCTCCAGAACCTTTCATCCTGGTTTTTTTGTTTGTTTGTTTGTTTTGGGATGTTATTGTTTGGTACTAGTATTGAGTCTAGGGGTGCTCTACCACTCAGCTATACCTCCACAACTTTTTATTTATTTATTTTGAAATGTGATCTCACTAAGTTACCCAAGCTGCTTTCAAATTTAACCATCCTCCTGTCTCAGCCTTTCAACTACAGGAATTACAGATTTGCATCACCTTACATAGCTTCCTGTAGTTATTTAAAGATGGAGTATTTCTTTTTAAACTACAGATCTATCTTAAATCTGCATATATTTTATAATAGCTAATAAAAGATCAAATACTATAATTAAGTATAAAATTATTTTTCCTTTTTCTATACTATAATTTTATAAAATGAAGAAGCACCAAATCAACAGACTGAAAGAATTAACCTGAGGAAATTTTTAAATAATTAAAATACTTCAGGATCTGTCTGGACCTCTTGGAATATTCTTTGTCTAACTATTTCTCCCAGGGGTGATTATTAAGATTTATGGTGGTCTTCTACATTCTAGGTATTGTCAGCATGGATTCACCATATGGGTCCGTAACACCATCTTCTACACATTTGGGAAACTTTGCCTCAAACCTTTCCGGAGGTCAGATGTACGGACCTGGAGCACCCCTTGGAGGAGCACCTACAGCTGCTAACTTTAACAGACAGCATTTTTCCCCACTTAGTTTGTTGACTCCATGTTCATCAGCATCAAATGGTGAGTATTGTGTGTGTAATTCTGATAAAGAACCTGCCTGTATACTTGTTACTTTTTTTTCCCCTTTTGTCTTCTGGGTGTTTGGGATCAAACCAGGGAATAGTGTATACTAGGCAACCATTCTACTGACCCACAACCATAACCCTTCTTGTAGTGCTACATCCTTGATACAGAATACCATTGAAACCATTAAAATTCCTTCATTGCATTCTTCCAGGAACTTTTTTTTTTTTTTTTTTTTTTTTGTACTGGGATTCCTGGAAGCCCTTCTACCTCCAGGCTACACTCCCAGACCTATTTTTTTTTTTTTTTCATATTTTTATTTGGAAACGGTCTCTTAAGCCAGAGCAGCTGGCTTTGAACCTGTGTGATCCTCCCATCTCAGCCTCCCAAGCGTGGGGATTACATGCGTGTGCCACCAAGCCCGGCTTCTGGGAACTTTTTAATACAAAAATTTTAAAACATATAGTAAAGTTGTAATAACAGTTTAGGAAACACCCATGTTCTCTTCATAAAGATGTTCTCTTCATTAAGCTTATCCGTTATTTTAAAGATTTTGTCAAATCTATTTCCCTGGTTTCCTTCATTATTGTCATTGAACCATTTGAAAATTGAAAATTTGGGCTGAGACCAGAGAACCATGGTTTATGGACAGCCTCAGCTACATAGTGAGGCCCTTCTCTTCATTAAGTTTAATCCGTTATCTTAAAGATTTTGTCAAATCTATTTCTCTGGTTTCCTTCATTATTGTCATTAAACCATTTGAAAATTGAAAAATTGGGCTGAGACCAGAGGATCGTGGTTTATGGACAGCCTCATCTACTTAGGCCTTCCACAACTTAGTGAGACCCTGTTTCAAAATAAAAAAATAATGCTGGATGTGGTGGCTCACACTTGTAATCCCAGTGCTTGGGAGGCTGAGATGATAGGATCACACAGGTTCAAAGCCAGCCTCAGCTACTTAGTGAGGCTCTCAGCAACTTAGCGAGATCCTGTTTCCAAATAAAGTATAAAAAAGGTCTGGGAGTATAGCCCGGAGGTACAAAAGCCCTGGGTTCTACCCCCAGTACCACCAATAAAATAAAAATAAAGAATGAAAAATAGGGTAGAAGGTATAGCTCAGAGGTCGATTGCTCTTGGTTTCCAGTCCCAGACCTGAAAACAAAACAAAACAAACAAACAAAAACAGTTAAGATAAGACTTTAGCCTGGCGTGGTGGCATACACTTGTAATCCCAGCATTTGAGAGGCTGAGAGAAGAGAATCTGGGTTCAAGGCCAGCCTCAGCTACTTACTGAGGCCCTCTGCAACATAGTGAGACCCTGTTTCAAAATAAATAATAAAAAATAGGGCTGGGGGTGCAGCTCAAAGGTAGAATGCCCCTGGGTTTCTTCCCCGGTACTGCAAAATAAATAAATAAATAAATAAATAAATAAATAAATAAATAAATAAGACTTTAGACCTAAAACCATGTATCACTTAAGAATAAGGACACTGTGTTAGTATGTGTTATAGAGGATTTAACTCAAGGGTACTGTATCACTAAGCTACAGTCCCCCTCTCCCTGTTGTCTAGCTAGGACATTTTTTTTTTATAACCACAATACTGTTGTCAAATACATAATAGATTAATATTAATAAAATAACCATATGATACATAGTTCATTTTCAAATATCTCTCAGAACCCCTTTTTTTGGATTTTCCCTCTTAAACTAGGATAAAAATACCATACCAGTCTTCAACATGAGGACCTTTTCTTTTTTTTTTTCCTGAGTTATGTTAGTTGCAGATATCAAGCTCTCTTAATCCTACTTAATTTTCTAAAAATAAGCACATTCCCTTTCACAACTGTAGTACAGTGATCAAATTCAGCAATGTTACACATGAATACAATATTATCTAATTACAGTTCATATTTATATTTCATCAATTTTTCCAGTTGAACCCAGGGGCATTCTTCCTCTAAGCTACACTCAAACCCTATTATCAGTTTTATTTTCAAACAATGTCTCACCAAGTTTAACTGAAACTGGCCTTGAAGTTGTTATCTCCCTGTCTCAGCCTCCAAAGCACTAGGATTACAAGCATGAACTACCACATACAGCTTTCAATAATATATTTATAATTTCATTTAATCCTAGATTCAATTTAGGATTGCAAATTACATTTAATTCTCTTATCTCTGTAGTCTTTAAGAGTAGTCTCAGCTTTTCTTTATCTTTCTAAGAATGTTTTGAAGACCATAGGCCAATTTTTGGAAGGATTTCTTGATCAACTTTAGAGTATATTGAATAAACACTGATGAAAGTAGAGTGCCATTTTCCTAAGGAGTATTTTTTTCCATTTGTAACTCACAATGTTTAAATTTTAATTCAGGACTTTCTTTTCAATTTTAAATTGAGATGGATTCACTGTGTGTCAGTAAAGCTTAACTTCAGGACACCTCAGCATAGGTTCCTTCCAAAGTCTTGAACATGATATTTTATTTGCAACTTGGCATTCTTTTTCTAAAATTGGTTCCTGAAACTATATAAGTTTAAGGCCCCACAAAACATTGAACTGCCTCATTCCCTAAAACCTGTTTCTCTCTCTAATGCATTAGCTGTTATATTTTACAGTAACATGGCTCTTAATTACATTTTTCTTTTTTTCTATTAAAGAAATGATAATAGAGGTAAGATTTTTAATCAGGCTTTCTTCACAAGGATTAAGGACCCATTCAGAGAATCTCAAGGAAATAGTGCTTGTTTATAAGGCTACATAGTAGCATCTTTAGAACCATCCAGGACTTAAGGATAACTCTCTTTCTCCAAATAGATGCTGTCTCATGCATGGTCTGTTTCTTGTGAGTCTCTTCTGTTTTGCTTTCCTGAGGCTACTCTTTTTTATAGTCTCATCATTTATATGATCCACAAATTAGTTCAGCTTTGTAGTTGATGAGACTAGTTTTTCTCTCTTTGTCAATTGCCCCTCTTGAATGAGGAATGATTGGTTCAGCTCATATGTTTAGGTCAGGCCATCTCAGTTATGAACTATTCACTATCCTGAAATGGATCATTCTTGGGTCGGTGCCTGATCTTAGTCCAGCATAGGTATCTTCAGGAAATAGTCATCCAAACCGAGAATGATAACAGCAGTGGCTAATTGACAAAATCTGTGAAGAGATTAAATCAAGCAGGTCAGCAGTAAGCCTGTTCTGCTCATTTCAACCATGCGGAGGGTTGTCACTTTGCTTTTTATTTGGTTTTAGAAGGATTCAGGAAGAAAGGAAAATCATACTCTCAGGGATGGCATATAAGAACAGGTAGGGTTCACTTGTTCATCCTTCTTGAATTCCTGCCTTCCTTATGTAGATCATGATGTTAATTGTTCTGGATTGTTTTTGTTGTTGCTGATGTTTTTTAAGGGGATAAAAGTGTGACCTTTTAATAAGCAGTTTGCTAAAATGTCTCTTTATTGGTGCATTATAGTCTTACATAATGTAAATTATGTTGACAGTGACATAAATGTACAGGTAGTTTAAAAAAAAAAAGGACACCAAAGTTTTAAAGTGTTTCTCTTCTATATACATTTTCTTTTATCTCTTGTAGTTTTCTTTGACATTTACTTGAAATACTCTCTCTCTTTTTTTTTGGTGGTACTGGGGTTTCTGGAAACCCTTCTACCTCTGGGCTACACTCCCAGACCTATTTTATATATATATTTATTTGGAAACAGGGTCTCTTAAGCCAGTGCGGCTAACTTCAAACCTGCGCGATCCTCCTGTCTCCACCTCCCAAGCATGGGGATTACAAGTGTGCGCCACCATGCCCAGCTTTTGAAATACTCTTTTTAAGTTTAGTATTTTACTGAGTTTTGTCATCTTTTTTCCAGTTTTACTAATTCTAAATTATATCATTGCTTCATAGGTTTTTGGTTCATTTTGGAATTTTAGGTTATAGCTTTATTTCTAGTGTGTTTTCATTGCCTACAGGGATGTTACTGGTCCATCTCTTTTATATCTTTCTGGGGATTGAACCTAGGGAGCATTTTACCTCCAAGCTACACCCACAGCCCTTTTTATTTTTTATTTTGAAACAGGGTCTTCCTAAGTTTCTGCAGATCTCACTAAATTGCTGAGGCTGGCATGTGACCTGTGATCCTCCTGTTCATCCTCTTAAATACTGGAATTATAGGAGTGTGCCACTGAGCCCGGCTTTGATATGATAGCACACACACACACACACCCAGTATTGGGGATGGAACTCGGGGACATTCTACTCTAAGCAATACCCCCAGCCCTATTTTTTATTACTTATTTTGGAATAGGGTCTCACTGAGTTGCAAAAGGCTTCACTAAGTAGCCGAGGCTGTCCGCAAACGACTGTCCTGTCTCAGCCTCCCAAATGCTGGGATTACAAGCGTATACCAGCATGCCCAGCTTTATATGATATTTTTTTAATAGAATCCAACTTCTTTTCTGTTCTGTGTTTTTAAGTAAAATAAGTTTATCTGAACTTTTATAAGAAATATGTGAATTGGGTTATTTTCTCTAGCTTAAAGACTTTAGAATTCTCTTATTTTTGGAAGTATGCAAAAATACAGCTTTGTACTTTATTATATCTGTAGCTTTGTTGTTTCCATCTACCTCTTCACCCTCATTTTTTCTTCATTGATTTATTTGGCAGTGCTGGGATTAAGCCTCGCTTGGACATTAATTAATGGATTATTTTTATCATTATTACTTTTTGTATGTGTGTGTGGTACTAGGGATTGAACCTAGGGGCATTCTACTTGGAGCCACCTCACCCCCTCTTTCAGTCCTATTTTGAAGTTTTTAGTTTAAAACAGGGTCTCACTAAGTTGCTGAGGCTGTTCTCTAACCTGTCAGCCTTCCAAGTACTGGGATTATAGATATGCACCACAATGGCAGGCTTCACACATTTTAATTTTACAACTTAAGTTGTGCTGTGGTCTTTCTATACATGCTTATATTGGGCATGTTTGTCCACATTTCTACCCTTTCCTTTTTCCCATCTTTACTCTCTGTGTTGTCCTCCCCACACAAACACATGTACACCATCTTTTTTCCCCTCTACTTCTAATTATTTTATCTCTATACGTGTGTGCATGTGTGCATGTATGTGTCGATGTGATTGAATCCAGGGTCTCAGCCATATTTTATTTTGAAGTAGGATTTTGCTAAGTGTCTGAGGCTGCATTTGAACCTGTGATCCTCCTATTTCAGCCTCCCAACTACTGGAATTTACAGGCATGGATCACCATGCCCAGCTACTTGCAGGGGTTTTTGTTTGTTTCATGTAAGAGAGAAAACATAAGTTACTTCTTTTTCTGTCTGGCTTATTTTGTTTAACATGATGTTCTCTAGTTTTACCCATATTTCTACAGGCGACATTTTATTCTTTATGGCTAAATAACTCTGTGTGTGTGTGTGTGTGTGTGTGTGTGTGTGTGTGTGTGTGTACATGTATGCATGCATATGTATGCATATATGTTTGTATTATGTATATACACATAAACACTCATGCTATTTTTCTGATCCATTCATGTATTAAGAGGCATGTAAGCTGATTCCATATCTTGGCAATTGTGAAATATTCTACAAAAAAATATGCATAAGTATTCAGGTATCCTTTGTATGCTAATTTCATTTCCTTCAGAGAAATTCAGGAGTGGTATAGATGGATGGATCAAATGGGCAGTTCTGTTTTTAAATTTTTGAAGGATACCCTATACTGTTTTTCATAGGGCCTGCATAATTTACAAGTTTACCCACATAACCCACAGTATGTAAGTGTTCCTTTTTTTTCTACATCCTCACCAGTATTTCTTTTTGTTTTTTTATATTAGCCATTCTGATTGGGATGGTATGTAATCTCAGTGTAGAGAAGCTTTTTTAATTTGATATAATCCCAGTTGTCAATTCTTGATTTTGTTTCATATGCTGTTAAAGCTCTATTCAAGAAATCATTGCCTATCCCAATATCTTGAAGTATTTCCCTTATGTTTTCTTTCTTTATGGTTTTTCTATTTCATTTATCTACATATTTCTTTTTAGGTTTATACTATGGTTTTTTTGGTTACTATGGCTCTGTATAGTGTATTTTGAAATCAGATATTGTGATGGCCCCAGCTCGGGATTGCTTTGGCTATTTGAAGTTTTTAATAATTACATATCAATGTCATTTTTTTTAATGGGAATTGCATTGAATCTATAGATCACTTTTGGTAGTATGGCTCTTTTAGCCAGGTATGGTGGCACATGCTTATAATCCCAGTACTTGGGAGCTTAAGATAAGGCATATCACAAGCTTGATGCCCAGCCTAAGGAAATTAGCGAAACTGTCATTTATTTATTTATTTATTTATTTATTTATTTATTTATTTATTTATTTATTTATTTATTTATTGCTACTGTTGATAGAACCCAGGGGCATTCAACCTTTGCGCTTTACCCCCAGCCTAATTATTTACTCTTTATTTTGAAACAAGGTCTCACTAAGTTGCAGAGGGCCTCACAAGTTGCTGAGGTTATCCATGAACTGCAATCCTCCCAAGTCCTGAGATTACAATTATGCACCATTACACCCAGCTGAAACCCTGTTTTAAAAATTTTAAAAGAGCCGGGCGTGGTGGCGCACGCTTGTAATCCCCGCGATTGGGAGGCGGAGACAGGAGGATCATGCAGGTTCGAAGCCAGCCGCGCGCTGGCTTAGGAGACCCTGTTTCCAAAATGAAAATGTAAAAATAGGTCTGGGAGTGTAGCCCCGAGGTAGAAGGGCTTCCAGGAACCCCAGTACCACCAAAAAAAAAAAAAAAAAAAAAAAAAAAAAAATTAAAAGAAAGCCGGGCGTGGTGGCGCACGCTTGTAATCCCCGCGCTTGGGAGGCTGAGACAGGAGGATCGATCACACAGGTTCGAAGCCAACCTCAGGTACTTAGTGAGGCTCTCAGCAACTTAGTGAGACCCTGTTTTCAAATAAAGTATAAAAATGGGCCTGGGAGGATAGCCTGGAGGTAGAAAGCCTCTGGGTTCCACTCTCAGTACCACCAATAAATAAATAAATAAATAAAAATTAAAAGACATGGGGGTATAGCTCAGAGGTAGACTGCCCCATGGTTTCATCCCTAGTACAAAAAATAAAAATAAAAAAAGGAGCCGTACATGGTGGCAAATGCTTATAATCCCTGCGCTTGGGAGGCTGAGACAGGAGTATAAAATAGGCCTGGTAGTATAGCCTTGAGGTAGAAAGCCTCTGGGTTCCAACCCCAATACCACCAAAACAAAACCTAACATGAACTGTTTTAACAAATCAAGCCTCCAGTTCTATAAACATGAGTTGTAAAGTCTTTGATTGCCTTCTTTAGTTTCTTTTTATTTGGTGTTTTCTAATTTTTATGGGCTTTTCATCTACTTAGGTTTATTCCTATGCATTTTATTTTGTTTATAGCATATGTGAATAGAATGACTCTTCTGATTTCTTAGTGAGTTCATTATAAAAAGGCTACTGATGGATTATGTTGATTTTGTATTCTATTTGCTAAATTTATCAGTTAGAAAAGTCTTCTGTAGGTCTCTAAGGTTTTCTGAGAATCATTATCCTCCAAAGTGGGATAATTTGAATTCCTCCTTTTCTATTTCTGTTTCTTCTCTTGTGGACATGCTTGTCTTTTTCTTGATTTTAGAGGAAATACTTTCACATTTCCTTCATTCAGTATAATGCTGGTTATGGGCTTATCGTATGTAGCATTTATGATATTGAGGTGGTATAAGCTTTGTATACCTAATTTATTATTCAGTCTTTTTTTTTTTTTTTCGGTCTGGGGACGGAACCCAGGGGCATTTGACCTCCAAACTGCACCTCCTGCCCTATTTTTTATTCTTTATTACCTGAGACTGTCTGCAAACTGTGATTTTCAGGTCTCAGCCTTCCTAATACTGGGATTATAAGCATGTGCTACCACACCCAGCTATTAATTCAGTCTTTTATCATGTAAGGATGTTAAATTTTCTCGAAGGCTTTTTCTTTATCAAGATGATTGTATGGTATATGTTTCATATTGCATTTATTGATTGGCATATGTTGAACCATCCTTGAATCCTTGAAATGAAACCAAGTCATTCATGACATGTGATCCTTTTTCCTATTATTTTTGTTATTTATTTATTTATTTATTTATTTATTTATTTATTTATTTATTGTGGTGGTACTGGGGTTTCTGAAAGCCCTTCTACCTCCAGACTACACTCCCAGACCCAATTTTTATATTTTTATTTGGAAACGGTCTCTTAAGCCAGGGATCCTCCTGTCTCTGCCTCCCAAGCACAGCAATTACAAGCGTGCGCCACCATGCCCAGCTTTATATGTAAATTATAACTGTTCATAACAGTGAGATGCTGTTGAATTTGGTTTACAAGTATTTTATTGAGGATTTTTGTATCTATATTTATCAAGGGTGATGTATAGTTTTGTTGTGTCCTTAAGTAGTTTTGGTAGCATAAGAGTCCTATCTTCATAGAATGGAGGAGATCCTTCCTTTTCTGTTTTATGGAATAGTTTGAGAAGCATTGCTCTATGTTCTTTAGAATTTTCTCAAGATTTATAATGAATCTGTTCAGTCGTAAGCTGTTTATTATGTTGTTGTATAAGACTTTTTATTACTTATTGTTAGTTTTTTTATTGCTTATTATTAGTTTATTTAAAATTTTATATTTTTTTCCATTTTGGTAGGTTGTCTGTGTTCATGACTTTGTTCATTTCTTTTAGATTTTCCAATTTATTGATAAATAGCGTTTTGCGCTACTAGGGATGGAACCTAGGGGTATTCTACCTCCAAGCTACACCCCTAACCCTATTTTTTATTCTTAATTTTTGAAACAGGGTCTCACTGAGTTGCAAAGGCCCTCACTAAGTAGCTGAGGCTGTCCACAAACTGAGATCCTTCTGTCTCAGCCTCCCAAATGCTGGGATTACAAGCATGTGCCACCATGCCTGGCTCAAATGTTTCTTTGTTGATTTTTTTTTTCTACTTGTTCTCTCTACTGATAGGAGTTGGATAATAAAGTTACATAGTAACACACACTCTCTCTCTCCTTTTATGACCAGTGTGTTTGCTTTATAAAATTAGTTGCTCCAACTGGATATGGTGCCACTTGCTCATATTCTCAGTACTTAAGATACCAAGACAGTATAACTAGGATTCCTTAGTGAGACCTTGTTTCAAAATGAAAAATAAGGGCTGGGAATATACTTCAGATGTAGACTGCCCCTTAGTTAATCCACGGTACCCTTTCCCCAAAACAGAAACAATTGAGATGTCCATGTTTAATGAATAATATTTATAATTATGGTATCTTTTTGATTAATTATTCCCTTAAAATCAATATATAATGTACCTTCTTTGACTCTTCATTGATTTTCGTTTACATTTTGCTTTATCTAATACATGTATAGTTACTCCCACTTGCTTTCAAATTCTGTTTGTTTGTAATATCATTTTTCCATCCTTTTTACTTTCAGATTTGTGTATGTCCTTGATATAGTGAGCTGGGTTTCTTTCAGGCAGCATATTATTTTGTCATATTTTTCAATCTAGTAAGCCAGCATGTGTCGCCCAAGTACTGGGAGTTGAACCAGGGACATTTTACCTCTAAGCTTACACCACCACCACTAATTTTTACTCTTTATTTTGAAATGAGGTCTTACTAAGTTGCAGAGGGCCTCAATAAATAGGTGAGGCGAGATGTAAACCTGCAGTCCTCTTGTCTCAGTCTCCCAAGTACTTACAGAGTTTCCCAAGGCTGACAAAGGTATACCACTATGTCTGGTTAAACTCAGGATTATTATTGAAAAGTGTCGATTTTCTTCTTGTTGTTTTGAATACTCATCTTTGTTCTTTTCCCCCTTATTCATCTTAGGTGTTTGATGATTTGCTGTATTAATAATGGTTGCTTGCTAATTCACACTTGCTTTTCTTCTAATGAGATTTAGTCTTTCCTATGTCTTGTAATTGTATTTATTCCATGAAATTTCTAAGTTTATTTATTTTTATTACTTTTTTTTTTTGCAGGTTTGAGGATGTAATAGGGGGATTAAACCTCCAAGTTACACCCCCTGCCCCATTTTTTACTTTATTTTGAAACAGGGTCTCACTAAGTAGCTGAGGCTGTCTGTGAACCACGATCCTCAGATCTTAGCCTCCCGAATGCTGGAATTACAAGCTTGCACCACCACGCCTGGCTTCTAAGTTTATTCTTATCTTTGAATAAAGATAATGGTCTTTATTTCTCTTTCATTTCTGAAGGATAGCTTTGCTTGGTATAGTAATCTGCATTTTTGCTTATTTTCTTTTAAGGCTTCAGATATGAAAAGGACTTCACAGTGACGTGGTGCTTCTCTCTTGCACCTTTTCATATTTTTTCTTTGTTTTTTAAGTTTTGGCAGCTTACCTATAAAATGTCATGGAGTAGTAGTATCTATAAAGTGTCACAGAGTGGTTCTTTTATAGTCATGTCCATTTGGCATTCTAAATGCCCCCTACACTATTTCTTTCCCAAGATTGAGAATGTTTTTGCTATCCTTTCACTAAATAGATTATATATATATATATATATATATATATATATATATATATATATATATATATATATCCTGTAGCTTTTCTATTCCTGTTATACATAAGTTTGGTCTTTGAATGGTG
Organism: Muscardinus avellanarius; assembly: GCF_963383645.1. Lineage (NCBI taxonomy): Eukaryota > Metazoa > Chordata > Mammalia > Rodentia > Gliridae > Muscardinus > Muscardinus avellanarius. Next base: position 80,138,510 of record NC_137791.1, read on the forward strand.
GCTGTGACATCCATTCTTACTGTGTTTACCCTTATTACTGTCTGAATGTGATAATTTCATCCACTTTGTATATTTTGTTTGTTTAATCCCTTCCTCGCTTTCTACCCTGTTCTCTTCCCCTTCTTCCTTCTCATGTTTGGCTTAGTTATCAACTTTGATATGTTTGTTAATGTACATCATATAAATTAGGGAAATCCCCCCCATCTCTCAGTTAGGTCACCTATGCTCATATATGTTTCTTCATCTAGAGTTCCTTCTATGCCCTATTTTCTTCATTTTTCCATATTAGGGAGATTATCCAATTCTTTACTTCTTGTGACTGACTAATCTCACTTAGTATCATGTTCTCTAGTTTCTTACATTTCCCTGCAAATGACATAATATTGTTCTTTATGGCTTAATAAAATTCCATTGTGTACATTTCACCTAGTTTTGTAATCCACTCATCTATTGATGGACATCTTGGATGGTCCCATAATTTGGCAATTGTGAATTGTATGGCTGTGAATATGGATACGCATGCATTAGTTTGGTAGTTTGGTTTTCATTTTTGGGGTAGATATTTAGAAGTGGTATTGCTGGGTCATATGGTAGTCTCATTCCCATTCTTCTGAAGATTGTCCATATTGTTTTCCAAAGTGGTTGAACTAATTTGCAGTCCCATCAGCAGTGTAATAAGAGTTCCCATTTCTCCACATCCTCTCCAGCATTTGTTAGTGTGTGTGTGTGTGTGTGTGTGTGTGTGTGTGTGTGTGTGTGTGTTTTAATGCAAAGGCAGGAAGGGTGAGGGTTTATTGGGGAGCTAGCTTGAGCTAGGGTCCAATTCCTCCAATGCAGTGGAGTTTTGACAAGGACCTTGAGTCTTTGTTCCAAGGCAGTTTATACATTTCAGTCATTCAGGTGGGCTGTGATTTACATTTCAGTCACTCAGGCTGTGATTTACAAAGGAGTTATCTTTAAACCAAAAGGAACCTTTGCTGCTGTTATCACAAGCAACTAGACAGGATACTTGGTGCCTCCCATTTGGTTTGTGCCTCTTGAGGTTGGTTGGGAGTTATTGTTTGTGTTTTTAATGATTGCCATTCAAATTGGAGTTAGGTGAAATCTCAGGGTAGTTTTGATTTGCATCTCTGATCGCTAATAATGTTGAATGTTTTTTCATACATTTATTGGCTATTTGAATTTCTTCTTTTGTTAAATGTCTATTTAGTTCACCTGCCCACTTTTTGATTGGGTTATTTTTTTCTTAGCAGTTTCTTAATTTTTATTTATTTTTATTTTTATTTTTTTTTTTTTTTGTTGTTGTTGTTCCAGATATTAGTGCTCTACGGGAGGAGTTGTTGGCAAAAATTTTCTCCCATTCTGTTGGCTTTTCTTGTAGGGTTCTTGATAGTTTTCTTTGCTGTACAGAAGCTCTTTCAGTTTCATGCAGTCCCAAGTATTGATTCGCTTTTTAGTTTTTTGTGCCTTTGGGGTCTTGTTGAGAAAGTTTTTACCTGTGCCTATGTGTTGCAGTGTTGGACATATGCCCTCTTCAAGGAGCTGCAAGGTCTCTGGTCTGATTTTCAAGTCTTTGATCCATCTTGAATTGACTCCTGTACAGGGTGAGAAAGTGGGGTTTATGTCCATTTTTCTGCATATGGTTTACCAGTTTTGCCAAAACTATTTGTTGAAGAGGCTTTTTTCCAGTGTATGTTTTTGGCCCCTTTGTCAAAAGTCAATTGGCTGTAAGTGTGGAGATTTGTGCCTGAGTCTTCTATTCTGCTCCATTGGTCTATGTGCCTTTTTTGGTGCCATTACCATGTTATTTTTATTACTATGGCTTTGTAGTATAGTTTGAAGTCAGATACTGTGATGCCTCCTGCATGGTTTTTGTTAATGAAAACTACTTTGGCTGTTCTGAGTTTTTTGTTACAAATGAATTTAAGGACTGATTTTTCTATGTCTGTGAAGAAAGAGCTTGGTAATTTAATGGGTATTGCTTTGAATCTGTAGATCATTTTTTAAGAATGGCTATTTTGATGATGTTTATTCTATACCTATCCAAGAGCATAGAAAATCTTGATTTCTTTTTTTCAAAGTTTTACAAGTTTTCTTGTAAAGGTCTTTTACTTTCTTGGTTAGTTAAGTTTATTCTTAAATATTTTCTTTTTTTGTGTGAGATATTCATAGTGAAAGTGTTTTCTGGATTTCTTTTTCTGTGGATTTCTGGTTGGCATACAGGAAAGCTTCTGATTAAGATTGATTTTGTATTCAGACACTGTTAAATTTGTTAATCAGTTAAAATAGGCATTTTTTTTTAGTTTGTTGGGTCTTTTAAGTATAGTATCATGTCATCAGCAAATAAGGATAGTTTTAGTTCTACTTTTCCTATATGTACTCCTTTAATTTCTTTCTCTTGCCTTATTGTTCTGGCCAGGCTGTTCAAGTACTATATTGAAAAGAAGTGATGACATCCTTTTCTTGTTCCTGTTTTTTATGGGGAACTCTCGAGGTTTTTCCTTGTTTAATATAATGTTGGGTATACACCTGTTGTATACACCTGTTGTATACACCTTTATAATGTTGAAGTATGTTTTTTCTGTCTTTTTTATTTTTGGTGGTACTGGGGTTCCTGGAAACCCTTCTACCTCCAGGCTATACTCCCAGACCTATTTTATATTTTTTAATTTGGAAACAGGGTCTCTTAAGACAGCGAGGCTGGCTTCGAACCTGTGAGATCCTCCTGTCTCCACCTCCCAAGTTTGGGGATTACACGTGTGCGCCACCACACCTGGCCCAGTATGTTCCTTCTGTTTTGATTCTCTGCAGTGCTTTTAGCCTAAATGGGCATTGGATTTTATTGAATGTTTTTTCACTGTCTATTGAAATGGTCATGTGATTTTTGTCTGGTTCTATGTATATGGTAAATTATATGGATTGTTTTTGGTTTGTGAAACTAGCCATGCATCCTTCAGATGAACTTGGCTCAGTTATGGTTTATGATTTTCTTGGTGTGGTTTTGAGTGTGTGTTGCTACTATTTTGTTTAGCAGTTTTGTGTCTAAGTTCACCAATGATATAAGCCTATAGTTTTTTTTTTCTTTGAGCTGTCTTTATTTGGCTTTAGTATTACTGTGATATTGGCTTCATAGAATGTACTTCTGTGAGTCATTTATTTCTATTTCATTGACTAGTTTGAGGAGTATTGGGATTAAGTCTTCTATAAAGATTTTATAAAATTCACTTGAAAATCATCTGGTCTTGGACTTTAGTTTGATGGTAGACTCTTATTGTTGCTTCAATCTCTTTGGTTGCTGTTGGTCAGTTTAAACTTTTCTATATCTTCTGGACTTTGGGAAGGTTGTATGTATCTAGAAATTCATCAATTTTGTCTGGATTTTACATTCTGTTGCTGTATCGTTTTTCAAAGTAGTTTCTGATCAGTCTCTGATTTTACATGCTTTTGGTGGTAATATCTCCTTTTTCATCTAGTATTTTAGTAATTTGGATTGATTCATTCTTTTGGCTATGTTGGCAAGTGGTTAAACTATCTTGTGGGTTTTGTTTGTTTGTTTGTTGAGTTACTAGGGATTGAACCCAGAGACATTCTATTTCTGAGCTACTCTTATCCCTATTTTTTATTCTTTATTTTGAAATAGGGTCTCACTAAGTTACAGAGACCTCACCAAGTAGCTGAGGCTGGCTGCAGACCTTCCATCTCCTGTCTCAGCCTCCCAGGTACTTTGCTTACAAGCATTGCACCACCACACCTAACTTTGGTGTTGTTGACTTTTTTGTATTGTTCATTTATTCGCCACATTGTTGATTTCTGCTGTTATTTTAATACCTCCCCCCCCCCTTCAACTGACTTTGGGGTTAAAGAGTTACCTTTTCTTAAGAGCTTGGAGGTATGTCTTTAGATTATTTACTTGGTGATTTTTCTGTTCGCATATGGACACTTAGTACTATCAATTTTTCTCTTAATACTGCCTTCAACATGTCCCAGAGGGTTTGATATGTTGTATCTCTATTTTCATTTGTTTCTAGGAATTTTTAATTTCACCTTTTTTTCTATGACCCATTCCTCATTCATCAGTGTTGTGTTCAGTCTCCATGTATTTATGTGGATATTCTGGGTCTTATAGTTGATTTATAGTTTTGTTCCATTGTGGTCTGAAAAGATGCAGGGGATTATGTCACATAATGTTTAGGTAATTTTCTGATATTACTTTGCAAAGATTTTTTTAAATCTCTTTGGTTTCAGCTTCTATTTCCTCTTCCATACCTTTTTATTATTCTTAGGTTAGCTCTTTTAAAATGAACCCATGTCCCTTTAATGTCCAATTCATGGTGTCCAATTGATTTTTCTAAATTTATACTATATGTTCAGTTTTGAGTGGTCATCTTCTAAGAGTGAGATTCTATTTTCCACATGGTCTGGTCTTTTGCTTATAATTTGATTGAATCCTTCATTTTCTTCAGAGCTTCTTTCTGATTCCTGTTCAGGATGTCAGATTCTTTGTTCATTTGTTGTTTTGTTCTTTCAGGCACTCTCCAAATTCTTTTCAGAAGTCCTATATCATTTCTACTACTAAAGTTCTGATTTGTCCTTCTGGTGATTTCTGCAATTCTGTGTTGTCGGGTTCTGTTATGATGGGTTTGTGGGAGCTCATTGCTTCCCTGCTATTTTTCCTTCTCAAGATTTTAGGTTTCATAAATTTGTATCTTTGTTGCTTTTGGTAGCTTTCTCACTCTGTAAGTGTCAACTGGTATGCATAAGGGCAATTTGTGTTTTGACATTAAGTGAGGAGAAAGGTGATAAGTAGTAAATGAAAGATTAGGGTAAGGTAGGAAATAGGATGGAGTAAAATGAGAGTTTGAGTGTAGTAAGGTAATATATACTAGTGATTAGAGATAGTGACTATATTGGAGAATTCTAGTAACCAGTGTAGAGTATTTAGGTATAGTGGATTTAAGACAGAAAAGGGGGGAAAAAGATAGAAGATATTAGATTTGTAAAAGGGGTAGGGAGGAGAGCAAACACAAAGTAAGGGTGGGAGGGAGGGGGGAGAGAAAGAGAAAGGGAGGGAGGGAGAGAAGGAAGCCATCAAAGTAAAACAACTCTACAGATATATGCGTACAGAGCAGACTTGGCCTCTACAGTCCTCCTGGGTGTGTGTGGATTCTTTCAGACGTTTAAGGCTCACTGTTAACATTAGGTTGTTGAGTATGTTTCAAGCACTCTCATTTGCTCTGTAACCTACACTATTGATGTCAGTTTGTAGTCCCACTTCTTGATCTTCTTCAATGATTGAGACCCTGGTCGGGTGCTTTTCTGTCTGTGCAGGTGCCAAGTGCCACTGGTGCCTCTTCTACTGTGAGCCTGAGTCTCTGAGCTCTCCTCAGGACCTGTCCCTGAGTCTCTGTCTATGCAGGTAGCTGATATTACTGGGGTCAGATACAGTGTAAATGCAGGTCTCCATACTTTCCACCGATCCTGAGCCTACGTCTCTACCCACCTACATTGGCAGTAGGTGCCCTTGGTACCAGATCCATTGTATACATAGGGGGCCCCTTTTTTCCCAGATAATGCTGTGTTGGTCTGACTTCTCCCACATCACCATGATTGAGTTGTCTGTAGCAATCTCCAGAGGCTCTACTAGGGTGCTGCACCCTGACCTCTGTAGGCCTTTTGGCCCTGGGGTCTGTCTGCTAACCTGTGCCTCTGCTGTGTCTGACAGCAGACTACATCCCCACCTTCACCAGGGTGAACCACAAAGTCTCAGGCTTTGCTAATCTATCACTTGCTCTGCAAGTCCCTGCAGCCACATTGGGTGATCTCTTGCATGGACGGCTAGTTCACTTACCCTGTTGTTGAGCACTTTTCTGTATCAATAGGGGCATGGTGGGATTGTCCACGGGTGCCAAGGTGCCAGCTGCTTAAAATTCCTATGAGCTTTTTTTTTTCTTTTTTTTTCTTTTTTTTCTGGAGATCTCTGGAGGCCACAATGCAGGCAGTCCTGGAGTAGTTAGACAAGATGGCGCTACCACAGCCCCTGTTTTTGCAGCAGTTTGAAAGGGGAAGTGTGTGGAGTACTTGGTTGTCCTCTTCTTCTGGCTTTGTTTTTGCCACCTTTCAAGTTTTCATTGCTTTGGTTAACTTTTTGCTGTTTATTTTTTCTCTTGTCAAGATGCTGTTTTCATGGCAATATAGATGGAGTGTCAGCACAACTGAAATGTGCTGCTTCCCTTAGCCCTCATCTTCCTGGAAGTCCTTTTTTCTTTAGTACTGGGGGTTGAAGCTAGGGGCATTCTACCTTTGAGCTAAACCTCCAGCATTTTGCAACAGGGTCTTACTAAGTTTCTGAGGCTAGCTGCAAACCTGCAATCTTTCTGTCTCAGCCTCCCAAGTACTGCAGTTACAAGCCTGTGCCACCATGCCTGGATCCACTTTTGTCTTTAAGCCCCAACATTTTTCTTCCATTTGATCTAGTCTCTTGGTAAGTCTTACAACTGAGATTTTTATCTGTCCTATAGAACCTTTCATTTTCTAGATTTGTATTTGATTCTTCCAAATTTATTTCTCTTTTCTGAATTACTCGTCATATCCTCTGATGTCTTCCTTAATTCTTTCAGATTTTTATATCCTCTTGGAATTTATTGATTTTTTTAAAAATTTTTTTAAATATATATTTTTTTAATTCTTAGCCTGAGATTTTATCTACTTTGGTATCTTGGAAATGAGTTTTGAACATTAGGAGGTATCATTTCTAAATGTTCATATTTCTTGCATTTCTGTTTTGAGCTTCAAGCATCTGTTGCATGGTTATCTCTTCTTTTACAGGAAAACTAGGTACTCAATGTCAGGAGGCAGACTGGAGCTGTCACTTTCTTATTCAATAGTGAAGGATCAGCAAGCCAAGCTTCAATCTGAGGCCTGATTTCTAAACAATACAAGCTCTTTTATACATTTGGTCACCTAATGTTGGGAGGGGCGGGGTAGTTATAAGATGTGCATAAGCATGATGTCAGAAGCTTTAATCATTATATTAAACATATTGTTTTTCTTTTTCTCACTGCTTTGTTTATATTTAAAAGAGCCTGTGCTGAGCTATCTAGGGTGACTCTGCTTTGTTTATATTTCAGAGAGACTGTGCTGTCTTACCTTCCGAACTGCCTGGTTGTTACTATCTGAAAGGGGACTGTGAAGAAGCTTTATTATTTTATTTTGCTTTTAGCCAAATATAGTTTGAAAGACAATTCCGGGGGTCCTGCCTCAATTCCACTTTGTGTGAGGATCATCTTAGTAAGCAATCTTCTCTTGACAATGTTTCCTGGGTTATCACTTTATTGTGTAACATTGGACTACGGTTTCCTTGTTGTTTTGCCTTGACTAGCGGGTTTTGACACAACATACTGTATCAGAGCTTGAGGGACCTGTTTAGCCTGTACATATCTTAAGAGCGGAGACCCTCTGGTGACTTAGGTAGGTATGATGCAGATAACAGAATATATCATGTACATCCTCTGCAGTTATTCCTCCAGTCTTGTTAACACTGTATGGTCTGCTATATTATGGTAATGGCATATTCTGAGGTTCTTTGTAGGTGTGATGTTCACAGCCTTTTGTTTTGAATGACCAGGAACAGGTCTTCTCCTTCCACCTCCAGGCTTTGCCTACTTGGTTTTGAGTCACTGACTGACAGCGGCTTTAATTTCTCCCATTTTTTAAGCTGAAATATGTGCTAAGGTTCAAGTGAGTCTGGGTCATCGGTGATATAAGAGCTGATTGTTCTTAGCTTTTCTGGGGGTGATGTTCAGTGGCAGAGCATCCTCACAGTGTATTTTAAACATTAGGTTCAGTCTCCAGTACTGTGTAGAAAAGAGGAAAACAAACAATAAATAAAAGCAATCCAGATAAAAATGTTAAAACCAAATAAATACAACAACCAAACAATAGCAAAAACATAAAGGTGGCAAAAATACTGTAGAATGATCTAAAAAATTTAAATATAAAAATAAATTAGGAGCCAGGTGTGGTGACGCATACTTGTAATCCCAGTATTTAGGAGGCTGAGACAGGAGTATCACAATTCATGGACTGCCTCAGCTACTACTTAGTGAGGCCCTTTCCAACTCAACTTTTGAGACCTTGTTTCAAAATAAAGAATAAAAAAATAGGGCTGGGGGTGTAGCTCAGAGGTAGAATGTCCCTGGGTTCCATCCCCAGTACCGCAAAAAAAAAAAAAAAAAAAAATTGGTTTTAGAAAAGGTTGAAATGGAAAAGAAAATAAGCAGGAGAATCTCAAGTTTCAGGCCAACCTGGTGGACAACTTAGTGATACCATGTCTCAGCATAAAATAAAAAGGACTGGAGATAGAGTTTAGTGTTAAAATGCTTGCCTAGCTATACATGAGGCTCCGGGTCCAATCCCCACAACTGCAAAAAATAAAAATAAGTTTCTTTTTTGCCAATGTGGTCACTTGTGCATACAGGAATGAATGTTCACATCCTATGCTGATTAGTACTTCTTTTCATGTCTTCTTAGGGCATGCACCCCTTAGAGAAAAGGTTTGGGCTTAGTCGGTCCTTTCCTTTTGTTGCTGGCCAGGTGACCAGTAGAAGTGGTCTCTGCCTTTAGCTGTCCTGCTCATCTGTGTACACAAAGGCAGAGAGCAGACTTCTCTTGGGGAGATATACTTGCTCTTTGCCTCCAAGGGTAGAGAATGAAGCTTGGTGCCTCCCACTTCTTTCATGATGCCCTTTGAGATGGGAGGCTGTGAGAGGCTCTGTGGTTTTAAGTATCACACTGTGGTAGGGGGCAGCCATGGGCTCCCCATAATTCACCACCCATGTCTCTTCTGTTCTGTGACTTAATGAGAGTGCTTGTTCTCCCAAACTCCTGCATCTTGTTTACAGAGCTGCAGGTCTTAAAGGCAACACTTTCTCTATTCCCTTATGCATCACAGACCTGTTCCACTGCATAAAATTCTTAGCAGGTTTGTTTCAGAGGCGCCCGCTCTTTCTCTCACTCTCTCTGGGGGCCAAACTGGGTCTCAAGGCAAATGCCTGCTGAGTTAGTGTTGTAGTGTTTGCCTCTGGTTTCTTGGAGACAGGAAAATGCAGCAGCCTTGGACTCCCAGAGCAGCTAGCTCATTCAAGACATCTCAAGATGGCTTCCCATTACATCAAGTATATTCTAGGAAGGACAGAGCACTTTCCAGTGCCAAATTGCTATGCAGATCCTGGACTCAGTGCCAAATAATCTTGTGCTGGATGTGCTTACTCTTTCTCTCCTTTCTCCTCTACCCTGCCCTCAGACATACTTTTCTGCTAAGGTTTGGTGCTGAGGCCTCTGTCTCCCCCACTGTTCCCTTATCTATAGTCTCTGGTTTTCTCCAAGTGTTTGCTTACTATTGAACTGCAGCATTTTCCCAGTCTTCCACTTCCATGAAGAGTTGTTCTCCAGTTTTGGTTCTCGCTGACAGAAAAGTAAACAGTAGAGTGAGTGCTGGATGTTTCTAAGCTGCTGCCCTGGATCTCCTCTTATTTATTTTTATGTTGTTGTACTGGGAATTGAATAAAGGCACATTCTACCTCCAAGCTATGCTTCAAACCTTTGTTTATTTTTTGTTTTGAAACAGTCTTACTAAGTTGTTGAGACTAGTGTCAAACCTACAATCTTCTTGTCTCAGCTTCCCAAGTACTAGAATTACAGGTGTGCACCCTGTGCCTGGCAAGATCTCTCTCTCTTTTTTTAGTTGCTTTTATTTTTGCTTGGTTTTCAATTTACTGCTCAATTTTTAATCCATTCCCAGAAGTTCTTATCATTGTGGAGCTTCGTACTGGAAGGAGGCTTAAATATGCAGTGCCAATGGTGCTCTAGCTTCAGACATTATTGTATACCCCTTATATAAGCAGGAACTTTCCGACTTTACCTTTTTCCAGAGTTGCAATCCCTGCTTTGCATTGAGTACCTTAGATTCTTCTGAGTTTCTACGATTGTCTTGCTCTTCTATCTGTAGAATTCTGATTTCTTTCACATAGTTGATGATAATAGATGAGTCATACAGATATTCATGATTTGTTCCCATTTACTTATATCTTTGCATTTGTGGAGTCATCTTGTTGGTCAGTTTGTTATTGATGTTATTCATAGATTTTTTAGTTTTGCTAACTTGGGTAGTATTTTGGTTTTTTTTTTTTTTCTCTTTTTTTTAATAGGATTTAAGAAGAAACAAAACCTATGCTGCTGCCATCTACATATTTCTAACATAATTTTAAGATGAAACTTCATGAATTTAAAAAATGTAATTGACTTTAAAGACAGTCCTTTGTTTTTTCTTTTTTTGTGCATTTTGCTAAAAGTAAATGCTTGTAATGTTGGTGGATCCAAAACTGTAGAAGATGTTTTTATTTTTCACTAGACAGAAGTAGTTTTCCTGGTTTACATTTTAGAAATACCACACTTGTATATTTCTTGGTCACCAATAATATCAATATCCATGTAATAAATCTTTTTAGTTTAATGGTCACCACAGCTGGGCATGGTGATGCACACCCATATTCTAACTACTTGGGAGGCTAAGGCAGGAAGATCACAAGTTCAAGACCAGCCTGGGTAACTTATGAACACCCTCATCTCTCTTTTTTTTTAATTTGGAAACAGGGTCTTGCTAGGTTGCTGATAGCCTCACTAAATTGCTGAGACTGGCTTTGAAGCTGTGCTGCTCCTGTATTGTCCTCCCAAATACTGGGATTATAGGCCTGTGCTACCGCCTCCAACTGTATAATTCCATGTATGTGTGTTATTTTGAAACAGCTTCTGTGTTGCTTAGACTAGCCTTGAACCTGTGATCCTGTCTCAACTGTTTGTCACTATGTCTAGCAACTGTGCATAATTCCTTTTTTTTTAAACAAATTTTTTTATTGAACATAAATGGTATACATTTAAACTATATTTGGTGCCCTCTCCCCCCCACCCCCATTTTCCCTTCCCCCCTCCCACCAATGGTTGTCCAGGTTAACCATGTCATATTCATAATTTTATACATATTCAGATGTAGACCCTCATTAATCAAGATCAGCCTTCCTCCTCTCCTATCTTTCCATTCAAACTTTACTGATATTTCCCCTCCATTATCTGGAGTCCCACTGGTATCCTCTGTGTTTCCTAGTTTGGGCATATTAGAGGAAACATATGTACCTTCTCCTTCTGCACAGCAATCAAATGCAGGGATGTTCTGCCTCTGGGCCATATTTACTCCAGCCCTACTTCCTTCCTTCTTCCTTTCTTTCTTTCTTTCTTTCTTTCTTTCTTTCTTTCTTTCTTTCTTTTTTATCTATCTATCAATCTATCATGGTGCTGGGGATTGAACCTGGGGCATTCTACCTCCAAGCTACAACCCCAGCCTTATTTTCATTCTTTATTTTGAAACAGGCTATTATTATTAATACTGTTTTTTTTTTTTTCCCAGTACTAGGGATTCAATGCAGGGACATTTTACTTCAGAGATATATACCCCTATACCTATTTTTTCAATACTTTATTTGAAACAGGGTCTCACTAAGTTGCCGAGGCCCTCATTAAGTAGCTAAGGCAAGTAGCTGAGGCTCATCATCTTCCTGTCCCAGCCTCCCACTTACAGGGATTACAAGCATTGTATAGTTGCTGAGGCTGGCTTTAAACTTTCCATCCAGCCTAAGTATTGAGATTGCAAACAGGCATCACCATGCCCAACTAAAAATGCACCAATGTTCTATGGAATACCCTTTAAGATAAAACAGAACAAATCTAGGACAATGAAGCATATTCTCCTATTAGTATTTTATCAGAATATATAAAGTTTTATAAAGCTATGATTAAGGAAACTATTTCTTAAGCTAGGTAGCCCCCAATTTTTAAAATTATTTTGTTTTCTCATCATAAAATATCAGAAAAAATTGTTCCTAAAGAGTAGTGTGAAGCCATGCGTGGTGGCTTATACTTGAAATCCCAGTACTTGGGAGGCTGAGATAAGAGGATGCAGGAGGCTGAGATAAGAGGATGCAGGTTAGCAGCTAGCTTCAGATACTTAGTGAGGCCCTCTGCAACTTAGTGAGACCCTGTTTCAAAATAAAGAAGAAAAGCCAGGCATGGTGGTGCAGGCTTGTAAACCCTGCTCTTGGAAGGAAGGCGGAGACAGGTTCAAAGCCAGCCTCTCTGTCTTAAGAGACCCTGTTTCCAAATAAAAATATAAAATAGGTCTGGGAGTGTACCCCAAAGGTAGAAGGGTTTCATCCCCAGTACCATGAAAGAGAAAGAAGGAAGGAATAAATAAATTGGGCTGGGGGTACAGCTTGGAGGTAGAATACCCCTGTGTTCAATCCCTAGTACAAAAAAAAAAAAAAAAAAAAAAAAAAAGACTAGTTTGAGAGTGGGACATGGTGATGCATGCATGCCTGTAATCCCAGTACTTAGGAGGCTGACAGGAGGATCACAGGTTCAAAGCCAGCCTCAGCAACTCAGTGAGGCTTATATCAACTTAGGCCGTATTTCCAAATGAAAAATAAAATAGGACTTAGGGATATAGCTCAGAGATAGAATGCATCTGGGTACAATCCTCAGCACCGCATGCACAAACAAATACACACACACACACACACACACACACACACACACACACACCCAATGCCTCCCCCAAAAGGGGGGTAGAAAGGGAAGGACAGTTTGAGAATTACCACTATAGGCATTGATTTTTCTGCCACTTTTTTTTTTTTTTTTTTTGCTGTGGTAGTTTGTATTTTAATTTAAATATTGTGTTCTCATTGCTGTGGTGTTGTATTTGAGTTAATATCAAGGATTATATTATCTTAATATTAATTTAAAGCACATTTTACCATGAAGTCATGGAACTTTAACCAAGTTTTAATAACTTACTACTTATGTATTATTATTACATTTAATTTTTCTTCAGAGAATACATATTTGAAATGTGTTCAGGATTTAAGATTTGCTTTTACAAAATTATATATTATATGGATGACTTGTGTTGTATTTCAATTTATCTTTTCTCCAGATTCTCCTGCACAGTCAGTATCCTCTGGAGTTCGCGCACCATCTCCTGCCCCATCATCAGTACCCTTAGGGTCAGAAAAGCCCAGCAATGTCTCTCAGGACAGGAAAGTTCCGGTTCCCATTGGGACTGAACGTTCTGCACGGATCAGGCAAACTGGAACTTCAGCTCCTTCTGTTATTGGGAGTAATTTGTCCACATCAGTAGGTCATAGTGGCATCTGGTCCTTTGAAGGGATTGGAGGCAACCAAGGTAACCTTCTGAATAGAAATTAAGCTTATGTATTTAACTGTAATTTTGTAAACAATGTTTATCTATCATAAACTTTTTAAAAGATCATAATGTCTATCTTTGTTTTGACTACTTATTTTAGTTCTTTTCTCTGTGATTTCTCCGTTACATTTATTTAGCATTGCTTGCTGAAAATTGGCTAATGCAAGCATATTTTTTTCATTTGATCATATTAAGATGTTAATATTTCCTTTGAAGGCATTAGCTTTTATCTTAGCTGTTTTTTTGTTTTGTTTTCTAGCACTGTTTCTATTATGTTATAGGCTACTAACGTGGAAATGGTGCTGTAAATATACATATAATAGTAGGCTACTCTGAAAGAACTCAGTTTAGTAGTAGATAAAGTAATAGAAAAATACAGCACATACAGCACATAATATTTTGCTGTCCTTTTGTTTTAAATATTTGTTTCTGGCTTTCTTTTCCCTCAGACAAAGTAGACTGGTGTAACCCAGGAATGGGAAATCCTATGATTCACAGGCCAATGTCTGATCCAGGAGTGTTTTCACAACATCAAGCAATGGAGCGAGATAGTTCAGGAATTGTAACTCCTTCTGGTACATTCCATCAGCATGTTCCTGCAGGATACATGGATTTTCCTAAAGTTGGGGTAATGGTTAAATACACATTTCCTTTTTCCTTTTTTCTCCCTCCCTCCTTCCCTTCTCTCCTTCCAACAGAATCTTGTTAAGTTGCTGAGGCTGGTCTCAAACTATATCTTCTGTCTCAGTCTCTCAAGTACTAGGATTACAGGCATGTACCACCACACCCAGCTTAACTAAGCATTTTCATTATTTTAAAATGTTCTTTATTAATCTCACTCCCAAGTAGATGAACATTTATGAAATGATATTAGTTCGGGCTACAGATAACAGGTCAATGTAAGACTTGTTTTTATCTCAGTTACATAGAGGAGTTATATTGACGATATTTTGAATAAAGTAGGCTTATTTATAACCTAATATAAAAATATAAAATGAAAAATAATTTTTATATCCTCATGTAATTACCCACTTCTAAAATGAGGAGTTTTAAATATCAGTTTTAAAGTTGCTGTGTCTACTGGGAGAAGTAAACAGTATGAACGTTAATTTTTTTTTCTCTTATCTTTTCCCACTTTTATTAGGGTATGCCTTTTTCTGTGTATGGGAATGCAATGATTCCTCCAGTAGCACCTATTCCTGATGGTACTGGAGGACCCATATTTAATGGCCCTCATGCTGCAGATCCCTCTTGGAATTCACTAATAAAGATGGTTTCAAGCTCCACAGAAAATAGTGGTCCTCAAACGGTAAGACTGGTTATTCAGCAAACATTTATTTAATGTTTATAAAATACCAAATGGGGTACAGTTAAATAATGGTAGCAAAAAGTGTAGTGAATCAGTTGGGGAAATTCATTGGAGCTGAAATATAGCAAAAAGGTGTGGAAAATGGTTCCAAAAGTAGTGGTATGGGGCTAAAATTATGGAAAGGCATTATATATATGCATTAGGTATCAGATGGTAAATAAAAAATTTTAAATTACAATGAGGTTATCATCTAAAATAATTTTATATAGACATAATTTCCTACGGATATGAAAAGAAATATCTAAAGAGTAACAAAGTGTTAAAACTATATATATATATAGTATGTTTGATACCTTTGATTTACTGTCCTTCTACAACCATAAATCAAGTAATGAGTTGGGAAAAAATGGTAGTAAATCAGATCCTGTTAGGGATAAAAAGAAAGGTAGGAAAACAAAAGATAAAAAACATTTTGAAGCAGGAGGTATAGTTTAGTGATGGAACACTTGACTAGCATGTACAAGGTCCTGGGTTCAATCCCCAGCACTGTAAAGAAGAAAAACATAGTCTTATGTTGTTTTCCTCCATTATTTCCTAGTGTGTTGCAGATTGAATGAGATTTAGCTATTTTAATTCTTAGATACTAAGAGTACTTCATTTGTTTTTAAGAGTTGCTTTTGGTCAATTTCATGTTAAGTATATTTGGTTAAACACATGCTTTCTGCTTGCAGGTGTGGACTGGGCCCTGGGCACCGCACATGAACAGCGTGCACATGAACCAGCTTGGCTGATGAGGGTCGGCTCGTTAGCCTTCAGACTCCTTTTCATTCAGAGGAAACCACAAGTGGCCGGAAAAAAATTTATGCTCCCAAATCATTCTACTGATGTGCTTGACTGAAGTGTGTAGGCTTTTTGCAGAAGAACTTACTAACTGACCTATTTTCTGTGAACATTTGTGACTGCCCCATTCCCCATCATCATCCGTTTTACCTTAGTTAGCATTTTTTCTTACCATTTTTCTTTTTTTCTTTCCCTCTTCCCCTTTGGACATAACTTTCTGTTGAAGCTGTTCTTTGGCTGGTTGGTTTTAGTACTGTAAACTGCTTCTGAGCAAACACGGAAATTTAGCAAAATTATGTAAACTTGATCCTGAAGTTTTAGAATGGCAAATAAATGTACAATTGTTTACATAACAAAAAGGCTAAGCAGAAAGTAAATTTCAATATGTCAGTATAGAGGCTCTACTTTATGTAGACTTAAATTAATGTGAGATATGTACCTTCATATTCAGAAATCTGGATGTTTCCTTCATACATTAAACTATTAATAAGCATAACTTTTCTACTTGTGTAATTTAAGTATAAAGTAAAATAATGGGCATTATCAGTGAATTTTTCCCCACATTGGCCTTTAAAACACCACCCATCTTGCTTTCTTTCAGGTTTGTTTGTAGCAAGGCACATACAGAAGACATTTCTGACTTTTCCATGTCTTACTTTTCACACCTTTAGAACTAATATACACTTCCCTCTTCACTTTCTCCTCTCCTTATGTTTACCACTAATATCAGTAAAATTCTCTTACTCAAAGAAAAAATTCTGTAAAGATTTTCACTATAATGGCTGCTGCATTGAGATGGAACCTCTTCATCACCACCAGTGGTTTCTTCTAACCATAAAATGTTGATCTCTTAAGAGTTTAAAAAGCCACCACTGTTCCCAGTCAGCATATACAAGCCCTTGATATACTGTTTATTATTAAGAAATTCACTGTACTATTTTATATTTGATAGTATTGATTCTTAACATTGGCTTTCCAGGTATCAAGAGTGAACATAAAATTTTCAATTTTCATTAATTAAGTGGAAAGTATTTTATTTCTTTTTCAATTTGAGAGGCTTCTTACTTTCTACACTTGTATATTATCAATGAAAAGGATCAACAGCTAACTTGGGCCAAGTAATAAAGTTTGCATTTGTCAATAAGACAATTTATGATAGATACATGATTACAGAGATTGCAATATAAGTCTCCATTTAACCTGTTTATATAAGATACAGGACCACACTAAACTACTCCTTGGGATTTATATATTCCATCCACTTAAAACAATAAACAGAAATGTATCCAAGAAGAGTATGTGTCCTACCCTGTCTCCTATGAAAAATAAATTACATGGTTGAAATGTGAAAACAAGTAAGCATAAAAGTAAAATAATGTATGCATCAACTTGTCTTTTTAAATGAAATATAAATTCCATACTGGTAAAACAAACATTAACTAAAATTTAGATAAATCACCCAGTTGATAATAATTCCTTGGCTGTTCAAGTAGATGAAATGATTTTTTTTTTCCTTATGTAGTCTGACTAAAGAGTAAAAAGTTGATTTCTCAAGTAACCCTAGAATATTGTAGACAACACACTCATCGTTTAGTTTAGATGATCTTAAAATTCAATATGCTTGAATTTAAAGGAAAACCTTAAAGATCTCCTACAACTAAATAGTTACAAAATAAAATTACAGCACTTTAATAAGAAAGGCATGTAGTGTTATTTAACGGTATTTTTATATGACTTTTGCCACTGTTCTCTTTTTTTCCTCTTAGTTCTTCTCTTTGATAGAGTTATTTTCTAAAGAGAATCCTCCTGGCAGAACAGGTACTACTTAATACTTATTACAACACATAAGCTGTGTTGTTATATTAAATAATTTCTTAATATGGGGTGTCTTACTAAGAATGCAGGGAGGAAAATCCCATAATTTCTTGACTTTAAAAACTGTTGGGCAAGAGATCATAGATTAGAATGTTTCATATTTACATTTTGGCTCAGGCTTGTGAAGTACAGTAACATGGTTTTAGAAGTCTGTACTAGGAACATTTTTCAAATACATTTTTTATATTTCAGATGTAATGCAATGCATATTTATTTGAATAATAAAATACATAATTTTTTGAGACCATGCTGGTCTTTTTTTTCTCCCTGTTTTTTTAAAGTATGTGGCATATATATATATATGTACATGCATGCAGACTACATGGTGTCTTTTCTCTCATTCTTTTCAGAAGTGATTTACCAACCATTTCTTTTTAGAGGTGATTTTATTATTTCCAACAAAATCCCTATATCCCTATTTCATGCCTTTCATATACTTAAACATAACTTCACAAAAGTTGATTTTAATACTTACATAGAAGAAACTTCTGTTTCTCATTAAAGTAAAATCAATTTTATTTTACAAGTTTATTAAACTTAGTTTTTTTTAAATAAATTATTAAGTCACTTTTGTTCTCTGGGGAAACAAAACAGGTAACCTGTTAAATAATCCTGATTATTCTTCATAAAAACAGCATTTCATTTGTCATTTGACTCAAATTACCTTTACACATTTCATAAAAAGTATTCTGTACACTATATTCACTATTTTTAACAGTGCAAAGTTTTTGGCTAAATTAGAAAAGATCATATTAAATCTATTTTCACTTTGATATTCTACCAAAAAAGAAAACTTTCATGGGCAAGGGGTGATTCAGTGGTGGAGTACTTTCCTAGCTTACATAAGGGGATCATGGGTTTGATTCCAGCACCAAAACAACAAAAACCACTCTCTCATCCCCACACATATAAATGTACTCAAACTTTCTATTAAATAAACTTTAGAATCAAGATTATTCTAAAATATCAAAAGAAAATTAAAATATCAAGGAAAGCCAATTTATAGTTTTCAGTCACTAGAGATTCCGTATTTCATTCTCTCAGTGTATTTTTACTATAGATATATCAATCTATCAAGATGCCTTACACTAGAACGTTAATGTTTGATTACTTAGGAATTTGCTTTGTAAACTCTGGATTCTACTGAATCTCTTTGGAAATACTCATCTCACTGATAGTTGCTTAAGCAAGTCTTAGGCAGTTAAAATTTAAGATGAAAGCATTATTAGTGCCTTAATATGACTTTTATTGCAAAATGCTGTCACTCACTTAAAACTTTGAGTATAGCCGGGCGTGGTGGTGCACACTTGTAATCCCAGCGCTTGGGAGGCAGAGACAGGAGGATCACGCAAGTTCAAAGCCAGCCTCGCTGGCTTAAGAGACCCTGTTTCCAAATAAAAATATAAAAAATAGGTCTGGGAGTGTAGCCCAGAGGTAGAAGGGTTTCCTGGAACCCCTGTACCACCAAAAACAAGACCCCCCCCAAAAAAAAAAACCACTGAATATCCTACTGTAACTGACATAATTTCTTTATAATGTGACGGAGTACAAGACAAATAACTGTGCTATAAGGCTATAAGGGTTCATGTTAGACTTCTACCTTGAAACAAATTTTTCACACTTTAAAAAATTAAAAGGTAACTTAGCATGTTCAGATTTTAAGAACCAAAGATAAGAAAGATGACACGAGAGGATGTTTTTCATCAGAGGGAATAATGCTAATTCTACATTACATACCTTAGTAATGAGAAGTAATGCCCTAAATAAATAGGAAAAGAGAAATGAACATAAATCTGATTCTAACGGGTGACTTTTAACAATTGCTCATAAAAATGATTTTTTAAAGATTTTTATTACAGACATTTCAGAAGGTGTTTTAGGGAAGTAAGAAATATAAATGATTAGCCGGGCATGGTGGCGCACGCTTGTAATCCCCGCGCTTGGGAGGCAGAGACAGGAGGATCGCGCAGGTTCGAAGCCAGCCGCGCGCGCTGGCTTAGGAGACCCTGTTTCCAAATAAAAATGTAAAAATAGGTCTGGGAGTGTAGCCCGGAGGTAGAAGGGCTTCCAGGAACCCCAGTACCACCCAAAAAAAAAAAAAAAAATCTCACAAGTCTGGCATCCTGGAATATGTAAGGATACCAAAACTTCCTTTTGAGTAGAAATTTCAGAGGTGGGCGTCATAGTGCATGCTTGTAATCTCAGCATTTGGTAGGCTGAGCTAGAAGGGTTGCGGTTCAGAGACAGCCTCACAACTTAGTGAGACCTTTCAAACTAAAGAATAAAAAATAGTGCTGGGGGTGTACAGCTCAGAGGTAGAATGCCCCTGGGTTCCATCCCCAGTGCCGCAAAATAAATTTCAGAATCACAAATTTTATTAAAATATTCAGAGACACCAATTCACTGGATTTTTGTATTTGTTTTTTTTTTTTATTGAGGTCTTATAGATTAAATTCGGGAACTCATATATGCTAGGCAAGAATCTACCACTGAATTATCCTTTTAATTTGTTTTGAGGCAGGGGTTCACTGAATTGTCCAGAGTAGCTTCGAATTTAGGACCTTCTTGCCTTAAACCTGCTGGGGTTACAAGCATTAGCTACCGCATCTGGGCCAATTCACTGTTTTAATCACTAGTAACTCAGTATTCCACTAAGATATCTTTTTACTTCAGATACAGCTATACAGTTTGTGCTGCCCGTGATGATAATTCTTTAAACCAAGAGATGGTACTTGAGGATTTTTATTACTTTTTTTTTTTTTTTTTTTGCTGTACTGGGGAATATAACCCAGGGGCATTCTACCTCTGAACTACACCCCCATTATTTTATTTTTTATTTTATTTACGGTACTGAGGGTGGAACCTAGGGGCATTCTACCTCTGAGCTACATCCCTGGTCCTATTTTTTAATCTTTTCTCTTTTTTTTAATATTTGAATGGTGTCACTGAGTTGTGAAGGGCCTCACTAAGTAGCTGAGGCTGTCTGCGAACCAAGATCCTCAGGTATCAGCCTCCGGAGTGCTGGGATTACAAGCATGCGCCACCATGCCCAGCCTTATAATTTATTTTGAAACAGGGTCTCTCTAAGTTGCAAAGGGCCTCAGTAGCTGTCTGGCCGCGAGCCGGGATCCTCCGGTCTCAGCCTCCCAAAGGCTGAGATTACAAGCGTGCACCACCAAGACTGGCTTATTACTGTTCTTAATGGAATATAAAACATCGAAGAAAAATCAGTTTGCAGGTGGGGATGACAACACTAACCGGAACGCTAGCGGGGCCAATTAAACTTTATACCACAAACTAAATTATGCCCACGTAGGCTTAAAGCATGCGGCTTAGCATTCGGGGCAGGCTAGAAGCACGTGTTGCTCTCTAAAGCCTGCATTTCTGCAACCCGCTGACTTTGGGGCACTGTGATCCATAATAATCGCTCCGTAAGCAATCAAATGCAGTAAAACGATATGGTCACTAAAAACACACAATGCTTAACCCAGGTACAATAAACACGATCGGCTTTGCTGAAAAAGAAAGGTACAAACCAAAGACTAAGAAGAACGCCCCGCCCCTGCTTCTGCAGTTCCGGTCCCGACTCCGAGAAGCTCCGCCCCAGCTGCTGGAGTTTCCCGGAGTGCCGCGTGGGAAAGGCGGGACTTCCGGATGCCCGCCTTCTTCACCTGCGCGACGCGTGATGTCATGGGTTTGACCGGGAAGGTCAATCGAAGCAGCGCACGGTCTGTACGTCATCAGGTGCTGCTGGCGCATGCGCCTGGCTCCTCGGGCAGAAAGGCGCGCGGCGCTGGACTGCAGAGCCCGGGTCCTGCGCCCCGGCCCGGTGCAGACATGCTATGTCGGCGGAGTGGTCAGTGTCTTCGGCTGCTGCCCACCCTGCAGCCCCGCGCCCGATGCCTGCCGCTCCCGCTCGCCCCCCGGAGCGGCACCACGTTCCGGGCCCTGCCGGTGTGGGCGGCGGCGCCGGTCTCCGCCGCGGACCCGGGCGGCGCGGGCGGCTGGTATGAGGCCCTGGCGGCGTCGGCGCCGGTGCGGGCCGCGGAGGAGGTGCTGCTCGGCGCGCACGCCGCCTCGGGGCTGCCCTGGTGGGGCAGCATCCTGCTCACCACCGTGGCCCTGCGCGGCGCCGTGACGCTGCCCCTCGCCGCTTATCAGCACTACATCCTGGCCAAGGTGAGCGGCCGGCAGCGCCGACCTGCGCGCCGCAGTTCAGGTGAAAGGAGGTCGACGTCCTCCCATGCTAGCGCCGGAGTTTTAGTGCTAAACAGTGTGACCACTTTATTGCTAAGAAATAAAAAATATCATGAGGTGTCCAAAAGTTGTTTGGTGTCGCGAGTACCTGACATTTCTTTTGACCCCAGTGGGTTTGTGCTCGATTCATAAGTGGTTACTCAACTTGTTTTTGATTTGAGGCCAGGAAAGAAATCAGAAGAAATCATATGGAGAAACCTATAACATTACTGTCCTAAAAGTTTTAGCGGGGAGTATGTCTGCAGCATTTCCTGTCCCAAAGTATTTCAACTGATGTTTCTTATTAGAAATTACTCAGCAAGCCGTTTACAAGCGTGGTATCTCGGCCCTACTATCTACAACTTTGTTAGCTGCTGTCATTTGACCTTTTAGCACTTCATTCTCTTTTCTGTGGACTCAGTATAGCTATGCCTTCCTTGTCTGTTATGAGATGAAACCACATAACATGGATTAAAGTGCTTGAAAACAATAGGGATTATTCAGATTTGAGATTTCAGAAAGAATGCCTTTTAGGAAGCAAAACAGGAAAGAAATCAGCAGCCTCATTAAGGTAGTAAGCTACTTCTCAGAAGAATCAACACAGGACAGGAATAAATTCAGTTTGGGGGGGGGGTGGATGGAGAAGGTACTGGAGATTGAACCCAGGGGCATTCCTACCTCAGCTATATCTCCTAGCCCCAGTCTGTTTTGTTTTTGTGGTACTGGTAATGGAACCCAGGGACATTCT
Organism: Muscardinus avellanarius; assembly: GCF_963383645.1. Taxonomy (NCBI): domain Eukaryota; kingdom Metazoa; phylum Chordata; class Mammalia; order Rodentia; family Gliridae; genus Muscardinus; species Muscardinus avellanarius. The sequence goes on from NC_137791.1 coordinate 80,160,827, forward strand.
GCCTCCGAGCTACACCTCCAGCCCTATTTTTTTTTTTATCATTTATTTTGAAAAAGGTTTCACTAAGTTGTGGAGGGCTTCACTAAGTAGTTGAGACTGGCTGTGAACCTGCGATCCTCCTGTCTCAGCTTCCCAAGTACTGGGATTACAAGCGTGTGCCACCATGCCAGTCCCCAGTCCAGTTTGTTTGTTTGTTTGGTGGTACTGGGGTTCCTGGAAGCCCTTCTACCTCCGGGCTACACTCCCAGACCTATTTTATACTTTTTTATTTTTGGAAACAGGGTCTCTTAAGCCAGGGCAGCTGGCTTCCAAGCCACGGGGATTACAAGCGTGCGCTACCACGCCTGGCTATGTTTTTGTTTTTAAACAGGCTGTTGTTGAGCCAGGCATAGCAGTGCAGGCTTGTAATCCCAGCTTTTGGGAGGCAGAGACCTATGTGGTTTCCAAACAGCCTCAGCTGCTAAGCAGGCCCTTTGCAACTCAGTGAGACCCTGCTTCAAAACTTAAAAAAAAAAAAAAAAAAAAGACTAAACAAGGTCTTGCAAAATTGCTCAGTCTCACTACATTGCTAATGCTGTCCTCAAATCTGAAGTCGTCCTGTCTCAGCTTCCCAAACACTACTAGGATTACGGGTGTGAGCCACCATGCCTGGTGATAGATGGTTTGTTTATTTGTCTATTAATTAGTTTATCATAATAGGAATGGAGCCCAGGGACGTTCTATCTCTGAGCTATATCCCCAGCCACTTTTATTCTTTATTTTTAAACAGGGTCTCACTAAGATGCAGAGGGCCTCACAAGGTGCTGAGGCTGGACTTGAAACTGTGATCCTCTTGTCTCAGCCTCCCAAGTACTGGAATTACAAGCATGTACTACCATGCTGGCTATGGAGCAGTATTTTAGAAGTTAAATAATTTACCCAGAATTATATTGAAGCCTAGCAGATGCTGCTCGTTACTTAGTTCTGCTATGGAAGGTTGCTGCTTCAGGTAGCTACAGAAAAGCTTGTTTCTTAGTCCTGCCATGGAAATAGCTACTCTGGGCAGCTACCAAAAAGTTGTCTTCTTGCACAAAAATGACTTAGATGTGATAATTTGGAGAAAATTATATTTAATAATTACAATAATATGCAGGATGGTTGGGAAGGAATTAGCTGACAATTCTCCTGTCCTCCTGCAGCCAGTGACTTTCTTTTATTGAGGGTTTAAACAAATAAACTGAGTTAAGATTAGGATTACAAGTTAAGTTTTAGGGAAAGGCAATCATAAGCTAGGTTTAGGAAGTCACAGGCCAGGTTTAGGGAGTGGCAAGGTAAAACCTTTCAGGGAGAATAGGTCATCAGAGTCCGCTTTTGGTCACATCTGGTCCAAGAAAATTTGTCTGCTTGCAGACAATTTCCACTTAGCATGTACTATATACATAGCTAATCTGGTCTAAAATGCTGACTTCATTGTGTGGACTAAGATGGCTCTCAAAGCATCACACACCTATGTGTACAAGTGAGAGTTTAAATTTTTGACTGAGGGCATCTTAAGCAAATTAACATCTTATGTTTGCTGAGGCTGACTAGTACCTGCAATCCTCCTGTCTTAGCCTCCAAGTACTGGAATTATAGGCATGCACTACAGTGCCTACTTGGACCACATTTTTAAGTGAATGAGGGAATGGAATAAAATTATAAATGATTGTGACTAATCCATTATATGTTCATAAGTTCTACTTTTTCTTCAGCTAGGTGGAAAATTTGCAACCCGAAGTAAAAAACATAGCCAAGCATCTTAACCAGGAAGTTGCAGTTTATGCACGTCAGTTGGGATGGTCCAAAAGAGTTGCTAAGTAAGTAGTTTTATGTTTATAAAACTAAATAAAAAATAAATTAAAAATACACACACACACACATTGGTCAGCAAATGACAGGTTATTTATAAACATCTGTGTTGAAAAGATATAGCAGATTATAGCACACAAAAATAAGGAAGTAGAAAACATAAAGGCCAAGCCAGGCGTGGTGGTGCATGCTTATAATCCCAGCATTTGGGAGGCTGAGATAGGGTAATCGTGGTTCACGGACAACCTCAGCTATTTAGTGAAGCCCTTAACAACTACCCTGTTTCAAAATAAAGAATAAAAAATGGGGATCGAGTTATAACTCGGAGGTAGAATGCCCCTGGGTTCCATCCCCAGTAACAAAAAAAAGAAAAAGAAGAAAAGAAAGAAAATGTAAATGCCGTGGTTAGAGCACTTGCTTAGCCAAGGTGCCATCTATCCACTGGGAACTTCAAAATCCTTCTGCTTTAGTCAGCCTGAGCTACTACTGGGTCTATTTAAGAAAGTAGTCACTAGATCACAGCAACGAGAAAAACAAGGGGTTTGCAGTACTAATGTGTTAAATATGTTATTCATATAATTTATATAGGTGTAAGTCTGTTAATTCTTCTTACTATGAGATTGTGCCCATCTTTGATACTAAAAGACCTCACATTAAAAAAAAAAAAACTCAGCTGGACGTGATGGTGCAAGCTTATAATTCCAGCATTTGGGAGACTGAGACAGGAGGATCACGGTTTATGGACGCCTCAGCTATTTAGTGAGGCCCTCCACAACTTAGTGAAATCCTGTTTCAAAATAAAGGATAAAAAATAGGGTCAGGGGTATAGCTCGGAAGTAGAATGCCCCAGGATTCATTCCCAGTACCTCAAATAAATAATTAAACATACATACAAACTCACTTGTGATAGCTTAATGTCTTTTTTGATAAAACTATAAGTTGATAGGCCTATGGTTTTGAAATTTTACCTATCAGAGGAATCTGAGAGTTATAGGCATTAGCTAGAAGAACAGTTTAAAGCTTTTCATCTGAACTGTGAACACAGCCTGGATAAGGCTTATGTTATCCAGGTCCATCCCTACACAAACAGTTTTCTAGAAAGACAACTCTGAAGGCTTCCTTGCTTTTTAAGCAGTATTGTATTAAATGTGAAATGGAGTTAGTCAAGTAATTAGTACTTCCAAAGGCATGCTGATGTAACTGTCTGATTTATTGGATGACTAGTAATTTAGGAGCCAAAATATGCAGGGGTGTGTAGAGAAGTAATGAGATAAAGTTGGAAAAATAGAAATGCCTAGAAAGTCTGTGTACTCTTTGTGTGTGGGGGGGTTACTGGGGATGGAACCCAGGGGTGCTCTACCTCTGAGCTGCACCCCCGGCCCTATTTTTTATTCTTTAGTTTGAAAGGGTCTCACTAAATTGCAAAGGGCCTCATTGAGTAGCTGAGGCTGTCTGAAAACCACGATCCTCCTTTCTCAACCTCCCAAATACTAGGATTATAAGCGTGCGTTATTATGCCCCAGCTTGTGTGTACTCTTAATTGAATACACTGCAGTTTGATTAAGTTCAAAAAAATATTGAATGCCTGCCTGGTATAATTTGCCTTTTGTTTAGATGGCTACTTAATACAGCTTACATCAATTAAAACCTATGCAAATCCTTTAGCCGGTAATCACAATATATGTATGTTTGTGCTTTGGGAATAAATTAGTAGTCATAGACATTCTCTCCTTTTCCCTCTTTCCTCAATATAGGCTGACTTACCTAAAGAATATGAGGAGGCTCGTTTCAGAGCTGTACATTCGGGATAACTGCCATCCTTTCAAAGCCACTGTGTTGGTCTGGATTCAGCTTCCAATGTGGATCTTTCTGTCTGTTGCCCTCCGGAACTTTAGCATTGGGGCAGCACATTCAGACGGTAACTTGTAGAAGTCCTCCTCTTCCAATAAGTTCCCTACCGTTGTAGTTCAAGAAAAAATAACATAGTTTTCATAATTGTCATTTGCTTTCTTCCTGATATGGATATAGAATTTAAAATCTTAAGTGTAAATAGACTAGCTTTGTTTAGAAGAACATTTTGTTTGTGTTGAGCAAAAAAGGAAAAATTGTGTTGTGAATGAAAATGACCTGAATTAAATGCACATCTTTAGTGTGAGGGACACCCTTTCGGCATTGTCAGACTACTTAAGTTTTGTATACTTCACTCTACTACTTTTCAGAATTCTCTTGTTTCATTTATAAAACTGCCAGCAGGTTTTTCTGTTCAGGAGCAGTTGACTACTGGTGGAGTCCTATGGTTCCCTGACCTCACTGTACTGGATTCCACTTGGATTCTGCCTGTCTCCCTTGGCATCATCAATTTATTAATGGTTGAGGTCAGTGATTTTAAATGAGATTTTGTTTGCCATTTAAATCATTGGTATTTTTGTTGCTTCCTTTTTTGTTTTGTTTTGTTTGCAGTACTGGGGATGGAACCCAGGGTTCCTATTTATTAGTCTTTTTATTTTTGAAACAGGGTCTTATTGAATTGCAAAGGGCCTAAGTAGCTGGGGCTGTCCACGAACCACGATCCTCCTGTCTCAGCCTCCCAAATGCTGCGATTACAAACATGTGCCACCACGTCCGGCTTTGTTGCTGCCATTTTGACATCAAGTATACATAAGTTTTTTGTTGTTGATGATGGAGATAGTGCAGAGGCAATTAAGACTCCTTCGTTTCTTGTCCCAGATCAGCCATTGACTTAGGCTACTCTCTAACAAACTGAATATCAGAAGTCTTATAATTAAAATAGAGTTCTGAGCCAGGTATGGTGGCACATGCCTGCAATCTTAGTACTTGGAAGTCTGAGAAAAGAAGATCACAGGTACCAAGCCAGCCTCAGCAACTTAGCTGTGCTCTCAACAACTTTATGAGAACCTGTTTCCAAATAAAAAATTAAAAAGGTCTGGGGGTATATCTCAGGTCGAATGTCCCTGGGTTCAATCCCCAGTGCTATACACACACAGTACTGAATTAGAACAGTTTCAAAATCTTTTTCAAATCTCAGATTACATAATTTGATTTAATTCATTTATGTAGAGTGTGTGTGTGTGTGTGTGTGTGTGTGTGTGTGTGTGTGTATTACTGGGGATTAAATCTGGGAGCATTCTATCACCAACCTACACCCCCCAGCCCTATTTTATCTTTATTTGGGAACAAGGAGGGTATTATTAGGTTGATGAGAGTTTCCCTATTGCTGAGGCTGTTCTCAAACCTACAATCTTCCTATCTTAGCTTCCCAAGTACTGGGATTACAAGTGTGCACCACCATGCTCAGCAGATGACATGATTTTAATACATTCAAATTTATAACTTGCTTTTTGGTGAAGATAGTAATTAAAATGCCTAATTATTCTAATTTTCTAATTTTATTCTCACAATAAAGTAGTATTTTATACATACATGTTTAAGATGTGAATTTGTATGTAGGGAACACAGTTCAGTACCTGACTGCTATTTTCTTGCGTAAGTGACCTTAGAAAAGTCATTGAATTTCTTTGTAAGATGAAGTGGGAAGATATATATGTGTAAAGTATGACCTTTCAGTTGTTTCTTACTGATTGTCCCATACTCCTTACTAAACAGTTTGAAAGCATGTTTATAATTTCATAAAGAGCTGCTCTCAGACTCTAGAACATATACTGACCTGGAAGAAACCTTGGAAATGTTTACCATGGTTGGAATCTCAGAGAACTCATGCTCACTGATCCCTGTATAGGAAATCTAATGTATGTCTTACTCTTTTTAAATGAGGAATAGGAAGCTGATTGAATCTAAGGTCATGGCTAAAAGTTTCTTCAGGATTGGCCTCACGTGTAGTCTAACATGTTTTCTAAGAGCACCTGACATAGCCCTCTGGATATGGTTGATGATCAGTGGAGATTTGGTGGAAGGAAGGAAGTGATAAGCACAAAGTTAAAAAGACTTAATGACCATATGCTAGTCTTTCCTCTGTACCATCTAATGACTAATAAAAGCTTACTTTTTTCCGGGTATGGTGGTGCAAGCTTGTAATCCCAGTTCTTGGGGAGCTAAGAAAGAGAATCACAGGTTTGAGACCAGTCTCAGCAACTTATGAGACTTTTCAGCAACCTAGCAAGACCCTGTTTGAAAGCAAAAAATAAAAGAGAGTCAGGGTGTAACCATGCACTATATTTAGGTTCCCAAAAAACAAAGCCAGTGAGTTATACATAGTTCTGTCTTCTAGGGATTCTTCAAGCTTCATTTAAGAATTTTGCATAATGATTAAGATTTTTACAAAATCAGTGATCAATCATAAATTCAGTAGTGCCTTATTTTTTCTTTTGCTTTTATTAAAGTATTGGCAGAGGCCAGTGAAAAATCAGCTTGCATTTTAAAGCTTGTGTATGTATATATTCTACCCCTTCAGATTTCTGCTCTTCAAAAAATTGGAATGTCTCGCTTTCAGAAGTACATTACATACTCTGTCCGTGCTGTATCAGTATTGATAATTCCAATTGCTGCAGCAGTACCTTCAGTGAGTAACCACCAGCATTATGTACAACATGTGCTAAATCTTCTCTGTTGTTAGCTCAGACTTGCTGGGATCCTGTGTCCACTGTTTCTTCTAACTACTTGATTTCAGAGTTTTTATATTAACTCACCTATATCACCAAGTAACTTTGGAACATTTCTTGGGATCTCCCCCCGCCCACCCCAGTGGTGCTAGGAATTGAACCCAGTGGCATTCTACCTCCAAGTTACATCCTCAGCCCTAATTTTTTTTTTTTTTTTTTTTTTTTTTATACTGGGGATAGAACCCAGGGGCATTCTACCTCTGAGCTACATCCCTAGCCCTATTTTTTATTTATTTTGAAACTGTCTCACTGAGTTGCAAAGGACCTCTCTAAGTAGCTGAGGCTGTCTGCAAACCAGGACTATCCTGTCTCAGCTTCCTGAATGCTGGAAATACAAGCATGAGCCACCATGCCCAATTTCTTATTTTTTATTTGGAAACGGGGACTTGGTAAGTTGCCCAGAGTCTTAGTAAATTGCTGAGGCTGACTTCGAACCTGTGATCCTTGTGTCTAAACCTTCCAAGTACTGGGACTGTTGGCAATGTGCCACCATGACCAAGTCAGATTCAGACACTCCTTATAAAGACCTCTTTGCTGCCCTTTATGTCAAGTTCATCTCAAGAAAAATGACAGTATTTTCAATAATTTTGAAACAACTACAAATGTCACTATCACCTTGATGCATTTAGTTTTAGGAATTTAGGTATTATTTAATTTGCTAGCTTCTTGTTTTTTTGGGGGGGGGGTACTGAGGGTGGAACCCAGAGGCATTCTACCTCCGGGCTATACTCCCAGACCTATTTTATATTTTATTTGGAAACAGGGTCTTACTAAGTTGCCGAGAGCCTCACTCAGTAAGTGAGGCGGCTTCAAACCTGTGCGATCCTCCTGTCTCAGCCTCCCAACCACGGGGATTACAAGCGTGCACCACCACGCCTGGTTTCTTGGGATTTTTTAATCTTTTATGTGAATGTGTCTTAGTTGTCCTACTAAATCAAACTTTTTTTCCATCTTTCAAATTACCTGGCATAATACCACCAATATAATTTTTGCCCTATTTGATTAGTTGATATATTGAGCTTTTGCTTCTTTGTATAGACTGGACTAAGGAATTTAACATTTAAAAAAAAAAGAAGAAGAAAAGCCGGGTGTGGTGGTGCACGCTTGTAATCCCAGCATTCAGGAGGCTGAGACAGGAGGATTGTGGTTCATGGCCAGCCTCAGCTACCTAGTGAGGCTCTCTGCAACTTAGTGAGACCCTGTTTCAAAATAAAGAATAAAAAATAGGGCAGGGGTTTACTCTAGCTCGGAGGTCAAATGCCCCTGGGTTCCATCCCCAAACCCGCAAAAAAAGAAAAAAAAATGAAGAAAGCATGTGCCATACGAATATGAATTTATATGTATTATGCTTTAACCTTATAACCATGCTATGAAATAGGTGTACTTTATCCTATTCGCACCTAATTAAACTGGAGAGAAACAGAAGTTGTTTGCAGTTATTTCAATTTTTTAAAATATTTCCCAGAGGTACTTTAGAAGCTACGAGGATGGCAAAAGCCGTGTCAAGTATATCTCTATCTTTACTGAGAGCCAGCACATAGACCATTAAGTAGAATCCAGTTGTTGCTAGTAGTTAGGGTTATATCTGCAAATATAAAAGAACTTTACAGAGCTGGGCACACTGGTGCCCATACTTGAGAGACAAGAGGATTGCAGATTCAAAACACAAACATAGAGTAACCCTGTTTCAAAACAAAAAATAAAATAGTGCTAAGGGTGTAGCTCAGAGGTCCCCGGTACTACAAAACAAACAAGAAAAGAATAAATACCTATCTCTGGACTTGGTGACCTTGAAGAATGGACAGGTGCTGACACTCACATTCATGTCCCTTTCTCTTTAGTCAGTTGTTCTCTACTGGTTGTGCTCCAGCTTCATGGGCCTTTCACAGAACCTGCTACTCCGTTCTCCTGGATTTCGCCGGCTCTGCCAGATACCCTTGACCAAGTCAGATTCAGACACTCCTTATAAAGACCTCTTTGCTGCCTTTTATGTCAAGTTCATCTCAAGAAAATGACAGTATTTTCAATAATTTTGAAACAACTATAAGTGTCACTCTCACCTTGATGTATTTAGTTTTAGGAATTTAGGTGTTTGTTATTTAATTTGCTTTTATTTAAAAATCATGAATTATATGAACTACTATGGGTTAAGATGTAATCCAGGTATATATGACAATAATTGAAATAGTGGTTGGGCATGGTGATACATGCCTGTAATTCCAGTACTTGGGAGACTGAAACAAGAGAATCACATCAAGGACAGCCTCAGACAAGAGGATCATAGGTGGAGGGCAGCCTCAGCAAGTAGTGACACCCTCATCAACCCTCCAGACCCTGTTTCAAAATAGAAATAAAAGAGAGCTGGAGTATAGCTTGAAGGTAGAATGCCTCTGGGTTTAATTCCCAGTATCACACAAACACACACACACACACACACAAAGAGCTAGAGATGTAGTATTTTTTTTTGTGGAAAAATATAAGAATGGAACCAAGATGTCTCTCGGTGTTTGTAAAATTGTAACTTGTTAAATATATGATAACCTTGAAGAACAGGACCAGATATTGAATGATGTCAAACTGTACTGAAAAGTCCCACATATTAAAGTTTTGTGAAATAAAAAGATCCGGTGAAGTGATTCTTAATATTTAGTGGGTGGGGGGAGTGTAAAGGCCTGATAAGGTTGTTTATGATTTTCTCTTAAGAGAAATTTTGAATTCACAGTCTGAGAGTCTTCTGGCTACTCCTTGTTAAGAAACCTTAAGAAGATACATTGATATTAATTTGTGCTTGAAAACAAACATGCTGTAGAGTAGTCGATGCATACAGCTACTAATGCAGATAATACAAAAAGTATACATTCTGCTGATTGAGATGGTGCATGCCTGTGATCCCAGCAATGCAGAGGCTGAGGCAGAAGGATTGTAAGGTAATGGCCAGGGTAGGCAATTTAGCAAAAGAAAGTTTAAAGAAATTTAGCAAAAGAAAGTTTAAAGAAAAAAAAATAGGCTGAAATGTAGTATTTCACAAATTTACTTAGCATATACTACACCCTAGGTTTAATCCCCAGTAACCCCCCATCAAAAAAAAGGTCTGTGTATATACAGAGTATAGCATTATATCACTACTAGAGTCCAAAGCAAAGTGTGTTTTTTAGGCGTTAAGTTTATTATTATAACAGGTAAGAAACCCTATCATTTCATCTTGGTGTTTCACACACAAAAAAACTAAAGTACAATTAGTCATTTATTTTAATAATGTCGTGGTCTACTTACTGAAGTTAAGTGGTTTGGTTTGGTTAGGTTTGTGGTGCTGGGGATTCAACTGGGGCATTCTACCTTCAAGCTACACTCCCGACTAATTTTTTTTTTTTTTTAACCGATCTGGGGATGGAACCCAGGGGCATTTGACCTCCAAGTTACACCTCCTGCCCTATTTTTTTTTTATTCTTTGTTTTCAAACCAGGTCTCACTGAGTTGCAGAGGGCCTCACTAAGTAGCTGAGGCTGTCTGCAAACCGGGATCCTCTGGGCTCAGCTTCCAGAATGCTGGGATTACAAGCGTGCGCCACCACTCCCAGCTTCCGACTAATTATTTTTTATTTGGAAACAAGGTCTTGCTAAGTTGCTGCAAGGCCTGGTTAAATTGCTGAGACTGACTTTGAACCTGCGATCTATCTGTCTCAGTCTTCCAAGTACTAGGGAAACAAGTGCTTACGTACCCCCTCACTCGGCAGTTAGGCAGTTGTTTTTGTTTCTGATTTTGTACTGGGTATTGAGCCCAGGGACATTCTATCTCTGAGATAGACCCCCAGCTTTATTTTTATTTTGAAGCAGAGTCTCGGTAGGTGTATGAGAATCTCACTACATAAAAGCTTGCTCAGCGGTAGAATGCCCTGGGCTTGTGTGTTATCGTTTCTCTCTCTCTCTCTCTCTCTCTCTCTCTCTCTCTCTCTCTCTCTCTCTCTCTCTCTCTCTCTCTCTCTCTCTCTCTCTCTCTCTCTCTCTCTCTCTCTCTCTCTCTCTCTCTCTCTCTCCCACCTCCCTCCCTCCCTCATTTCCCTCTCTCTCTCTCTCTTCCCTCCCTTCTTCCCTCCCTCCGTGTGTGTGTGTGTGTGTGTGTGTGTGTGTATAAATAATGATGGGGTCAAGCTAATGATAATTGAAATAATAGATTTTTAATTCTTGGTATAATAATATATAAAATTAAGTTTGTATGGGAAATTATGTTTATGGCTTAGGAAAAGGAGCAAGATATATTTTAAAAGCTTGATAGATCAATATTTGGCAAAATTAAAAATAATTTTGAATATGAAAGTATTTTTACAAAGATTTTTTTAATATGTGCTAAATCTTAGAAACAGGACAACCTTCATGTCAGTCAGCTGGCTTGTAAAAGGCTAAGAAGCATGTGATTTGGATGGTGAAATTTCCATTTTGGAATCTCGATTTTTAAAAGGTACACTTTGTTGCAACTTTAAAACGAGATGCACCTTTCCCCTATTTTTCCTTTCTTTTTTTTTTTTTTTGTGGTACTGGGGTTGTTGCCAGTGGTCATTCTACCTCTGAGCTACATGCTAGCCCTATTTTTTTATTTCTTATTTGGAAACAGGGTCTTGCTGTTGCTGGGGGCCTCAGTAAGTAGCTGAGGCTGGCTTTGATCCTCTTCTCAGCCTCCCAAGTACTGGGATTACATGCGTGCACCTCCATGCCCAGCTTCCCCCCTTTTTCTTACACTTTTAAATTTGGAGGAAAAGTGTTACAATTCTGAAAACAAAATAATTCTTATAAATAAGATCAGTGGCACACTCTATTTATTTATTTATTTTGTTTTATTTTATTTTATTTGCAGTGGTAGGGTTGGAACTCAGGGAGCAGTCTACCTCCGAGCTACACCCCCAGCTTGATTTTTTTTATATTCTTATATTCTTTACTTTGAAACAAGGTCTCACTGAGTTGCAGAAGGGCCTCACTAAGTAGCTGAGGCTGGCGTCGAACCGGGATCCTCCCCTCCTGTCTCAGCCTCCCAAATGCTGAGGTTACAAGTGTGAGTCACCACATCTGACCCGCACATTCTTAATACATTAGCACTTCTATATTGACCTATCGCACCAAAAACATTTGCAATACTAAACATGCAGATATACCAATTCTGGTTGAGCCTCATGATAGAACCCATATTGAATCGTTATTTGCTTAGTAACACAAAAACTGGGACAATAAGGGTGTTAGCTTCCTTAATGGGCAGCATGCAGAGGCTTCAAATTGGAGACCAAAACTGGTACTGATAATGAAAAGGCAAGTTTCTTACCTTATTGTAATTCTGAGTAAGCAACTAAGCATCCATGCTTGAGCCAAATAAAAGAGTTTGTGAGACAGCATGCTTGGGGAAAATATTAATAAGAAAACTGGAAGAACTATTTTGAAGAAATTGGCTAAATATTCACAGGCTGTTGCTTTCATTTTCAAATGTAATGCAAATTCAAAAGGCTCCTTTTTAACCACTGCTAGAATTAAAATGTCTGAAACTGCTGTTAGTTACTAGTAAAATATCATCATGAAAAATAGAAAACATTTTATAATTTTAAATTTGTGCACATACTAGCTAAAAGACAAAAGGCTAGCAAATTACCACTGCAAGAAAAAAATTGACATAAAGATATTAAATACGATTTTGTTATTATTTCCACCTCTGCAATGCTGAAGATGAAAATTTGGTTGGTAGAGGGCTTAGAAATAGCAATATATTTAGCCAAGTTTTAATGATGCAGAAGTATGCTTTCATATTCCTGGAAATTAAATAATAGATGAAGTTTGTTCAGCCAGAGAACATGCATGTGAATCTTTTATTTATGTATTCAGTCATTATATATGGATCACATAACTGCAAAATGAAGGTGTCGGGCAGTTTGGAGACTGAGCTCCTTGAGTCTTACCGTCTCAAGGCAGCACAGCCTTCTCTTTGGGCAGCTGAAAGCCACCACATCCTAAGATCTAAAAACTGCCAGCTGCTAGATTTCCAGCAAAGAAAGCAAGTGGAGACAGATGAACCAAGGAGACCATCAGGCAAGGACAGACATTGCCACAGAGACGATGCCAAGGGTGACTGGTGAAGAGCAACCTTGAGAGCCACTGGTGGACCGCGGCCTACAATCAAGAGGAGTTTAAAAAGCGGGAACTTCATTTAGTAATTGCTCTTAGTGATACTGCATTGTTGTTTTTAAACATTTTGCAGGTAAAACTGTTAATGTTCATTAGGTGCATTTGTTTGTGCTGTCATAACAAATTTCTTTATGTACCTTATACCACTACTGCCATCTGCCTTCTTGACCAGCCAGATTTAGGTAAGTCTTGCAAGGTAGTCTTGCCTTCAATTGCCTAGTTCTGTGCTACTGATTTTGTTTTATAAAATAAGAACTTCTGAGTGTTGGAACAAAAACATTGGTGGAAGGACTTGAAGTTAAAAAAAAATGCTCCTAGAAAGCAACCACTCCTATGGAATTATTCTACCTAGTGGAGTGAAGGAGGGGACCTAACAGAGGGAGGCAGGAGAGGGAGGAAGACTTGAGGATGAGAACCCCTCAGTGGACATGATGCACAGACACAAACTTATCAAAGCCAATCACCGAGCTGAGCACTGGGGAGGGAGCGGGAGGGCGTGGCCCTGGGGGAGCGCTCAACGAGTGCTCTGTGCATGTGTGCATGTGTGCCTCCATCACCCTAAGCTGCATCAAAATGTATTATCACAATGCACCAATAAAAGTAAATTTATTTATTTATTTATTTATGGTAGTGGGGATGGAACCCAGGGGCATTCTACCTCTGAGCAACACCTCCAGCCCTACATTTTTTTCCTTTATTTTGAAACAGAGTCTCACTGACTTGCAAAGGACCTCAATAAGTAGCTGAGGCTGTCCGCGAACTGCGATCCTCCTATCTCAGCCTCCCGAATGCTGGGATTACGAGCATGCGCCACCACACTCGGCTTAAAAGTAAATTTATATCCTTGAAAATCTCTGCTTGTTTTCAGAGGTCTAAGAATTGTGTTAAAAAGAGGATGCTATGGATAATACCCGAATCCTAGTTTTTTCCATTTTGAGATTTTACAGGCATGCTTCTGTCCCTCTGTGTCCCTGATAAGACAGTTATATTTATTTTACCTTAGTTGGAAACTGGAAAGGCAGTATTGCATTTGATTTAGCTTTGATTCTTCTGAGCAAATTGTAGCTTTTCAGGACAATTTAAAAATGGAATATGAAATATACTTAAGTATATTGATTTGACTGAACTATATTTGTGCATCTTCCAACTATGGTACAATTAATAATTTGAGGAATTTATTCTTTTTTTTTTTTTTTGCAGTACTGGGGATGGAACCCAGGGGAATTCTACCTCTAAGCCACACCCCCAGCCCTATTTTTCTATTCTTTATTTTGAAACAGGGTCTCACTGAGTTGCAAAGGGCCTCACTAAGTAGCTCAGGCTGTCCTTGAACCATGATCTTCCTGTCTCAGCCTCCCTAATACTGGGATTACAAATGTGTGCCACCACACACAGCTGAATTTATTCTAATTTTAACTTCAGACTTCGTTGAAATTTGAGAATGATGAATGTTTATGAGGGTGAGAGTATCAAAAATATAAAATCTATATGAAAGAGTGTACATCTTTTATTTCATGCTATTTAAAATTATCTCATTGCTGGATGTGGTAGCGCATGCCTGCAATCCCAGCAACTGGGAAAGCTGAGGCAGGAGGATCACAAGTCTGAGGTCAGCCTGGGAAATTTAGCAAGTTCCTGTATCAAAAAGGGCTGGGGATGTAGCTTAGTGGTGGAGTATTCCTGATTTCAATCCTCAACATTACCACCACACACACACAAAAAAAAAATAAAAAATAAAAACAATAACAACAAAACTTCCAAACTCATGGTTTGCTACAGGTGAGAAATTCGTGTAAAGTTTATTATAGAAGCTTCAGTTGAGCCTATAAATGAGATTAGTTTTCTATTTTTTTTTTTTTAGTACTGGGGATTGAACCCAGAAATATTCTACCTCTAAGCTACACCCCCAGTCCTATTTTATTCTTCTGCTTTGAAACAGGGTCTCCCTAAGTTGCAGAGGCCCTTACTAAGCTGAGGCTGGCCTCAGACATGAGATTCTCAAGTCTGCTAATTACTGGGATTATAAATATGTGCCACCATGCCCCACCTATACTACTAGTTTTAAAATACAATGTCCTATTGGGATCTAAATAAAAAAAACAGAGTTCCCAATTTCAGGAATAGTCATAATCAAATACGATTGTGTGGGGGGGGGGCGGTCCTGGGGTTCCTGGAAACCCTTCTACCTTCGGGCTGCACTCCCAGACACCTATTTTTTATATTTTTATTTGGAAACAGGGCCTCTTAAGCCAGCGCGGCTGGCTTCGAACCTGTGCGACCCTCCTGTCTCTGCCTCCCAAGCACAGGGATTACAAGCGTGCACCACCACACTTGGCCTCAAATATGATTTTATTTATTTATTTTTTTTTATTATTATTATTATTTTTGCCAGTCTAGGGGTGGAACCCAGGGGCATTTGACCTCTGAGTTACACCCCCTGCCCTATTTTATTTTTTATTTTGAAACCAGGTCTCACTGAGTTGAAGAGGGCCTCACTAAGTACCTGAGGCTGTCTGTGAACCGTGATCCTCCAGTCTCAGCCTCCCGAATGCTGGGATTACAAGCGTGCACCACCACGCCCGGCTCAAATATGATTTTAAAGTGAAATATTCTTCTCTTTCATCTTTATTTCTAACACCCTCCCTCAACAGACTAAGCCTTTTAGATGAATTATTTTGTCTTATTCTTGTATATCTGTGTGATAATGTGTGATTTTATATAAAATACCATTGCTTCTCACATGTTACATATTTGCAAACCCACTAAAACGTATTTGTAATCCTAAATCAATGCTTATGGCACTTTAGTTATTGTTAACAGAGATACCCATGCATAAAGAACACCTAAGCACTGGCACCCCCACCGCACACTACAGCAAAGAGGAGGGCCCTCTTCTTTCTTTTCAGCTCTCAAATTGCAAACAAATGACTTAAATAGCAAAAATAGCAAATGGTGTACAGTTTATCTTCTGGTCAATGCAGGGACACACTCTGTGTGTGTGTGTGTGTGTGTGTGTGTGTGTGTGTGTGTGTGTGTGTGTGTGCACTTCACTGCCTAGAGTCCCAAAGCACAGAGGCCACTGTGCTGTGCCTTACAGAGAACATGCCTCTGTCACATGAGCTGTGCAGGCAGGAGCCTGTTGTGCTCTTGGCCACCAGCTCAATGTTAATGACTCAATATATAAACTTGTTCTCTGAGTGCTTCTGTTTAAAGACACTGTACATACATATATAGTAGTTCCATTTTATCTCTGGTCAAACTGTCCTAAATGGGGGACTATCTGTGTTGTCTCTGGATGTTTTCACAATTCAACCACAGAGTTGTGTTGCTGTGTCAAAGACCTAATATCAGAGAATTTCATATTTTGCTCAGCACACTGCAAATCTCAGGGATGCAGTCATAACCACATTTTCAGGATTGTGTGTACTGTCCTCCGACATTGTATTTTTATTACCTTTTCATATCCAGTCAAAACAAGGCCAGTGGACATTAAATGTGCCTTTAAGGCAGAGTAAAGTGAGTATTATTTTGTTACTGAATTTGATGGCAAACCACTTTATTATGACATGATTGCTTGGCTAAAAGAACACAGTATTACCAGACACCACTGTATTCCCAACTCACAGGAAAGCAATGGCCAGAAAAAAGTAGATAACTTAAAATGATGTATCTCATACAGCAGAATTAATTTTAATTGATAGAATTAGTGGCATTTCTGTAAGCACAATGGATATTTAAGGTGGGCTGTCATTGATCAGGTGAGTTATATGAGACACCTAGATTGATTGAGACAGTTTAGGAACCTGCCCTGGGCTGGATATGGGGGTGCACACCTGTATTCCCAGTAATTGGGAGGTGGAGGTAGGAGGAGTGCAGGTCTGAGGACAGCCTCAGCAACTTAGTGATTCTATTTTTAAATGAAAAAATAAAAAGGGCAGAGAGGAAGCACTCCCTGGGGTTCAATCTCCAGTACCAAAAGCAAATTAAAAAAAAACATGAAGAACATGCCTCGTGCCCCATGCCACCTGCCCTACATTTCAGTAAACAGGGTGTAAGAGATAGTGAAGCCTGTGACCCATGCCCTTGTGAGCCAGTCCTTGAGCTCTCATGTGGACAGTCGTGACCCCTCTTGGGGACAGTGGATTTCTGCCTATAGTAAGTCTTTCATGCAGAATGTGATGAGATCACTTAAAGGAGAGTGACTGGGATTCCACTGAGCTTAGAGCACAGAACTGTGAACTTACTCGTGTATGTGTGTGGTACCGGGGATTGAACCCAGGGGCATTCCATCTCTGAGCTACACATCTCACTAAGCTGCTGAGTCTGGCCACAAACCTGTGATTCTCCTGTTTCAGCCTCCCAAGAACTCGTATTGCAGGTGTGTGCTACCACGCCTGGCTTTTGTAGATAGTTGCTAATATAGTTCTTGTTTAGTAAGTATAACTCTAGCAGAGTTTAGACCTTGACCCATTTTTATTTTAACTTCCTGGTGAAGTTATAGGGTGTGTGTATGTGGGAGGGGGATAACATTAGCTCCTATCATATCAAATTCCTGAAAGGTTGCCATTATCTACTGTAAAGAGCCTAAGAGTGATGTATCACCAAACTTATTGACTTAGGTATTGCTCTTATAAACCAATAGGCCCCAACTAACCACTATGGTGAGAATAAATGTTACCTGCCTTCAAAAAGGCATTGAAAAATATTATGTGGTGATCAAGATATTTTCTGAATATAACTGACTTTTGGGGAGGTACTGAGGATTGAACCCAGGGATGTTTTACCTCCAAGCTGTACCCCAACCCTTTTTATTTTGAAACAGGGTTTTGCTTCTGTACATGTCTACTACACAAATATTATATGCTCATATGCATATGAAACAGTCATTTCATCACCCTTAAAATCATAAACTGCTAATCATAGGGTTGCTTGTTTGTGGTATTGGAGATTGAACCCAGGGGAATTTTATCTCTGAGCTACATTCCCAGCCCTTTTTATTTTGAAACAGGCTCTCATTAAGTTGTTGAGGGTCTCACTAAGTTGCCGAGGTTGGCTTCAAACCTGTATTCCTCCTATCTCAGCCTCCCAAGTACTGAGGTTACAGACTTGTGTCACCATGTTCAGTTTATACATGGTATTTTATTTTACTTTATTTATTTTTTGTGGCACTGGAGATGGAACCCAGGAGTCTTCTATCTCTGGGCTATACTCCCAGACCTATTTTATATTTTATTTGGAAACGGGGTCTCACTAAGTTCCTGAGAGCCTCACTAAGTAGCTGAGGCTGGCTTAGAACCTGTGCGATCCTCCTTTCTCAGCCTCCCAAGTGCTGGGGTTACAAGCGTGCGCCACCATGCCTGACTTACATGGTATTTTAAAGAAAGATTTTAAGATTCTTTTTGTGGTGGTTAAAATGAGAGTGGCTCCCCACTGAGCTTGGTCCCTGGAACCAGGTCTTGTCACCATCCTGCTCCTACAAATTGGGACACCTTCAGAAATACAACCCTTCCAGGCCTTAGTACATTCCTTTGAGAAAACCCAGCGCCATCTGTAGAAGCACAAGTAGAGTGGATTGTTTTGGAAAGCTTGGGGTCAGCTAAATCTGCTTTGTCTGACTTCTGGTCCTTCCTCTCATTATTCCTCTCCCAAAGTTTCCCTTTCCTCTTGATCTGGGTTTCCTCTTTATTAATGAACCTCCCACTGCACCCCTACCCTCCCAAACCTTTCCACTCATCTCTTCCTCTCCAGTGTGAGTAAACAAAACTCCCCTAAAGCTCCAGTGTCCCCTTCAACTCCTCTCAGGCGGTGGAAGGATAAACTCAGGATGGTGAGAGGTGGGAGACATCTAATTTTTACTTATAAGTCATCATTTCCCTACCCCTATATAAAAATAACTTTCTCTTTACACATATGCCAACTGGCCATACCACTATCTATCTTCATTTTGTTGTTGTTGTTTCTAGGGATTGACTCGAGAGCATTCTACCTCTTAGCTACACTCCCAGCCCTTTTAAAATTGTGTTTTGTTTTCAGACAGGGTCTTGCTTGGTTGCTGCAAGTCTTGCTAAATTGCTAAGGCTGGTCTGGAACCTGAAAACCTCCAGTCTCAGCCTCCCATGTACTGAGATTAAAGACATGTGGTGCCACCATATCTGGCTCCTTTTTATTTTGAAACAGGGTCTTATTAAATTGCAGAGGGTCTCACTAAGTTGCTGAGGCTGCAACAAACTTGAGATCTTTCTGTTTCAACTTCCCAAGTACTGAGATTGCAGACGTGAGCCACCACACCTGGCTCCTTCTTCCCTTTTTCTGCCATCTGTTGACTACTTGGTCACCCCTTTCTCTTTTACTGGCTGCGTCTCCGTCTCCAAAACTGCCATCACACAGGGTGACATCAGTAGCTAAGTTGGTGGTCTGACAACTTTGCCGCTCAGCTGTCTCAACTGCAATGTCAGATATGTTAGTAATTTCCTTCCCAGTCTTCAGGAATAGGTTTTTTACTTGATGACAACAATCTTGTTGTAGGCCATAGATGATTGGGCCAGTGTGGTTCATGTAGCCTAATTTGGACCAATCAGATCGCTTGAAAATTTGAGCTGAGAAGATGTAATGAGACATGGGTAGTGAGGGACAAACCATTCTAAACCAGGTACCACAGCAGCCCCAAGCTGCATGGATGACAAAGCTGGGCTGTTGCTCAGAAGAAGACAAACCTAGCAGAAAAGTATAGCTTACCAGAGAGAAAACAAAATGACATTTTGGGAAAAGAAGCTGAGGCTCCTAGATCTCCCAGTTCTCATTCCTAAGAGGGAGTGGAATAGCTAAAGTTCCAGCGTTTGATGATGTAGGTGTGTATTAGTTTGCTCTTGCTGCTATGATAATGACTATGGCATCCCTGACTCAAAATAATACAGGTGTGTATTTTGCTGATCTGGATGGTTCTGCAGGGCTGCATTCCTCCCAAAGGCTCTAGAGATGATGTGTTTCCATGCCTTGCCCAGCTTGGGGAGGCTGTCCACGTTCCCCAGTCCAAGTTGCCCCGTCCATGACCCAGCTTTGCTCTAACCCCTCCTGTTGCTGTGTCTTGTCCTCTCACTCTGATGCTCCTGCCTTTCTTTTATATGGGTCCACATGATACATTAGACACACTGGTAATCCAGAATAATCATCAGATCTCAGAGTCTTTAGTCACATGTAAATGCCCCTTTTTCTATTTGCCTAAAACATTCAGTTCATGTATTAAGATACAGGCATCTTTGGGCAGGGGAGGTAGTTCACTGGTAGAGCACTTTTCTAGCATATGAAAGGCCCTGGATTCAAGCCCCAGTACTACCAAAAGAAAAAGAAAAAGAAAAAAAAAAAAGCAAAATAAGACATGAACATCTTTGGATCTTTGGAGGCAGGTGTTTTTCTCTATACCAACCCCCCTTGGCTGTACCTTAATTTCTGTTCCTGGGTGTTTATTATATATCTATGTTTTGTATGTATGTATGTATGTATGTATGTATGTATGTATTTACTGTGGTATTGGAGATTAAATCCAGGGGCATTGTACCTCTGAGCTACACCTCTAGACCTTTTATTTTTAAATTTGAAACAGGGTCTCACTAAGTTGCAGAAGGCCTCATTAAATTGTTGAAGCCGGCCTTGAACCTGTGATTCTCCTCTCTCAGCCTCCCAAGGATAGAGTTTACAGGTGCCACCACGCCTGGCTATTTCTGTCCCCCGTATTATCCATGCCTGGCCCTCACCATGCATTAGTTCCCTAGGGCTGCCAGAGCAGGGGATCACAAACTGGGCAGCTTAAACTAACAGCAATTTGTCCCCTCACAATTTAGGAGGCTAGAAGTCTGAACTCAAGGTGACAGGGGGCTGTCTCCTTTGGGAGACTCTGAGGGGGAATTTGCCCAATCAGCCTCTTCTAGCTCCTGCTGGTTGCAGGTAATCCCCGGCTGTTCTTTGCGGCACTTTGATCTCTGTCTTTGTCCTTATATGGCCTCTTCCCTTTGTGTCTTCTCTGTCTCTGTGTCGAAATTTCCCTCTCCTTTCTCTTACCAAGGCACCAATTTGGGACCTAGGGCCCACCCTAATCCCTCAGGACCTCATTCGAAATGGGTCACATCTGCAATGACCCTATTTCCAAATACAGTCACACTCCCCCAGGTATTGGGGAGTGGGACTCCAGCATATCTTTTGGGGAGACACAGTTGGAACTAGTACATAATTTTTATTTAAATTAGGGAAGTGACCTTCGGCTTCACTCTTCAATTGCCTATTTCCCTGGATACTACCAATTGCATAATACAATGCCAGGAAATGCTTTACCTTTTAAATTCGTGTGTGTGTGTGTGTGTGTGTGTGTGTGTGTGTGTGTGTGTGGTACTAGGGACTGAACCCCGAAGCATTTGACCTCTGAGCTACACCTCTTGCCCTTTTTATTTTTTGTTTTGAAACAGGGTGTCACTAAGTTGCTGAGGCTGGCCTTAAACCTGGTATCCCCCTGTCTCAGCCTCTCAAATACTGGGATTATGGGAGTGCACCATCACGCCCAGATATATTTTTTTTAGTTATTAAAAACTTTAAACAAGCCAGGCGTGGTGGCGCACACTTGTAATCCCTGCGCTTGGGAGGCTGAGACAGGAGGACAGCACGGGTTCGAAGCCAGCCTCAGCTACTTAGTGAGGCTTTCAGCAACTTAGTGAGAACCTGTTTTCAAATAAAATATAAAAAAGGTCTGGGAGTATAGCCCGGAGGTAGAAAGCCTCTGGGTTCCACCCCCAGTGCCACCAAAAAAAAACAAATAAATAAATAAAAATGTTAAACAATACTGAAAAGAACATATATTTTACCTTCATTACCTATAAGATCATAAATTCAAGTACTTCACTCTTACTAAAACCTTTTACTCTTCAAATATTTCCGCCTGGCCACTCCCAGTACATCTGTTCTTTGATCTCACTGAGACCTGCAGCTCCTACTCCCTCTGTTCTTTCCTTCTTTACTTTCTTCCCACGTAGCTTACATCTCCCCATCTGAAACTCAAGCTGGAGTTTTGAAAATGCATTCCCTTGATCCATTGCCCTTCACTCGCATCCTCCTGAAAAATTCCAAGTCTGGATCTATCCAGCCGCTCCCTCCATAGAGCCCCTATAGAGCAAATTACACCAGGCCTCTGTGGAGTCTCAGCTTTCATCCTTAACTAAGTCCTCGAGACTGCCTAGCAGTCCTAAGCAGTTAATAGTTGTCTGTCACTTTCCAGTAGAACTTCTTAAACCTAATATATTCAGTGTACAGGTGTCTTTGCCTCCTCCTTTTTTTTCTTTTGGAAACAAGGTCTTGCTAAATTGCTGAGGCTGGCCTCCAATTTTTGATCCTGTCTTAGCCTCTCAGGTACTGGGATTACAAGTACTGGGATTACACCACCACACTGGGTTCTCCTCTGGTATCTTGATACTTCACATATTCTGGGGCATGGAAAGGACTCCACTAAGGAGAGAGCGTGGCAAGGTCCTCTGCCCTCTCTATTCTCACAACAAAGAAACTCAAACAGAGCATCTTCTGTCTTGGATGTTAGTATCAAACAGACAAACATCCTCTTTCTCCTTTCCTTCCTCCAAAGTCTTCTCATTGCTAAAAAAGAAGAAAAAATTAAAAGGGGGAGTAGTATAATATTACATAAGATTGGAGCATTATAATATATATAATTATAATATATAACAAGTATAATTATATAATATATAACATAATTATAATAATAAATAATTAGCATTATACAGTACAAGAGAGTGGGCATATATGAATGTATCACTTTGAATCTCACTACAGTGTATAATTAAAGTGCATCAGTAAAATTTCAAAAATAAAAAAATAAGTAAAAACAAAGTAAGAAATAAGACAAGGAGGCTCAGTAGGACCATAACTACTTTGTACTGTTAAGACTCAAAATTTAATGGTACATACCTATAATCTCGGTATTTGGGAGGCTGAGACAGGAGAATCTCATTTTCAAAGCCAGCCTCAGTAATTTAGGGAGATCCTGTTTCAAAATAAGTTGAGAGGTAGATATGTGCCCTTGGGTTCAGTCCCGAGTACCAAAAAGTAAAATAAGATGACGATGACTCCAGCCCTGTGCTCTCCAATGCAGTAACCACTAACCCAGTGCTACTGAGTAGCTTGAAATATGATTGGCCAAACTGAGATATGGTCTAAGTGTAAAATATACATAGGACTCCAAAAATCGAGTATGAAAAAAAGAATGTAAAATTGCTCCTTAGTAGTTTTGTATTAATTATATGCCAAAATAATATCCTGGATGTTTGTATTAAATATAATTTATTAAAATTGAAAAGTAAAAATAAAATATAAAAGTTATCTGAGCAGTGAGGTTTCTAAGGTTTCATGGGGTTTCTAAGGCAAATGAGTTGGCCCCACAAGCTAGGCAGCACCTAGTCATGTGGATGCGCCTCCTCCGGATTCACTCAGTGCGCTCAGAGTCATCCGTGTTCCTGGTGGGCTTCTGTGCCTCTGTGCGGAGCCATCAGTGGCTTCTTTGGTTCTGCCAGGGAGCCATCTTCCTGTCTGTCCCTTCCTTGATCCTCAGCCCACCCTTCTGCTCAGAGGCATATCTATCTTGTCCCTGAGTCCAAGAGCCACTGCCTCTTGATTAAGATCTGCAGGACGCACACACTTCCACCCTTTACATGGCAGTGACACCCGTCCCACACTGTCTACATCCAAGAAGGCAACCATCTTGCATCATCTCCTGTCTTCACCATCCTGTTGTACCCCTCTGTTTTCTTCCATGGTGGAGTTAAGGAGAATAGGCCCCCTTTGACTAGAATAATCCCTCCAATTTTTGTCTTGGATGTTAGTATCAGTGCCTTGGGTAGTGTACATTCTCTCCCTCCCTCCCAGGGCAGTAGGTCATTATAAAATGCCTAACTAAGATGATCCTGACCCTGGTCTCTGGTACCTCCCTGGTCTCAGGCAGCCTTTCCTGTCCACCACTAGATGGGAAGAGCTTCCAGCAGGCAGCTGGTTTGGTGCCACTGTTGGGCCTGATCCCTCACTTGCCATTCCTACATCTCAGTGATGTGGCCAGCTGCTCAGGGCTCGAGAGATAACACACTCATTTGCTCACTCCCTCCTCCAGCTTAATACCGTTGGCACCTTATCACTTTAAAACTATCAAAAACAATGAGGTGGGTCCTGATGGCGCCGTGGGCACAGCAACCCGCACATGGGCTCTGTTGTGATTTTGTTCTGAATGCAGAGTTTCTGGCATTGTTGGCAATGTGCTATTAAAATTCTCAGGATTTGGGGTCCCCTGAGAATAAAAGAGAATAAAATGTAAGAAGCCCTGCTGAATGGGGAATGTCTTTAACAACCACCTCTCAGTCTTTCTCTTGACCGCACAGAGTATCCCAGAGCGTCCATGCCCTTGCTGGTGGATGCTAGAATTTCCATTGTTGGGCAGACAGAAAATCGATGCTGAAGTTAGAGCCTGCGACTGTGACTTCACAAGAGTCCTTAGCAGCGTCTAATTTACATAGAACAGAGATCAGGGAGTGAATGTGAGTCCACATTTATAATGATAATTATTCATTGCATAAATTTATATCTTATAGTCCCCTTCAGTGCTAAAAATGCATTCATTGCATATGAATGGGATTCAAACTTCTATGACTGTTCCCATCCTCTTGAAATTTTCCTGGAGCACTGCCCCCAAACCTTCCCCACAGATGTGCACATCGTGTCGGCCAGAGGATGCTGGGACAGTGACCCTGAGGACTCAGCCCACTAACACAGAGAATGCAAGGAGATCGACAGAGTGATTCTGCCAGTGTGCAAGGCCACTGGGGGTGGGGGGGGGACATCAGAGGAGACAAGAGGCACATGGTTATCTAGCAAAAGGGTAACCTCACACCAAAACAATGAGAAGAACTGGATATCCAAGTTCTTGAAAACAAACCCACCTGTAACTGCTGTAACATTCCCAGTTCACTAGAGCCCTGAAGTGGATGGGACAGAACAAATGGTTAGGCAGAA
This sequence comes from Muscardinus avellanarius, assembly GCF_963383645.1. Classification (NCBI taxonomy): domain Eukaryota; kingdom Metazoa; phylum Chordata; class Mammalia; order Rodentia; family Gliridae; genus Muscardinus; species Muscardinus avellanarius. The sequence continues at coordinate 80,185,497 of NC_137791.1, forward strand.
TTCCTCCAAGAGTCTTTAATTGCAAAGCAAGTGTGTGTCCCGTGCACCTCACAGGGGTATAGTACAATTATGAGTTATCAAGGGGACATTTGAATTTGCCTCTTTGAAGTGGTATATTACTTTAAAAACTTAATATAAGATTATCTAGGTACACCATGATGTCTAAGGCATTTATTCCTGATCACTCTCTATCTATTGCTGAAAGGTAGGAGAGATCTCAGAGACACAGCTTTTTCTAGACTTGATGTTTTCCTCCCACCTAAACTACTTTTTATTTTTCCCCTGAGCTGGACCTTTGTTCTATGAACTCCTGGGCTCAAATGATCCTTCTGACTCAGCCTCCTGAGAAGCTAGGACTTACTGGCACACACACAAACACATGCCTGGCTTGAATTTTCTTAATTTTGTTTTGTTTCAATTTTCTTTTACTTCAGTAAAAGGGCTATTGACTGGTGTATCCATCAGCATTCTTGAAGCTATAATCTAAAATCATAGTTTAGAGGAAAGAAGATTTTTTTTTTTAACAGTTTTGGTCTCAGTCATTCAGAGCACGATGCCTGGAAGAGAACATGGGCTGTGCTCACATCTTGGAGGCTAGAAAGAAGAAAGCCAGAAAGCAGGGAGAGGAGCCATTTATATAATCCCCAAGGCCACACTCCCAGGCATCCACCTCCTCCAGCCCCACCCTACTCGCCTACCAAGGTACCACTCAGGTAAATCCACTACAAAGGATTAATCCATTTCTGGAATTACAGCCCTCATGACTCCACTATATCCACCCTGAGTATTAATACATAAGCTCTTTAGGGGACATTTTATAGCTAAGTAAAACTGGTATCTTAGTCTGTTTTATGCGGTTATAACAAAATACCTGAGGCTGAGTAACTTATAAAGAAGTTTAGTGCTCGATTCCGGTGGCTGAAAAGCCCAGAAAGTACGGCAGTGCAGTCTGGAGAGGTTCCCTCTGACTGCACTACGACATGGCGGACAAGCAGGAAGGGAGATGGCCTCATGCAGAAGGGGCCAAGTGTGCGGGGGGCCTCCCTTTATAACAACCCACTCTCAAGAGAGCCAATTGAGGCACATGAGACCTAACCCGCTCCCACGAGACCGGCTCCAGTTCCTTCTAGGGGAGGATCACTGGGGACTCATTGACTCCCACCTCCACATGGCCCCCACGCCTCCACACGGCCACACTGGAGGCCGAACATGAACCTTCAGAGGACAGACTATTCAACCACAGCAACTGGGCGACAGATATTTTCTTTTGTTTTATTCCTAGATGTATTCAGAGGCAGGGAGTCTGAGGCAAAGCTCTCCAAACAGGTATAAAATGGCATCAGTTCAATTGGTCTGAGAGAGCGGTGAATCACAGGCTGCTACTGTAAGCCAAGTCTGCGCTGCACCTAGGACAGTTCTTTTTCCAGGGAAGTATTCTTTTTTCATTTCTTTGGGGAAGAATTATAGATGTGAGGTGTTATGAATCAAAACTTTATTACCTCAGCATACTTAAGGAAAAGTTCTCTTTTTCTCTACTAAAGACAGTAACTACTCAGAGGAAAGCTAGAGTAAATAAATATATATATATATATTTTGGTAGTACTGGGGGTGGAACCCAGGGTGTTTCTACCTCTGGGCTATACTCCCAGACCTATTTTATATTTTATTTGGAAACAGGGTCTTACTAAGTTTATGCTGAGAGCCTCACTGAGTAGCTGAGGCTGGCTTCAAACCTGTGAGATCCTCTACAAGTGTGAGCCACCACACCCGGCCAGAGTAAATTTTTATTAAAAAATAATGGGGCTGAGTAAAATTCCATTGCATTATGTCATTTGCAGGAAAATGGATGAAACTAGAAAATACGATACTGAGATCAGCTAGTCTTAGAAAGTCAAAGGTTGAATATCTTCTCTCATATGTGGAAGATAGAAACTAGGAAACAAAAGAGACAAGATAAATGAGGAGAAAGACCAGTAGAATAGGTAGAGGAAATCAGCGGGGTATGGTGGCGCACACTTATTAGCCCAGCGCTTGGGAGGCTGAGATGCTGAAACAGTAGGATTGCACAGGTTCAGAGCCAGCCTCAGCTACTCAGTGAGAGCCTGTTTCCAAATAAAACATAAAATAGGTCTGGGAGTAGAGCCTAGAGGTAGAAAGCCTCTGGGTTCCACCCCCAGTACCACACACACACACACACACACACGAATAGGTGAAGGAAATTGGGCAAGGGAAGGAAGAGGGAAAAAGGAGAATGATGAAGGAAACAGTTCAAATAATGCTGTGTCCGTCTCTGGAGGCATCACTACCCATCTCTCTACTGAGTACAGGGAGGGTGGGGAGCACAGGAGGATCTTGAGGGAGTCGTGCCAAACTGTGTGCGTGCATGTTTGTACATTTCTGTCACTTTGAACTATACTCTGATGTATAATTACAGTACTCAAAAAAAAATGCTGGGTCTAAGAAGGCTGCAAAAGAACATTCTAATTTGGGGGAGGCAAAGTATTTATAGAGGTGTTCTAGGAAGGGTTATCTGAAATTTAGACAGAATGGAGAATTAATCAAGGATGCTCTTCTAAGAGGAAGGAATATATAGACCAGCAGCCACGTTTGACAGTATGGACTTTATTGATAGGAGTGGAGACCCAAACGTACGTGACGCACATTCACAAACAGATTGAAGCCAGTCACTAAGCCAAACGTGAGAAGGAGGGAGGGGGAGGGGATGGGTGGGAATGGGCAAGGGCTAATTTGGTGATATGTACATGGATGTCTCCACCATCTTGTACTCCATTAAGATATATGACTACACGAAGCCGCGTGTAATGCCAGCATTCGGGAGGCTGAGAACAGAGGATCGTGGTTCGCGGGCAGCCTCAGCTACGTAGTGAGGCCCTCCACGACTTAGTGAGACCCTGTTTCAAACTAAAAAGAATAAAAATAGGGCAGGAGGTATAGCTCAGAGGTTGAATGCCCCTGGGTTCCATCCCCGGACCCCCCCCCCCAAAAGATATATAACTATAATGCACTAATAACAAATTTTAAAAAGTTTTAGAACTTGAGAAAGGAAACCAATAAATTGCTTTTCTAAGGCATAGAAATACATAACTTCCCTAAAAATTTGAGGAAGAAAAAGGAGAAGAGAACATTTAGAGGCTAAAGCCACGTGCAGGAGGGTAGTGGAGAGGAGTAGTTATAGGGACAGAAGAAGGTTGTCAGTCCTCAGGGCCTCTTACATTAATATGCACATACACGTTTACAAACAAATATGTGTAAATATATATAAATACATATGTGCACATATATGTATTTTATTTTTTGTGAATTATATATAACAAGACAAGCAAGCATGTTTTATCAAAAACGAAGGCTATTTTACAGTGACCTTACAAGCATTATAAATTCACTTTTCTTGCAGCATTATGCACCCTCAGAAGGGACATACAGATCCTTGCAGTGTGTTACTGAAGAATAAGAGATAGTATTTGCAATCTAATAACCTATTCAGTTTCATGAGAAGGAAGAATTATTACATGGTAATAGCATAGGATTTCCAGGGCTCCCATAACAACAAGGTAAGTCCTCCGGGAAAATACTAATCTCATTTTATTTCGTTGTGTGTGTGTGTGTGTGTGTGTGTGTGTGTGTGTGTGTGTGTGTGCTGGGAATTAAACAAGAGTATTCTACCTTTGGGCTATACTCCCAATCCTTTTTATTTCCTATTGGTGAGTCTGGCCTCAAACCTGTTACCCTTCTGTCTCAGCCTGCCAAGTGCTGGGATTACAGGTGTGAGCCACTGCGCCCAGCTTAATTGCTTAAATTTAAAAAATCACCACTAAGCCGAGCGTGGTAATGCACACTTATCCCAGCATTCAGGAGGCTGAGACTGGAGGATCGTGGTTCTCGGAAAGCCTCAGCTACTTAGTGAGGCTCTTCACAATTCAGTGAGAGCCTGTTTCAAGAATAAAAAAAAAGACTAAAAAATATGGGCTGGAAGTGTAGCTCGGAGGTAGAATGCCCTTGGGTTCTATCCCCAGTACCGCAAAAACAAAACAAAAAACAACCAAACAAATGAACAAAAAATCGCCACTGCCATCCCACTCTCGTCACCATCACCACTATAGCAGAGCACTGGCTTAGCTGGCGCCGCATATTGAATTACTAACCTAAAGTACTAATTTATTTTAGTCAGTTTGTCCCAGGTCATATTCCATTTATATCTTAATTTTGCTGGACTTTAAAACCCATATATTGCCGGCCGTGGTGGCGCATACTTATAGTCCCCGTGCTTGGGAGGCAGAGACAGGAGGATCACGCTGGTTTGAAGCCAGACTCGCTGGCTTAAGAGACCCTATTTCCAAATAAAAAAGTATAAAAATAGGTACTGGGAATGTATAGCCCAGAGGTAGAAGGGTTTCCGGGAACCCCAGTACCACCAAAACAAACAAACAAAGAAAAAAACAAACAAAAAAACCCATATATTATTACATTAATCATTAGTATGGTTTCTTTAAGTTAGTAATTTTCTCTAATAAAAGGTTTTCCTAGAATGTTCCTTTAAAAGCAGAGCTTTGAGCTGGGCATGGTGGCGCACGCCTGTAATCCCTGTACTTGGGAGGCTGAGACTAGAGGATTGTGGGTTCATAGCCAGCCTCAGAAAGCAGTGAGACTCTCATCTACCTAGTAAGACTCTTTTTCAAAAATAAAATAGGACTGGGAATGTAGCTCTGAGGTAGAATGCATCAGGGTTCCATTTGCAGTACCAAGGAGGAAAAAAAGCAGAGCTTTGTATTGCAATCTTTTTTTTTTTGTATTTGTGGTAGAACCCAGGGGCTTTTCTACCTCTGGGCTACACTCCCAAACCTATTTTATATTTTGTTTGGAAACAGAGTCTCACTATGTAGCTGAGGCTGGTTTCGAACTTGTGCAATCCTTCTGTCCCAGCCTCCCAAGTACTGGGATTACAAGTGTGCACTACCACGCCTGGCTATATTGTAACCTTGTTCCTCTTGTAACACATTTTAAATATCATCAATAATGGAGAGCAACTAAATCTCAGTGTATACCTTGATTTTCCATCACATAGTGAGATTACAAATCCTTTTTGGATTATAGTGACTAGTAGCCTCATTCAAACCACCTTAAGGGAATACATTTAGTCTTATAAACACAAAGTCTATGGGTAATGTTTGCTTTAGGCAAGTAATCCTAGGAACTTAATATTCTCAGGATCATTTTTCTTTATCTTTTTTTTTTTTTTTTTTTTTTTTTGCAGTACTAAGAATGGAACCCAAGGGCATTCTTCCTCTGAGCTACACACCCAGCCTTATTTTTTATTCTTTATTTTGAAACCGGGTCTCACTGAGTTGCAGAAGGCCTCACTAAGTAGCTGAGGCTGTCCGCGAATCGCAATCCTCCTGTCTCAGCCTCCTGAAGTACTGGGATTACAAGTGTGTGCCACCATGCCAGCCTATTTTATTTTTAAGTTTTAAACAGGATCTCACTAGACTGTTGAGTCTCACTGAGTTCCTGAGGCTGTCCTCAAACCTGCAGTCCTTCTGTTTCATCAGAGACAATGGGTGGGACCTGTTCTACAGAGCAGAACATAGCTAGGCTGGATCCCTACAAAGATGGCTTTTCAGAACCAAGGGGAAGTAAAGCTTCACTCTCTTAAGAAGAGAACTGAGCTGACATAGTACAGGTTATCAGGAGAAGAGCATCCAGGTTTTACAAATATTCCCCGATGGGAAACTAAAGACTCACACAAGTGTCAAAGCCTGATGTTTATATCTTAGCTTGGACAAAGAGAGGAAGTTGAGGAAAAAATAACAAAAATATATGGGGATACGAAAAGACACTAAGTTATTTCAACAAGGTCTTTTTGTACAGAATTCTCTGGGCCTTGACTCCCTGTGCCTGGAGATAGCAGTTTTTTTTTTTTTGTTTTTGTTTTTTTTTTTCGGGTCTGGGGATGGAACCCAGGGGCATTTGACATCCGAGCTACACCCCCTGCCCTATTTTTTATTCTTTATTTTGAAACCGGGTCTCACTGAGTTGCAGAAGGCCTCACTAAGTAGCTGAGGCTGTCCGCGAACCGTGATCTCCAGGTCTCAGCCTCCGAATGCTGGGATTACAAGCGTGCGCCACGACGCCCGGCTTGCAGTGTTTCTTTCTTCTTGGTAGTGGGAGGGCAGCTTTCACATGGGAGTTGATCTCCTGCTTTTGGGGAGAAAAGGGGAGGTTGGAGTGTCACATTCCTGTACCTGCCTGTCTTCCAGGTACCTTCAGCTCAAAGTAGTCCTTATGCAGAAGTGCATCTTATAGGGTGGTATTCTTTTCTTTCTTTCTCTCTTTCTCCCTCCCTCCCTCTCTCCTTCCCTTCTTCCTCCCTTCTCCTCCCCCCCTCCTCTTTCTTCTCCCCCACTTTTTTTTGGTACTGGTGATTGAACTCAGGGGCATTCTACCTCAGAGCTACACCCTTGGCTTTTTATATGATTTGTTTATTAATTTAAAAACAAACATCTTGAGAGCCAGGCGTGGTGGCGCACGCTTGTAATCCCCACGCTTGGGAGGCTGAGACAGGAGTATCACACAGGTTCGAAGCCAGCCTCAGCTACTTAGTGAGGCTCTCAGCAACTCAGTGAGACCCTGTTTCCAAATAAAATATAAAGTAGGTCTGGGAGTATAGCCTGGAGGTAGAAAGCCCCTGGGTTCCACCCCCAGTACCACTAAATAAATAAATAAAAGCATCTTGAAACAGGTTCCCACTAAGTTGCTGAAGTTGTCTGCAAATATGTAATCTTCCTGTCTCAGCCTCCCAATACTGGAATTACAGGCATGTGCCACCATGCCCAGCCTCACACATGCATCTTACACATCAGAAGGAGAAGCATATGACATTTTGAAGAAAAATGTTCTGAGTTCTCTTGGATTCACTGATTCTCTCTACATCGCTCAGGCTATCTCTGAATTTGAAATCCTCCTGCCTCAGACTTCTGAGTAGCTGGGATTACAGGCATGTGCCACTGCTTCCAGATAGGCAAATTCAAATTTCAAAGATGAACTGGGGGGGTAGTCTTGATTTTACAATATAAATAGAAATTGTTGTCCAGATTTTTAAACCTTGGATCCTACGTGGACATCAAGAATTTAGCAACAGTGATACTCAGTTCAGTGTTGTGAAATTGCTAGAAATGACGGAAGCTTTTCAAAACAGCAACTGACCGACCTTTCTCCTATGCCTGTGATGTAATACTCTGCAGACATTAACAAGGATGATAGAGAAGATAATTAGGGACAGGAAAATATTCAAGACTTGATCAATAGTGAACAGCAGATGATAAAAAATATGTGCAATAATTCTTTTTCTTTGGTATTGGGAATTTAACCCAGGGGCATAATACCTATGAGATGCACCCCCAACCCTATCTTAGTTTTTATTATTTTATTTTATTTATTTATTTATTTATTTTTGGTGGTACTGGGGTTCCTGGAAGCTCTTCTACCTACAGGCTACACTCCCAGACCTATTTTTACATTTTTTATTTGGAAACAGGGTCTCCTAAGCCAGCACGCGTGGCTGGCTTCGAACCTGCGCGATCCTCCTGTCTCTGCCTCCCAAGCGCGGGGATTACAAGCGTGCGCCACCACGCCCAGCCTTTATTTTATTTTTGAAACAGGGTCTCACTGAGTTATGAAGGGCCTCCCTAAGTAACTGAGGCCCTCCGCAAACTGCAATCCTTCAGTCTCCGCCTCCCAAAACAAGTACCACCATACCTGGCTTAGTTTTTATTTTGAAACAGGGTCTTGCTAAGTAGTTGAGGCTGGCATTGGACCGGCTATCCTCCTGTCTCATCTCCCAAGCACTGGGGTGAAAGATGTACGCCACCATGCCCAGCTATGTGCACCAATTCTTTAAACACAAAAGCCAAAGTCCTACACAAAGGGTAAGCCACCAAATATTAACAGTGATATTTTCAAAATGTTGTAAGATTGGTTGATTTCTATAGTGTGTGTGTGTGTGTGTGTGTGTGTGTGTGTGTGTGTGTGTGTGTGTGATTTTCTGAATTAAAAAAAATTGTGAAGTTAGGCATAGTGTCCCATGGCTATAATCCTAGTACTTGTGAGGCTGAGACAGGTGGATCACAAGTTCAAGGTTGCACATAACTTAGTGAGACCCAGTTTCAAAATAAAAAATTAAAAGGGTTGTGGGTATGTCCTGGGTTCAATCCCAAGTACTAGAGAATAAGATAAATAAATAATTAGTGAAATGCATTGTTTTGATAATCTTAGAAAGTGTTGTTATTCATATATATTCAGAAATTTGTCTGTATGGATAAAACAAACCCTGTCTTTTTTAAATAATTGTCTTTCTTCAATAAGATCTCAACTTGGATGTATCACTCAGTGGTAGAACGCTTGGTTAGTATGCACTAACTTGATTCCCAGAATCACACACACCCACACACACCCACACACACTTTTTTGAAAGATTATAGTTTTAAATTATATAATTTAAGTAATTTATTAAAAACCGAACTAAAAATGATCTCACTGAGAAGTGGGGCCCATTAGAACTTACACTGAAAACAAAGTAAAATCTAATAACGTCGAGTCTTTTATTTGTTAAACTTTTATAGGTTACACACGAGATAACAATTTTGGCCCCAGGCAGGCCGGCTGCAGGAGTCCAAGTACCTCCAGTTGTTCAGGGGTTGGGAACCTCATTGTTCTCAGGTTAGGCAAATAGTCCAACACTGCCCACTGGTGGTTTGTAGAAGCATAGTGCCAATGTTGATAGAGGACAGCTATTTCTTTTTCTTTCTCCTTTTTCTTGTGCTGGAGATTGAACCCAGGGCACTCTACCACTGGCTATATCCCTAGCCCAGGATCACTATTTCTTCTAGTTTTTATTTTTTTTTTTAACTTGGAATTGAACACAGGGGCATTTTACCTCCGAGGTAACCCCCCAGCCCACTTTTATTTCTTATTTGGAAACAGAGTCTTACTAAATTGTACAGGGCCTCACTAAGTAGCTGAGGCTGGATTTGAACCTGTGATCCTCCTGTCTCAGCCTCCCAAGTACTAGGATTACAAGTGTATGCCACCACGCTCAGCTTTCTTCTAGGTTTTATTATATCTTGAACTTTCAAATGATAATACATTTTTATGCTCACAAGGATTTATGAGTCATAAGCAACAGCATCATTATTTTATAGATGAGAAATCTGAGAGGTAGGTCACTTTAGATACCATACTTAGTGATGAAGTTGGGGTAGAACTTGGGGGTCCAGTGTCTCTGGCCAGCATGATTTCTGCCAAGCCGAGTAACCTTCTAAATGAGGTTGCTCATATCCTAGGTGTTCGAGGTATTTGTTTAGCATAGTCTTGAGTTCGGGAATCAACTGTGCAGGAAAGATCATAGCTACTGATTGTTTTCAGCTGTCCCTTAACTTTGCCTGGTAATTTCCATCTTGAACATACACAGATAAGTCTTTGAATCTCTGGACTCTACTCCAGCAAATGTTACAAAGATGAGATATGCGGGTGATAAACTAAAAATATCATGCAAGCCAGGTGCATGCTTGTAATCCTACTACTTGGGAGGCGAGACAGGAGGGTCATTGGTTTGTGGTCAGCCTCGGCAACTTAGCGAGGCTTTCTGCAACTTAGTGAGAACTTCTTTAAAAATAAAGTAGGGCTGAGGGTGTAACTCAGAGATAGAACGCCCAGAGGTTCACTCTCCAGTACCACAACACAACACAACACCCCCCAAACCAAAAAACCAAACAAATCCCATTATCTAGATTTTTTTAAATTGTTGATAAGATAAAGCTGAGCTTTCTGGAACTGTACCCCTTGTCCCTGACTGATAGCAATAGTAACCCCCAGGATGTAATATCACTACTGCAGACACTTTTTCATTCTTAAATGTGTGTGTGTGTGTGTGTGTGTGTGTGTGTGTGTGTGTGTGTGAATGGGGATTGAACCTAAGTGCAATCTATCTTTGAGGTATACTCCCAGCCCTATTTTATTTTTTATTTTGCAACAAGGTCTCACCAAGTTGCTGGGACTGGCCTTGATCTTCCTGTCTCAGCCTGCCAAGTAGTAGTGTGCAACATAACCCCAGCTGTTCTTTTTTAATGTTAATTATTGTCTGGATTGGTCAAGGTTCCAATTTCTTTGTCTACTGACTGCCCACAGAACTGTGACCTTTCTCTTGTACTTCTTGCTGTACAAGTGAAACCTTAAAAGTGTTAATGAAGGAGATAGTGGGATGGATAAGTATAATGATTTAATAGGTTATGTCTATTGATGTAGCTCCTCTTCACTTATTTTTTTACTCTGAAAGGATCCGTAGATGGGAAGACTTTACTTGATTAGCTGGTTTTGGAATCTGTGACTAGAGGGAGAACAGAATTGAAAATCACTCATATCAGAGTTCATTGAAATGGACAGACTTACAAGGCGGTACCTGTAGGTGGTGCCTGTGACCTGTGTATAAAATGAGATTTGTCTGTCACAGGCAGAGGTAGGACACTGCAGAGGAGAATGGTGTGTGTGTGTGTGTGTGTTTCACTTTTTTTTTTGGTGGTACTGTGGTTCCTGGAAGCCATTCTACCTCCAGGCTACACTCCCAGACCTATTTTTACATTTTTTATTTGGAAACAGGGTCTCCTAAGCCAGCGCGCACAGCTGGCTTTGAACCTGCGCGATCCTCCTGTCTCTGCCTCCCAAGCGCGGGGATTACAAGCGTGCGCCACCACGCTCGGCTGTGCTTCACTTTTTGAACTCTGTGATGGAGTAGTGGTAAAAATCAAAGAGTGAGGTTGAGGATTCTTAGTAGTTTTTTATTTTTTCAATTTATCTTGTTTTCTTTCACTAGAGATTTCATAAAGTTGACATCAGCAAGGGTGAGACACAAGGGGGAAATTTTGAATTTTAAAAACTCATGATCAACCGTTTGTTTGTAGGGGTGATGACGTGACCGTTTCATGTATGTTTGAGCAGACAGTATTTGTCTGGTAGGTGTGCCCAGAGGCATTCTGTTAGATCCTATTGGCTCTCTCTCTGCATGCTGTACATAGCCCGTCCAATTTAGCATAGAGAACAGAGAATCTCCACTAAGTTGTCAAGGTCATTTGCTTGCTCAAGTGGTTTTGCCAAGTTGGCCTCCTGTGTGGTTGTGGGTTGTTGGTACCATGGTAGCAGGGAGGGCCTTCTTTGTTTTTTGTGGTCAAGGATCTTTCAGGCATTAAGAGTACAATCACATCTCAGTGTTGGAGTAATTGAGTGAAGCACACAGGGGCACAAGGTCTGCAATGAACAGCGCCTGCAGTGAGGTCAGCCTGTCTCCAGGTCCAACTGCTACCATATCTACTCTCTGAGCAAATTTCAGTGATTTCACACACTAAACATTTGAGGATTGTTTTCGTGTTGGCAGTGCTTTCTATAGCAAGACTTTCAAGTTATCCCAAAAGGCAATGGACAAGGTAACCAGCAAGTTCAATACTTCATATATAAATAGTCTAATCTCATACAAGGACTTTTTCTTTTCCATGGAAAAGAATTAAAGTGTTAGAAGTCAAGACGTATTAAAGAAAAAGATATTTTCCTAGTGGACCTATTCTGAAGAGGAAAAGAGGAACCTTTCCTCTGAAAAGCCTGAAAATCCAAACCATCAATCATGTCACCCGTATTACTTGTATCTCACAGTAATATTCTAAGTTAGAAACTTAATTTTATGTAAAACTCTACATTGTTCATTTCAACCAAGGCAAATGAACTTCTCAGATGTTGGTGGTCAAAAATGAATGAAAATTTCTGAGTAATGGATCTGTACTATAGTAACCACCAGGGGGCGCTCAACACTGTCAGATTACCATCATTCTGCCTACAGCAAAATTTGAGGACCACCAATTTTCTGTAATCCTGTCTTTCCTTTCAGTCCATCCTTTCCTTTTCAGAATAGGTCCACTAGGAAAATGTCTTTTTCTTTAATATGTCTTGACTTCTAACACTTTTAATTTTTTCCATAGAAAAGAAATAGTCCTTGTATGAGATTAGACTCTATCTGAAGTATTTAACTTGCTGGTTACCTTGACCGGTGCCTTTTGGAATAATTTCCTAGTGCCTTCCTTGGAGATGATGCTGTAGGATGCCACTGGAATGCCCCTTGCCTCCCATCTCAAGTTCTCTCATTTTATGCAGTTCTAGTGCATCTTTTATAGCTAAATATAAATTCCTTTTCCCTTAATAAAATATTATCTGGTTCTCAGAGAACTTTCTCCTAAACTCTTACATCATTTGAGTGGCAATTCCTGACTCTCCACTTAGTCCTGTACTGTCTAACATCCTTCACCTTTCAAGTGTTGCTTTATTTCCTCCATAGCGCTAAGAGCTCCGGGAGAGTAGGCAACAGAAAGCTTTCTTTGGAGACCACAAGTCTCTGCGTAACTCTGGAGTCTCGGTGACATTGGGAAAAATATTTGCAGGCCCTATCCTCACATTTGGCGAGAATGATAGCTCTTCAGATCCTTCCAAAGCAGGTCCATGAGTCTGGCTGGTCTTCCCTCCCTGGCTGGCAGGCCAGTGTGTGTGGCTGTGGGGAAGCGTGTGTGTTCCTCTTCTCCCCTGCAGTCACCAGAGGCGCCAGGGCCTGCTGCGCAGGTGGCCTGTGCAGGGCTGCCCCTCAGCAGCACCAAGGTCCTCCCTGGCTCTCTGTAGACCTGGCTTCTTGGCCACGCTACTCAGGTCTCTGTGCTGCAAAGGTGACCCGAAGGGGTGGACTGATCCTCATGGTGCTGTATCCTACTGTACAACTCCATGCACTGCATCCTGCTGGTTATGAAAACTTAGAGGCATCTTAGATAAGAGTTTTAAGGTCTGGTACTCTTTTTTACCTTTTTTCTTTCTGAGACATGATCTAATTTTTTGTTTTCTATTTCTTTTGTGTGTGTGGTACTGGGGTTCCTGGAAACCCTTCTACCTCCAGGCTACACTCCCAGACCTATTATATATTTTTTTATTTGGAAACAGGGTCTCTTAAGCCAGCGAGGCTGGCTTCGACCCTGCGTGATCCTCGATCCTCCTGTCTCTGCCTCCCAAGCGCCGGGATTACAAGCGTGCACCACCACAGCCAGCTTAATTTTTTGTTTTCTGATTCACAAAACAAATGCAAGTCTTTTAACAGGAAATTGCATAGCCTGGAAGTGATTTTCTGCGCGTCCATTGGGATGCAGGTAGATGCGTGCAGCCGTGTGCATGTGTTTGTTTAAAACTTTTTGTGGATGTGTAACTATGATTAATTTGTGTTTAATTTTATGAATACATTTTAATATACTTTTATTGGTACATTATAATTGTACATCATAATGAGGTTCAGAGTGACTATAAACGTGATTTATTTATTTATTTATTTTTATTTATTTTTATTTTTTTGGTGGTACTGGGGTTCCTGGAAGCCCTTCTACCTCCGGGCTACACTCCCAGACCTATTTTTTATACTTTTTTATTTGGAAACAGGGTCTCATAAGCCAGCGTGGCTGGCTTCGAACCTGCGCGATCCTCCTGTCTCCGCCTCCCAAGCGCGGGGATTACAAGCCTGCGCCACCACGCCCGGCCTATAACTGTGATTTAAATTTAAAGTTTATTTTGCAAACCTCTGTGTCCACAAAATACGACCTTCTTTCTGTTAAACTTCCACATAATCCTGGCAGGGAGGCCATCCTGACAGAGGGGCAGACAGTCCAGGCTCATCCCTGGTCTCTTTGCTCCAAGTGTCCTGAAACTCCCCAAAGTCAGCTGCATCCACACTTCTGTTACCTGGCCTTGCTCCACTGTGCTGTCCCCTGGCAGTGCCACATCTCCTAGCCCCAGGATAGCGCTACCCGAGGACTTGAGCACCGCGAGGCGTTTTCCTCTTGTGGTGTCCACACCAGGGGCCTCCAGAGGCGCTTCTGGCTTCTGTTCTTGCTCTTGGTAGAAAGACCTCAAGACTTGCCTGTACTGTGGGGTTTGAAGGAGGTACTTCTCAGCACCCTGCTTAGCTGGAGTATCCATCATAAAACTGCTCTGTCCTGTGAACCACATTTGATTAATTTATTGATTCATTTTTTTTTTAATTTTTTATAATGTGCTTTTATTGGTGCATTATAATCTCATATAATTTAAATCATGTTGACAATGACATGCGTGCACACAACACTCGACAGCCCCCCCACCTCTTCTATTTTTTATTTTGAAACAGGGTCTTGTTGAGTTACTGTTGGCTGGCCTTGAACATGCATTCCTCCTATCTCAGCCTCCTAAGTACTGAAATTATAGACATGTGCTGCCATACCTGGCACCTATTCCTTTTTTAAAAAAGTTTAGAATGTAAACCTGTCCTACGATGAGTCATTTTGGCACTTATCTAAGGCTGCTATCATTGATGATCTTGCTTTCTTTTTTTCTTTCTTGCAATACTGGGGATTGAACCCAGGGAGACACTGAACCACTGAGCTACATCTAGCCTCTTTCATTTTTATTTTGAGACACGGTCTTGCTAAGTTGCTGGGGCTGGCCTTGAATTGTGATCTTCTGCCCCAGCCTCCAGCACTGCTGGGAGTACAGCTGTGTGACACTGCTCGCTGACCACTGCCTTTTGATTTGCTGTCAGAAACAGCTGCATGTTCCCTTTGTTTTGTTGATTTTTGGAGCTGGGGTCTTGACATGTTACTCAGGCTCATCTCAAAACTCCTGGGCTAGTGTCCTGAGTAGCTGGAACTGTGGACTTCTTCTTTTTTTTTTTTTTTTTAATTTTAGTACTTTTTTTTTTATTGGTGCACTGTATTCATACATCATAGTAGGGTACATACTTTTGTAGACATACATGCACACTTTTCCCAGTCAGCCCCCACCCAATCCCCACCCCATTCTCTCCCTATCCCTCCCTCCCATGCTTGGCTTAGTAGTTGACATCTAGTATTATGGCAATTTATCTAAAATTAAAAATGATAATCTCACATAACAGTTTCATTTGTCTGATACCAAGCTTTTGATGACTTAAAGATAACATTTCAATATTTCTTTTTGCTTTCTTTCTTACCAGAGAATATTTTTTTTCTATTTTTTTTAGGTGAAACTATCATATATTTATATATTTATTTTTCAGAAAAAAATCTATCCTAATATGGAATATGGAGTCTAGGTACCCAAAACGATCTTGAAAAAGAACAAAACTAGAAGATATATATTTTCTGATTTCAAACTATATAAAGCTACAATAATTGAAACAGTGTAGTACTATTCTAAAGGCAGATATATAAACCATTGGAGTTAAATAAAAGCCTAGAGCTAAATTCTTCCCTATATTGTCAAGTTATTTTTGATAAGGTTTCCACGAACATTTGGTGGAGGAAATAATAATCTTTTAACTAAATATTGTTGAAAAATAATAATTACATGAAAAAGAATGAAATCGGACCCTTACCTAATCCCATATACAAATATTAACTCAAAATAGATAAAAGACCTAAATATAAATCTTAATACTATAAACTTTTAGGAGAAAATCTGGGTCATAAAACCTTACAACATTGAAATTGGCAGTGATTTCTTGGTTATGATTTCAATGACACAGGCAACAGAGGAGTATACAGACTCCCTAAAAAATAAAAAAGTAAAAAAAATTGTATATCCAAAGACAATGTAAACAGAGTTAACAGTTACTAATAGAATGGGATAAAATATTTCCAAATGCTATATCTCAAGGTATATTAATATTCCAACTAGAAATCCTAAAAATTAACAACAATAAAGGCAAACAATACCATTTAGAGATAGGTAAAAGACTAACGTAAGTAATGAATCTCCACAGATAACCAATCTTAGTTGACTGTTGGATGGAAACTCTTGTTTCTCTGGTTCTGGTGTGTGTTACCTATTTCTTCTTTGTCGTTAATCTCTTTGAGTATTTTCTCTAGTGCTGGTTTTGAAGACATAAATTCCTTCAGTTTCTGTTTGTCATGGAAGCTTCTTATTTCTCCATCTAATTTGATAGAAAGTTTTGCTGGGTAGGAAATTTTTGGCTGGAAGTTGTTTTCTTTCAGAGTTTGGAATATGTTACTCCAAGCCCTTCTGGCTCTCATGACTTGGTTTGGGAAGTCTGGAGTGATTCTAATTGGCTTGCCTCTGAATGTCACTTGGCCCCTTGTTTTTGTTGCCTTTAAGATTCTCTGCTTGGCTTCCACATTGGTCATTTTGACAATTATGTGGCGTGGGGATCCTCTTCTCCGATCCTGTCTAAAGGGAGTTCTATAAGTTTCCTGGACCTGTGTATCAACCTCTTGCTCTATGTTTGGAAAATTTTCTGCTATTACTTCCTTGAAGAGATTGTTGATCCCTTTGGTTTCACTTTCTTTTCCCTCCTCTATTCCAATTATTCTTAGGTTAGCTCTCTTAAAATGGGCCCATATTTCTTCAATATCAGATTCCTTCTGTCGGATATTTTTTCCTAGATTAGAAACTATGCGTTCATTTTTGGAATGATCATCTTCTAAGAGCGAGATTCTGTTCTCCATGTGGTCTAATCGGTTGTTTGTGCTTTGAATTGAGGCCTTTACTTCATTAATTGCATCCTTTATCTCTTTTTGGCTCTCTCTGAGTTCTTTTCGAAGCACCTCTATTATTTCTACAGTTATTTTCCTGATTTGATCTTCTAGAAATCTCTGATTTTCTGTTTTATCGGGTTCTGATGTTGTGGGGTTGTGGGCATTAATTACTCCAGTATTATTCCTCTTTCCCATGATTTCCGATGTTTGTGCCTTCTCTGGGTTCTTCCCTTGGGTCACTATGACTTCCCTTAAGGTGTTCTGGATCTCGAGTCAGTAGTATCTCGGACCCCACTACTCCTTTACTGGGTTTTATCACAGAGTCTCCGACCCAGAGAGTCGATAGAGGCTGCTTTAGACTGTGGGGGGTGCCAGGTTGCACGTTCTTCTATGGTGTGATATCTCTGCTACCGCCCCTCCCCCACTGGGTCAAGTCCCAGGGAGTACAGTACTGGGATTTCTCCTCTGTGGCCCGCAATTTGACTTACTGTTCTTGAGTACGCAGATGTAGCTGTACTGGCCTCGCTGAATTCGCTGCTGCTGCCGCCGGAGGCAATATGGCGCCGCTGCTACGCCCTCGGCTATGGGGCTGGCGTTTTTCTTCTTGATTTTGATTTCTACTCTGAATCCCTGCAGCGTGTGCTGGGCTCGGCCACTGGGAGCTTTAGATGCTCTCTGCGGGGAGAAATCCCGCCTAGCTGTTCCGCAGTGGCTCACCTTGGCTTGCTGTAGCCGTACCGTGAATTTGCCGGTGCCTCCGGCAGTATGGCGCTGCTGCCGCGTCCTCAGGCGCGGGGCCGGTGTATCTCCTCTGTGGCTCTGTTCTCAGTCTGCTTTCTCTCTGGAGCCTGGTGATTTTTTGTTTCACTGGTGATGGTGTTTTCTGGCTATGAAAGGCGCTGATTTTGTGGTAATGGAGATTTGTTGTTAGCGGGGCTCTTAAGCCCCGCTTTTCTCGGTCGCCATCTTCCCGGAAGTCTGATTCATTGACCCATTCCTTGAAGAAAAGTCTTCACTGAGTACTTGGTTCATGGCAGGCCCAGTTCTGGGCACTGGGTAGCTGGCCCTGTCATGGTGTCCTCACAGGGCCTGCAGGGTGAGGCACTGGGTTGGGCCAGGTCCCAGTACTAGATGCGTGCTGATCCATAAATCCACATTCCTTTCCGTGATTTTCAAGTCTGGGCCTCAGTTCTGATGATTAACAACTTTGTCTTTTCTTCTTTTTCCTGTGGTTCTGGGGATTGAACCCAGGGCCTCACATGTGCTAGGCAAGGGTTCTACCACTGAGCTGTATCACCAACCCTAGTTCTGTGATTAGTGACCTAACTTCTATTTCATTGTTGACCAGAAGGCACTGTGTACACCACATACATTCATACACAGAATATGGTCTCACTCAACTCCCAGACTAAGCTCTAAATTCTACTGCCCTGCAGACAAAAGTGGCATGATTCCCTTACCTATGAACCAGAGCCTGGTTCAGCTATCACATCCTGAATAACTGTGTGTGGGATTTGCAATTCTTTCCCTCTCCTTATACTTCTCCTTCTTCTCCCCCAATTATATATATGTATATATATATATATATATATATATATATATATATATATAATAGATGCTAGAGGGTACCATTAAGTATTCCCTGAAAACAGAAACTTCAATACCTGTATGATTAGCCATCATGCTAATGGACTATAAATTATTTTATCATACTACTGAATAGCTTATTTTTATAACTCTTTCTATTATACAAAATGCTGTGATGAGAAACTGTGGCTATAAATTTTAGCCCATAACTAATTATTTATTTAGGAATGATTCCTAAGAGTAGAGATAGTGGCTCGTATTAAACAGAAAAACCTTTCCAGAGTTTTCATCAAGGGTTCTCTCTACCAGCAATTTATGAGAAGCTCTTTCACTGTGTCTTTGTTAATAGTGCTTTAGTATTTATAGTCCTGGCATTTTGATAGATACCTTGTTTTAATTTATTTTTTATTATCACTGAAAATGAACATTTTATATGCTCATTAGATTTTTATATTTCTGTCAGTTTTAATGCTTAGTTCTGATCTTTAAAAGTTCTTTTCTTAGACCAGCAGAGTAATGAAAAGGGATTGAAGGAGGGATAAGAGGAGGGAAATGAGAGGTATGGGGAGGGCAGCGGAACATAGAATGTCACGTGCACACATGAAGATACCACTATGAATTGCACTACCACATACAATAGCAATGCAGCGATAAAATATTATAAAAAGTTATTTTATTTTTCTAAGTGGTTATAAACTTTCAAATTCCTATTTTTACATCTATTGAAATTATTATTTAGTTCTTTTCCTTTGGTTTATTATTATTATTAATATTATTATTATTATTATTATTAGTAGTAGTAGTAGTAGTAATAGTAGTGGGGATTAAACCCAGGTACATTCTACCTCTGGATTATACCCCCAGCCCTTTTTATTTTTTATTTTGAAACAGGGTCTGGCCAAGTTGCTGAGGCCCTCACTAAGTTTCTAAGACCGGTCTTGAACCTATGAGGCTCCTGACTCAGCCTTCCAAGTACTGGGATTATAGGTGTACACAACTACAGTCTGTTCCTTTGATTTACTTATAGATATTATAGTATTAAGAAATTGTTGGACTCATAAAATCAATGTTACTTGACTACATATTCTGTTCTAGTATTCTGTCCACTTTACAAAGGTTCTTATTTTATTTTGGCCTTTCAAATTTGCCTAAATAAGATTGATTTACACCTTTTTTTTTGGTGGTACTGGGGGTGGAACCCAGGAGCTTTTCTACCTCCAGGCTATACTACCAGACCTATTTTATATTTTATTTGGAAACAGGGTCTCACTAAGTTAATGAGAACCTCACAAAGTAGCTGAGGCTGGCTTCAAACCTGTGCGATCCTCCTGTCTCAGCCTCCAAAGCGCTGGGATTACAAGTATGAGCCACCACGCCTGGCTGATTTGCACCTTTTGTATCTTGAACTCGTTTGGTTATTCTTGGTATTTTTGTTTATGCTAATTTTATATGATTGCCTATAATATTTTAACCATACATCAGGTCTACGGCACAGACAATACACTGTGACAAAGTCTACAGCAAGCATTTTGTCTGTGATGTTTTATTTATACATATAAGTAGTTGGTGAAATAGGCATCGCTTATCCCATTTCATGATCTTATGCTCCATTTTATTTTTATTTTTTGCAACTCTTGGAATGGAACCCAGGGGGCATTCTACCTCCCAGCTATATTCCCACCCCCATTCTGAGTTGCAGAGGGCCTCAATAAGTAACTGAGGCTGGCTGAGAACCTGCGATCCTTCTGTCTCAGCCTCTCAAGTACTGGGATTACAAGTGTGCACCACCATGCCTGGCATTATGCTTCATTTTTAAAGCTAAGAAAACTGGAGCCGGGCGTGGTGGCGCATGCTTGTAATCTCAGCGGTTGGAAGGCCGAGATGGGAGGATTGCACAGGTTTGAAGCCAGCCTCAGGTACTTAGTGAGGCTCTAGCAACTTAGTGAGACCCTGTTTCCAACTAAAGTATAAAATAGGTCTGGGAATGTAGCCCGGAGGTAGAAAATCCCCTGGTTCCACACCCAGTACCACCAAAAAAAAAAAAAAAAAAAAAAAAAAAAAAAAAGGGCTAAGAAAACCGGGTAATGTAGACCATCTCAAGGGGTGTAGAGTCAAATAGATTGTAGAAATGCTCAGCTATGATCTGATCTCAGTCCTGGAAAATGGTAGGAAGGTGAGAGCAGCTGGATTCCCAGGCCAGTCCCCTTGGACTGCCCGCTACCTGGCCCCAGTGTGCTGCTCACATAGAATCTTCTATGCCACCAAGATGCTGAGATTGGGAAGCACAGTAAATTACCTCCCTAAGGCGATAGGTCTCATATAGAGCCCAGTTAGAGATCCAAACCACGGTTTGCAGGACACTAAAGACCGTTTTGTTTCCACTGTACCTCACCACCCTTGAAGATCCAAGGAGTGATATTTCAGAAAGCTCAAGTTCTTCTCATGAAATTTAAGTGAAGTAGCAGGAGATAGTTAATTATGCGACAGGGGCTTCTCCAGAAGGTGCAGATTCTAAACACTGTGAAGCACAGGGCTGGACACGATGTGGACAGTGTACGGTAAGACCGAGGGCTCTGTTGCATGTTGGCAGCTCTTTGCTCACCAGCCATTTGAGTTGGGACAAATTCCTTTGCTTCTCTGTGCTGCAGGCTCCCCATGTGTGCAGTGAATCCATTCATTCATTGATTCAGTGAATGGTTAATGAAGGCTTCTGCATGTCAGGCCTTTGAGCATCTGTTAGTGCAGCGGTCAACAAAAACGCAACCTGGAGTTATTCTACTTGGAGTTCTTTGAGCTTCTTGGGTGTATAGATTCTTTTTCTTTTTCTTTTTCTTTCTTTTTTTTTTTTTTTGGTGGTACTGGGGTTCCTGGAAGCCCTTCTACCTCCGGGCTACACTCCCAGACCTATTTTTTTTTAATATTTTTTATTTGGAAACAGGGTCTCTTAAACCAGCGAGGCTGGCTCCGAACCAGCCCGATCCTCCTGTCTCCGCCTCCCAAGCGCGGAGATTACAAGCGTGCGCTACCACGCCCGGCTTTTTCTTTTCTTTTCTAAAAACAAAACTTAAGCTGTTACCGGCCATTATTCATTTATATTTTTCCTTCTCTCTGTCTCTCTCCTCTCCTTCCGGGACACTCATTATGTACCCGCTGGTAGCTTAATGGTTTCCTACAGGTGTCTGATGCTCTGTTCACTGTCTCTGTCAGTATTTCTCTCTGTTTCTTGGTCTGTATAATCTCATTGGCCTATATTTAAATTTTATTTTATTTCTTCTGCCCATTTTGCTAGGGAGAAATTGTAGAGAGGGATGCTGAGATGGGCATTACTTTAGCAAGAGTGTGTAGAGAAGGTCTCTGGAGGTGACATTTGAGTTGAGGCCTTAGTGAGATGGGCTTGTGTATAGCCAAAAAGAAGAGCAAGTACGAGGGCGAACAATTTAACTGAAGGAACAGAAAGAGCATTAAGAACCGTGAAGCAGAGGGGCCAGATCAGGGAGGATCCTGAGGTGCAGCAAGTAGTTGTGGATTTTTTTTTTTTGGTTGCAAAAGAAAGATAATGGAAAGTTTTGAGTAGGAAAAAATCTGATCTAGACTTGAAAAAAAAAATAGCTGTGATGACTGAAAAGGAATAGATGGCCAAAGAGTTAGATTTGAGGCAGGAAGACTCCTAAGGAGGATGCTATAAAACTCCTTCGATTACACAGGATGGAGCAGGGTAATAGGATAGGGCAGAGATGGTGTGAAGCAATTAGTTTTGTAGTGGAGTTTTTAGGTAAAGTTGATAGGATTTACTAACAGACTGATTACATGCTGTGGGGTAAAGAAAGGAATCAAAGGATTCCTAGGATTTAGATCTAAGCAAATGGATGTCAGTGCTACTTAATGAGACAGGGCAGGCTTTGGGCAGGAGTAATACAGAAATTGTGGGAGAGATGAGAGTAAATAATACTGTTCAAAGAAATGCAAAAGAGTGTGAAATGAATATTTTTTTCTTTAGTATTTCTTGATTCTCAGCCAATTTTTGCAGAATGGGTTAGCAGCCCCTCTTGACATCTCATGGTGCTTGCTGTAAAAAAAACAAAATATATTACTATTTGAGCAGTGGGAAATAGACTTACATTTTTATGAAATACATTTTTATGAAAGTTGTATTTTTTTGTGTGTACACAATTATAAACACAGAACATTTTTAAAGCCCTATTGTTAAGTTGTCTAGAAAGAATGAGGCTTTCTTTTTGGTTAATGTATTTCTTAATCCTTATCTTTTTTGTGATGCATGGGGATTGAATCTAGGGGCATTCTATACCCCCAGTTCCATTTTTTATTTTTTATTTTGAAACAGGGTCTCACTAAATTGCGGAGGGCTGCACTAAGTAATGGAGGGCCTCACCCAGTAGCTGAAGCTGGCCAGGAACCTGGATCCTCCTGTCTCAGCCTCTCAAGTGCTGGGTTTACAGGCATGTGCCATCATTCCTTATCTTTATATCTTTTTTTTTTTTAACAAAACAACTTATTTTTTTATCTTCTTTTCCTTCTTTTCTTTCTCCTTTTTCTTTATCTGTAGTAGGGATTGAACCTAAGAGCATTCTACATGTGAGCTACACCCTAGCCATTTTTAATTTTTTAATTTTTATTTTACTTTTATTTTTATTTTTTGGTGGTACTGGGGATGGAACTCTTCTATCTCCGGGCTACACTCCCAGACCTATTTTATATTTTTTAAAATTTTTAAATTTTTTAAAATTTAAATTTTTTAAAGTTAGAAACAGGGTCTCTTAAGCCAGTGAGGTTGGCTTCGAACCTGTGCGATCCTCCTGTCTTTGCCTCCCAAGCGCAGGGATTACAAGCGTGCACCATCACGCCTGGCCTATTTTTTAAAATTTTGAAACAGGGTCTCACTAAGTTGCTGAGGGTCTCTCTAAGTTTCTGAGGCTGGCCTCGAACCTGAGCTCCTCCTGTTTCAGTCTCCCAAGTGCTAGTATTATAGTTATGCACGGCCATGCCTAGTCACAATGCTTATCTTTTCAACTGATATGCCATATTTGTACATTTTTTGTGGGGGACCATGAAATGTTTTAATATATGTTTACATTGTATAATGTTCAGATCAGGCTAAGCATATCTATCTTCTTAAATATTTATCATTTCTTTGTGCGGAAAGTATTCAAATAATTTCTTCTGGCTTTTTAAAAACACATTATCATCATGTATAGTTACTCTATTGAGCACATACCAAAACTTATTTCTTCTAGAAAGTTAGATTCTTTTTATTTATTTATTTATTTATTTATTTATGTTTGGTGGTACTGGAAGTGGAACTCAGAGGCATTCTACTTCCGGGCTATACTCCCAGACCTATTTTATACTTTATTTGGAAACAGGGTCTCACTAAGTTGCTGAGAGCCTCACTAAGTAGCTGAGGCTGGCTTTGAACCTGTGTGATCCTCCTGTCTCAGCCTCCCAAGCATGGGGATTACAAGCGTGTGCCACCACGCCAGGCTCTGAAAGTTAGATTCTTAATACTTTTATTGGTTAAGGTACAACATGTTTGCTAAGGATGGTAAACTATTCTCAGACTGAATCATAGATTCTGCTTGGAACCACGAGTTGGAGAAAGGGTTGATTATTCGCTAGGGATTGCTATAAAACAGTGCATTTGATGGGAATTGCTGTGTCCCTACCTGAGCTCTCCAGATATACAACACAAATAAATGGTTCAGTTTTGAGGGCTTTATTTATTTAACTTAAAACTCATTTCCAATTGTTTCAAACTCTCCTGCATCTGAAAAAGAATCTCTATTATTTAGACAGACTTGATTTTTTTTCCCTGGAGAAGTGGGAGGACTTAATTACAGTTTCAATACACATTGGCATGCTCGGAGCAATCGAGAAGGAAGTCACAGAATTTTGAGAATTTAAGCCAAACAACTTATTCCATCTTAATAAGGTTGTGACTTGATGTTTATTTTACCAGAAAATATCCCCGTAAGCACCAAGTAATTGGGCTTTATTCTATAGCCTGAAGGCCAATAGCCTGCACTTGGTGAAACCAACTTGAAAAAGTGAATTCCAAAGATGGAATTTCTCCATGGAAAATGTGTTGCTTGCAGCCCTTGGTATTCACACCTAAGGCCTGTTGGCAGCTGTTCTTTGGCCGGCTGAGACAGGCATGGTGGTACATAAAGGCAGTTTCTATGGAAACCTGAACCCAAATGCTATTGGGGCTTTGACATCAAAGGCAATGTCCTGAATTGTTTGGAGAGCCCGGTGAAGGTTTTAGAACTTTATTGTTCTCCACAGAAAACAGTGCAGTCAAGGCTTTGGAATGCTTTCTTCTCCAGGTGCACAAGAACTGGGGGCACAAAGTAGAAGTTTGTAGTTTATTGTAAATTTATTCGTTCTAATTATTTTACCAGCTCTTTTATAACATTCATCTCTGCCATAAAGAAAATTGTCAACTTCCATTTTTTCCCTGTCTCATCTTTATTTTAATAGAAAGGTGAAGAAATAAGGCCTACAGAATATACTGAGCTTGTGAATTTGGTTTCAGGGTATGGTTCCTTCTTTTCATGAGCCTCGGGTAATCTATCTAGGATACCATTTTTCCCCACATACTTTTGTTAATATATTTAAATTACTGTGTTGCCAGGTAGAATTCAGGTAAATTTCACTTTTGCCTGTAGAGGAGATTTTGACTAAAATAGGGTCCCTTCATATAAGTATAGTCTTTAAATGGATTCCTTATAGTCTTTATCTTCCTTAGTATTTGTGACATAAACTTTATTATCACAATGTTAGTAGAAATTAAAGTGGAAGAAAGAATTTTCAATGGATGTGTCTTCCCCAAGAGTCTTTTTATTTTTGTGTGTGTGTATCTTGATTTAGACAAATTTTGTAAGTTCCCACTTTTCAAAATCCAAAACACCCTGACTATGACAATGCTGTATAGTCTTCCTGGCTGCTGGAGCTTGTCAAGATGCAGGTGGGGACTTACATCCTGTTCTCAGGAACATTTCAAGGTAGATGGATGTATTACAGTGAGTCACAGTATTTAACAGTCATCACATTCCCAACAAAGTAATGAAATGAAGGCTTTGTAGGTTACACCAAGATTTATGATTTTATTCATCTATGCCTATGAACTATGGACAAGAGAGTAGTAGAATCTGTAGGAGCTCCTATGAAGCTTTTATTTAGCCTTTTATATGCTTTAAATCTCAGAGAGTTCCAGAACTTAAGTAATCAAGTTTCTGAGACTGAGTCTACTGGAGTCTGTAGTTTTCTGATCTCTATCAGAAGAAGGTGCCTCTGTCTATCTTGCAGGAATCACACCTTCTCTGCCTCTCCTCTGAGAAAAATTCCCTTTTCTCTCAGCCACATTTCCAGGCTACTTCTAGATAATTACCTTTATTTCTCATTCTTGTTTCCTTTTTTCACCTGTGGAGAATCAGACACATACTTGGAAGACTCTTTTCTCATTATACCTCAAATTTCTCCTTCCCCGAGTTTCCTGTTTTCTCCAATTTGTGAAGTCAGAGGTCCCCAAAAGGACCTTTGACTTTGGATTGTGAAATATCTTAATCTGAAATTTTAAGTTCTCATTTCACAAAACATGTTTCAGTAGTGAGCTATAACTGGCGTTTAAATCAAATGGACAAATTGGCTATTTGCCACTGAATACACAGAATCATAGGATGAAAAATATAGGAAGAACTTTGAGGAATATTTATCAGTATTTTGCCATCATTTTGACTAAAGATTTCTAACAGCAGAAGAAAAGGAATCTATTCAGTGGATATCTGGGAGCATAGAGAAAGTTCCACTGAGATTGAGCCAAATGTTTTTGAAGTCTACTCTTTTATCTTTAAAATGTAGCAAATCTAAAAAGTTTCAGGGGTAGGGGTTAAATCAGTGATATGTACATCTATGTACACACAATTTTTTTTACCCCAATATGATGTATGAATAGAATGCACCAATAAAAAATTAAAAAAAGGCAAAATAAAAATAAAAAGTTTCAGATTATTCTTACTTATTAGAAAATAACTTTACTAGAAAGTAAAATTAATGCTTTAAATTTGTTTACCAGTGAGGACAATGGTCCCTGTTTATGACACGTTTCTGTAGCTCCTCCCACATGTCTATATACCTTGAGATGTTAATATACACAAAAAAATACTATCTGGGCAGTTGTGTTTTAAGGCAGGTGAGGGAACTAAGGTCTAGAAGTATAAAGAAATTTTTCTCGAGGTAAACATGGCAGGACCAGCATGAGAATTCAGGTCCAATGACGTCAGCTCAATGGGCTTCCCACTAAACTTTGACACAAGTTTAAACTTGATGTCTTTTCCACATGAGTTCCTGGAAACTGGAGTTTCTGTAAGGAAAATCTTTGGAACCTGAATGACCCATTTAACTTGGTCTGTGGTATACAGGTGAAGCTGGAAAACTCTCATATGAGTAATATCTTTCTATACATGCCCCTGGGGGGCAGCCTTGCTCAGAGGGGGAGTTGTGAGTGTGTGTGTGTGTGTGTGTGTGTGTGTGTGTGTGTAGCACACAGTGGGAAAGTGGGGGCGAGTGAGGGTGGCTGTGGAAGTGGTGCATAGAATTCAACAATAGATCACCGTATTTTCCCATTTCTCTGAAACCACCACTCTTTCCTTAAAGCCATTAATCTGGTTTTGGCTTCAGGCTGCTGGAGGAAAGCATTATTTAGTGACTATGGCAGGGGCTGATTCTTGTGGAACTCATGAGAGTTATATTTGGCTAGTGTCAAAAATTTCATAAGATTTTGAATTTTCAGAGACATTTTGTACTCAGGAGCTTGATCTAAACAGTCCTGTTTTTAGCCAGGTGTGGTGGCGCATGCCTGCCATTGGGAGGCTGAGATGGGAGGATCATAGGTTCCAGATCAGCCTCAGCAATCTCTATAATTTAGTGAGACCCTATTGCAAAATTAAAAAAAAAAATAGGGCTGGGAGTATAGAGGTAGAATGCCCTTGGGTTCAAATCCTAGTAACACACACACACACACACACACACACACACACACACATTCTATTTTCTATTTGTCCTATAAAATCAGTGGATTAAAAGAAGTTAACTTGTTCCATATGGAAGAAATTAAAAATAATACTTGAGTTTCTGAATGGATGGATGAAGTTCTGTGAATAACTGTTGCCCAAATTTATATTGCCATTTTCAGAGGAGGCCAACCTGTAATTTTAAAGTCATATCCAAGCCTTCAGACCTTCATATATAAGGCAATAATTTTTCTATTTTAAAATGAATTGATGAGGAGAGAAAAGGCAATATTATATCCCTTTAAAGACTAAAATATAAGTAAGATGTACCTAGTCTAACAAACCAGACAGAAATAAGGACCAATCTTTACTGCTTCCTTTCCTGGGTGAGGAGAGAAACCTGGCTCCTCCCTTTGGTCAGGTGAACTATTCATGAATGTTCCTCAAACCATTATTTGCACTCGTCAAATAATCCTGGCCTTCTATTCAGTGTCAGTTACTATAATAGAAGTTAGAAATATGAAGAAGACTAAGGTTAGACATGTCCTCAAGCTTCTTACAATCCAGTAGAAAGATGGATGCAAGGGCAACTCACATAATATACTATGCTAGTGGTGTGTAGACCAGAAGGATAGTATTAATTTATATTATTTTGGGAAAGGGAGTTAAGGAGGATTTCACTGAGAAACCTTTCCTAGGGAGAAAAGAGGAAAAGGCACAGAGAGAGGGAAAGTGCCATGATCGTCTGAGAAATGGTGAGGAGAAAAGGTCACGCAGGTAAGGTAGTACCAGCCATCATATTAAGTGATGAATGATGTCTCTAATGGGAACGTGTAGAACTGATTAGGTGTGAGAGGACCAAGGAGAGGGGAGCCAGTGTTACTGAATTCTCTAATGCTTTTTTCTCATACAGAAGCAAAAATGATGCTCAAAATAAAGGCAGGCCCTCGAAAACTGCCTGATAGGCAAGATGACACTAAATAAAGAGAAAAGGTAGCTGCTGCAACAAGAAGGAAATCTATGTAGGAATAGGAATTGTGAGAAGAGAATGAAAAGGTCTTTAAAATCAGACATTCAGTGTTTTATAGTTTTCATTGTAGCGGTCTTTTACATCTTTGGTTAGGTTTATTCCTAGGTATTTTATTGATTTTGAGGTTATAGTGAATGGAATTGTTTTCTTTATTTCTTTCATTGTGGATTCATTGTTGGCATAAAGAAAGCCACTGATTTCTTTAGATTGGTTTTGTATCCTGGAAAGTTTCTTCTCATCAAAGGAAACCATCAATAACCTAAAGAGAAAGCCTACAGAATGGGAGAAGATCTTTACCAGCCACCACTCTGATAGAAGACTAATATTCAGAATATATGAAGAGCTCAAAAGACTCTACACCAGCAAAACAAATAACCCAATCAAGAAATGGGCAGCTGAACTGAATAGACACTTCACAAAAGAAGAGATACAAATGGCCAATAGATACATGAAAAGATGTTCTACATCATTAGCCATAAGGGAGGTGCAAATCAAAACTACACTGAGATTCCATCTAACCCCAATCAGAGTGGCAAACATAAAGAAATCAAATAACAACAAATGCTGGTGAGAATGTGGGGAATGAGGAACTCTTTTACACTGTTGGTGGGAGTACAAACTAATTCAGCTGCTATGGAGATCGGTGAGGGGATTCCTTAGAAAACTGGGAATAGATCCACCATATGATTTTACTATACCTCTCCTGGGTATCTTTCCAAAGGGTTTGAAATCAGAGGACTACAGTAACATATGCATACCCATGTTCATAGCAGCACAATTCATATTAGCCACAATATGGAACCAACCTAGGTGTCCATCAACAGATGAATGGATTGCAAAACTATGGGAAATACACACAATGGAATTCTACTCAGTAATAAAGAAGAACAAAATCATGTCATTCACAAGAAGATAGAAAGATCTGGAGAACATTATGTTAAGTGAGATCAGCCAGGCACAGAAAAAGAAGGGACATATATTGTCTCTAATATGCCCAGGCTAGGGAGTATTAGGAATATCAGAGGGACTCCAGATAATGGAAGGGAAATCTCAGCAAAGCTAGAATGGAAGGATAGGAGAGGAAGAAGGCTGAGGTTGATTAAAGGAGGAGCTACATCCAAATATGCATAAAAGTATGAATATAGCATGGTTTACCTGGACACTCATTGTTGGGAGGAGGGGGAAAGGAAAACGGAGAGGGGAAAGGGCACCAAGCACAGTCTGAATGTATGCCATTTTTAATATGTTCCACATAAAAATAAAAAAAATAAAAAAATAAAATCAGACACTCAGATTTCTTGGCCAACACCAGGAGAACAGGAGGAGGCCTGGTGTGGTGTGTTGCTATGCTTCCAGTGGGCTGCACAAGCTGCTGTGGGCTGACCTAAGAACACACCTGGATTTCTAGAAGGCTTGAGGTACTCTGTGTGCATTGACTTGGGGAGATAGCACAATATTGTTATTTCTGTTGCTGGGACTCTATTTTTATAGGCCGGTGGATTGTCATCAGATGCAGCTGTTATTTGTCTCCTCGTGGGAGAGTGTGGTCACTCACCATACCCATGGCCTTCCTGATCACTCAGGTGGTATCAGGTGGACAAGCCAAGGATGACGGGTGTGGTGAAGTGCCTGTGTTTAGCTGTTTACTGGCTTTGGGTTGACCTTTGTGTCTTTGGTTTCATCTGTGTAGATTCTCTTTGGAGGTTATATTGCTAAAGAAAAATCCATAGTCACCCTGGGCTTGGTGTTCTTTTTTTTGTGTGTGTGTGTGGTACAGGGGATTGAACCCAGGGGCATTATACCTCTGAGCTATTCCCTCAGCCCTATTTCTTATTCTTTATTTTGAAACAGGATCTCACTAAGTTGCAAAGGGCCTCACTAAGTACCTGAGGCTTGCCTTGAACCTGTGATCCTCCTGTCTCAGCCTCCCAAGTACTGGGATTACAGGTGTGCGCCACCACGCCCAGTTTGCTTTATTTTCTCAGAATTTCTTCCTCTTGCTTGGAGGGCTTGTTTTTCAGTCTGGCTGCATTGAAGGCTCTGGGTCTTCTGAGTGTGGACAGCAGGACAGCTCGGCACGTGTTGTTTTTACCTCTCACTCTCAGTGTTTTGGAATGTCAATTTCTAAAAGTATTTCCGATTGTGGTATCAGCTTAAAGTTGTGTAACACAAAAATCGTGAAAATTCCCTGCTTAAAGAAGAATTAGTTTCCTGATTAATTTACAGGATGTTAGAAGAAACTATTTCATGTGAGTGATTTTTGTCTCTTTTTACCATGGTGCAATTTGTAAAATTAAGAGTAAATTACAAAAGAAAAAAAAAATTGAGACTTCCAGCAACAGTGATTTTTCCAAGCAAATTGGGAGCAGTCACAACATGATCCCTCAGACAACTAGAGAAGAAGAGAGTAAGGAAGGCGTAGCCATAGTGTGTGTTCATTTACTGCACATGGTTTAATGTTATGTGAAAACTACCCAGACATCAAACCTTTAAAAACGAATAGACACACTCTTGCCCTCAGGTACTCACAGCTTCTTCCGTTATTGACAGCTAGCACCAGAGCAGTACATTTGTTTCGAGGAATTAACTGACATTAGTATACTCAGCAACCTGTCTGCATTTGTTAGGGGCTGCTACAACAGAATACTATGGACTGGGCAGCTTATAAGCAGCGAACATTTATTTCTCACAAATCTGGAGGCTTGAAGACCCAAGACAGAGGTGTGAACCATTCAGTGTCTGGGGAGGGATGGCTTCCTAGTTCATAGATGGTGGTTTTGCTGTGTCCTCACATAGTGGATGGGGCAAGGAAGCCCTTGGGTTTTAATTTTTATTATTGAGTTCAGGGGTACTCCCCCCTCAGCTACACCTCCAGCTCTATTTTATTTTAATAGTTTGGAACAGGATCTTGCTAGTTTGCTGAGAGCCTCACTACATTGCTGAGGCTGTCCTGAAACCTGCGATTCTCCAGTCTCGGCCAAGTACTGGGGTCATAGGAGTGTACTGCCACACCCAGCCTCTGGGATCATTTTTATAAAGACACTAATCCCAATCATGAGGGCTCTGCCTTTATTACCTAATCAACTACCAAAGGCCCAGCTCCTAATTCCTTGGGGGTAAGTATCTCAACATATGAATTTGGGGAGAGGCGTAAGAAGCATTTAGTCTATAGCACATCCAGAGGCCCTCGTTAACATTAGAGTTCATGCTTGGTGTTGTTTATTCTATGGATTTTTGACAACATGTAATGACATGTTAAACCATTATAGCATTCTAGAGAATAGTTTCACTGCCTTAAAAATCCTCTGCGATCCAGAAAACATTTTAATAATATGCTTTAGAAATGTGTATACATGTATGTATATAAATGATCAGAATTAAATTCAGCAGTATTTTTTTTATAAATGTTGATACTAACTTAAAAATTCAGATTCCCTGCTTGCTAATGGAGTGTGCTACTGCTCTTTCCTATAGCCCGGCCTTACACTAGATGGCTCAGGCCCATCAGCCACGTTAACATCAGACCTGAAGAGTGGTGAAGTGAGATTACTTGGGCTAGGAGACATTTCTTTTTGAAATTTACAGATACAATGAGATAGATTGGGGAAGAGTCTCAAGCCCATTCAAGAGCGCTGAAATAAACATGTTAGGGATGTCTCAATCATTTTAGAATATGAGTATTTGTGATGGAGGATGGCACTCACTTAGAGCCCCGGAGCTCTTGCCCTTCACTTTCTCATATTGTAGCTGCAGTGTGACCATGCTCAGAAATCCTGAGACACCTATTCTCTGCAAAGCAGAGAAGTAGTAGAGGCAGGGGTGCTGTAGAGGCAGCATGTGGAGAATCAGGTATTATGATTTTTTAAAAAAAATGTAGTTATGTTCATAGTAATAAAAAGAGTAATAATAACAGTTAAAGGGGGGGGAATGGCCCAAGGAAAGTAAATTTAGAAAAAATACCTAGGAATCCAAATAATGCCAGTCTCAGACTTTCTTTTTATCTTTTGTTCCTATTAATTTGGGGCATGTACTGGTTAGAGCAAGAACAATATGTAGTCATGAAATATTTTTTATTACATATGGGATAAAAAAGAATTTCCATAGCATTCTTTAAATAGGAATTGTAGGTCTGTCTGAAGATGGGTGGACCATTGTGATATGGTAATTGGGAGAAATCAAGTTCTTAGGTAGGGAAAATAAAAGGCTGTTACTTTATTTTTATTTTTTTGTTGCTGGGGATTGAACCCATGGGCATACCCCTGAGCTATACCCCAGCACTTTTTATTTATTTATTTATTTATTTATTTATTTATTTATTTATTTTGAGACAGAGTCTTGCTAAGTAGCTGAGACTAGCCTTGAACCTACGATCTTCCTGTCTCAGTCTGCCAAGTATTGGGATTACAGATATGCACCGCCATGCCTGACAAGGCTGTTATTTTAATTAAATTCAAAATAAGAAGATTAAAAAAGAGGAAATAATTGTCTCTGTTTTTAAGAATGTCTTTTTTTGTTCATTATCTAACACACTATCTTGTGAATTAAACATGAGCGCAATTGTCTTAAGAACATCAAAATGTCACCTTTTGGCATAATTTCCATTTAATTTTTATTTTTGGTACTGGGGATTGAGCGCATGAACAATCTCTCTCTCTCTCTCTGAGCTATATTCCCAGACATTTTTATTTTTTGTATTTTTCAACAGGGTCTCACTAAGTTTCTGAGGCTGGCCTCAAGCCTAATATCCTCCTATCTTATCCTCCCAAGTACTGGGATTACAGACAAGTGCCACTGCACCCTGCTTGAAATAATTTCCATTTTTTTGTGGTGTTTAAATATGGACATGTTGCCGGGCGTGGTGGCGCACGCTTGTAATCCCCGCGCTTGGGAGGCGGAGACAGGAGGATTGCGCAGGTTCGAAGCCAGCCGCGCGGGCTGGCTTAGGAGACTCTGTTTCCAAATAAAAATGCAAAAATAGGTCTGGGAGTGTAGCCCGGAGGTAGAAGGGCTTCCAGGAACCCCAGTACCACCAAAAAAAAAAAAAAAAATATGGACATGTTTTAGATAGTTTGAGAAAATAGGGAATATTTAGTTGCATGGAAATTTACATCTAGCTGTAAACCCAGCATCTTTGTCCCTTATCCAATGGCAGTGGTGAGAACAAGCACAACATGTGGTGAATATATGAAGGGAGATAGAAAAGGGTTTCTTGGTTTGATGTGTGACTAGTTCCCCTCCCAATCTGCCTTCTTCCTGGAGCTCACGGAAGTCGGCTATAAACATGACTCTAATGAAAATGCAAATTTCTCAACTTTAGAGTGTTGTGTACAGTACCAATGTGAATTTTATCCCTGAAATGCTTCATGTAAATAAGTGCTACTTAAAAATCAATATGTGTAAGCATACAAACTAAATAATATCAAACCTTTCATTCTGATATAGATAACCTATCCTAGTCTTAACTATTATTTTCATGGCAAAATTTGTAGAATTATGGGCAAAAGACATAAAGAAGTAGAAAGATTATGCTCACAACAAAGGCGTTAGAATCTTAGGATGTCAGAGGCTGATATTAGAATTGCTTTTTGCAAATAGTCTCCAAGATATCTGGGGAAAGCAAATTAACTAGGTAATTAGCCAATCAACTAACAGCAGTAAAGAGAGTCACTGAATTGAACACTTGTGCTGTGTGTACCTTTCTGAATCTATGTCATACTTAAAATTTACATTAAAAACCACTTTGGAATTGACATGCACCTAGGCTGCTGAGATTAGAGTATTTAAACAATAAAAATATTGACTGAGTTTCTGGTGAAAATATAACTATGGATTAGAAACTGCAGCTTGAGACAATGTTGGTGGAGAAAAATGTTTTTGAGGATATCACTTATAAATATTCAACAAAGTTCTGGATAAAAGTATCCTAATCTCTGTTAATGAGAGTACCATAAAAATTGAAATAAACACTTGGTTCTTTAGTTTTCAAACAAATGTTTCGTACTTGGGGATGGATGCTTGTATACTGGAAAGAAAAACCCACCAAAATGAAATATGAGAGCTTTTAAAAATGTGGGCCAACACTGGTGGAATCATGACTGTTGGAAGAAAGAATGGAGATAACAATAGCAACAACAGACTGCTTGGAGAATATAATTCAAGGAGAAGATGACACCCCAGGACTCAGTGAGACACAGACATGTTAGGGATTTGAAGTCGTAGGGCTCAAGTTCAAGTGATTCTATGACTCTCTGTACCTGCCTAAGTCCTCTCCCCACCCTAACCCTTTCCTCACAGGAACAGAGCGGGGAGGGGGGAGGACGAAGTAGGTATCATGTTCTCATAGCCATTTGAGTTGCCAATTCATTTTTGTTGTTTCCTGACTGGAATGACTTCAGAAATTATAGTTTATATTTTATTTATTTATTTATTTATTTATTTATTTATTTATTTATTTATTTGGTGGTACTGGGGTTCCTGGAAGCCCTTCTACCTCCGGGCTACACTCCCAGACCTATTTTTTTTTTTTATTTTTGGAAACAGGGTCTCTTAAGCCAGCACAGCTGGCTTCGAACCTGCGTGATCCTCCTGTCTCCGCCTCCCAAGTGTGGGGATTACAAACTATAGTTTACATTTTAAATTATAATAGCTAGTGTATGAAGGGTGAACTTTGTTTAAAATATACATGTGTGAAAACAAATATATTGGTATATTTCATTCTATCTGTGGCAATGATGAGTTCACATATAACTAATATGCATGTAATATATTTAGGGTATTATGTTAAGTATTGAGTTGGGTACCAAGAAGTTAAGACTCAGTGTTAATTCTCAAGAAATTTGGGAAGGGAACTGATAATTTATTCATCTCTTTCCAGGTTTTCAGGTCCTGGACTAGATGATAGGTTTGTGGGTTATTCAAGGTAGGCTTCTGTTGGGAAACAAACAAAAAAAATAACACCCAAGTCAAGCAGTTTATATATCCCAAGTTGTTTTGGGCCAGCGAAGGTGAAAATGTCTACTTGCAGTAATTCAGGGCCGTGGACTTCCATTCCATGCCTCCACCATGGATTATATCAGAACCTGGAATCCTCCCTAGATTCTCTATATCTGGGCTTCAGCTGAGGTCCAGACCTGGAAGTGGCAGATGTCGCCTCTCCCACATTCCAATGGCTAGACTGAGCCAGATGATCAACCCACTGACAAGAAGGGCTGAGAAATGCTGTTTGCCTGTATTCTCAGAGGAAAAATGTGGTGGCATGTTCTCTGTCATTAGAAGGGATTTCTCAAGAGGACCTTTTCATACAGTGATAAACTCCTACAATTTCAGTAGTTGGGAGGTAGAGACAGGGGGATCATAGGTTCCAGGCCAACCTCAGCAACTTAGTGAGACCCTCAGAAACTTAGAAATACCTTGTTTCAAAATAAAATAAAATAAAATGGTCTGGGAGGTATAGCTTGTTCAGAGGTAGAATACTCCTGTGTTCAATCCCTAGTACCACCACCATGAAAAAACTAATTTAAAATATAAAAAAGACCTTTTCTATTTTCTTGAAGCTCAAATTGGATTTTCTTGTCAGTCATTAAACTTCCCACTTTTAATAAGAAATGAAAATAGGAAATACAATGAAAACTTATTGAAAATCTACTACATATATGCATGATCTTAATTATCCTTCAAACTCTCCACTTCAGTGGTATAATACCAAATTACATATGTAGTTCCTGAGGCTGGAAGATTGTTTGAGAGCATTTCATTTTCAGATTGGTGTAGTATTTATTTATTTCTAAGGAGTTTACTCTCTCATCTCTGAAATAGAAAGTTTGGATCTGGATGAATAAATATTTACTGAATGAATGAAAAAGATACAAACCCCAAGTTATTTAAAAAGATTGAAGTAAGCAATTCAGAAAAAATTAAAGACTCTTATGTTTGATATATTAATGTATTTAAAGGCTGGGGCCAATGAGGCTGTCATCGGAGCCTGCCGTGAGGCAAGGCCGGTGCTGGAACCTCCGAGGCCGGGATCGGAGACTGCCGAGGGGTTAGGCCAATGCTGGGGCCAGCGAGGCTGGCATCGGAGCTCACCGTGAGGCAAGGCCAGTGCTGGGGCCTCCGAGGCCGGGATCGGAGCTTGCTGAGAGGTTAGGACGATGCTGGGGCCAATGGCTGGCATCGGAGCCTGACAGGAGGCAAGGCCGCTACTGGGGCCTCTGAGGCTGGGATCGGAGCCCGCCGAGGGGTTAGGCTGGTGCCGGGGCCAATGGCCGGCATTGGAGCCTGCCTTGAGGCAAGGCCACTACTGTGGCCTCCGAGGCCGGGATCGGAGCCAGCTGAGGGGTTAGGCTGGTGTCGGGGCCAACGAGACCAGAATTGGGGCCTCCCATGAGGCAAGGCCGCTGCTTGAGCCAGCGAGGTCTGGATCAGTCCACCGGGTAGCCAGGCCACTACTGGGGCCGTCAAGAGTTGGATTGGTACTTGCAACGCGGCATGCACAGAGAAATATCGCAGAAAATATAAATCAGATGCTTCCCCTAATCAACAGGAAGAGGTTGAGCTATAGAAAGGGCCCTATAGTGAAGCAACTAATGTGACCAATCAGAGGGTATGGAATAGTGGAGGGCGGAGCCTCTTTAAAACGCAGGAGGTACATAAACAAATGTATCAAAGTTAATCACCAAAGAAGCATGGGATCGAGGGAGGGGGTAGGAATGGAATGGGGGCTGGATGAGGGCTAATTGGATGATGTGTGCTTGTATATCCTCTCAAGTCTTGTACTCCAATGTGATTGATATATGACTACAATGCACCAATTAAAAAATAAAAAAAAGAATTATAAAGAAAATGTGTTTAGCAGTTAAATTGTAGTTTCTATCTTGAACCTAGAGAAGAGTGATTGGTTCATTTTTTAAAACTACTTATTTCTTTAACATTATTTAGTGAAAGCTCACCATATGTAAATTGTGGCATATAGTGATAAAAAGACAAATACATTTCTTTCATTCATGTAGCTTATAGAGGAGGCGTGAAGAATTATTTTTGAATGAATTAAATAAATACAAAAATTATTCTCATGTGGCTGGTGTTTGGTTGGGGCATCCCTTTCTCTTCTGTGAATGCTGCAGTTGATACCTGCCTAGTAATAGCTTTATTCTTTCCAAGCAGAGGGGAGAAGTACTTCTTGTAAAGCAGAGTTTTGAGAATTCTTTCTGTGGGGAAGCATTGTAATAAGAAATTTTTTTTATGATTGCTTTTCTAGAAATTGTTGAATGGCTTCTTCCAAACATAGAGGGGAGCTCAACATGTATTTATAGTTCCCCAAAGCATCTTTGGATAGCTATGCTTACAAAGGTTCTAAAAGGTTGAAAACTTCATAGTTTTAACTCTGCAAAATGAGTCTCTTCTCATGTTCATATTTTCCCTTCTCAATTAAATTTCATGACTTTACACTTCCTAAATAAATCTGTTCTTTAAACCTGGGATATTGAAAACAAGGTTTCAGTTGCGGGGCAATATTTTTTCACCAGGCCTGTACCTAGAGTCTCTGAGTGAAAATCATACAAGTAAAATAAAATGTTATAACAATCTCCTTATTTTAAAAATAAGATTAGCCTATAATTTTAATGTGCACTGTGATGCTAAATTAGTCTGTAATACACTTAATTTTAAGTCAGGTTAGGTTCTGTGTATTTTTAGCCCACGTAGATAAACTTGTCACCATATGCCAGTTCTTTCTGAAGTCTTCTAAAACTTGGCAAAGCACCTTTCTCTGAAATATTAATCAGATGTATTTAGTTGTTTTCTCAGTTACTAGAATTATTAAATTCTTTTATATACTTTTTTATTACTCCCAAATGACTCAGTTTTGTCTTTTTGTATAGATAAATTATTATTTTTAGCCTTACACATTCAACAAATAATCGTTCAACATTTCCAATGCATCAGGTCATATACTGGGTGTTTGAGAACCATCTATGAACCAAGTGGGAAAAGTCCCTGCCCTTGGCCTTTGTTCTAGCAAAGGGAGATAGTATAATAAACAAATAATGTGATTAAGGATGGAATTCTTTGAGAAGGTGGCATTAGAGCAAAGATTTGTAGGGCATGAGAGAGTTGCCTGTGTGTATTTTGGGGAAGAGGGTTCCAGATTTCAGGCACCCCCCTTGCAAAGGCATTGTGTGAAAGGCACGCTTGGCATATTTGGGAACAGTGAAGAGATGCATGTGGTTGGAGCAGAGAGCCAGGGGAGCTGAGCTCAGAACTACCACATGGGCGGCGTGGGCCACTGTAACGACCTTGGCCTTTACTCTGAATGAACTGATGAACTACTGCAAGTTTATTTTCCCATGATAGATTCTTTATTTTCTTTTCTTAGCCTCTTTTGCTGCTGTACATATTTGTAATACGTATAATACTCTCTATTCATGAATATAAACTTTTATCAGGTATCTGTTACCTCCAGGATGGGAAATCAGATACTGGTGCCGGTTACTTAAATAAACAAACAATTCACATTTTGTGGATTTCCAGGTGGCCAGTAATTTCGGACTTCTGACCAACTTCCTTTGCTTGTGATCCTGTTCTTCTGCACATCAACCTGGTGCATATTTACAGACTGTGGATTTGAATAACCAGTTTTACAGTCAAGTGATGGCTGTAAATTGGCATATTAGGATTTTTTTTATTCTATCTCTTCTAGATGGATTTTTGAACATTTCCACTTTAATAACCTGTCCCAACAGAGGGATACATTTTTCCTGTACACAGTGATTCTCCTAACATGAAAATATGAGCCGTCTCTGTTTCATAATTTTTCCCCACCGCCCTCTGTGAGTGAACCGTAGGATGAACTGTAGGATGCTTCTCATACTATGAGGGAGTGTTCTGTATTTTTGAATTGGGTTTCTGTTTTAGTCAGGATGCTCAGTGCTATTACCCAAACACCTTACATGTAAAACTTAGAGAAAGAAGGGTTTATTTGCTCACAGTTTTGGGGATTTCAGTATTCATGTGCACATGCATTCACACACACACACACACACACACACACACACACACACACACACACACTTATTCCATGTTACTTTAGCTGCCAGGCAGGAGCCAGGGCTACACATCCTTAGCGCATTATGGTAGGGAGCCTAGAGCAAAGCAGCAGACAACCTCTCTGGAACAAGGTGTGGCCAGGACACACAAGGTACCTGGCTACACCACTAGAGACCCCCCACCCCAGCCCTGCCCCTTCCAAACATCACTATTTCCAGTGCATGAGGTCTGGGGGATAGTTTAAATCTAAACTCTAACAGTTAGGAAGACAGTTTGGGGGCTTCGTTTCAAGCCTGTGGTCTAAGGAGCTTGTTGCCTAATCTTCCCAGTTCACACCAAGGACAACCAGCCAGGAGAGTGAATTTGGCTCATTGGGCCCATTGGAAAAATGGGCCCATTGCTCTAATACCAACTTCTCAATGGCCTATGGAGTATTGGGCCCATTTGGGGGATCAAGTATTACTTAATTATTTAATATATTTTTGTTTGCATGTAAGAGTTGAATGATTAGAGGGTTGTTACTTTATTCTGCTAGTGGAAGCCATTTTATTTTAGCAGTGGGTGAATTCATGTAGATTGCTGACAGTCACTGAAGCCAAGGAAAGGGGTAAGAGAGCCTTCGTTGGCTTATCAATCACCTCTTAGGCAAGAGGCACAAAAGTAATCCTTGAATTTTCCACATGGACCAACTTCCATATCAGAGAGGCTCTACCAGGGACATGAGATGATGTAAATTTCTTGGCCTTATTGTCTGTGCACCTGCCACTTTTTGGGCACTCAACCGGCTACCTTATGACTTTGGTGGTCCTGAGGCACTATTATGTTGTATGTTTATGTTGGTATAGAGATACATATACCTACAGATTTATGCTATTTAATGATGAGATGTATTTTGAGAAATATGTCACCTGGAGTTTTCATGAGTATACTTATGTATACCTAGGTAGACTCGGTCAACTATTTGATGTGGTCTCATAATGCAGTTAAGACAGGAAGTGAGTAAGGAGACACTGGAGGCTCCAGCTGGCCTACCAGAGCATAGGGCTTTATAGTAAACTATTTTTATAACTAGGAGTATACCCTAAAATAATAATAAAAAGTATAATATAGCAAACACACAAACCAGAATAGTCATTTAATACCATTATCAAATATTATACTCTGTATATAATTGTGCTGTACTTTTATATGACTGGAAATTCAATAGGTTTGTACCAGCATTACCATAAACATGTATGGTTATGACAGTTATGATCTTTCTTGGTGATAGGAATTTTGCACCTCCATTATGATCTTCTGGGACTGCTGTACAATATGTGGTCTGCCACTGATCAAACTGTTATTATGTGGTACATAAATGTATGCTATATTTAAGTTTATTTTATCTAAACATTTATGTTTTGTTTGAGTTTATTAGAATTGAGAACATTTTCATGGGCTTCTAAATGTGTTGTGGAACCTGGACTCTGAGTCACTCCTGGTCCTAATGAAAAAGTTGGTCCTGAGTCGTTTGGAATGGCTATAGTTAAGAAAGGCAGCTGAGGATTCAGGAATCCTGGCCTCAGCCAAGTATGATCTGATAATCACTGAGGATTGGGGCTTGGGAAGAGCCTAAAGCAAGGACTGAGCGTACATCGCTTGTTTGGAAAGTCTGAGTCCTCTAACAATTATGAAGGAAAGGAAGTGTTTTGTTGGTGTTGTTCATCTTTAACCCACTGTTTCTTTTTATGCAACAGCTGCAATGAATTAGTCTTTTGCTAAAGTGCAACCACGTATACATGAACAGTCAAGGGCCGAATGGCTGAATAGGAAGATTTTGGGAAGCAACATATGAGTGGAAGACTTCTTTACCTCTACTATTGCAGCATGGGATATGTTAGAGGCCGACTGATTGAATCAACAGGCATGCACTGAGCACTTATAGGTCAACACTATGCGGTGGTGGGGTCCTTGTGAGCACAGTTGACAAACTTTTTAATTTTGGAAGATGTGGTCCGGGGAGTTGAGGTGGGGTGGAGAGAATGGGAGAGAAAGGAGTTACCAGGAAATTATAATACAAAGGGTGACACGTGATCAAAGGGGAAAATGGAGTCTAAGAAAACTCATGGAAAGAGTGCTTAATCCAGATTTGCAAGGCATGGGCATAGATAAAGCTTTCCAGAGTAAGCAAAATAAAAAAGATAGCCAGCTGAGATAAGGAGGAGGGCTGAAGGGAGAGGAGGAGGAGGAGAAAGAGGAGGAGAAAGAAGAAGAGGAAGAGGAGGAAGAGGAAGAGGAGGAGAAAGAGGAGGAGGAAGAGGAGGAGGAAAAGGAGAAGGAGAAAGGAGGAGGAGATGATCTTAAGTAGCCAGAAGAGAATTAAGAGTGGGGCAGGAGGCGAGGAGGGCAGTGGGAACAGGGGACAAATACAGGGTCCATTGGAAGAGCGATAAGGAGTTTGGTATGGATGGAACATAGAATGCATTTGGGAAGAAGCAGCTGTGGAATTATGCAAAAGCCATAGAAGCAGGGTTTTGAGAACAGCTATGAGAGTTGTATTTAAGAGTGGCAGGAGCCAGGTGTGGTGGCGCACACTTGTAGTCCCAGCATTTGGGGGGCAGAAACCGGAGGATCGTGGTTCTCAGACAGTCTCAACTACTTAGTGAGGCCCTTCCCAACTCAGTGAGACACTGTTTCAAAAATAGAAGACTAAAAAATAGGGCTGGGTGTAGCTCTGAGGTAGAATGCCCCTGGGTTCCATCCCCAGTACTGGGGGAAAAAAAAAAGAGTGGCAGGGATATGTTTATGTTTGAATTTAAGAAAATTCTGTCAAATACTATTTAAAAAGGAAAATCAAGTGGGCCTGATAGAATTTGCAGTCAAGACCCTTGTGTTGACAATGAGGAGACAATGTAAGCAGGGCTCTTCTTTGCATGTTATTAACACTGAGTGCAACCTGTTCATTTTTGAGTGTGATACCTCTACAAGACTGCTGCTCAGTTGGCCTTTCTTATGACCAAATTTATAGAAGTGCTACATTTTAGTTGAGTCTTACTGTTTCTTCTTGTTTTCTTCCTCTGACTTTATCCTATATCCCTTCACATTTTTGTCCCAACTTTCATCCCTTTTTTGATGAAACAGCCCAGGAATGCCAATCTCATAATAGGACTGCATTTTAGCAGGAGACTCGGGACCAGCTGCCTCTGGCAGCACCATGCTTTAACTCTTGGATGAGAACCCTGGACAAGAGTGTGCTGTTGTTTATTTGGGCATCCTGATATTTATAATTGGCCAAGGAATGTCACAGCCTTCACAATTTGCACAGAAAAGCAGTGTGTTAGCAAGTTGTCATCATTTAACCCTTAGAGATGCCAAAGTTGCCCTGACCTAGACCAGAGGTGATTCCATCTTTGCTTAATTTTAGGGAAAAGGGCCTTGGAATCATAGGGAAGAGATACTCCTATCAGTTGTTGATGTTGCCCTCCTCCTCCTCCTCCTCCTCTTCTCCTCCTCTCATGTTCTTTTTTAATTATTAGCACATACTCTCCATATCCTCTAATTGTAAAGTCATGCAATCCACAGATGTTGGCTTGGTGAGTGTGAACAAGGCAATCAGAAGAATGTAGCAGCGGAGGTTCATTGTGCAGGTACCAGGGCATAGGATTTCAAGGAAGCAACGCCTTCCCAGTTAACTGGTGAACAGTAAAATATTGTACCCTTTCTCCTTCTGTTTTCTTTGGGGTGTTAGAAAAGGGTTGGGTGGAAATGTTGGGTTGGGTTGGGGCAAAAGGAGAAAAAGACTGCAAAGGAGTTTTCCTATAGAACAGCTGGAGTCTCTGTACCATATCTTGTGTTTGGTTTTGGTTTTATGCGTCCACAGCTGAAATATGTAGAAACCAGGTGCCAGAAGGATTGAAAAGTCATCTGGAATAAAGATAGGATCTGAATGAGGCCTCATTGGAGAATGTGGCTCAGTGGAGATGGTGGGGAGTTCACCTAGATGTGGGGGCTGACGTGCTGTTCAGTCTCCAGAGGAGAGTGTGGGGGCAGCAAGCCAAATGCTGGTGAAGTGCTCTGAAGGACAAAAACCTTCCATGGCCTGAGCGTGTGGAATCTTCTGTTGTCTTCTTTCTGCCGCCACATTTTCCAGCTCCTTCTTGGGCATGGGAGAGCTCTTTTCATTTCCTTGTAGACTCTGAATTCTCTAATGTGTAGTCTTTGTCTCACTGATTAATTCCAAGCCACAGACTAGCAAATAGGAATTTTATTGTTTCACAGCTCTGTGCCGATTGGAGTTATACCACCATAAATCAAAGAAGTACAAGAAGCTAGGAGAGAGACCTGGAACAGGCCCTCCCCTAGCCTCAGAGGGGGCATGGCCCTGCTGACACCTCCATCTTAAACTTGTAGCCTCCGGATCCATGAAACAATAAATTCCCATTGTTTAAGCCATTCCATGTGTGGTACTTTGTTAAGACAATCC
Source organism: Muscardinus avellanarius (assembly GCF_963383645.1). Classification (NCBI taxonomy): domain Eukaryota; kingdom Metazoa; phylum Chordata; class Mammalia; order Rodentia; family Gliridae; genus Muscardinus; species Muscardinus avellanarius. The sequence goes on from NC_137791.1 coordinate 80,229,234, forward strand.
TAGGAAACTAACTCCCCCCACCTCCTTTTTCTTGGCACTAGGAATTTAACCCAGGGGCATTCTACCTCTGAGCTACACTCCCAGCCCTTTTTTATTTTTCATTTTGAAAAAGGCTTTCACTAAACTGGGGAGAGCTTCGCTAAGTTGCTGAGGCTGGCTGTGAGCCTGTGGTCCTCCTAAACCTTGGGATTATAAGTGTGCACCACCACACCTGGCTACCTAAGTACTTTTAACAAAGTGGGGTTTGGAATCTATTTCTCAAATGCCATTTTTGTTTGTCTCCTTTTTTGTGTGTGTGGTGCTGAAGATTGAACCCAGGGGCATTGTGTCTCTGAGATACACACTCTCAGCCCTATTTTTTTTTTTTTTTCGGGTCTGGGGATGGAACCCAGGGGCATTCACCTCCAAGCTACACCCCCTGCCCTATTATTTATTTTTTATTTTGAAACACGGTCTCACTAAGTTGCGGAGGGCCTCACTAAGTAGCTGAGGATGTCCACAAACCACAATTCTCCTGTCTCAGCCTCCCAAATGCTGGGATTACAAGTGTGTGGCACCATGCCTGGCTCCTGTTTTTTTATTCCTTATTTTGAAACGAGGTCTCACTAAGTAACTGAGGCTGGCCTGGAACTTTAGATCCTTTTGTCTCAGCCTCACAGGTACTAGTATTACAAGTGTGCACCACCACACACCCTGCTTCTTTGTCTCTTTTGCAAATGCTCCTTCCTGGAGCATGCAGGCAGCTCAGATGGAGCCTGTTTGCAGTGTTACGACCAGTGGTTTTATTTTCACGTAGTGGTGACTGAGGTGAGCTTTGCTGAGCTGTGTCCATCTGGGTGTTTAAAGAGACCACGATAGATCTCTGGATGCATATGTCCTTTATTTTTGGAAAAGAATTATGCTTAAGGTTTGAAAATATTTTTAAATTTTAAGAGAGATTTCAAAGACAATTTAATGTTTCCTCATTTAAGTAACTGTTAGGTTTCTAAGGAATCTCCATACTGATCTCCACAGTGGCTGAACTAGTTTGCACTCCCACCAACAGTGTACAAGAGTCCCTTCTACGCTGCGTACCCATGTTCATAGCAGCACAATTCACAATAGCCAAATTATTGAACCAATGTAGGTATCCATCAACAGATGAACGAATTACAAAATTATGGGAAATACACACAATGGAATTCTACTCAACAATAAAGAAGAGCAAAATTATGTCCCTTGCAAGAAAACAGAAAGACCTGGAGAACATTATGTTAAGTGAGATTAGCCATTCCCAGTTTTCTCTAATATGTGCAGGATGGGGAGTGATTGAGATACAAGAGATACCTCAGATAATGGAGGAGAAATCTTAGTGGAGCCAGGGAGGAGGTATGGGAGGAGGAAGACTGAAGTTCATTAATGGAAATGTTACTGTCAACTATGTCTATCCATGTGAACTGGGAGGGAGGAAAACAGGAGGTGGAGGGGGAACCAAGTGCCGTGTGCATGCATGTCATTGTCAACATCATTTATATTTTGATGTGAGAGTCTAATGCACCAATAAAAGCACAAAAATAAAGGAATAAACTGTTAGAATGAATACAACTGAGCAATCTTGAGCAAGTCATAAATAACACTTAATCTTAAAAAAATGGTAGCCACAACAGTTTCCTGCTTACATCCAAGGGTTTAAAAAATGTGAAAGCCTCTCCCCACCTCCCTTTTGTGATCCTGGGGAGTGAACCCAGTCTCATTCTACCTCTGAGCTATGCCCTCAGCCCATTTTTAATTTTTTGTTTGAAAATAGGGTCTTGCTAGGTTGCTGAGAATCTTACTACTTTGCTGAGGCTGTCCTCAACCCTGTGATTCTCCTGTCGCCTCAGCTTCCCAAGTACTGAGATTACAGGCGTGTGCCATCATATCCTACTGTGAAAGCCTGCTGTGAACTGTAAAATATGCACTTTCTTTTACATTAACCAAATTTATGATTGTTGCTTTATTTTTAATTTGTATTCTCTTTTAAGACAAATCTGTGGCCCCCTATAATGAAACATATAAACTCGAAGAGAATTAAAATAAAAAATAAAAATTTTAAAAATCTGGGAAAAATAAAATATAAATATACCCTAGACCTTAAAGTAAAATGGCATGGTGAAGACAGCCTAAGCAAACAGCCAGGCTTCAGTTCCTGGCCTTGCTTTCAGAGAGGTGTGGTCAGATGGTTGGTCCTAGTGAATGGGAGAGATGTGTGCTACCTCCAGGAACCTCCAGTGCTGAGATTACAGATGTGCCCAGCAGCTCTCGACATTTCTTAATCACAGGCTACTATAATTGGAAAACAACACAGTGTTTGTCTTCCAAAACATGTTTTTCAGATTATTATCTCTCTTTGTTTTGAATCATTTAGGTCTCCAGATTCCTGCTCCTCCTCCTCTTCTTCCTCCTTCTCCTTTTTTTTTTTTTTTTCTTTTGTGGTGTTGGGGATGAAACCCAGGGATGTTCTACCTCTGAACCACACTCCCAGCCCTATTTTATTTTTCATTTTGAAAGAGGGTCTCACTAATTTGCTGAGGGCCTTGCTAAGTTATAGAGGCTGGCCTCAAATCTGTGAGCCTCCTGTTTTAACTTCCCCAATTCTGGGATTACAGTTATCTGTCACCACACCCAGCTGCCTTTATAATTAAATTCAAGATCTTTAATGTGGTTCACAATGCGTGCTCTCATTTTTCTTTACTTTTCTACATTGTTTCTTGTCACCCTTCCTCCCTCCCTTTCTCTTTTCTTTTCTTTTCTCTTCTTTTCTTTTCTTTTCTTTTCTTTTCTTTTCTTTTCTTTTCTTTTCTTTTCGGTGGCATCAGGGGAATGAACTGTGTGACAACCCCCAGCCTGATTTTATTTCTTATTTGGAAATAGGGTCTCACTAAGTTGCAGAGAGCCTCGCTAAGTTGTTGAGGCTGACTTCAAACCTGCGATCCTTCTGTCTCAGCCTCCCAAGTACTGGGATTACAAATGTGCGCCACCGTGCCTGGCATCTTGTCACTCTTTGTATAGACTATTCTCCAATTAAACATAAAAGCTGTTCTTCTATCTTTTCCATTTCTGTTTTCTTGCTTTTTCTGGACTATTCTTCCTCCATTTTCTTACTTGTTTTGAGATGAACTCAGTTGTCCTCTGGGAAGCATTTCCTAGCTCTATCCACAATCCTGACTGGCTAGATACTGTCTTGCGTTTCCAACAGCACTCCGTGTGAATGCTTCTCATTACTCCCTGTTCTGTTGTAATTCTCAGTTCAAGTTAGGGATTTGTCAGTTAGACCATAGTTAATTGATGGTAGAAGACATCCTTTGAAGCATCTTTGTATACTTATTTTCTTTTTTTGTGGTACTGGGGTTCCTGGAAGCTCTTCTACCTCTGGGCTACACTCCCAGACCTATTATAGTTTTTTTTTTTTAATTTGGAAACAGGGTCTCTTAAACCAGTACGGCTGGCTTCGAACCTGTGAGATCCTCCTGTCTCCACCTCCCAAGCATGGGGATTACAAGCGTGCACCACCACGTCCGGCTTGTATACTTATTTTCTAGTAGGGTAACTGGATTATTTTTCACGTAAGTGAAAAAAATTATTTCAGCAAATATTTATTGAAGACTTCCTGGGCGCCAGCTACTTTGTTAGATTATAGGTGGTGGTGGTGGTGGTGGTGGTGGTGGTGGTGGTGGTGGTGTGTGTGTGTGTGTGTGTGTGTGTGTGTGTGTGTTATTAGGGATGGAACCTAGGGCATTCTACCTCTGAGATACACCCTTACCCCTGTTTTACTTTTTATTCTGAAACTAAGTCTTATTAAATTGCTAAAGGCCTCACTAAAGTGCTGAAGCTTGTCTGGAGCCTATGATCCTCCTGTATCAGCCTCCCAAGTACTAGGATTACAGGAGTGTGCCACCATGCCATAATTACAGTGATATGGATTTAATGATAATAAAAGTTGACAGAATGTTTTCCTTCATGGTGATATAGTCTAGCAAGGGAGACAGACAAACATGACACATGCTTATAATCTCCGTACTTGGGAGAGTGAAATAGAAGGAATGCAAGCTCTTGGCCAGCCTCAGAAACTTAGTGAGACCCTCTGCAACTTAAGGCAACCCTGTTTCAAAACAAAAAAATGAAATAGGGTTGGAAGTATAGCTAGGAGGTAGAATGCCCTAGGGTTTTTTCACCAGTAAAACACACACACACACACACACACACACACACACACACACACACCTTAAAAACAAAACAACAGAGAAACAAACCTCACACAAAAAACTGGGCATGGTGGTGCATGCTTATAATCTTAGTAGCTAGGAGGCAGAGATAGGAGTATCACAATTCTAGGGCAGCCTCAGTAACTTAGTGAGACACCACTAAAAAAAAAAAAAATTAAAAAAGGGATACGGATGTAGTTTGGAGATAGAATGCTCTTAGATTAAATTTTCGGCACAAAAACCAAACCAAACCAAAAATATTTTGCACAAATAAAAATTGATGTTGAGTGAGTGCTATATACATAGATATATCAATGATTAGTAACCTATCTTCTCAGCATTTGAGCATAATAAATGTCATTCAGTTTCAGAATGTGCAGAATTATCAAATCCCATAACTAACAACTAATAGTCCTCATGTACTGAGCTCTTATTATGTGTGAAACACTTTAAAGAGATGGTTACGTTCTCTGAGAATGTGTTGAATACTTATGAAAACCGCATGATGTACAGTCTATGGCAGAGAAGTGAATGTTATTGTGGTCTTACAATTAGTCTTCTGAGCAAACTCAGAACCAGAACCATTCACCTAAATGTGTCGTCAGACATGATTGGAGAACTGGTTTTCATGAATGCCTCAGACCTATCTCTGATAATAATCACTTGGTACTGCCCAAGAATTGACCTATAACTCACTTTTATTCATAGAGGAAATGAAAAAATATGATGCTTCTCAGTTTCACTTCTGATGCAGTTTCACTGTACCAAATCAGTAGTTTTATTGACATCTGTGTATTATTTTGGATTTACTCAAGTTTTCACCCTCCCCCCCCCCCCAGTCTCTTTCACCATCCATTGTCTATTATCTCCATTTTTCAGGTGGGAAAGTTGGTTTTAGAGCTATTCAGTTGTAATGATAAAAAGGATAGAACTTGAGGTGTTCTATGATTTACCTAAATTCAGTTATTGAAAAATAAAGAAACCTCTATTTTCATACATTTGAGAATCAATGGCTCTTGGAGACAATAAAAGTATAATTATATTATAATTTTAGCTATTTAAAAAAAAGAAGGCACTCACTTATTCAGGTGATGTGGTTTGGGGCCTTAATTGTAAATAGAATTGTCTGTAACTTTGCGATCATTTGTTCATTTACAAATTTGTTCATTAAAATGTTCTGTAGGACATTTTTATTGCTCTGGAGGAGAGAAAAACAGATGTACAATTAAATGTGGGACACAGTGCCAGCGCTATGAGAGAGAGTAGCCATTGAATGTTAAGAGGATGTAAGGAAAGTAATAGTTGTATTTCCATGAATGATCAGGAAAGACATGAGTGAGGAGGTGGCACCTGACCTGTTCCTTCCAATAAGAGTAGAGGCTCATGACACACATACAGAGAAAGGATATTCCAGCCAGTACAGTGTGTGCAAAAGCTTGAAGCTGTTACTGGCCATAGAGGCCAAGAGCTCGGAGTTGAGTTTGATGGTCATAAAAGGTGCTGGGTGTGCAGTGGTAATGGTGAGAGAATGGCTGAGGAGGAAGGAAGATGAGATCATGGGAGTCTTGGTAGGCCACAAATAGATGCTTGGATATTATGCAAAAGATGAAATGTGAGGTTAGTGACAGCATTTGGGGAAAGAAAAGGACATAAACTGATTGATGTTTCCAAATGGTAAAAGTGGAGCTGAGGAAGGTAGTATTTTGAAAAGGATATTCTCAAGATGAATTTAGTAGATTAATGGTGACAAGAATCTAGACCTGGTGGTAAATTAATTTAGGTGAAAGAAACGACTATGGATGTACTCTTTGATAGCCACATGTAGCTACTGAAATTTGGACTAATTAATGTTAAATATATTAAAAATTCAGATCCTCAGCCACACTAGACATATTTCAAGTGCTCTATACAGTCATAGGTGGCTAGTGCTACCATACTATAACACAGACACAGAGGATTTCCATCATCACAGAAATTCTTGGACGAGAGAATTACTCAGTTTTCACTGTGGGCAGGGAGCCGTGCATGGGGGCACATGCCTATTCTCTTACCCCTTGGGAAGCTGAGACCGGAGAATTGCAGGTTCATGGCCAGGGCAAGACAACTTAGTGAGACCCTGTTTAAAAATAAAAAGGAATGTGGGTGTAGCTTAGAGGTAGAACCAAAAAACAACTTGGACAATGCATGACAATAGCACTTAGCAAAATAAAGAATATAAGAGAAAGAGAAAGTTTGAAAGAAAATAAAAGACTTGTGTTTAGACACATTAAATTTGAGATATGTTCAGACATCCAGGCAGAGATGTCAATTTAAGCTTTTGAAAATCGGGTCTGGAGCTCAGAAAGCAGCAGAGGTTAGAAATAAATATTTCAGAGTCTTCAATGTATTAGCTGAAGCCATGAAAGTGGGTATAAGAAGAGGGATAGGAACATCCCATAGACTTCCCTTACTCGAGGGACTGCAGAGAAATTGAAAATCCAGAGACCAGGAATTGAAAAACCAGAGAATGATAAACATAAGCCCAATTACAAACTAAGACAAAGATGTCCAAAGCCTTAGAGCATGAAAACAGGATTTGTCCTGAAAAGACTCCTTTGGTTACAGAGGTCAGGAAGTCCTTAGTAATCTTGCCTGGAGTGGTTTTTTCAGTAAATGGTGGGAGTAGAAGCCAAATCTCAGCAGGGCTCAGATGAAATGGGTATGTGTTGGCTGGCGGGTGGTATAGAGGAGACAAGCTCTCCCTCCTTTTGGATATTCTGGGCTTGAGAATGGGAAAGAGAAGTAATTAGTTTGAAGGACAGGAAGGGATAAGGAAAGATTTTTATTTTTTAGCAAGTGTGAAACTTGAAAAAAAAATTAAACTGTAAAGAAGGAGTGGGTGGAGTGGAGACGTCTTACATGACCTTAGAGTAAAGGTTCAATTAATTACTGAGCCAAATGTCAGAGATGGTGGAAGAAAAGATGGGTGAGCCTTGCAGGGGGAAAAAAGATACTTCTGTCTCCCAAAGTCAGGATGGAGAGAGTGAGTAGTCCTTAGGGGTGGAAGGAGGAAAATTTGGAACTGCTCACCTCTCAGTTTTTTACCATAACATTTTCAACTATGATTTATAGACCATACTGAAACGTCATGTATATGACTTTTATTGAACCTGGTAAGGACCAAAGGAATGACACCACCCTGAAACTCAATTAACATGGTTCCACAGTGTAGAAGCTAATGCTGAGTAGACAGTTTTCTAGATGGAATGACTGCTGAGTACATCCCTTAGGCTAGCTCCGCATACACCAGCCTCTCAGCTGTCCTTCTGCAGAGTGGATTAATAATCACCTGACTAAAGTTGAATTCTGTCGTAAGTGAGAACCTAAGAGACAAGAAATACCTCAGCTCATACCTTTTGACAGCATAACCAGACTGTGAAATACCAAAGTAAAGAGAAGAGGCAATCCCAATAATGAACAGAGGAGAAAGAATACTACCTACAAAGTAGTAGTATTGGCTTGACAACAGGCTTCTCTATGGCAACAACAGAGATCAGAAAAAAGAAGGAAAATATCTTTAAAGAAAAAGTAGTTCCCAGTCTAGTACAGCCAACTAAGCTGTGATTCAAAGGCATTCGACATATGTTAAACAAAAACTTTTAAGAATAACTTTAGATAAATTTGCCTGTTGCTCATTCTCACTGAAAAAGATTACTCTAAGCTGGGCGTGGTGGCGCACGCTTGTAATCCCAGCATACGGGAGGCTGAGACCAGAGGATCGCGGTTTGCGGACAGCCTCAGCTACTTAGTGAGGCCCTCTGCAATTTAGTGAGACCCTGTTTCAAAATAAAGAAAAAAAAAAAAAGGGCAGGGGGTATAGCTCGAAGGTCAAATGGCTCTGAGTTCCATCTCCAGACCTGCACAAAAAAAAAAAAAAAATTACTCCAGGATTTGCTTTAGGAATAAAAACATTGAGTATAGAAGGAAGAAATGAGATACTAAGACCAATATGAGAGAAGATTTTGGTAAATGGGAAAATACATAAATAATTAGTAATTCTACAAAATAAAAACAATACAGATTACACTAGAAGCAAAACACAAATACTAGCCTGTAATAATGTGTAAAATTATGGATGTGAAGCAAGGTGTGGCGGCACAAGCTTGTAATCCCAGTACTTGGGACGCTGAGACAAGAGGATCCAGGTTCACGGCCAGCCTCAGCTACTTAGTGAGGCTCTCTGCAACTTAGTGAGACCCTGTTTAAAATAAAGGATTAAAAAAATAGGGCTGGGGGTATAGCTCAGAAGTAGAATACCCCAGTACTGGTTCAATTTCCGATACTGCAAAAAAAAAGAAAAAAAAAAAAAGAAAGGAGGTATGATTAGGGTGAAAAAATCTAGATAATTCAGAATATGGGAACAAAAAAGAGAAAAGAAAATGTAGTCTAAGCAAGATAATAGAAAAATATTGTAGAAGATTTTTAACATTGTGACCACTGGCTCTTTTTATTTTATTTATTATTATTATTATTATTATTATTATTATTATTATTATTATTATTTAGTGGTACTGGAGATGAACCCAAGGCTTCAAGCTTGCTAGGCAAGTATTATACCACTGAACTACATTCCCAACCCTTTAAAAATTAAATAAAAAATTTTGTTGTGTTTGTTTCTGGGAATTGAATTCCTTCGAGCAACACCCCCATCTCTGTTTTAATTTATTTTTTAATTTGGAAACAGGGTCTTGCTAAATTGCTGAAAGCCTTGCTAAGTGGCTGGGGCTGTCCTTGAACCTGTGATACACTTATCTCAGCCTCCCAAGTACTGGGATGACAGGTGTGCACCACCACACCCTGCTCTTTTTAATTTTAACAACACCAAAAAGATTTCTTCACTACATTGTGAATGATTTGGGGTAAATGTGGTGAGAGAGAAGAAAGCATATGCAGTGTTCCTCCATGTCTACTATGATGCCAGTGAACATAAGGCTAAATGTTAGTTTAACATAGTGTTACTTTGGAGATGAAACCATGCACAAAAAAATTCCGGCAGAATTAAGAAAAAGCTACTAGAACTAAAAAGAAAGTTTAGCAAAAGTTTAGGTAGAAAACCAACTTAAAAATCAATCATATTTTCTAATGCCAGCAATTATCAACTAGGAAATATAATAGAAATAAGATAATATTTTTAATATCAGCCAAAATTAATAAATTTCTAGCAATCAGTCTCATAAGGAAGGCATTATCTTTTTGGAGAAATATTTATTTATTTATTTATTTTCAGATTTTTTATTATTTTTTAATTGGTGCATTGTAATCATATATCACATTGGAATACAAGACTTGAGAGGATATACAAGCACACATCATCCAATTAGTCCTCATCCAGCCCCCATCCCATTCCCTCCCTCTCCCTAGATCCCATGCTTGTTTGGTGATAAACTTTGATACATTTGTTTATGTACCTCCTGCGTTTTAAAGAGGCTCCATCCTCCCCTATTCCATACCCTCTGATTGGTCACCTTAGTTGCTTCATTATAGGGCCCTTTCTATAGTTTGACCTCTTCCTGTTGCCCCTTTCGTCCTAGTTTTTGCTGATTAGGGAAGGAAGCATCTGATTTTTATTTTCTGCGATATTTCTCTGTGCATGCTGCGTTGCGAGTACCAATCCCACTCTTGACGGCCCCAGTAGTGGCCTGGCTACCTGGTGGACTGATCCAGACCTCGCTGGCTCAAGCAGCGGCCTTGCTTCATGGGAGGCCCCAATTCTGGTCTCGCTGGCCCCGACACCAGCCTAACTTCTCAGCTGGCTCCGATCCCGGCTTGGGAGGCCCCAGTAGCAGCCTTGCCTCACAGGCAGGCTTCGATGCTAGCCATTGGCCTCGGCACCGGCCTAACCCCTCAGCAGGCTCCCATCCTGGCCTTGGAGGCCCCAGCACCGGCCTACCCTCATGGCAGGCTCAGATCCCGGCCTTGCTGGCCCCAGCACCACCCTAACCCCTCGGCAGGCTCTGATCCCAGCCTCGGAGGCCCCAGTAGTGGCCTTGCCTCCTGTCAGGCTCCGATGCTGGCCGTTGGCCTCGGCATTAGCCTAACCCCTCGGCAGGCTCCGATCCCGACCTCGGAGGCCCCAGCACCGGCCTTGCCTCACGGCAGGCTCCGATGCCAGCCTTGCTGGCTCCAGCACCGGTCTAACCCCTCGGCAGACTCTGATCCGGCCTTGGAGGCCTCAGTAGCAGCCTTGCCTCACGGAAGGCTTCGATGCTGGCTGCTGGTCCCAGCACCGGTCTAACCCCTAGGCAGGCTCTTATCCCGGCCTCAGAGGCCCCAGCACCGGCCTAGCCTCACGGCAGTCTCTGATCCCAACCTCGCTGGCCCCAGCACTGGCCTAACCCCTCGGCAGGCTCCGATCCCGGCCTCGGAGACCTCAGTAGCGGCCTTGCCTCACGGAAGGCTCTGATGCCAGCCATTGGCCCCGGCACCAGCCTAACCCCTCGGCAGGCTCCGATTCTGGCCTTGAAGGCCCCAGCACCGGCCTTGCCTTACGGCAGGCTCCGGTCCCGGCATCACTGGCCCCAGCACCGGCTTAACCCCTCGGCAGGCTCCAATCCGAGCACCCTCTTCGCCTAACCAATCGTCCCACCTTCTTGAGGGTGCGTGGTGGTAGCATTCTGCCTCTGGGGTTATTATTTCAAAGGTTCCAGGTGTAATGCATGAGATCTCTGCCTCCCCTGAGTGCTGGTCACTGCCATTGCCACTGCCTCTACCATTTCAAATCTTTCCCAAGCTCTTTTTCCACTCTGAATGTTGTCCAGTGTTCCAAAGCATGCATGACAGTAGCATTCAACATTTGGTGTAATTTCTCAAAAAAAAAAAAATAAGGTTGGTGGGATTTGATTTCTGCTTCTCCTGAATACAAGTCTCCACTGCCATCTCGGAGACCGCTTTCAACACCGCCTTTCTTCCTGGTCTCCGCTAGACTCTCTCCTTAGATGATGTCTAAGATTCTTAACAATATAGAGAAACAGCAGTCCTCCTTCATGGGGAATTTTTCCATAACTTCCAGTGCATTTGGGTAAGTTTTGTCTACATCTCCAGTATCCTGGCATCCGCAATGGTCTTCTTAACCTCTCTCCGATATTTTTCTTTTTTCTTTTTTTTTCTTCTTCTTTTTTTTTTTTCTCAATAAGAGAAGACAGTATGTGTGGTTTGAGGAGGTAGTGGGATCAGGCACTCAGTAGCACTGTGACCCGGCCTGGTTTCCCCATGGGTCCAACGTGCTCCGTACTACTCCACCTGGGGCCCAGAGTCCCGCGACCCGGGCCCCGGCTGGCATACCCCGTGTGACCCCTACCCAGGACCCAGGGTCTTACTGGGCCTGGTTTCTCCAGGGGTCTGGCGTCCTATGCGCAGTCCAGCCTGGGGCCCAGAGTCCGCGACCTGGGTCCCGGCTGGTGTGTCCCACGCGACCCCTGCCCGGGACCCAGGGTACTGGGCCCAGTTTTGGAGAAATATTTAAAAGTCCATTAAAGCTGGGTGTGGTGGCGCACACTTGTAATCCCTGAGCATGGGAGGCAGAGACAGGAGGATCACGTAAGTTCAAAGCCAGCAGCACTGGCTTAAGAGACCCTGTTTCCAAATAAAAATAAAAAATAGGTCTGGGAGTGTAGCCCGGAGGTAGAAGGGCTTTCAGGAACCCCAGTACCACCAAAAAAACTAAAACAGGACTTCCGGGAAGATGGCGACCGAGAAAAGCGGGGCTTAAGAGTCCTGCTAACAACCAATCTCCATTACCACAAAAAGAGCGCCTTTCATAGCCAGAAAACACCATCACCAGAAAAACAAAAAAACCACCAGGCTCCAGAGAGAAAGCGGACTGAGAACAGAGCTCAGGGCCACAGAGGAGACACACGCGCCCGAGGACGCGGCAGCAGCGCCATACTGCCGGCGGCAGCGGCGAACTCAGCGGACGGCTACAGCAAGCCGAGGTGAGCCGATGCGGAACAGCCAGGCGGGATCTTTCGGCGCAGACAGCATTTAAAGCTCCCAGTGGCTGAGCTCAGCACACGCTGCAGGGATTCAGAGTGGAAATCAAAACCAGAGAAGAAAAAATACGCCAGCCTCATGGCCGAGGGCGTGGCAGAGGCGCCATATTGCCACCGGCGGCGGCAGCAGCAGTGAATTCACTGAGTCCAGTACAGCTACATCTACGTACTCAAGAACAGTGAGTCAAATTGCGGGCCACAGAGGAGAAATCCCAGTATTGTGCCTCCTGGGACTTGACCCAGTGAGGGAGTGGTGGTGGCAGAGATATCACACCATAGGAGAGCGTGCAACCTGGCACCCCCCATAGTTTAAAGCAGCCTCTATCGACTCTCTGGGTCGGAGACTCTGTGATACAACCCAGTAAAGGAGTAGTAGGGTCTGAGATAATACAGACTCGAGATCCAGAGCACATTAAGTGAAGCCATAGTGACCCAAGGGAAGAACCCAGAGAAGGCACAAACCTCCGAAATCATGGGAAAGAGGAATAACACTGAAGTAATGAATGTGCACAACCCCACAACATCAGAACCTGATAAAACAGAAAATCAGAGATTTCTAGAAGATCAAATCAGGAAAATCACTGTAGAAATAATAGAGGTGCTTCGAAAAGAACTCAGAGAGAGCCAAAAAGAGATAAAGGATGCAATTAATGAAGTAAAGGCCTCAATTCAAAGCACAAACAACCGATTAGACCACATGGAGAACAGAATCTCGCTCTTAGAAGATGAGCAATCCAAAAATGAATGCATAGTTTCTAATCTAGAAAAAGATATCCAACAGCAGGAATCTGACATTGAAGAAATATGGGCCCATCTTAAGAGAGCTAACCTAAGAATAATTGGAATAGAGGAGGGAAAAGAAAGTGATACCAAAGGGATCAACAATCTCTTCAAGGAAGTAATAGCAGAAAATTTTCCAAATATAGAGCAAGAGGTTGATACACAGATCCAGGAAACTTATAGAACTCCCTTTAGACAGGATCGGAGAAGAGGATCCCCACGCCATATAATTGTCAAAATGACCAATGTGGAAGCCAAGCAGAGAATCTTAAAGGCAACAAAAACAAAGGGCCAAGTGACATTCAGAGGCAAACCAATTAGAATCACTCCAGACTTCCCAAACCAAGTCATGAGAGCCAGAAGGGCTTGGAGTAACATATTCCAAACTCTGAAAGAAAACAACTTCCAGCCAAAAATTTCCTATCCAGCAAAACTTTCTATCAAATTAGATGGAGAAATAAGAAGCTTCCATGACGAACAGAAACTGAAGGAATTTATGTCTTCAAAACCAGCGCTAGAGAAAATACTCAAAGAGATTAACTACAAAGAAGAAATAGGTAACACTCACCAGAACCAGAGAAACAAGAGTTTCCATCCAACAGACAACTAAGATTGGTTATCTGTGGAGATTCATTATTTATGTTAGTCTTTTACCTATCTCTAAATTGTATTGTTTGCCTTTATTGTTGTTAATTTTTAGGATTTCTAGTTGGAATATTAATATACCTTCAGATATAGCATTTGGAAATATTTTATCCAATTCTATTAGTAACTTTTAACTCTGTTTACATTGTCCTTGGATATACAATATTTTCTTTTATTTTTTAGGGAGTTTGTATATTCTTCTGTTGCCTGTGCCATTGAAATCATATCCAAGAAATCACTGCCAATTTCAATGTTGTGAGGTTTTATGACCCAGATTTTCTCCTAAAAGTTTATAGTCTTAAGATTTATATTTAGGTCTTTTATCTATTTTGAGTTAATACTTGTATATGGGATTAGGTAAGGGTCCAATTTTATTCTTTTCCATGTAATTATTATTTTTCAACAATATTTAGTTAAAAGATTATTATTTCCACCACCAAATCTTCGTGGAAACCTTGTCAAAAATTTCTTGACAATATAGGGAAGAAGTTAGCTCTAGGCTTGTATTTAACTCCAATGGTCTATATATCTGCCTTTAGAACAGTACTACACTGTTTCAATTATTGTAGCTTTATATGGTTTGAAATCAGAAAATATACATCTTCTAGCTTTGTTTTTGCTTCGAGATTGTTTTGGGTATCTAGAGTCCATATTCCATATCAGGATAGATTTTTTTCTGAAAAATAAATATATGATAGTTTCACCTAAAAAAAAGAAAAAAATATTCTCTGGTAAGAAAGAAAGCAAAAAGAAATATTGAAATGTTATCTTTAAGTCATCAAAAGCTTGGTATCAGACAAATGAAACTGTTATGTGAGATTATCATTTTTAATTTTGGATAAATTGCTATAATACTAGATGTCAACCACTAAGCCAAGCATGGGAGGGAGGGATGGGGAGAGAATGGGGTGGGGATCGGGTGGGGGCTGACTGGGCGATGTGTGCATGTATGTCTACAAAAGTTTGTATCCCACTATGATGTATGAATACAGTGCACCAATAAAATAAAATTAAAAAAAAAAAACTAAAACAAAAAGGTCCATTAAAAGCAGTTAAGAAGTATTGATTTAATGTAGTAAGACATCAAACAAATCTACAAACTCAATATAATTCAAGTCAAATTGTCAATGATATTTTCTGAAGAATTAAAAAAACTATTTATAAAATTTACTTGATGAGAGCATTATGCTAAGCAAGATTATTCAGTCACAAAAAGTAAGGAATCGGATGCTTTCCCTAATATGTGAAAGCTAGGGTGAAAGGGTTCATAGGAGGAACTCCAAGTGAAAAAGGAGATCCTATATAGGAGCAAATAAGGCAACCTAACTGTGGGGATGGGAGGGGGGAGAAGGAAATTCTTTAAAGTGCACGATGTACTCATTCATATTATAGTCAACCACTAAGCCAATCATGAGAGGGAGGGATGGGGAGGGAGTGGGGTGGGGACTGGGTGGGGGCTGGCTGGGTGATGTGAGCATTTCAGTCTACATAATTTTTTTTTTTTTTTTTTTGGTGGTACTGGGGTTCCTGGAAGCCCTTCTACCTTGGGGCTACACTTCCAGACCTTTTTTATATTTTTTAAATTTGGAAACAGGGTGTCTTAAGCGAGCGTGGCTGGCTTCGAACCTGCGCGAATCTCCTGTCTCCACCTCCCAAGCGCGGGGATTACAAGCGTGCGCCACCACGCCCGGCTATATAATTTTTTTTTTTTACTTCATCATGATGTATAAATACAGTGCACCAATAAAATTAAAAAATAAATAAATAAAATTTACTTGAAAAAATAAGTCTATTCATAACTGAGCCACATTTGAAAATGAAGAACCAACTATTCCTCCAATAGAGGACTAATATCTAGAATATACAGAGAACTCAAGAAACTTAGCGCTTAAAAAACAAATAACCAAATAAAAAATTGGGCAAGTGAACTAAATAGACACTTCAAAAAAGAAGAAATTTAAATGGCCAATAAATGTATGAAAAAAGCTCAACATCATTAACAGAGAAATGCAAATCAAAACTACCCTGAGAGTTCACCTAACTCCAACTAGAATGGCAACCATTCAAAACGTAAACAACAGCAGATGCTGGCGAGGATGTGGAGAAGTAAAAACTCTAAGGCATTGTTGGTGGGATTGTGAACTAGTGCAACCACTTTGGAAAACAGTATGGAGACTCCTCAGAAGAATGGGAACAAATCTACCATTCGATGCAGCAATACCACTTCTGGGTATTTACCCAAAACATAGGAAACCAAACTACCAAATGAATGCATGTGTATCTATGTTTATAACCACACAATAACATGATTTAAAAAATATTGATTAAGGAATAGTTGCATAGGTCAATGGAGTATAAAAACTCAGGAGTTGATCTGTGTACATAGGAACTTACTAAATAGTTGAAAAATAAAGTAGCATATTAAAAATGGTGAAAAATTCATTTATTGTAATGACAGCGGGAAAACTCTTACTCTATGAAGAAAAATACATTTTGCATGCTTTTTTTTTTTTTTTTTTTTGCAGTACTGGAAATGGAATCCAGGGAATTCTACCTCCAAGCTACACCCCAACCTGATTTTTTAAAATTCTTTATTTTAAAACAGGGTCTTACTTACTTGCAAAGGGCCTCACTGAGTAGTAGCTGAGGCTGTCCTTGACTACAATCCTCCTATCTCAGCCTCCAAAATGCTGGGATTACGAGCGTGCACCATGCCCAGTGAAAAATACGTTTGATTCCTATTTTTTTCTTTTTCTTTTTTTTGTGGTAGTGAGGATTGAATACAGAGGCAGTTTACCTCCAAGCTATACCATCAGCAATTTTTTTTTTTTTTCGGTACTGGGAATAGAACCTGGAGGCATTCTACCTCCGAGCTACACCCCCAGCCGTATATTTTAGTCTTTTTATTTATTTTATCTATATGTATTTATGTATTTATTTATTTTGGTGGTAGTGGGGTGGAACACAGGGGTTTTCTACCTCCGGGCTATACTCCCAGACTTTTTTTTTTATTAATTTCCAAATAAAAAAAAGTCTGGGAGTATAGCCCAGAGGTAGAAAGCCCCTGGGTTCCACCCCCAAGTACCACCAAAAAAAAAAAATAGAATAACATGTAGAAAGATATCAATATCAACATCAAAAAGACAAAGATTAGAAAATTAATGAAAAATGGGTTAAGGATATGAAAAGGCAACTTAAAAGGACAGCCTGACTGATTAAGTTTATAAAGGGAGATGGAAATGCTGTGATCAGAAAAATTAAAGCTATAGTGAGATGCCCTGTTAAAGTTATCAGGAGAGCAAACATTGCAAAGGCACGTAGGAAGGGTTGGGCAGGATCTGTGGAACCACACACTCTTCTGTTCTCCTGTGGGCGTGTGAGGTGGTATGTTCATTGATGGCATGCCCTATAGCTAGCGTATTCTTGAGTGTTTATCCCAGAGAAATTCTTGAACAACTGTATGGAGTGTCTATTAAGTATTATTGATGTATGAAACAGTGTGTGTGTTAAAAGTGATGGAAGTATTGAAATATTTGAAGAGGGGGAAAGTAGAGCTGGTTGGACAGACGCCTTTACCGTTACTTTTCTTTCTCTTGAGTCTGAGTCTCAAGAGGAGCCCATGAAACCCTTTGGAGAGCTCTGGGTTATAAGCATTGCATTTGGCTTAAGACACATCTAACATGGTAGGGGAGGGAAAGAAACACAGGTGGAGGGTGACGTCCAAAGAAATGAAGCAGGGGCAAACGTTTGCAGTAGATGAGAAGACGACGAGAGAAGGCAATGGGAGACAAGGAGGCTGCAGTTCCTGTAGACTCCCTGGTCCATGGACTTCAGCACGGGGTCTGCATGATGCTCCCACAGGGCTAGGAGCAATCAGATGGCTTTCAACAGACAACACCTGAATATGCCTGGGAGGCCAAGTCAGATCCCACTACTTCATGCATCTTGGTACAGAGAGAAGCCATGAGGACCTATAGGTGAGGGTCTTCAGCACTTTCTTCTCTGTTGTTTAAAATGACATGCTTTCCAGCGTTATGGAGAGGAGAAAAAGGCGGAGCAGGTAGTCTACAATGACCGAGGACTTACCCCAAAAAGAGCGAATTTGAAAAACACAGAGTTAAACAGGAAGAGATGGAGATGTCTTCAGCTGGCATAAAAGACTAGATGGGGTTGGAAATGCGAAGCTGCGCTCCCTCCTCTAGGTCTGTGAAGTCCATCGCATGACCTTGTTGCACGGCCATGTGTCTTTTCATTGCTCCAAACTAACGATGTGACCCAGGCAATTCTTATTCACACTGATCTACACAGACGTAAACCCTGTGGAGCCAAGAAACAGGAAGAGCTAGAGCAAGAAACACACTGTCACCAGGAAGCAAGAATAAAGAGGCCACAGCATCCATGTGCAATGGCTCCATGCGCAACCCATTAAACAGAGCTCCTTGAGGGGTTCTTCATAACTTTAAATAACCAAGAACACTGAGTTCAGCCTCACTCTGATTTTAGGACCCCAAGGATGGCTGTTAGTATCTTCCTGCCTCGACTTTTAAAAAAATATCCTGACAGGTACTATCCTTTCCTGAAGCCTTTATTTTCCATCAAACTGCATGCATCCTTTATTTAACCTTGATTTAAAACAATTGCCCCCACCTTTTTATCATCAAATATTTTCCTTGTTATGTTGTCCTATATGGTTTGAACAATAATGCTACTAGCAAAAATAAATTACTAAGCATATTTGTTTCCCATTATTTATAACCAAAGAAATGGAATAGTTAGAACAGGTCTGCCTAAGCTAGCTACTGCTGCTTTACTGCCTTGGTACATTCTGGGCTAAAGTTCCTCTCTTGACCCCAGTACTCCCGGAGACTTAGCACTTCCAGGAACTCCAAATGGAGACAGTGGGTGGAGAAGCTAATATGGTTTTGGAGGAAAAGAGGAGTGGTTATTTAATCAGTTAATATGCTAGCTTTGTAAAATTTTTTTCACCTAGGCACCATTTAACTGAAATATTCATTTCAAGGAGATAATAAGACTTTTTGCACTGTTTTGGGGTATTTATATGGCTCACTATACAGAATAGTTTCTTGTATTTCATAGTATCTAATAATGCAGCATTGCTTATTTGTGTGTGTGTGTGTGTGTGTGTGTGTGTGTGTGTGTTTGAGAGAGAGAGAGAGAGAGAGAGAGAGAGAGAGAGAGAGAGAGAGAGAGAGAGAGAGATATGGAGATGGATATGCAGGGAAAGAGAAAGACAGCTCTTTCTGGTTGTCTCTGATAACTTTCTCTTTACAATTTAAAAAATTGGCATATGTTCATTTAAATGTAAAGAATGGCTATGATTTTTATTGTAAAAAATTATTTTTTTAGTTTCATAGGTTTTATTGAGACACCAACTGGATTCTCTTGATAAGAGCAGGTCAACAACACTAGAGAACTGGGCCCCATGAGCAGATTATACTCATACATGAGAAAATTAAACCTTCTTCTTGGCTTATGGAGTGAATTTCAAGTGTTAATAGAGTGTGAACTATATTGACTCTGTATATTTCTGTAGGTTTTTTTCCCCTTCTCTCCAATTATTTTGTGTTTTGTTTCTGGTGTGCTGAGAGAAAAGCCAGTGAGTTATTCCCCTCTCCAAGGAGCAAAAATGATGTAAAATTTGATTTTTATAGCCCATTTGATAATATCTACAAATTAGATATTTACTATTGAGTGAGAGATAATAGTTTTAATTTGTTATCTGCTTACTCTATTTGTACTTCAGTAAAGGAAAAAGCTCTTACTGAGTATATTAGTTCACTTTTGTTACTGTAACAAAATGCTTGAGGCAGGCTACCTCATAAAGAAAAAAGCTTGCTGGGCATAGTAGTGCCATCTTTAATTCCAGTACTCAGGAGGCTGAGACAGGAGGATCACAAGTTCTAAGCCAATATCAACAACTTAGCATGACTCTGAGCAACTTAGTGAGACTTCGTTTCCAAATAAAACATAAAATAGTGCTAGGGGTGTAGCATGGATATTGAATGCTCCTGCACACACACACACTCTCTCTCTCTCTCTCTCTCTCTCTCTCTCTCTCTCTCTCACACACACACACACACACACACACACACACACACACCACAGAGTTATTTTGGTTTATGGTTCTGGAAATGGTCTTGGGGCCTCAGGTGGTGATGACCTTGCTGGCAGAGGCCCAAAGTGGTATAGAGCATCGTAGAGCATCGTGTGGCAAGAGACAGTTGCTGAGGGCCTTGCTAAGTAGCTGAAACTGGCCTTGAAGTGTGATCCTCCTGCCCCAGCCTCCTGGGCAATGGGATTACAGGTGTGTGCCATTGCACCTGGCTAGATCACTACATTAGTTTCCTAGGACTGCTACCAAATACACAAACTAAGTAGCTTAAAACAATGCAAAATTTAAAACAATATAATTTATTATATTATGTTTGCAGAGACTAAAAGTGTGAAATTGAGGTGTTGGCAGGGCACACTACCTCTTACGTGTGTAGGGGAGAATCCTGCCTAGCCTCTTCTAGCTTCCTCTTCCTTGGTTTCCATATGCAGGACTCCATCTCTGCGTTTTTCATGACCTGGCTGGTGGCTGTCTTCTCTCTATGCGTCTTCCTATCATTTTCCAAGAGTGTTTGTGTTCAAATTTCCCTTTTTAGTAAGGGTATCAGTCACACTGGATCAGGGGCCCACCCTCCTCCAGTATGACCTCCTCTTGGCTAATTACACCTGCAACAACCCATATCCAAATAGTCACTTTCTGAGGTACTGGGGGTTAGAACGTCAACATATAAACTTCAGAGGGAGGATACATTGCAACCCATTACAAGGAGAAAGTCAGAATTCTAGAGGAAACAAATTGCTACCTTTCAGCTAGAGAACTGACCTAGAACCTTGATAATTTTGCATGTTCTCTGTTTTCTTTAAAGCTCTGAGTCAATACAAATGCTGGGCCTTAGCATATACTCCCCCACCGGAGAGCTGAATGAGAGGCAGGCCCATGAGAAACGTGATCTACTTCAGCAGTGGTGGCATGTGAGGCTCACCATGGGTAAAGATAGTTGTACTGTCTGCGTGACCTGGAAGCAGAGTAGATGAGTCCATGTGCAAGTTGAAAAAGACCTTTCTGCTCTGGCTCTACGGCCCAGCACCTCACAGAAACCAGTTCCTACTGGACCTGGGAAAAGTGCCTTCTTTCCCAACAGAAGGTGACCCTCTCCTTCCAGAGTCACAGATTTATGAGTTTTCCTGTTGGTTGCTTTATTTTCAGCTCCCTAGTTGCTTAGAGGAAAATCAGGATAATTCTGAAAGTAGAACTTTCAACCCAAGTTTCTTTTTATTGCTCCTCGGTTGTGGTTTCAGGTATTACTCATACATTTACACCAGCAAAGCAAGCTGAAGCTGTTGAAATGTGGTCATTAATTAATCAATTAATTTAAGTAAAACCTTCCCTGTTAGGCATTTCTTGTCTCATCCTTCCAGAGAGTTTGGAAACAGATTTCCAATAATTTTTGATCATGAAGACTTCCCTGGCTTAGGACTCTTGGTAGAAAAGTTCATGGAAAGCCTAGGGTGTTAACTTCTTTCCTGGCTGGGTTCCAGCTGGTTTTAAACCCCTCTGCTTTCTTTGGCTTTCCCACATTACCTCTTTATGTGGCTGTTACAGGAACCTTCCACTCAGTGTCCAATACAACCCAGCCCTTCCCCTCTCCATCTTGCTACAAAAGGTTGGGAAAAAACCTCATGGTGAGCTTACCTTAATTCAAGGCTGAAGGCTGCACAGAGGTAATGAGGAGAATGAAGTGAGGGGTGGTTGTCATTTTTCAGGCTGAACTGTTCCAGCTAAGGGAGAAACCACCAGGAAAGAGCTCTACAGAGAGAACGCCCCGTTTGTAGCAGGCGAGCCCTCTGGAGGAAATACGAGTCCCATGAGAATTTGAGGTTCACCTCGCACTTTAAGAGAGGATTAGCAATTCCCATGTGCTAAGAGCCAATGGCAAAAGGAAGTTATTCTTGCATTGTGGGTGGCAAAATGTCCAGAAAACTATGGGATGGTCTACGGGATGGACGTACATAGCCATGAGGAAGAATGAGAAAAAAGTAAGCAGGCAGCTGTGCCTCAGAGCCATCTAGGCCAGCACTGGGCATGGATGGAGATGGTCAAATGTAGACAGCACCACTCGCCCCAGAGGCTGGGCTTCTGCTCCACCATTGTCCAAGTGGGGAATTGTGTACAATCTTTTAGGTTCTTAGATCCTCACTTTCTTATGTAATACTTTTTCCCAGTTGCTCTGGTTCAAATAACTTTTCCATGGGTTCTTCATGTTGCTTGAAAACTCTCTGGACCAAAATTTTGCTACAAGTATTTGGGAGGAATACTATGAGTATTATTACTAACAGTGTTATTGATATCGTATAATGGAGGTGACTCTGTGGTGGGCAGCACAGCGTGGATGCTTTATGTCTGTTACTTTCTTTAATCTTCACAATGACTGGAGCTGAGCCTCAGGGACGTTATTAGAGTGTCCAAGTGGAAATAGTTAACAGCACCCCACCAGTGAAAAAGAAACTCAGATGAGTCAGTGAGACTGTAAAGGTGGACAGGTCCCTGCAGTGCGGCTAGGAGGGCTCCCTGGCAAGACAGTAGTAAAGGGAGGCATTGAGGGAACAGAGCAGGAGGCTGAGTATTTCAAAAAGAGCCAAGAAATTTAAAAAGTACAGGAAAGTGCTATAAACAAGATGGTCTTTATTAAAAACATTTTATTATTCTATCATTATAAAAACAATTTGTATACATTAAAAAATAATGACTGTGCTGGGCATGGTGGTGCATGCTTGTAATCCCAACATTTGGGAGGCTGAGACAGGAGGATCGCAGTTTGTAGACAGCCTCAGCTACTTAGTGAGGCTCTTTGCAACTCAGTGAGACCCTGTTTAAAAAAATAAAGAATAAAAAATAGGACTGGGGGTGTAGCTCATACTGCAAAAAAATAATAATAATTAGACTTGACAGAAAAATTTAAGGAACTAATGTATATATCATGGACATTCTACTAAAATTATTTTATTATATATTATGGTTTTTTGTGGTTCTGGGGCTCCTGGAAGCCCTTCTACCTCCGGGCTACACTCCCAGACCTATTTTATTTTTGGAAACAGGGTCTCTTAAGCCAGCGGCTGGCTTCGAACCTGCGTGATCCTCTTGTCTCCGCCTCCTAAGCTTGGGGATTACAAGCGTGCGCCACCAAGCCAGGCCTATATATTATGTTGGGCATGGTGCTGCCCACCTGTAATCCCAGTACATGGGAGGCTGAGATAGGAGGATTGTAAATTTGAAGCCAGCCTGGGCAACATAGTAAGACCCCTTCTCAAAATAGAAAATAAAAAGGGCTGAGGGTGTAGTTAGTGGTGAAGCACCCCTGGGTTCAATCCCCAGTGACACACACACGCACACACACACACACACGCAGACACACACACACGCAGACACACACACACACACACACTTTGTTATTAGTCTTTTCATTTTACATGGCATCATAATAATACATCTTATTTTGTATAAATCATTAAATCATTTCTCCACGGTTGGACATTGACAGACATACATTTTTGTAGATAATTTTTTTTTGTGTGTGGTGGTACTGGGGTTCCTGGAAGCCCTTCTACCTCTGGGCTACACTCCCAGACCTATTTTATATTTTTGAAACAGGGTGTCTTAGCCAGCGCGGCTGGCTTGGAACCTGCGCGATCCTCCTGTCTCCGCCTCCCAAGCGCGAGGATTACAAGCGTGCTCCACCACGCCCGGCCTTTTGTAGATAATTTGAACTAGAGTATTTATAGATGGCACTTATGCATTCTTCATAGTTGGTTTTTTGATGCATTAAATTTGGGGGAGAAGTCAGGCGTGGTGGAGCACACTTGTAATCCCAGCATTTGGGAGGCTGAGACAGGATGATCGTGGTTCACAGACAGCCTTAGCTATTTAGTGAGGCCCTTTGCAACTCAGTGAGACCCTGTTTCAAAAATAAAGGATTAAAAAAAAAAAAAACTAGGGCTAGGAGTGTAGCTCAGAGGTAGAATGCCCCTGGGTTCCAACCCCAGTACCACATACACACACACACACACACAAAAAAAAAAAAAAAAAAAAATTGGGGGAGGGGATAATATGATTTCTCCAAACAACTATCTTGGGCTCATGGACATATGAATTTGTTAAAAACGAGAGCTGTCCAGTATTCATTCTACCAGTTGTTTGTAAAGGCTGAATACTAGAAAGATGATAATATGGAATAAAATGTTTTTGAAACAGAATAAAAAGAGAAAGGAGTCGAAGGTACTTTAGAGGTGTCAAGGAGAGTCTGAGAAATTTAAGGTGTAGTATAGAGATCAGTCACTGTAATGCTGTATTTCTGTGTTCTGCATAAACAGCCCGTCATCATGGTCTGTGCAAAGACAAAGGCAGAACTTCAAGTAGAAATGCAGTAACTTTAAGAAAACTTTTCTTGGCACTGTAAGCTCACACATGTATTTTTATATGCTACAAAGCTGGAAAAAAAGTTAAAATTGTGAAGTATTGAGGCCACAGCTATAAAAAATTAAGGTTTTGAGCCAGATTTGTGAGAATAAGAAAATATGTGTTATGGTATGCTAAATGCCATCCTATAGAGCCCTTTTTCGTGCTGGCGAATGTTCGACTTCTGCCAATGTGAACAATTGTTTTTGCTGGCAAAAACAGTTCAAATAAAAACAGAAGCAAGCCACCGTTTCTTAACACAGTCAAGCTGAACATTTCAAACATTTAATGGAAATCGTTTACACATTTATTTCATCGCTATTTAAAGAAAGTGGTAGAAATTCCATGAAAATATGTGACAAAAGTAAATTGTGAAGTCAAATATAAAGATATTTTTAGGTTAGAAATATAATAAATAGGAGAGATATTAGAAAGAAACAAATTTATCTATTTTTAAAACGTATTTAAAAAAATTATTACTATAAGCTTTACCCTTTTGTGACCCTCACAGACTAGGTAAGAATCTAGAAAAAACAAGGTGAGGTGTCCACTAAATACTCATTCACTTGTTTTCCCCCACCCTTGTTTTCTCTGTCTCTCTCTTTCTACTCATGCATGCCAGGCATGTGCTCTACCAGGGAGCCACAACCTTATCCCCCCTTTTCTTCCTTCCTTCCTCCCTCCCTCCCTCCTCTCTCTTCCTTTTTTTTTTTTTTTTTTTTTTCTGTACTGGGAATTGAATCCAGGAGCATTCAATTCAAGGGTGCGAGCTATACCCCAAGCCCTTTTTATTTTTATTTTGTTATTTTGGAAACAGCATCTTGCTAAGTTGCTGAGAGTCCTGCTAAGTTGTGGAGGCTATCTGTTCTTGAGCATGGAAGCCCCATGTCTCAGCTTCTCAAGTACTGGGATTATAGACATGCACTACCATGCCTGGCTTTTATTGTTTAAGAAACTGAATTTTGCTTAATACATTTATGGTCTAGCTAAATAATTTCCCAGACCGTACTGTCCTGAGGAGTAAGTACCTGACCTTCCAGTTAATGAGATAGTTGAAGAAATAGGCTACGTTCTATGCCTTTATTCTTTCTTCCTTCTTGTTCTTGTCTCGAAAGCAGATAGTAATGCTAAAGGTAGCAGACAACTTGAGACTACTCCACAGCAAAGATGAGACACTGTCAGAAAATAGGAATGGTGGACTGAAAAGGAAATAAATTATGGTGATGTCATGGAAGCACCAGACAGCTTGTCTCTGCTCTTCTTTTTATGTGAGGCCCTTCCTTCCTTCCTTCCTTCCTTCCTTCCTTCCTTCCTTCCTTCCTTCCTTCCTTCCTTCCTTCCTTCTTCCTCCCTCCCTCCCTCCCTCCCTCCCTCCCTCCCTCCCTCCCTTCCTTTCTTCCTTCCTTCCTTCCTTCCTATTGAAATGAGGGACACTATCACTGAACTACAACGTATCCCTTTATAATTTTTATTTTGAGACAGGATCTCACTAAGTTGCCCAAGTTGGCTTTGAACTTGTGATCCTCCTGCCTCAGCCTCCTGGGTAGCTTTGATTTCAGGCATGGGCCACTGTGCCTGGTATTATCATATTTCTGTTACATAATGTATATATAAATCCTAAGTGAGTTCAAGCCCTTGAATTATCCTTTCTTTGTATGTCATATTTTTATTTACACACTAGCCATTATGGCAATCATGTATTTAATGATTTTCTTCCCTTAATCGTCTAAAATCTAATGAGTTAACATTTATAAAGAACTTTCTCCTTATCATCATTGTACTTAATGCCTAATAAGTATCTAGACATTATATGCTTTTAATAAATATGTATTTCTAGGTAATTGGAGAGTTGTTTTGTTCCCAAAGTGTGCCTCTCTCTCTCTCTCTCTCTCTCTCTCTCTCACACACACACACACACACACACACACACACACACACACACCTTATATAAAGCTATGCATGTGAAAACATTCTGTATAGTTGTAATTAAAAATTGTTTATAAGTACTTGTGTGGGATTTAAAATGCTCAGATAGGAAAGAATTACTTTGAGATCAATTATCACTGTTTCTTTTCCAATTAGGATTTAGAATGTGTAATAATGAATATTTGTGTGTTGCAATGAACTCTCAGATCTCAGGGAAGCACCACCACCACCACCACCACCACCACCACCACCACCACCACCACAACAACAACAACAACAACAACAGGCTGATGTGGCCAAGAGGAAGACAAAGAAACTTAATGCCTTCAGATTTCTCCAGCAGTCTATGCCAGACCCCTTGAACAAGCATTTGGAAAAAAAACAAAACATTGTTAGAACATCTTTTTCCTGGTGGTTCATGGGCACATTAAAGTTGCCTGCAGTAGAGAAATCTGCTTAACTTTGTTTAATTTAGCATTTCCCTGTCCTAAGTGAACATGAAACCCGTCTATTCACATTACATCTTTTAATTCCTGATATAAACGTTATGTGGCACATATTCTTAAGTCTGGGAAAAATATCACCACTGCTATTAAATATTGATCTAGAACATTTAGCAAAATTATAGAGTATCCTGAAGTGGGCATATGACTTCAGGAAAGAAGAAAGAAAAACAAAAAAAAATTGCAGAAGACAGAAATTCCTCTTTTACCATGACATTGAAACAGTACCTCTCATTCCTCATTTGCTCTTTGGTAGCCAGGGTGCCTATGCTAACACACAGGTGCTCAATAAAAACTTGTCGAAGGAAGGAAGGCTGATGTAAGGTAGGGAGGAGAGCCTAAAGGGAATCTCACGGGAAATCTGTTCTCCACAGAAACATCCTGGGAAAGCTGCCCAAAGCCATAGTTTTACAAGCTTTCTGGAGACTTGAACATGCCTTCAGAATTGATTCTTCTCCAACTTCTCATTGTTTGAACTTTTGAGCTATTTTTACTCCAATCATAGAAAAAGTATGTGGACTTGATCATTATCAACCAGCATCTTTCTTAACATAGGGCTGCAGGCAACTATGACCAATGGACTACAGTAGGTGAGAGAGATAAAAGTCGACTAACATCCCAAATATAATTTTTTAAATCCTTTTTTCCTGGTAAAATAACTTTTTATAATATTAACCAGCCCCATGTCCCTAGTATTATCTGAAGACAGATTAATCTGTTTTATTTCCCCAAATAATAGCATGGTGGCTTTACAATTGCCACAAATTCTTTGACATTCCTCCTTCAATAGGTGGAATTTAGTTCTTCTTTCCTTTAACTGTGGGTGATAAATAAAGTGTGAGATTTTGAAAATGGTAAAGGGCACAGTGTCGTCGTTGTTGTCATCGTCGTCGTCGTCGTCGTCCTCCTCCTCCTCCTCTTCCTCCTCCTCCTCCTCCTTATTCCTTCTTCCTTTCTTTTTTCTCTTTCTTTCCTCTTCTCTCTCTCCCTCTCCCTCTCCCTCTCCCCTCTCTCCTTTGTGGCGGAAGCTAGTTGGCATGCTAGTAGGAGCCCTTATGACAAAGAATTGAGTCTTCTGCAAATAGCCATGTGAGTGAACAATCTGGAAGGGGCTCCTTCTGCCACAGTTAGGCCTTCAGATGAGATTGCAGCCCCTGCCAACACCCTAACTGCAGGCTTACAAGAGAGTTTGAGTCAGGACTGCTCATAGACGCCACTCCTGAACTCCTGACCTATACAAACTATAGAATACATGCTTAATATTTCAAGTTGTGAAGTTTAGGGATAGTTTTAATCCATAAATGAATAGGTGATATAACCATGTAAAAGCTGTTAAAGGAAATAGGATTCATTTGTAGTTCCCTTAAAACATACCACCTGCTCCTCTCTTTTCAGTCTTACTACTTTGGTATGGTAAAATTAGCTTATTGTTCATCAATATCTCTGTCTTTCCTCTCTTTGTCCTAAAGCAAGATCAGAAAATTCTCTCATGGGAAAATAAATAAATAAATAAATAGTCAGATAAGAAATATTTTAAGTGGATGATATGGTCTCTTGTCACAACTGTTCAACTCTGCCATCATAGCATGAAAGTAGGCATATATATATATATAAAGTAGGCATGAAAGTAGGTAATATATAAATAAATGAGCATAATTATATTTTAATAAAAGTTTATCCATGTGCTTTAAAATTTGAATTTCACGTCACAAAATATTATTCCTCTTTTGATTTTTTAACTACTTAAAATGTAAAAGCCATTCTCAGCTTGCAAGTCACTTAAAACCAGGCAATGGAGCAGATTAGGCTCATGGGTGTTGTTAACCAATTCTTATGCTAAAATTACAGAATTTTTGATATTTAGCTAGCATATGGATGCTCAAAAGTAAGACAACCTCTTTTTCAGATTGTAGCCACGTGATCATGTTACAGTTAGCAGAGTGTTGGTGGAAATTACCCTTAAAGGGAGGTTGGTTACCTCTCGTCTTTTCTTATCCTTCTCCTGGTTCTCATTGGCTGGATCATCTTGGGTTCTGTAGATGCCAGAAGTGTCCTTGGGACGGTGAAACAAATGAAGCCAAAATTCTTGATTGTGGGCTATGTGTAGCCATATTGTCATAAGAATGAGAAAATATACTACATTTTTTTTCAAACTTCTATTTTTAAACTCTCTTCACACATCACCAAGTCTATATTCTAACTAATTCAACTGGGAAGTTTTTGATTAAGAATTTTTTCTTAAAGTAACAACTTAATGTGTTATATTTTCAAGAAGCACTGTAGACAGTGGTTAACAAATATGTGTGGAGTTAAAAAAAATCATTTCTGGTTACTTACCAAGTCAGGATAGTTTGAACATAAGATGGTTTTAACTTTTTTTTAAACTAGAATTTCTAAAAATGTTGCGGCTCTTGGCTTTTTCTTCCAATTGTTGATTTCCCTGGGTCTGGGAATGAACAAGTGTGCCTTTGTATTCTTTTTCTTCCACCTCTGTCATACCAAGAAGAACAATATTAATTTGGAGAAATATAAATCACTCCTTGTAATCTCTGAGAAAGAATTAATTCACATTGTCTCTTGTGGCACTTATTGAAATAAATGACTGGGTTTAAAATTTTACCCTCAAGTATTTCATGGTCTTATGGGTATTCACATTCATATGATATGTGAAGGAAATTATAGCCATAATACACAGGATTATTTTGTGACTACTCTGCATTTTTCACAGCAAAACTTGGGGGTCCCAGACTGTGAACAAGAGTCAAAAAATATTCACAGTACCAAAATCTGAAAAACACCCTGAGAATCATCAACTAACGCTTGGCAGTGCGAGAGCACCAGGCATTGTCTAAACACAATGGTTGGAGTTTTTGTGCTGACACCAAGTATTTCCCATTCATCGCTCTCCCCCTTTCTCTTCCTCTTTTCTCACCCGGCCAAAAACCCAACTGTGTTTGAGTAGGCACAGTCTTCCAAGTCCTGGCTGTTAGTGGCCCTCAGAGGTTTCGGGGAGAAGCAGTTTTGGCTGAGAGTTAGACCCAGAGGCCGGCCAGTGGAGGGAACAATGTCTGGGTTTTGAGAACAGCTGGAACTTCGGAGAGAGAAAAGCAGCCGGGTGAATGAGAAAAGAATGTGCTTGTCACTTCAAGAGGCAAGAAACGGAGACTTCCCTCTGCTTCTGCCAGCAAGTGTTTATTGGAAAGGGCAGAGTGGTGGTGGATGGCAGGTGACTTTGGTTTGGGCTTTATGGAATTTTTCTTGTTTATTTTGCCTTTTCAAAGAACAGATAAACGTACAAACCCCACACTATAACTATTCTGCATTCTGCTCATGTTTTTATTGGACACAAACGTTGTTCTTCAGAGATATTTTTAAGAATGCCGCCCCTGGCCCATTTTTGAAACTCTGCTTGCTTTCCTCGCATGTGAGGTAATATTTGTTGTAGGGATTTTGGAGAAAAGTAGTAGAGAGTATTAAATTGAAAGTAATGGCCCTGGGAGAAATGGATCCTATTCTGAGAGCATAAGTTGGGGAATGGAATGGGCTCACTTAGGTGAAATGGGGACCAGCCCACCAAAACCAAGGCAAAGTTTTGAAAGATTAGGAAGAAAAAGGGTTTTGAGATGTTGCACTTTACCAGGGAGAAGGAGGGACTGCAGAGTCCAGGGCCTGGAAGAAGACCAGCTTGCTTCTTGCCTGTGGAAGCTGCCGTGGAATCTCATGGGCTTCACCATCTCCTCCAACTTGTATTCCCTGAGACGACTGGACCAAAGGCGAATGGATTCGATCGTGTTGACTAGATGACGGATATGATCATGTGGTCTTGAAAGGCTACGTGATCAAACTGCCGTCCTAGAACAACTGGAGAAGGAAGTACTACAGATTTCAGGACCTGGGTGAGGACATACCTGCGGCTTGCCCGTAGAACCTGCCTCAGAACCTCATTTACTTCACCATCTCGTTGAACTTTCATTCTCTGCTTTTCTCTTTTACTCTAGAGTTGGTCTTTGCTATTAATAACCATGCATTGCAACAAGACCAAAACGAACGTCTACATTCTGCATATACTGTTTGGTGCAAGGCAAGGGTCTCCATGGGTCTGCAATCAAAGATTCTCCTTCCTAGTGCTTGGACTGTCTAAGAGTAGGAAGAGTAGGAAACTAGATTGATGGCAATGCAGGCACTGCAGTTGAGCCCAGCCACCACAGTGCTGCAGGTGTTGGCAATCTTTGTATTGGGGAGGAAGAGTGAAGGCATTTAGGAACCAACAGCCATGCCAGATGTGACATAAAGTTGACCTAGGAAGAGTGGGCCCTACTGGGCACATCTCAGAGAAAGCTGAACAGAGATGTGAAGGAAGAAAATGCCGACCATCTAGTTTTCCTTGGATGTCACTTTGGCAAATCAGATGAGAATTTCCACATGAATGGCTCAAAAAGGCAGATATCAAGAAATCACTGACTCTGGAGATAGGTCATATGAATGTCATCTCTGTGGTAGCCTTGACTTTCCCTCTGGCCTTAGAAAACATATTACAACCCACACTGAGGAGAAGCCACACACAGGCCACATGTGTGGGGAAACCTTCAGCTAATTTGTTACCTCAAACTGGAGAAAACCTTATGAATGCCATTGGTGTGGGGGAGCCTATAGTCAAGTGATGGACCTCAGACGGAATGAAAGGACACACCCTGGGAACCCTCATGGATTCCACCAGTGTGCACTTTCCCTGGTGGGAAACATCTTGAAACCCTTTCCCCCCCTAATCTTTCAAAACTTTGCCTTGGTTTTGGTGGGCTGGTCCTCATGGATTCCACCTGAAAGCCACTACAGCATATTCTAAGCTTAGGCGGCATGAGAGAACACACACTGGAGAGGGACCTCATGAATGCCATCAGTGTGGGAAGCCTTCAGTGAATCTTCTACCTTTAAGCAGCATCAGAGAATACACGCTGGAGAGAAACCTTATGAATACCGTTCCTGTGGGAAAGCCTTCAGCCAATTTGGTACCCTCAGGCAGCATGAGAGAACATGCACTGGAGAGGAACCTCATGAATGTCATCGGTGCTGGACAGCCGTCAACCAAGCTTTTAGCCTTAGGCAGCATGAGAGAATACACACTCTTAACTTGAAACGCACTAGCTGATTTGACAGGAAAGAACCAGTCAATATAGCCAGGATCCAGTAGGGGTCCTGATGCCCTGAAACTTCAGAAGTCCCCTCTCTAACATCCTGCACCTTGTTCAGATTTGCTCCTTCTGGACAATCAAAGAGACCTTTCAGAAAGAGCCACTGACAATACATAAATCCAGAAGTTTCACTTATGTGTTAAATGTTCATGCATTTAACATGTTGCCTTCTAAATTGATTAGACTCCTGCTGTTAAAATAAGATTACATTTTTAACTCAGATAAGCATTAGTTGCAAATAGAAAAATACTACTTGTATCAGGCATGGTGGTGCACACTTGTAATTCCAGTACTTGGGAGGCTGAGGCAGGAGGATCACAGGTTCAAGACCAGCCTCAGCTACTTAGTGAAGCCCTCTGCAACTTAGTGAAACCCTGTTTCAAAATAAAGAGTACAATAGGGCTGAAGGTGTAGTTTGGAGGCAGAATGCCCCTGGATTCAATTCCTAA
Source organism: Muscardinus avellanarius (assembly GCF_963383645.1). NCBI lineage: Eukaryota > Metazoa > Chordata > Mammalia > Rodentia > Gliridae > Muscardinus > Muscardinus avellanarius. The sequence continues at coordinate 80,261,501 of NC_137791.1, forward strand.
TACTGAAAATAAAAAGAAAAGAAAAATACTATTTGAGGAAAAAAAAAGATTTATAATTTCTTACTTTTAACGCCAATTTCTTGTGGTATTGAGGATTGAGCTCAGGGCATTATACCCCCAGATATATTTTGTTTGTATTTTGGAGCATGGTCTAGTGAGGTTGATGAAAGTCTTACTACTTGCTGAGGTTATCTTTGAACCTGAGCTCCTCCTATCTCAAGATCCAAAGTGCTGGGATTGCAGGGATGCACCACCACACCCAGCTTAATACTACTTTTTATTATATCCTCTGAACAAGGATCTTAGGGTTTTTTAAATTTAATTTTTTTTATGGTACTGGGGATGGAACCCAGGGGCATTCTACCTCTGAGCTACACCCCTGGTCCTATTTTTTTTAATTCTTTTTATTTTTTGAAACAGGGTCTCACTGAATTGTGAAGGGCCTTGCTAAGTAGCTGAGGCTGTTTGCGAGCCATGATTCTTTGTTCTCTCCCTCCCGAATGCTGGGATTACAAGTGTGCACCACTATGCCCAGTAGTTTCTCAGTTTTTGAAGTGTGTACTGGGACTCACCAAACGTGGTGTAGCAGGTATCAGTGGCACCATCATAAGTAGAAAAACTTTCTGAGGCTTTTTATTTCCATTATACTGGGCATTTTACCAGCCTTTCAATTTAGCCTTTACTAAATTGAAAATATGGATAATAGAAAAAATATATCATAATTTTTATGTGAGCACGGTGGTGCATGTTTATAATCTCAGTTGAGAGGGTGAGACAGGAGGATCACAGGTTCAAGAATATCCTCAGCAAGTAGTGAGACTCTCATCAACCTAGGGAGACCTTGTTTCAAAGTAAAAATAAAATAGGGCTGGGGGTGTAGTTTGAAGGCAGAATTCCCCTGAGTTCAGTCCCCAATAGCCTCCCTTCCCCCAAAAAGAGATGTCATCCTTTTGGTCATGTTTTGATTTCTCTTTGACTTTCCTGGGTGTTTATGGAAATGGCTAGAACCACAGTGACTATTTTCTCATTCCAAATGCCATTTGATGAACTTAAAAAGTGAGAATTATTTTTAAATATAATTTGTAAAATAAATGAAAAGAGCTGGGCGTGGTGGCACACGCTTGTAATTCCCACGCTTGGGCGGCGAGACAGGAGGATCGCGCAGGTTTGAAGCCAGCCATGATGGCTTAAGAGACCCTGTTTTTAAATAAAAATATAAAATAGGTCTGGGAGTGTAGCCCGGAGGTAGAAGGGTTTCCAGGAACCCCAGTACCACCAAAAATAAATAAATAAATAAATAAATGAAAAGACAGTTCAATATTAATATTAAAACAATAACAATTGTTAGTATTTTAAGATCTCATACTTGAAGGCACACACCATACTCAGAATACTTGGGAGGCTGAGGCAGGAAGATTGCAGGTTCCAGACCAGTCTCAGTAAATTAAAGACACTAGTAGTGACCTAGTAAGACCCTGTTTCAAAACAAAAAATAAGGGGGGGGCACTTGTGTCATAGGTAGAATGCCCCAGTACCCCCCTCAAAGATCTCTTGCCCTATTTTTTATTCTTTATGTTGAAACCGGGTCTCACTAAATTGCAGAGGGCCTCACTAAGTAGCTGAGGCTGTCCGCGAACCGCAATCCTCTGGTCTCAGCCTCCCGAATGCTGGGATTACAAGTGTGAGCCACCACGCCTGGCTTCTTGCCTTCTTTTTTTTTTTTTTCTATTTTCAACATTTTGCCTACTTCTGAGCAAGTATTTTTGAGTTCTGGCTTTATAGCAGACACATATACGAGGTCCTTTCCTTACAAGAACTTGCAAAGTAAGAATTATTCCATTCATTTAAAAAATGGGAGACTCAGAGGTGGTCTAGCAATACTTGAAATTCTAGTAAAGGAAGATCAAATTATATGGATTTAAATACGATTTTAATTCAAAAGGCTATGTTTTTGCAACTGTCCCACTTTTGTCTACATAATATTCTAGGGATTGATTGGATTTAAATTTATTAATCATGCTGGGTGTGGTGGCCCATGCTTGTCATCCTAGCACTGGGAGGCTGAGGCAGAGGATTTGATGGGTTCGATGCCAGCCTCAGCTACTGAGTGAGGCTCTCAGAAACTTAGTGAGATCCTGTTTCCAAATAAAATATAAAATAGGTCTGGGAGTATAGCCTGGAGGTAGAAAAGCCTCTGGGTTCCACCCCCAGTACCACCAAAAAACCACCCTGATTAATCATTAAAAACTGGCTAAAGCCAGTTATGATGGTGCACACCTATCAGTACTTGGGAGGCTGAAATAGGAGGATCACAGGTTTGAGACCATTGCGGCAACTTAATGAGACTCTCAGCAACCTAATGAGACACTGTTTCAAAACAAAAAAGAATAAAAAATCAGTCTGGGGATGTAGCTTAGAGAAAGAATGCCCCTGGGTTCAACACACACACACACACACACACACACACACACACACACACACACACAGGCCTGAGAGTATAGGTCAGAGGTAGAACACACCTGGGCTCAATCCCCAGCACCACAAAAGCAAAACAAAAACTCACTGACCAGAAGTAACCCATGTGTCATATTTAACACTCCTCTTTTGCATGTCACGATTTTAGGTAATGGGACTTCCTTGTAAGGGTTCCAAGGATCACGGAATCTTTAGCTACATAATCACTGTGGGCTCCCAAATTTCCAAGATCTGCATTCATACTTGTGAAAAAAATCTGATGCGGTGTGTTTGTCACTTCCCACAAAGGCGCTTCAGACCGGGCCAGCTTCATCAAAGACACCTCAGACACGGCGGCCTCTTTCGGTCTCAAACTCGTTGGTAACTTTCCTTTAACTTGGGCCCGTCATCTCGAAGGTCAGAGTAGCAAGTTGCACTAGAATATATGGTGTGAGCAGAAAGTGAGACTGCTATTAGAAGGGGAATGTGAGCAAAGCAGATATCGAGAATTTCATAGTTTCCTTTTCCCCATTCAAGTCTAATGAGAAAAACAACATGTAAATAAGTCACTGAACTTCAGGGCAAATCCTGGGGACAAAAATTTATTGTAGTATTCTTTATTTACCAGCACGGAGAGCATTTCAAATTGATTGACACATTTTTTCCCCTGTGTTGGGGAGAACCCAGGGCCTTGTGCATAAGCACTTATCATTGACCTACATCTAATCCTAGTGAAAGATTGTTTTTGAATATTTATTTGTGCTAATCATGATGGTAATATTAAGAATAATTTTTAGAAATTGGCAAGATTCTCAACTCCTAGAGATAATTTTCCTTTGGCATGTTTACTAATATAGCAAATTCAACACAAATACTGTATATGTAGTATCTTTGCCACCACAGAAATGTAGACGGTCTTCTTATATTTAGAATATTTGATTAATCAGGACTCCTATTTCCCCAGACAATCTGGGTAATCAGTATTCTCTGTGACTTTCAAATGAAAGGTCATCTGCACCATGACCTATCTGAGTTGTCCAATACACCTTCTTCTGAATCTGTAACATTATGTGAGGTATACATGGGGAATATGAATTCGAATAGTCAGAGCAATGATGGTAATGAATTCCAAATGGGCACTGCATGCTCTAATTCCCATGAATCGAGAAGCACTATTTTTTGCTATTGTTTTCTATAATAAGACCCCAAACCAGCTGCACATTTCTGACAACTTAAAAGTTTCCACAGACTAATGCTTGATAATAATTCTGATCTATTGCTCATAAGAGTAAGGTAAATAGAAACTTTATTTTATTAAAAAAAGCATACATGTTGTAGAACCAATGATAAAGGTATAATAGAGCCTTAGTATTCAGTGTGGACGAAGTGTGTAAAGAGTTTTGTCTCTACCAGCACTCTACCTGTGGGGCAAAGTGGAACAAAACAGTTGTGTAGGGTGACACAAATTTACAGGACCCACACTGCTGTTCCCTTTATTGTCAAAACTGAATATGTCCTAATAGACATACTTTTGCATGTCTATAATTAAATAAAACTATTTATAGATATTAAACTCAGAAATTTTAGTTATTTGCTAAGCAAATTATTAAGTAAAGTAATTTATTAAGAGATAATTTTAATTGATTTCCCTTCCAGTTTGAGTACTATCATTTCCCATATCTCAAAGGCTTGTGTATATAAAGAATAACTAGATATGAACATTGTCTGGGTATATCAAGTGGTCAGCATATCAAATCTGGCCTTGTTTAGAACTGCGTGTGGCCACAGAACATGGTCAGGGCTCTCAGTTTTTGTCTTAGAAACTCAGTTATGCTAGGATTTGGGTTGTCTGGCATCAGGAAGACTAAGTTTAGCAAACCTGCCAAAGTTTTATGTATAATAATTTAGCAGAGGGCCAGGTGTGGTGGCACACACTTTTAATCCCAGCGTTTAGGAAGCTGAGACAGAAGAATCGCACAGGTTTGAAGCCAGCCTCAGCTACTGAGTGAGGCTCTCAGCAACTTAGTGAAACCCTGTTTCCAAATAAAATATAAAATAGGTCTGGGAGTATAGCCCGGAGGTAGAAACACACACACACACACACACACACACACACACACACACACACACACACACATACACAGATTAGCAGAGGAATCAACCATGCATGCTGATGGAGACAGTCTGCTTGATAAGCCCTAGCTTTGCATTAGACCATATTTTCACCTTAGTCAAGTTATCTGACCTTCATGAGTCTAATGTCATCATTTGAAAAATTAGGACAATAGTATTATTTCACTGGTTACTGTGAAATCTGAGTGAGTGATACTTATCAAATACTCAGCCCAACTTCTGGGCTAATGGTGCAATAAATGTTAGATGTTTTAGTGGTTGTGATGTTACTGTGTGGTTCTTCTTATCATTGGTATTTTATTTATTTTTAAATTTTTATTGGTGCATTGTAGTCATACATCTTAACGCAGTACAAGATGGCAGAGGTATAGATGCACACATCACTCATTTAGCCCTTCTTCAATTCAGAACAGCTAATATATAAAGAGGTAAGATATAAATTTATAGTGTGTGAGGAGCCATTAAGGCTTTCCCCTAGATTAATGTTTCTGACTCAGCTGACTGTCCTTCGCCCAGAGTCAACAAGGTTTGAGGTCATGGAAAGTTCAAAAAGGTCTGAGAGGAGATCAGGTGGTGATGACACGAGGGTATTGATGAATTTACCTGTAACGGGTGTGCTTTGGATTGGTCTTTATTGTATTCTGGTGGTGATAGCACGAGAATGTTGATTGACCTGTAGCTGTGTATAAATACCTCTGGAAAAACAAACCCGGCTTCGGCGCAATAAAGATGAGATTGACCCAGAAGTAGGCGTCGGCCAGGAGCATCTGCGCAATAGAGAATACTGACCCAGGCATGGTCGTCGATCGGTAGGAAATATTGACCCAGAAACAGTGGTCGGCCAGTAGAGATAATAGGCTGGCGGCTCCCCCATGTTAGAATTAAAAATTCTTCATCCTCACGCCTCTCTTCAGAACCCGTACTCTTGCGGGCTGGCTCCGGCAATAGTGGAACATAGGATAGTGTCTGGAATGCTTATTTAATGCCTTGGTAGCATTTAATTAATTAATTAAAAAAACAAACATAATATTTACACATCTTTTTTTTTTTTTTTTTTTTTTTGGTGGTACTGGGGTTCCTGGAAACCCTTCTACCTCCCGGCTACACTCCCAGACACCTATTTTTTTATATTTCTATTTAGAAACAGGGTCTCTTAAGCCAGCGAAGCTGGCTTTGTACCTACGTAATCCTTCTGTCTCTGCCTCCCAAGGGCGGGGATTACAAGCCTGCGCCACCACGCCCGGCTCCTTATCTATTCTTGATATCAATTCCCTGTTGGAAGTTTAGTTCACCAATATTTTCTCCTATTCTGTAGGTTTTCTCTTAATTCTTTTGATTATTTGCTTTGCAGGACCTTTTTAGTTTGATAAAATACTATTTGTCTACTTTTCCTTTTTTTTTTTTTAGTCTGTGCCTTTGGGGGTCCTATCTAATAATGTATTGCTTCACCAGTGACTTGACATATTTTCCCTATGTTTTCTTGTAGTAATTTGAGAGTTTCAGGCTTTACATTGAGACCTTTGATCCATTTTTAGTTGTGTATGGTGAGATCCTTATTTATATTCAAGGTTAATATTGATAGATATGAATGTCCTCCTGCCATTTTGCTAATTGTATTCTACTTGTTTTATATGTATCTTGTTTCGTTCTCTTTAATTATGCTTTTGTTATTTAGTCATTTTATGTCATACTAAAGTTTGATCTATTTCCCTTAAGAGTATCTGTTTTTGCAGTAAGCTTTTTATATGTTCATATGTTTTCATGATTGTAGTTATTATCCTTTTGTATCCAGGGTAGGGCTCCCTTAAGTATTTCTTGTGTGGCATATCTGAATAGGTGATTAATTCCCCATTTCTGCTTATCTGAGAAAGACTTTTTTACATTTTTGGGGAAAATGAAAGGACAGTTTTGCTCAGTGATATATTCTTGTTTGTCAAGATTTTTCTTTGTTTTAAAAAAAATCATTCCACTCTCTCTTAACCTATATAATTTCTTCAGAAAAATCTGATGTTTGTCTAATAGGAATTATCTTACATGTGACTTGACATTTTTCTCTTGCTGCTTTTAGGATCATGTCTTCGTCTTGTAGTTTCGATCTTTTTTTTTTTTTTTTTTTTTGGTGGTACTGGGGTTCCTGGAAGCCCTTCTACCTCCGGGCTACACTCCCAGACTTTTTTTTTTTTTTTTTTTTGAAACAGGGTCTCCTAAGCCAGCGCGAACAGCTGGCTTCGAACCTGTGCGATCCTCTTGTCTCTGCCTCCCAAGCGCAGGGATTACAAGCGTGCGCCACCAAACCCGGCCTAGTTTTGATATTTTAATTATAATATGTCTTGGTGAAAGTCTATTTTGGTTGAATCCAGTGTCTTTTGAGCTTCTTGTGTCTTTTGTGACTTATCTCTAATTTTGTGAAATAGGTTTTCAGTGACCTTTTTTTTTTTTTTTTTTAACCTTCTGGAATTCCCATAAAAGGAATGCTTGCTTAATGATCCTAAGTTTGTAGGCTTTCTTCATTCTTTTTAATTGCTTTTTCTTTTTTGTTTGTATGACTGAATTAATTCAAAAGACCTGTTGTCAAATTCAAAAATTCTTCCTTCTATTTGCTAGAGTCTGTTGTAGAAACTTTCTGCTGTATTTTTAAATTTTATTTATTGTTTTTTTTTCTCCTTTTTGTGGTGCTGGGGTTTGAATCCAGAGTGCTATATCATACAACTACATCTCCAGCCCTTTTTATTTTTTATTTTTTTGAGAAAGGGTCTTGCTTAGTTTTCTAGGCTGACCTAGAATGTGAGATCTTCCTGCCTCAGGTTACTGAATTACATCACTGGGATTACATGTATATGCCATCATGCCTGCCTGATGGAAGATTTCATGGATTCTTTTTTTATGATTTCTAACGCTGATGACTTTCTCACTCATGTTCTGAATTTTCTCATTTCTTTGTATTGTTTATCCATATTCTTTTGCATCTTACCGAGTTTCCTTTAGATCATTATTTTGAATTATTTTTTAGGTACTTCATAGATTTTCCTTAAAATTGGGATGCATTTCTGGAAAATTATTGTTTTTCTTTGGAGACATCTTGTTTTCTTTTATGCATCTCATGGTCCTATGTTGATGTCTGCACATCTGGTCTCTTCCAATTTTATGAACTAGTTATCATGGGGAAAGACTTTTTCATTTAGATAACATAAAAGATGTCAGTTGAATGGCCACTTGGAGTGTTATAGGAGAGCTCAAAAGCGTAGTCTCTGCTGATATTATATTAATATCAGCAATGTCTATGAGTGCCTTAGTTGAGCAGACCGCAGCTCTTCATAAATATAGCTGTACAACTTTGAAGTGGATGTAGGCTTCCTAAAGTATGTGTCCTCAGGCTCCACAGATGTGAGCATTGGTGGCACTGGAGCTTGTGGCAGCAGTTGCCACAGGCTTGATGGTGCAAGGTGTGGAAAAGACTCAGGACAAGCATGGGTGATGGCAAGGATTGTGATGGCAATTCATGGAGCCACTGGATCTAAAGGAGACATTCTCTACTATTCTAAGGATTAATGTTGGAGGTGGGTGGGCCGGTAGCACTGACAGCCGCAGATATGAAGCCTCAGTATGGGATAGGACATTTCCCAGCTACCGCAGGTGATGCTGGGGTCTCTGGTACCAGTAATCATAGACTCAAGTTTGTGGAATGCAAAAGATCTTCCTCAGGTCCCATGGGGTGATTGTAATTGTGCTAGAATTGATAATACTTTTAGCTACTTTTATGGACTCAAATAATACCAGTTTCCAAGGGACAAGCATAAGAAGAATCAGGGCTTCTGGCATCAACAACTTTAGTCACAAATCTGTGATTATAGAGAAGACTCTCTGGGTCTCTAGAGATATGTATAGACATAGACAACATTTGGACTTTGTGGCACTGGTACCCATGCTCTGGAGATAAAGGACGTGGTGAAGAGCATCCCTAGGTCTGGCACTTGTGGCTTTGGCATGTGCAATCCTGGAGCTTCAGGACATAAATGGGACCTTTCTTTCCCTCCTCCCCTAGATCTTTTCTCTGGAGCACCTGCAGCCCCAAGGCTGTAGGCTGTGGAGGAGATCTTCTCTACTTTGTATCAGCAGCTTCAGTCCCAAGACTGTGGGCTGGGGAGGAGACCCTCCCTAGTTTCAGCTGAATGATTGTAGGTGGTTCCAGGGACTGGCAACATTGACAGTTATGTTCCTGGGGCTGTGGGACTCAGCTGGCACCTTTCCCAGTTTCTGTTGTACAGATGTGGGTGAATCTAGGACTTTGCAATGGTAGCTACAGTGCCAAGGTAGGAGAGGCTCAGGAGACCTTTCATACTTCTTACTGGGCAAGTGCGCAGGGGACTCAGGGTTGTGGCTATAGCAGCCACTGGTCCTGAAGCTGCAGGAAGCAGAGAGGGTGTTCTTCCATTCAGTGGAGGTCACATTGACCCAAGACCTCTGACTGTGTCAGGGGCCTAGATGGTGTCTAACAGTGGCTCTGGTAGCCATCTGGGTGCTGGGCATTGGGGGTGATCCAACGTGAGTTCCTCCTTTGAGGCAGCGCAGTCACACTGAGGCCAGCCAGCTCCCCAAGCTGGATTTAAGGTCTGTAAGGGCCATGGGATTCTCCTGCAGTTAGGGCTGCTGGTCTGCTCTGTGACTGGATTGCTGGATCTTTCTATTTCCTACCCCCACCTCCAGGGAGCCAGGGCTGAAGTTGCGATTTGCTATTACATTTCTTGCACGTTGCCTTTCGTGCTCTTCATGATGTTTAGGGTTCCCGTCACATCCTTGCTGATGTCCAGGGGTCTCCCTCAGTCACTGTCCTTGAAGTTTAGACGTTACTTCCTTGCTCTTTTCGTATTTGTAGCACAGGCACACACAGGCACCTCTATTAAGCCGTCTTACCTGCATTTCCTCATTTCTTAATTTAAAGATAATTTGTATACAGAGCCATTGCTTGTAAAGCTGTGTGGTTAATGAGGATGAAAGCCTTTTTTTTTTAGCTTTTAGCTGGAATTCATCTTAATACACAATCTCTAGTTGTCTAATTTAATTAGTAAAATACTGATTCATCAGTATAGTCACCTTTGGGTTTTTCTTTTTATTGATATAGAATTCATACACCATAAAGTTAACCAGTAAAATATACATTCACTGTCATTTACTGTGCTTTCACTTTCTCTAGTTACAAAGCATTTTTGTCACTTCTAATGAAGCCCCATGCCTATTACACAGCCACTCTTCTAGCTGGGTGAGACGATGCATCCCTGTAATCCCAGTGCTTGGGAGGCTGAGACAGGAGTATTGTAGATTCAAGGACAACCTCAGCAATTTAGTGAGCCCATCAGCAACTTAGCAAGACCCTGTTTCAAAATAAGAATATGAAATAGGGCCGGGTGTGTAGCTCAAAGGTAGAATGACCCTGGGTTCAATCCCCAGTACACAAAATGAATGGATAAGTGAATGAATATACAAGCAAGCAAACATTCTATTTTTTCTCCGGCAAGCCTATAGAAATGACCACTCTGGCTTCTGTCCTGAAGGGTTCACTTATTCTGGATATTTCATACAGATAAACTCATACAACATGTGAAATTTTATGTGTGGCTTTTCAACACAGCATAATATTTTTAAGATTCACTCATATTCCAGCAGGTAGCAGTTATTTGTTTGGTGGCTGAGTAGTATTTCATTGTATGCATATACCAAAACTTAAAAACTCATTTATGTGTTGATGGTGTTCGATTAGTTTCTAAGAATAAAAAATTACTTGATAAGTACAGTCCAGTAGACAAAAACTTTCAACATGAGATTCATAATGGAAAATGTTAGGACCATGAGATTTAAAAATCTACATTTATCAAGCCACCACGGATCTTCAATGACTCAATAGATATTTATTGATGGAATGATTGATATTAAGAGCTTGCTTATAGATAAAATAAGTGTTCCTTGCTGTGTAAACTCAACTGAAAGGCAGGGGCCAGGGACCCGGTTGATAGAGTCCACCGGGGTCAGCCCCCGAGGGCCCAGAGTGGAATGGGACAGGGAATTTAGAGGATGTAACCAGAAAGATGCCACCTGCACTGAGGGTCAGTCATGTGGGTGTCCTCTTATTTCACACGAGGGTGACAGAGGTGTCTTATATTTATACAACTGCCTGTCAAAACCTCTTGTAAAAACCCGGTTATAATTTAAGGTGATAGAAAAGTGGTATAACAATAATAATGAATTGAATTAGTAAGTTAGTATACAGTTATACTTTTGGAAACTGCTGAAGTTAAGGTCCGTGGAGGAGCAGTAAAGTTTAACTTTAAGAAAAATCAAATCTTGCTGCCCTGTGTATTCTTATGGCCCACAGTGAATGGCAGAGAAGCAAAATAAATAACATGAACACTGCCAGTTTAAAGAGTTTGGGAAAAGGTCCTGAGCTGAAAAAACTCACCACAAATTCACAAACATGATGCCGGGGATTGTAATCTTTACTCTGCTGTAGAACTGCCTGATTGCTGGGAACCAATTCCATACCTTTATTTGGTTAGTCTAATTAGAGATTTAAAAATGAGTACTCGTTCTCATAGACAACTCTTCAACAGTACTTCTGTCTGCATCGCGCTAGATGCAATCTCTCTATATCGCATGTTGACATATTCATTGAGGAATATAGAAAATTAAGAGGTGGGAGAGAGGAACATTCGTGAGTGAAGAGGAAAATAAGAAAGATAAACAAGGAATGGCTAAGAAATATATGACATAGCTCAAAGAAGATGCGCTTAAAATTATACGGAAAATACTGATCACGGGGGAATCTTCCTTTTTTTTATTAAGGACTATCAATAAACTTAGTATAAGTTAAAGATAGGACTATTGGATTAAAAAAGACTTGGGTTAGAGTCCCAGCTCCAAACACTTAACTAGCAGTAGATAACCTTGGGCCAATTCCTTAACACATCTGACATTCAGTTTTCCCATATGAAAGTATCTAACAGCAGCAATTGCTTCATGAGATGGTTGCGAAGATTAAATGAGCTCAGCTTTGTACCCTGGTGCGTAGTAAATGTCCAATACATGTAAGCAGTTTTTATTGTTCAAAGTGAAGGACGTTTGAATACTGGAGTGGATCATCAAAGGAGATTCTTCCCATGAGACCACAAGGTCATTACTGTCTGTAAACAACATTCTTCTCCATATGACCATTTATGTATTTTACTAGCCCATAATCATAGACAATAACTGTAAATAAGAAGCAGTGGTTGTAAAAATCCTTTTTACTTTGTCTATGTTGGCTTGGTATCTCTGGGAAAGGAGTATTTGCTATTTAAATTTCACGTCTGTCATCTGCCATGGATTGAACTCAAGATTCTTGCTGCTGACAGGGTTGCACTGAAGCTTCCAGTGAGGAGTCAGTGCCTGAAATGTTGGGTGCTGTGTCCACCCCCCTTACTTCTTGGAATTCAGCTGAGATACTTGGCCCTTCCTTGGTACAGACCAAGTCTGCATCTTTTTGCCTGACATTTTCTCCAAAACTAAGGGTGGTTATTTTCCCTGGGCACATGACAGGTAGAAGGGCTAGGGAATCCCAAGACGGATATCACCAATAGCTATGCAGAATTGATGGATACTTTCTTTAGCTCTTTTAACTCCTCCTAATGAAAAAATTTTCATTGGAATCAGGCCTAGTTGTCCACTTAACAACTATCCCTTTATTGGCAGTTTGTCCTTCCTTGTCTCACTTTCCCTGCTCTCCTTCCAATATTTTTGGGATCACCTCTCAAATAGATTAGTTCCATTAAAAATCCTTATTTCAGCTGAGCATGGTGGTACACGTCTGTAATCTCAGTACCTGGAAGACTAAGACAAGAGGATCACAGGTTCAAAGCCAGCCTAGAATAACTCAGCATGACCTTCAGCAACTTAGCAAAACTTTGTTTGAAAATTTAAAAAAATGAATAAAAAGGGCTGAAGATGTAGCTCAGAGGTAGAATGCCCCTGGATTCAATGCCCAGCACCCCCCACCCCCAACACACACACAGAAAGAAATGAAGGAGAAGAAAAGAAAAAGAAAAAAGAAGCCCTTGTTTGAGCCTGCTTTGGCAGGAGCCAAACTAGTCGGTGTGTCAGTGCTACCTTTGGTGATTTAAGAGCAATAAACATGGCAATGTGGTTACAGGAGGTTGTGAACAGGAGGTAATGGAATTGATGGGGGAATTGGAAAGACGAATGTCCATTTATTTTAATTACAGAAATCTTATTCAATTTTAGGTACCAAACACTGTGATAGACCCTGGTGACATCAGAGATGGATCCAGACCTGGGGCAGCTCATCTTCTAGGTGAGATGAACATAGCAATTCATCATCAAACCCCAAGTGATCTGTGACTTGGGAAAGCCAGTGGCCGAGTGCTAGAGGAGTACAGATGAGAGACGCTCAGAGGTTGGTAGAGGTGCACTTCTACTTTATGAAATAAGTGCCATGTGTGCTAAGGGATGAGTGGGACCTTAGTCAGGAGAGTCACGGCAGGGAAAACACCTTGCAGAGAGATCTGAAGGTGCATGGAGTTTTTGGGTGGACACAGGAGGGACTTTCATTGTGGGCTAGAGACTGGAAACTCTTGCCTCCTCAACTGTGGAATAGATGATAGAGAGAGAGGGCTTGATGCAGCAGCAGAAGGAAACGCAAGGCCTTGTCCCAGCTCTTCTTTTTCTCTGTGTCTCCAGGGAAGGAGAAGAGGAAGAGGAAAGAGGAAAGACTCAGAGCAGAGGCTGTGCTGACAAACACGATCCCCATTAAAAACCTTCACATTAAGTCTGTGAGATGCAGTATTGTTAGGCTCTCTTACTAATGAGTCCACTGAGGATTATAAGAGATCCAGAAATAGCATGAGTGGGTTTTGGCTGTGGTCACTCAGTTCCTCTTGAAGGCCTCACATAGCGCCATTAGAATTCCAAAGCACCTCAAAGTTCTTCTTTTGTAAAAGCCTTAAGTAAACAGAATCCTAGCTTTTCTGCTATGCTACTAGTGTTTTTGAACTTTAATTTCTTTTTAAGTTTTAAAACTTCTGAGCCTCATGAGCATAGTCCTCGGAGCCTAAGTACTTGAATGGAAAGGTTTGACATTAAGTTATCAGTTAAGATTTGAGGTGAAAGTTGGGCCTAATGGATATGACTTTTAACTTTTTTATACATACCATTCTTAAATCCCGATAAGTGAATTGTAAGACTGAGCATATCTTTCATTAAATAAATAATGAAGCCCCGGACAAATAGATGCTTTTGGGAATTGTAAGCAGCTTGTATTCTACGCCACGGGAGAGTATGACAGGGAGGGATGGAGTGAGGAGACAATCTGGTAAATGAGATGGAAATCTCCTTAGTCTGTTTTGTGCTGCTGATAACAGAATATCTGACACTGGGTCGTTTATAATGAGTAGAAATGTACTGGCTCACAATTCTGGAGGTGGGGAAGTCCTATCGAGGTGCTGGCATCTGGCAAGGGCCCTTCTGCTGCATCATCACTTGGTGGACCGTGAGAGAGGGAGAGAGTAAGGGGGAGCCAAACCCGGCCTTCTATCAGGACACCAATCCCATCCTTGAGGCCTAATCACCTCCCAGTACTGTCAAAATGGCAATTAAATTTCAACACGAGTTCTGGAGGGGACAACCAATATATAATTTTTTTTTTTGTATTGGAGATTGAACTCAAGGAGCATTTTACCTCTTAACTCTATCTGCACCCCTTTTATTTTACTTTATTTTATATATATATATTTTTGAAACAAGGTCTTTTTAGGCTTCTGAGAGTCTCACTAAATTGCTGAGGCTTATCTTGAACTTGCAATCCTCCTGTCTCAGCCTCCCAAGAATTGGGATTATAGGCATGCACCACCATACCCAGTATACTAGTACCCTTTAAACACATGACAAGAACATTAAATTCTCTGAATTCCAGCAAAATCAATTATTAATCTTCTTTCAGACAACTAGTCTTATTTATATCAGAAATCTAAAATGGTGCAAACACTTTGAAAGCTTTAAAACAAAAACATTACTTGAAATATTCCACTTCTGTAATAGTACATTTTGGGGGGGGGTAGGAGAGCTGGAGTTTGAACCCAGGGCCCCACACATGCTAGACAAGTATAATAATAATAAATTTTAAATACCCACATCTGATGGTCTATAAACTGCCAACCCAGAATTATAAAAGATGAGAGGATTTTGAGCAGATATTTTTCAGGTAGCAGTCCTGCAGTAAGCATTCAAATCATTCACTTAACACCCTCTTGACCCCAGTTGCCCTTCTAGAATTGGAGCAAGTTCACTCTCCAACTGTAAACACTATCTGAGAAACAGCCTAAAAATCTTAACTTGCTGATCCCAATGATATCTGATGGTAGTTCCCCTTTAGACTGAAGAGGGAAAAAATCTGATGTATTCGCCTAAAAACTTTATTTGCTACGGGAATTTGCTTTGGCTAATGCAACTTTTAAGACCTGTTGGTTCACTTGAAGGTCAAGGAACATTTATGTAAGGAATCTTCAATAACATTCTTTCAGCTTGGCAAGCGGAGAGTGCCCCCATGCCAGTTTTTCCCTCTTTTGAGTATTAAATTTGTGTATGGCTTTATTTGATTTCCCAAATGTTTTGAATGTTTTCAAAACATGCAGATAACATCATGTAAACTTAGAGACATTTATTTTACTTTTATTTCCTTTTCAGTGGTTTTCCTTCTTGATTTTTCAAAAGTACTGTTTTGGAAACATTGATCATAATCAAAGCCTACAGAATGACTTCTTTTTTTTTACTAGACAAGTCAGTTTTCATTACAGATGCTTGCTAAAGGATAGTTATTTGTAGTTACCAAAGTATATTCAGCTAACTTAATTCTTAATGTTGGTTATTAGGACGGTAATAAATGCCATTCTATGAAAGTGTTCTATGATTAAATACGTTTAGATGATTCTCGGAATGTGGTGACCAGAACACAAATCCCCTCTTCTACTCTATCTTTAAGCTACTAAACTCCCTTAATTCAGGAATCGCTAAGCCCAGGGACTCTGGGATGTTGGTAAAGCCTTAGGCACTGGAAGGTTCTTTCTGCGAGATCTAGTACAGGAGTTGTTTGGATCATAGAGTGAGAACTAGAGGTATTTAGTCCTGAGAAAATAGCCTCAATTCCAGGTTACTGTACTAGGTCTCATTTCTATGAGTATCCAGAGATAAAGAAAGATAAAAAAGGCCTATGCACTGCTCTTTATGGTGAAGGCGACAGGAAAACTCTGCAGTGTCTGGTACCCTCCCTTCCCATCACAGGCCTCAGGTCCTGACCAAGTTTTGCTACTCACTGACTTTTTTGCTATGTCAACATAAAGAAAGATACTATCCCACTTAAGAGTGTCTGGGAGTAGGAACAAATTGAGCCATTAGAGCATGTACCATATGGAGACTGGGAGTTGACAGATGAGCCCCTGCATTAAATTGGGGTCACTTATGGAGATATATCTACTACAGAGAAAAGTCTTCCTATAGCTTAAAAACATGGCGTGAAAATTAACACATTCAATGTTGGGCGTGGTGGCGCACGCTTGTAATCCCCGCGCTTGGGAGGCAGAGGCAGGAGGATCGAGGCCAGCTGCGTTGGTTTAAGAGACCTTGTTTCAAAAAATATAGAAAATAGGTCTGGGAGTGTAGCCCAGAGGTAGAAGGGCTTCCAGGAACCCCAGTACCCCCCCCCCAAAAAAAAAGAAAATTAACACATTCAATACATGATGTGATGGTCTCTATTGAGACAGAAGTTAGTGGTTCAGAAGACCTAAGGCAAAAGTAATGTCAAATAGAGAGCAAAATGCTGGGTGAAATTTTTGAGCATAGAGATAAGAGAGTAGAGGACAAATCCAGGGGCACATTATTTGGACAGGAGAGATTCATAGAGAGAAATTAGAGTGGACATAGGGGGAATGATAATTAAATTCTAGTGGACACTTTTTAAGCTGAGTCTGTTCCCAAGTTTGCAGATTTAAAGCACTCACAGGACTGGGCATGGTGGTGCACGCTCGTAATCCCAACATTGGAAGACTAAGACAGGAGGATGGCCAGTCTCAGCTACTTAGTGAGGCCCTTTGCAACTCAGTGAGACCCTGTTTCAAAATAAAGAATAAAAAATAGGGCTGAAGGTATAATTCAGAGGTAGAATGTCCCTGGGTTTTATCCCCAGTATTGCAAATAAATAAATAAATAAATAAAGCATAGGGTTCCAGGCTGGACTGGGGAGAAAGAAAAATCAATCATCTAGCTATTTGTGAGTAAAAATTTTAAATGCTAATAACTAAAGAAAAAGTTTTTATGACCTTCAAAAATAATTGTTTAATTACCTACCAAGGATAAAAGAACCACAATGCCACTGGAATATCCATCTGTAAACCCAGGAAACTAAAAGATAATAGGATTATATCAAAGAAAAAAGAGCAAATTAAGAATTCCATACTGAGCCACGATATTAGTCACCTGAATGAAGAAATTCAGTGATAGGTAATGACTCAGAGTAAGACATCAAAGTAACATCTAGACACAAATACTTAAATTAGTCCAGATAAAATATAACTGATTCCAAATTAATAACTCAAGCCAAAAAAAGATAGAGGGTAGAAAATAATGATGAATAATTGGCCTTGCTACATGAATGTATTTATCCATCAAAAAATATTTACTGAATGGCTCATATACACCAAATATAGTTGTTGACAATGGGGATTCTGCAGTGAATTAGATAAAAATAAAAAAAAATTAATTTAGGGATTGAACCCAGGGCACTCTACAGCTGAGCTATACCCCATACCCTATTTTATTTCTTATTTTGAAACAAGGTCTCACTAAGTTGCTGAGAGTCTGGCTGAGGCCGGCCTTGAACCTGTGATTCTCCTCTCTGCCTCCCAAGTACTTGGATTATAGGCATGTACCACCATGCCCAGTTTATTTTTATTTTTAGTGGTACTGGGGTTCCTGGAAACCCTTCTACTTCCGGGCTACACTCCCAGATCTATTTTTATATTTTTTAAATTTGGAAACAGGGTCTCTTAAGCCAGCAAGGCTGGCTTCAAACCTGCGCCATCCTCCTGTCTTCGCCTCCCAAGTGCGGGGATTACAAGCGTGCGCCACCACGCCCGGCACCATGCCTAGTTTAAAACTCAAATCTTAATGGATAAACATAAAACATCAGAAATTAAATAAAATAAGTTAAATATGTGTTGCTGAAACACCAGGAACATAAAAGGAACACACATGAAAATTTAAATAAATACCAAAGTCCATGAGCAAAGCCGGCAAGAAGAGGATGGGGGGAATGGATGAATTCCAAAAGCCTCCTGGGGAAAAAGGGAAATGAGTGCATGAAATATGGGGAGAGGGAATTGAAGGTGTCCCAGAGACTTTGTCTGCTGGAGAAGGTGGTGAAGTAGTTGTTCTAATTGCAGATATCCACTGTCATAAGCAGACACCTAAAGATGGCCTCCCAACATTTCTTGCCCAAATCTCCAAAATTGTGATTATGATGGGATAGTTTGCCCGTGATTCCGTTACCTTAGGTAGCCAACGCATTTCGAAGATGCAATTAGAACTACTAATCAGTTAACTTTGATTTAATAAAAAAGAAGATCGCTTAGGGTAGGCTTGATCTAATCAACTGCATGAACACTTTAAAAGCAGAGTATGCTTTGGCTGTTGTCAGAAGAAGTCAGATTCAAAGCACCAAAAGGATTTGAAGCATACCTAGTGGTTTTGAAGATAGAGGGGGCCATGGGCAAGAACTGGAGAGTGGCCTTTAGTGGCTGAGAACAACTTTTTGGCAGATAACCAGCAAATAAGGACCCACATTTCTGCTAGCAATCTGAATGAGCCTAGAAGTAGATTCTCCAAGATTCTTCATATAAGAGCCTAGCAGGCTTGTCTTTGGTCTGGGATACCATAGGCAGAGACTCTGGCCAAGGCTGCCCAAATCCCTGATATATAGAACTGAATATCGTTTCACTTTGTTGAGTTTGTGGTAATATGTCATGCATCAATAGAAAACCAATAACTCAGCAGGCGATAGTATCCACTGGTACATGAGTCATGTGTGACATAACTTATTAGTCTTAGGGTCTGGCAGCCCATTGCTCATGACACTGATGCCAGGGCCTCCATCTATGATTCCAGAAACTTGGAAGGCTGGGGAATGGGGATCACAAGTAAAAGTTTTAAAATTTATTTTTTATTTTGTAGCTTAGTGGATGTAGCTCAGTGGTAGACTGGCTGAACATAACACACACGCACACACATGCACACAAACACACACACATACATACACACTGAAGACTTCAGAAGCACCTAGAAAAATGTTTGAAATACATGGGTACTGTGATCCAGCCAAGTTGGCATATAAATAAACCCTTTATTAAAAAAAAGAATATTGTAGCTATGTACTTACTTTTGCCAATAAACAACAAATATGTACTATTGGTAAAATATTAAATGGATTTTACTTTGAGAATATAACAGAAATAGAAAAACAAAATTTCATTTGGATAAGAAGTAAAGCATGCTATTTTTAGACATTAAAATAGATTACAATTTTCAAGTTAAATTGCTTTGAAAAATCTCTCCCCTTTATGGAACCAGCCAAGATGTCCATCAACAGATAAATGGATTACAAAACTATGGGATATGTACACAATGGAATTTTACTCAGCCATAAATAAAAACATACAATGATGTCATTTACAAGGAAATGGATGGAACTGAAGAACATTATGCTAAGTGAGATTAGTCAGTCACAAAAAATAAGAAATCGGATGTTCTCCCTAATATGCGAAAGCTAGGGAGAAATGGGTCATGGAAGGAACTCTAGATGAAGGAGATTCTATAGATGAGCAAATACGGCGTCCTAACTGAGGGGATGGGAGGGAGAAAGAAGGAAATTCTCTAATGCACATGATGTACTTTAACAAACATATCAAAGTCAATCACTGAGCCAAACGTGAGGGAGGGAGAGAGGGAGGGGCACGACATGGGGAGGGAATTAGGTAAGGGCTAATTGGGTGATGTGTGCATGTGTGTCTTCACCATCTTGTACCCATTAAGATGTATGACTACAATGCACCAATAAAAAAATTTAAAAAATCAAACTTTGAACATACAAAAAAAAGTAGAGTAACTGTTTGGAATAGTGTTACAATAAAGAAACATCCTCCTTCCCAAATGGTACCTTCCACTAGGGTGCTAACTATCTTCATGGACCCTAGAGATCCCTGGCTAGCCAATGTCTCAACTTATCTCTGTTCCTTTTTACTTCTCTGCCTCCCCTCTCTACCTACAGTTTCCCTTTAACTTTCCTCTCATCTTTGTTCATTTGTTGTTATTTTCTTCAGCAACTTTTCAGTATATTATGACATTTTGCAAGAAGTACATTAGCATATATCTAGTAGATAGTTCAATATAAAGGTCATTGCCATTAGTTTATATTTGTTCACTTGGTAATTGTCTTTGATGCAAAAGAAAGGGACAAGGTAAACTCATTTTATAAGACAGAGGAAGGCAGCAGATGTTCAAATTTACTGATAACATAATTCATAATAAAGGTTCCCTTTTCTCTGAGGTCCAAATGAAATTTACATAGCTTAGTAAAATATATCACAGGATAAAAATAGTTGGGGCAATATAATGATGTAGCTTCCCTTGAAACAGCTTTCCCTCAGAGGGTGGCATTTTATTGCTTATTTAATTATTCTACTTTTTGTACCTTAATAGTTCTGGAACTATCCAGATGTTAATATATTTTTAAAGAAGAAGTGTTTCATTATGGAATGACACGCATGACATATTTGCTTATAGCAACACCAGACTGCCAAATTCCCTAAGCAGCAAGGACAAAGTTTCTCAAGCTCTCTTAACGGCTCATTTGTATTCTTTCCGTAAGATTCTTTGCCCAAGAACTTCTTTCTTGTGCTGGGCCAAGGTTATAACTGAGGTATCTCCTTTACAGTCTCAGGAAGACACTGATAGTTTTATCTCTTGGAAAAGAGATGATGAATGAGATTTTCATATATTTATATTTATACACATTTAAAAAAATTATTGTTTTTTAAATTTAATTTTTTCCTGGTACTGGAGATAGAACTGAGATGTGCTCTAGTACTGAGATAAATCCTCAGCCCCTTTTATCTTCCATTTTGAAACAAGCCCTCATTAAATTTGTGATCTTCCTGCCTCGGCCTCCTGAGTACCTGGGATTACAGACATGTACCACCATGCCTGGTTTCAATAATATTTTTTAAGACAGAAAAGATCTGAAGCCGGCCATGGTGGCACATGCCTGTAATTCCAGGAATGGGAGGCTGAGATTAGAGGATTGCAGGTTTAAGGCCAGGCTCAGAAACTTAAAGAGATTTCCAGCAACTTAGGCTTTATTTCAAACTAAAAAAAATTAAAAGATCTGAGGATGTAGCTTAGAGGTAGACTGCCTCTGAGTTCAATTCACATTACCAAAAATAAATAAATAAATAAAAAATAAAAAAAATAAAGAGATCTGATACAAAACTTTGGAATGGAAAGTAGAACATTTTAATGCTTTCAAAGTAATTAAATGCTAGGAAAAAGTAGCGAAGATCTATCTGATGGGCAATAGTGTTCCTTTTATCTTTTAGGAAGTAGCCCAGGGCAAACTGGACCAGCTTTTGAGAAAGACACCGCAACTTGATTTAAGTCTTAGAGAAATGGCAATGATATGCTCAGAGTTATCTTTGAGATTGCACTAGTTGTGCTTGAGATGGAGGAAAAAAACCCACCCATTTCTAAAGGTTAAAGGAGAAAGGAATGCATTTAAAATCTGAAGGCTGTGTTCTCTGATTAAGTTAGTATTTCTCTACAGAGCATTATTTTCGCTCCTGCTTCTTCCAGTTTGGGGAAGACAGGGAATTTGTCTTACTTATATTTTAAGTCTCTGGATACTCATATTGGTCTTGGAAGTAGAATGAGCGCTCAAAAAATACTGAGAACATTGAATTAATCACACTGATCTCTCAGTATTCTTGCACTATCATTTCTACTTTTTGCTTGAGTTGCTCATATTGTAGGTTCTTAGAATCACTATTATTAATATCATTTTAAGGCCCAGAAAGAAGCAACTAAGCAATAGTGACATAAATAGTAACATCATCTGTGTTTCTGAGTCAATATACAAGAGGAGACTTAGAAACAAATTTCAGCATCGAAATAAAACTTCTATCTCTGCATTACATTTAAAACAATGAAAATCCTAACACCCTTTCAAAGTCTGACCAAAGAAGATAAATGTTAATTGCCAGTGAGTAACCTGATTTAAATTTCTTGGAACTTTGAGCCTGACGTGGTGGTGCACACTTGTAATCCCAGCACTTGGAGGTCGAGACAGGAGGATCATAGTTCATGGCCAGCCTCAGCTACTTAGGCCCTTTGCAACTCAGTGAGACCCTGTTTCAAAATAAAGAATAAAAAATAGGGCTGGGTTGTAGCTCTGGGTGGAATGTCCCTGGGTTCCATCCATAGTCCTGCAAAAAAACCCTTTTTTTCTCAAGAACTTTTCCCCTAAATTTTCTTCTGAAGCCAACTAGCAAATAGTTACCTGCTCTGTGTTCTTGCTCATATGAAGTGAGTGCTTTAGAGTACTCTACTCTACCACCCGTTTGGTTATTTCTAATACTGATCTCGTGAGGGGCTAGCACTAGAGATTAGAAGTTGTAAATTGATGGTTTACACCCAAATTCAGACCATATAGTTGGTTTTATTTGATATTGTTAAAATTAATGTTCACATTTGTGAGGTCCCTAAGACTACCCTTAGGTTCAATAATCAGCTAGAGGGACTCACAGAACAGGAAAATGCTGTTATATTCATGATTGTAGTGTTAATTACAGTAAAAAGATACATTTTGGATCAGCTATAGGAAAATGTTCATTGGACAGAGTCCAGGAGACACCAAACACAAATTCTAATTGTCCTCTCCTAGAAGAGTCACTTGGGCAGGACTAAATTCCCCAAGCAACACTGGATGACAGGATGCACAAAGTGTTGCTAACTGGGGATGCTTGACTCGGCCTTGGTATCCAGTGTTTTTATTGGCTGGTCACATGGTATGGCTGGCTGACCTTGGTTTCTAGCTCCTCCCCAGATCAGACTGTTACATACCACATGACATAAGGCCCCAACTATAAATCGCATTGCTGGCATAAATTATCTGGAGTGGTACAAGATCCTTAGTAAACAGAACACTTTCATCAGTTAAAAAGTTCTAAGGGTTTAGTATCCTCCCAAACCAGGTAAGGGCCAAACCTTCCTTTGGAATAAGTAGGGTGTGGATGACCCGGAGCTGTTATGTTAACTCTTTACTGCTGGTATTAGTAGTAAACCTATGAGGAAGGTTTAGGATATTTCATATTAAATATGAGTTTGGGGATTCTCTTGAGAAACTGTGATCTGATTCATGCTCCTACATGGCCACTAGTGACAGGAGCTGGGCAGCGTGGTTGAGATGAGCTTTCCAGTTCAGCACAGTCGGCCAGAATTATGCCCACATGTGCTTCACTGCAGCACCTGACTTTTATTTCTCATTAGCACTTGATTACTAATGGTTTGGAAACCAAGACATCTGTTGGAGATTTAAGTTTAAGTAAAAGGTCATCTTTACCCACTGAATTTGACTTACATCTTCTCCAGTTGTTTTTCTTTTAACAATTTTTTTATTGAACATAAATAAAGTGTACATTTAAACTATATTTGGTGCCCTCTCCCCCCCCCCCGCCCCTGTTTTCCCTTCCCCCATCCTACCAATGGTTGTCCAGGTTAACCATGTCATATTCATAATTTTACACATGTTCAGATGTAGACCCTCATTAATCAAGATCAACCTTCCTCCTCTCCTATCTTTCCATTCAAACTTTGCTGGTATTTCCCCTCCATTATCTGGAGTCCCACTGGTATCTTCTGTGTTTCCTAGTTTGGGCATATTAGAGGAAACATATGTACCTTCTTTGTTTTTCTGTTTAACTCTGTTCGCCATTTCTTTGCCTAATCCATGGGATAAATGATTATTCTGAGAATGTTGTCATGTGAAGCAAATAGAAGAACCAGAAGATTCCTGTGGAGTAGCAGCTTTCAATTTATTTTTAGTTTTTTCAGTCTAGGGGTGATTTACAGCAAAGTTAACTATGAACCATTAATTTTTTCCCAATCATCTCTTACTTCTCCTATGTTTCCCTCACCAAAATTGAAGGAATAATTATTGTCTCTTTTTTTTCTACCTCCAGGCTCTACTCCCAGACCTATTTTATATTTTATTTGGAAACAGGGTCTCACTAAGTTGCTGAGAGCCTCACTAAGTAGCTGAGGCTGGCTTTGAACCTGTGCAATCCTCCTGTCTCAGCCTCCCAAGTGCGGGGATTACAAGCGTGCGCCACCACGTCTGGCTATTGTCTCTTTTAATAAGATTTTATTTGATATCATGTAGAAAAGAAAAGAACATAATGAGTCCTAGATTACTTGTAGCAGTTTTTGTTGGGACCATTCTAAGTTACTCTCCTACAATCTGGTTACTAGTATATAATAATAGCAAATATCAGATAAAAATTCCATAAATTTAGATATTTCATAAGTAAGCATTTTGTAGCAAATAGGCACACAACAGTTTATGTTTACTTTGTTAGGTAAGCTTGATGAAGCCCTGGTTCTCTGTTCTTTAGAAAGCTTAGGCTACCCTGTCATAAGAATGGTTTAATCAAAGCAGGCATCTTGATCTAGAGGTGAATGAAAGTCCACTTAATCCAAGAACTAAAAGCAGGACCATTACAGATCAAAATGGACATTTCCTATAAAGGTACAGATCAGAAGTTTCTAAGATTCTTAGTGTCTGTTTAAAAGGAAAGATCTTGAAAATACTTTTGCTAAAGCATATGTCTCAAATAACTTAAGCTTTTTTCCTTTTTCGGGGTGCTTTAATTTGGTTCTGGGGATTGAACCCAGGGACATTCTAATTTTGTGCTATACTCCCACCTCCCCAAGCCCTTTGTAGTTTTTTTTTTTTTTTGTGTGGTGGTGGTGGTACTAGGGATGGAACCCTTCTACCTCTGGGCTACACTCCCAGACCTATTTTATATTTTATTTGGAAACAGGGTCTCTTAAGCCAGCGAGGCTGGGTTCGAACCTGCGCGATCCTCCTGTCTCAGCCTCCCAAGCGCGGGGATTACAAGTGTGCGCCCTCGCTCGATGCCCTTTATACTTTTAATTTAGAAACAGGATCTCACTAAAATTGCTCAGAGTCTCACTAAGTTGCTGAGATTGGCCTGGAACCTGCAATCCTCCTGTCTCAAGTCTTCCAAGTACTGGATTATAGGCACGTACCTCCACGTCTGGCTTCTTGAGCCTATTCTAGCATTCACCTTGCTCAGTAATCAAACACAATTTACTAATAAAAACTGTTTTTATACTTACTATTCTTGTTAGTAAAGCCCAAACTGTTGACTGAGACATGGTTTACCCAAAGTAAAGTCTCACCCTTCGAGTGTGGTCTTTTTGGTAATACCTGCTAGCTGTCTGTGAAATCTGAATTTCATAGAGTCACTGCTTACTTTAATTTTGAAGCTTAAACTAATGGGCACACACATAATACCACACTGTCTCTGGTGAATTATTTTAAAGTAAATTACAAAATAACACCATTCTAGATTGCTATTGTAATCATTTCTGGATCATACCTTGAGAAACAGAGTAGATATCACAAGCAGGATTTCTACTTAAAATGTCCTTGTACATAAGAAATTATCATAGTAAATTTTTTTTGTAGTACTGGGGATTCAGCCTTGGACCTTGTCCAAGCATTCTACATCCCTGGCCTTTTAAAAAACTTATTTTTACACAGGCTTTCACTACATTTCCAAGGATGGCTTTGAACTTATGGTCTTTGTGCCTTAATCTCCTAAGTAGCTGGGGTTACAGGTACACATCACTGCACATAGCTGTATTTGTCATATTGTAACATGAAAGAGAAACTTTATCAATGAATTTATGGTTTTTGTATTTTAGCTCTTGCTAATATTAATTTTAAGAAAACATGCTAGTTTCCCTTGCTTACAAAGTACTAATTAATGACTTCTATTTCATAAAACATATGGTCATAATGCAATAAAGCATAATGAAAAACAAGCACCCAGAATATAGGAGTAAAACAACTACTGGATTATGAAAACTTATCTGGTTTTGAGGTTTGTTGTTCATAACAATGGGCCAAAACAACTGTAAAATCTAAGAAATATTAGGCAAGAATGGATACAATCATGTAAAAATGAGATCTTTTCTTTAGTTACTGATTAGTAAGACCTGGAGATATATTAATAGCTATTCACTTAAATCCATTAAAAAGCCAAATTTGTTATTCCAAGTCTTGCAGGAAAACTAAATTTGTTATTAACCCTGACACTCTCTTGGCCCAATCTCTTTTTTCTTCCCCCCAAACATTGTTTTATAGTGTGTTTTGGGGCAGTTATTTTTTGGAACCCGAGAATTACATTATAATAGAATAGATGACACTTGACGTGACACTAATAGTATATATGGGACTAGAAAGAGACAGGTGTGAATATTGAGCCATGTCCTTTAAGCCTTGTGATTTTGTCCTACAATCAGACTGTTAGTTTCCTAACAACTCATTTCTTCAGACATTAAAAAAACAGAAGGCTTTTTGTTTAAAATTTACCTCCTATAAGTGCTAAAGCTTACTATTTGCCATTCAGAGAAAGCTAAATATTTGTCTTGTATATTTGTATACCCCGTTGTACATAAAACATATATAGTTCTACCCCTACATTTGGCAATGTTCTTAAGAATTCTCCTTCACACATGCAAATGATATTCATCTAAGGTTTTTTTTTTTCTTTGCTTAGACAGCAGCACTCGCTTTGAAAGATAAATGTGATTAGAGTCATGTATAAAAATCCAGCTGGCAAGGCAGCCGGGAGAAAACTGGGGAAGGAAATTCTGTGGCAAGAAAAGGCACATTTTAGACGCAGCAGCTACAGAAGGCACCCGGATGTCAGGTGGTATTTCTCCATCCTTGGAAGGAAGGTCATAGAGCGTTTTAACCATCAAGGGCCAGCCTCTTTGAGGCTCCTTAAAGGGACCACGCCTAAGTAAATCTCACGCTGGTGCTTGTTCTAGTGAGGCTCTATCAATGGGAGCAAAGACTTAGCATTTTAAATGATATTAGAGTGAAATCTTGGTTGACAGGGCACACTGCCTTCACTTGAGGACTTTCTCACAGTTTTTATTTTGGAGATATTAACAGCATGCTTTATCAGTTTCCAGTGGTTCCCAGTGAAGGGTTTGCTGAGGGAAAGGCCAGGTGAGGCTGAACAGCAAAAGGAGAAAAATAGAAAAGGTCTCAGAATACTTTTTCCAGCACTATGCAGGAAGTTCTCTATACTTTGAATTCTCCCTCTAGACCAAGAATTAGAGGAACTGCAATATGTATTTTTAAAAATATTCCTTAATTATACAGAAAAGACAATTCATGGAGTGCTAGTCATTTTTATTTTTTCACATAAAAAATATAGTCCTAGCATTTAGAGAGACTCAGTTTATCTTTTGATTAAGCCCACTTGGTGTATGTCTATCATTAGTATTTTATTTTATTTTATTATGGGTCTGGGGATGGAACCCAGAGGCATTTGACCTCTGAGCTACATCCCTTGCCCTATTTTTTATTCTTTATTTTGAAACCGGGTCTCACTAAGTTGCAGAGGGCCTCACTACGTAGCTGAGGCTGTCCGCGAACCAGGATCCTCCGGTCTCAGCCTCCTAAATGCTGGGATTACAAGCGTGCACCACTGCCAGGGTCTAGCCCTAGCAAGAGTAGAGGTTCATGTGTTGATGAGAGGAAGCCGAGGTCGAATGAGAGAAGAACCACCATAGGAGATCAGATTCAAGCTTCTCCATTTTATTCAGGATTTGTTACAATTTTTATACTTTCTTTTTTGGCAGAAAAGCAAGGGCATAGCCATGCAGGCAGGAACTCCAAGGACGGGAAAAGTTTTATTTTTTATAGAGTTTAGGGCAAGGGTGCCAGACGTTTAAATAATCATAGTATGCTTTGTCTCACTTCACAAGCTGACTTGAACTTAATCTTATACATTGGCTCAAACTAAGGTCAGTTTGAACTTAATGTTTGGCCCAAACTTTATTCTTAGGAAAAAATCTTTGCTGCCTGAGTCTCTCACAAGCCGCTGCCCATCAGTTTTAGTTATAATGCTTATACATAAAATTCCAATTATACATATTAATCCAAATAATTCTAAAATAATATTTTGAAGAAAGGAATGCTAGACATACTTCATGGGGGATCTACGCCGTTGCGGATCCCCTGATCGAGTTTTCTCAAGATCTGCACGAGATGCTGTAGCATACCACCATACCCGGTTTATCATCAGTATTTTAAATATTGTGTTCTGAAGCACATTCTCTTATAGAACAACAACATCGTGTATTTTCTTGATAGATGTATCTAAATCTTGATAGATGTATACATAAGCATACATAAACATGTACATAAACATACATAAACACACACATAAACATAAATATATATAAACATACATAAGCATATATTTGTATATATACATAAACACATATACATAGCCCTGTATGCACATTTATACATGTGTGAATATATACACATGCACTTATATATACATATTTGTATACATATACTCACACATAAATACTTGCAATTTATTTTTAGGGATTTCACACTAAAAAGCCTGATGGTTTCAGGCTAAGAATCAGTTTAGAAACTCCTATAGAGTGGGATGTGTGGACACATGCCTTGTAATCCTAGTACTTAGGAGGCTGAGACAGGAGGATCGCAGGTTTGAAACCAGCCTCAGCAATGTAGAGAAATTGTCAGTAAACAGAGACCTTGTTTCAAAATAAGAAATAAAAAGGAATGAGGGTATTGGTCATGGTAGAATGTCCCTGGGTTCAATCTCCAACACCAAACCAAACCAAACAAAAAAAATCCCCAAACAAACATCCCCCAAAAATGGGTACAGAGAAGAGGGCGAAACCATCATTACTGAGAGCCCGTCATCCTGTCGTCTTCCTCTTGGTTTTCCTAGAGCCAACTAGGTGCTTGGCCCGTAGCAGTGTTACTAGAATCGAACGTCCCTGCTGCTCACTGATCAACCAAACACTTGGGAAACAGAAGTTGGTGGAAGGAAATAACTTATTAAAGCCAGCTTTGAGGAAGACAAAGTAGACATTTTCTGTGTCAGTGCTCTTATTTTAGTGGACTTAGAGGTGCAAAAAAAGATGCAGCGTGACTTGAGCAGGAAATCCGGGCTCTGCACAGAGCCTGCCTCTCCATGTCTGGGCCTCCGGGTCTCTTATCTTTCTCTTCCTCAGAACATTCAAATGGACCTTGACCTTCCGAAGCCATCACCCGCATTTTCTTTTCAGACAGACACATTAATTTCTGCAAGTCAATTCATATAAGCTGAAGAAAGGAGGTGGCTATACAAAGGCCTCTCTTTTGAATTTAGAATACCTTGTGAAAGGGATGGGTCATGAAGAGATTAGGAAAAAGATTAAGAAAAGGAAGGAAATTAATTCTGTTAGAGACAGCTTCTGGAGGGAGCTGCTCTGTTACAGGGAGTTCAGTGTCTTAACTTGAATAACTGGACAAGAGGAATGAATAAATACGATGGTGACACACAGTGCATTATCTTACTTGATTTTTAAACCCTGAAGTAGGTACCATTTTTATTTCTCCTTATTAATGAGGAAACTGGCTGGTGAGTTGATGTGGCTTGCCTAAGGTCATATAATATAGTAAGTGGTGGGGCTGGAATTTGCAGGCAGATTCTTTAACGTCCGGCTACATGAATTTGCTTTTGTTACAGAATTCTGAATACTTATGCTTTTTTTTTTTTTAAGAAGAAAGAGAGAAGTTCTAAGACTTCAGCCAGTATGCTTTTTGAGATCTGGTGGTTTTCCTGTCTCAGCTCAGTGATTAGTGTATAAAAGGTGTCTAATAGATTTTAAATGGGTGTGTGAATGCTCTGGATTTCTGCTTTGGACAGCAGATTTTATCTTTTAACTCAAACATTTCCAAATGGGAAAGGGAGAAAAAAAAAATCTTGGAAATCTTTGTTTCCCTTTGAAAAGACTTTGAATACATGGGAAGAAAAAAAAAAAATCTCAGCAACTTAAGTGTGGGGGTGGGGGCCCAGCTGTTTGCTGGTGACTGTTGATAGGTCCAATTATACCATTTATTCCAACAGTGACACCAACTTATTTTCTTTAAATTTTCTACTCAATTTTCTGTACTAAGTTTAGATTTTTGTAACACTAAACTGTTTTTGAAGCAGTTTCTAAGGAAACTGGAAAGATACGTAAGTCGATAATTAGAAAGTCATTATGTGTAAATTAAGTGAAACCGACTCTGTGCCTAAAGGGACAGATGGGAGGGGTGATTTCAGAGCTTTCAGCTACAGTAGCCTCTATGTTTTATTCCTTTTTCAACAGCCACCTGGGAAACAGGCCTTCTATGGTCACCAAGGATATTCAGGTTCAAAATGAATGAACAGTTGAGATTTATCAAAATGCATGTATAAGTATTTAATATCTTCCTCTGTAGATAGTACAAACTCCATGATAGCTAATGTGTCTTTTATTAGCAAGTGAATGAGCATCAAGTAGTATTTTAATTCCATAAATAAACATTTAATGAATAGATAAAACAATAAGATTGTGGAAAAGCATTTATCAGAAGTCCTGGCATATAACTATCACTCCAAAATACTAGCGATTACAATTTTAGCCAGCCATTTTAAATTTCTCCTTTCTATCCCTTTTTCAGTGCTTTCCTCGCATTCATGTCATAGTTGATACATTATTTCTAGGCAATATCATGTACTATATGGTTTGAACCAACATCCCCTATGTTTTAACAATATATTGGAGCTAGAAAATATCTGCACATTGAAATAGAGTGTTGAGACCTGGAGGGAAAGTATGAGTCTGACCCCAGAAGCCAGAGCACTGTACAACTGCTAGAGCAAATTAACAGCTTTGGGAATAGTTTCATGGCTTTAAGTTAATCAACAAGCACAGGTTTCTGACATGGGCCACTTTAAATAAATCCCTCTTTTCCTGTATCTGCTTATACTGATGCCTCGGTCTGTCTGCTTTATCGAAGCAATATTGCCAGGCTTTGCTGAGGTTTCCATCTTCCGTTACTATTCATACAAGTCATTCACTAAGTTTTAGTGCTTCTTCATAATGTTAGGGGGGAGAATTCACTTTACTTACCTACCCTCAGTGCTGTAAGTTGCTAATGGAGAAACACACCCATATGGTTCTGGGCTCTCAAGGTTAAATCACTTTAATTGACACTTTTCTATATAGTCCTGATTCCCAAAGCAAATATAAATAGCATTCCCTTTCAATTTCAAAAATGTCTTAGTTCAGATGATTAATTTCATCCTTATTTTTTGAAAATCCATGCAACTTAGAGCGAGAGGATGATTTGAGAGAGGGACTTCTAATTCTACCTCCTTGATAGGCACAAACCCAGTCTTCCTCCGAGCATTTGCAGACTCAGCACTGGGCCAACTCTCTTATCCCTGACCATCTCTACAGAGAGCTGGCCTCAGCCTGGACCTCCTCAATGTTGCAGAGATATTCTATATTTGCACTGGATCCTAAAAGGAGGGATTAGAAGGCTCACTTTCTTTCATCCAGAGCTCTCGAGCTCCTAATGTGAATTCAAACACATTTTCTGTAGTATCCTTGAATTTTTCACATTAAGAAGTATTAGTACGCCACATCTAGAAACTCCAATTTTGCCTTCTACTTTATATCATACAACTAAAGCAGTCCACTGATATGACTCTATGAATAAAGATCTGTCTAAGGTCATCATCACTGAGAGACTTGGAAGCAACTTACAGGTTCCCTCGGTTTTATTTATGCATACATTATACTGCACACACATTCATATTTATAAGAATAGAAATGAGGTTATTCATTTTGTGATACTTATAAAGGCTTGTTTTTTTTCCCCCCAAACTAAACAATAAGGAAAAGCATAAAAATTATCTTGGTTACATTTTCACCAACAAACATACCTGAGAACCAGCGATATTCCAGGCATTGTGTGAGTTGGTGTCTTTTTAAATAACATAAGCAAACAAATAGGAACATTTGGAGAAATGAATCCTTTTTTTGTATTGTGGCTCTATTAAGCAAATAAGGCAGTCATCCTTTTATCCATTGTACACCGCCCTTATTTCTAGTGCAGCAATACTATACTGTGGTAGGGCTGTTTGCTTCCATTTTTATTGCCACTACTAGACATCATCTTCTTGAGGGAAAACTGTCCCTTCATCTTCAGAATGCCAATTGTAGGTCTGGTGTCTGGCTGATAATTCTTCCCCTTAATACTTATTTCTCACTTTTCATTATAAAAATTAATCTAAAGCTGAAAAAACTCAGTGGAGTTGAAATCTGTATAGAATGGCTCTAGAAGAAGCCTAAAAGCTGGGCACACCTGTAATCCCTATACTTGGGAGATTGAGAAAGGAGGCTTGCAAGTTTGAGACAGCCTAAGCAAGTAGTGAGACTCATCAACCTAGCGAGAGCCTGTTTCCAAATAAGAAATAAAATCGGGCTGGGGGTGCAGTTTGAAGGTAGGATGCCTCTGGGTTCAAACCCCAGTACCACACACACACACACACACACACACACACACACACACACACACACACACACGGGAATAAGCAAAAAGACAGCTACAGAAATGATTGTGTAATGAAAGTGCCCAGAACAGAATTGAAGATATACTTTCAGACCTTAATGTAAAATTCACTTAAAGATCCTAGGACAATGTATATGTTTCAGAATGACTTTAGATTCCAGGAAACTTACCAGAATTGGTCACAATGATCACTTTTAAGTTTATTTTGAGTAAGAACTATATCTTATATTCACCTGTTACATCTAGATTGTACCTTAATGCAGGTAATAAATAAATGCTCTAGAATGAGTTACTTTTATCACAGAATTTGCATTAAATGTTTTACTGGAAGTATTATTTGCTTTGATGTTCAGTGCTTATAGAAATAATAAGGAAAGCTTTTATGAGTAATAGTAAAGCATACTTTATAAGTAAAAACCTATAAGTATATGATTATATGCTTATAAGATTATATGTAAAATTTACTTACATTTATGAGCAGAGCTATTACTATTAGGTGCCAAACAAATAAGAATGTTCCTATATATGTATCTCCTCTGTGATTGATTTAGCAAAATTTAATATTTTCCTTGCTATCGTTTTCAGTCTATTTCTATTGCAGTTCTTATTTCCATGCTGTATTAATTATATTTATATAGCTTTTAGTTTTACTCACTGGTTAAAGGACCAGTGTATGTCAGCCTAGGATTGTGGCATTGCCTTATCCTGTCTTTGTATCTTTTAATACTATTCAAACGTTTGGAGTCTTAGTTTCCTTGTGTATAAAGTGGGGAAAATAATACTTGACTTCACAGAAGTATTCTTAAGATTAAGTGAGCTGGGCGTGGTGGCGCACGCTTGTAATCCCCACGCCTGGGAGGCGGAGACAAGAGGATCGCGCAGGTTCAAAGCCAGCCGTGCTGGCTTAAGAGATCCTGTTTCCAAATAAAAAAGTATAAAAATTGGTCTGGGAGTGTAGCCCAGAGGTAGAAGGGTTTCCAGGATCCCCAGTACCACCACCACCACCAAAAAAAAAAGTGAGATAACGTGAAAAATTACTTCTTGTCATCTAGTTTTCCATTATTTGAAGCCATCCCTTCCACATGAGTGAAATTAAAGCCCTCAAACTTCTGCCAGATAGATTGAGAAACCCAATGCCTTATAATATGTATGCTCCAAGGAAATGAAGTTAGCATATAAAGAGACACCTGTATGCCTGTGTATTGCAAAATTATTCAAAATAGCTAAGATATGAAATCAATCTAGGTGCCCATCAACAGATGAATGGATAAAAAATATTGTGTATACATAGTGGAGTGTTGTTCAGCCATAAAAAGGAAAATGAAATCTTATTATTTGCAGCAAAATGGATGAAACTGGAGGACATCATGTTAAGCTAAATGAGCTTGACACAAAAAGACAACTAAGTACAGATAAGTAGAGATATTTTCTTTCATACGGGTGGCAACTATAAAAAAAAAATTTGACCGGAAACTAGAAGAATGATTAGAAGGGACTGGGAAGTGTGCCAGAGGGGATAAGAGAGCAGAGGTATAAGAGGCATGTATGCATACGATCAGTGTATGCTGTTAACATGTATGGGCATATCACAGCAAACCCCATTAATCTGTATTAATAATAAAACAGAATAAGAACATTGTCTGGAAAATAATGCAATCACATCAATGATTAAATCAAAGTTTTATCAGGCATCATGACATGATGTAATCTTTAATTGGGAATCAAATTAAAGAACAGACACTATCTTTGTCTTGAAAAAATAAAAATAGACTTCAAAGGTAGAATGTGTGCATGCAATTGTCCAACTTATTAGGAGCACCTGAATGGCTTGGATTGTTCTGCTTGATTGGAAATAGGAGGTGGTAATTGAGAGAAACTTTAGAGGATAGTGTGTGTGTGTGTGTGTGTGTGTGTTGGGAGGGGTGCATGTTAAACCCTCCTGGTATCATATATATATATATATATATATATATATATATATATATATATATATATATATGAATAAACAGGAAACACTTCATATTTTGTAGAAAAGGCAAAAACTCAGCAGAATCAATATTGAGAATACTAGAAAATGGTATAAAGTGTTATTACTTTTCTTAATCTTTCCCACGATTAAGGGACAAGAAACAATACTAGGCTGTTGCTTGTGTTGCCCCTTCTGTTCTCCTTCAGTGTTTGTGCATATGCCTGCTGGGTCAGAATTTAGTCCTTCAAGAGGAAAAATAGCAAAACTGAAGGGTTGCTCAAATGTCAATACCACTAGAAATGAGCATTCTCATTCTAATGCATTCTAATAGCAGCAGGATGAAGACTAATGGCTCACATACTGTCATAGACAGCTAAAGATCAGAAAAAACTAAACTTACTCAACTAAGAGTTATGAATCAGGAATACAAGGTTTTCCAAAATAGCCTATATTTTATACCCAGAGTGCATTTTATTTATAATTAAATGCAATTTAATTATATATAGTTTATAAATAATTTAATTATATATTAGTTATACATGTATATGCATACATGCATACATATATATGTATATATGTATATGATTGAATCTAGGGGCACTCTACCTCTGGGCTATACCCCCAGTCCTTCAATCTTTTATTTTGAAACAGGGTCTCACTAGCCTCAAACTTGCAATCCTTCTACCTCAGTCTCCTAGGTAATGGGATTATAGGCATGTACCGCTGCTCATGGCTTTGAATCATTAATTAATAAAAATTCACTATTCATCTAACAATATAGCCCTGTAGATATATATGGTAGGCAGCATACAGTCATGTCGATTTTGCTAGAGTTTGTAGAAGATCTCATTTTGTGTTGCATATATAATGTTAATTTTTCCCTTTCAATAATTGTGTATTAATATAGATTATTAAATATAGGTTAACATAGATTTATGGATTGTTAAATAATACTGTAGTATACTGATAAATGGAAATTAATGTACATCAAATTTCAATGAATTCTACATGTATGTGAAATGTGTATTACTGAATTTTTCTGTAGAGACAGCATGTGTATAATCACATCTTATTCTTTTAATGTATTTTAGAAAGCTAAATATTAGTAACAATATTATTAATGATTTTATATTGCCCACTTTTGAATTACTAATTAATTCAGATTTTACCATTAACCTAACAATATAGCCCTGTGGATCGGCAATGCAAGAAATAAAATATTTATAGTGCAGCCTTTATTGTTCTCTAGGCAGCCATGAGACCAAATTAAGCAAAAGCTGAGACCTAGTGTTCCCAGCTTCAGCTCTTTTCCTATGTTCAAAATGATCTGGATTTAGTGAAAAAGTTTTTTTCCCATGAAATCTTGGAAAATGTTCTTTTGGACTACAGTAGTATTGGAATTAAAGAAAGAAGGTGAAAGATACATTTTAACAATCTGAATAAAAGAAGGTATAGAAATAATAAGTTCTTAAATAGAGCATGGTGAAGGTTTACACTGAATTTTGTGATCCTGGCTTTGACGGAAGATGGGTGGGTAAGGTGATAATCAGGAAGACAATGGCATCAGTGGAACCGATTAATAGGCACTGACCCCAGCTCTGGCTTCACCAGTCTGTACATGCCTGGCTCTTCCACCCAGCTCAGGTATGCTTGTAATAGTTGGAGATTCTGGGATCCATTTCATTTCCTATGTTTCACATAGCCAAAAGCCAAATAGTATTCATATTTCATTCCCAGTTTCACCACAAGTGCAAGTTTTTGCCAAATATCCCACTACCTGAATCCAGATTTTATTCCTTACAGACTTGTCTTTCTTATGAGG
Source organism: Muscardinus avellanarius (assembly GCF_963383645.1). Lineage (NCBI taxonomy): Eukaryota > Metazoa > Chordata > Mammalia > Rodentia > Gliridae > Muscardinus > Muscardinus avellanarius. Next base: position 80,297,696 of record NC_137791.1, read on the forward strand.
TGTTATTTATGTGACACTCTTGGGATTGGATGATATAACTTTTAATTTAACCAGAAGGCAATAGCAATGTATGAGAGGTTACTTGTGAGACAGTGTCTGCATGAGAACAGTGCTGTTTCATGGAGAATTAGAAGTGCATGTGTAGGGATGGGCTGCCAATTCTTAACAATAAAATCAGACTCTGGACAAATAAGTTATGGATAATATGTAGTTTACAATGCTTTTTTACTTACAGTTTGGAGGGTGCCAGCTGATCTACTTGCTGATACATTACATTCCTTTTGAACAATAAGGAAAATAAATCCAGGAGGATAGAGTATGGGAGAGATTGTTACTATTCTTTCCAAGTTGGCAGCTACAAGGTGCCAGTTGCCAATGGAAATGCATAGCTCTGAGAGCTACTTTGGGTTCTTGGGGCTAAGAGAGGAAGGGCGGGTTAAGTACTTATGTCAAAAACTGAAGTTTAATATAGCTAAACTAAGCATTATGGTAAAGGGGAAGAAGTTGCAATTTTGTTAATTTATAACAGTTCCTGCTTTATTTTTACACATGATCATAATCATAGGGGCTAAGACATAATGACATCAATGGTTAAAATAGTGAATTGGTCTAGTGATTTCCTTAAGCTTCGTTCTTTCTCATTTGCCAAGCTTTTCTCTTCTTTCTCCATCATCCAGAGGCTTTACTCTTTATCATACTGACTTTTCCTCTGTCTGCCCTGCCCCCTCCAAGCTCCTCCAGATGCTAATGATAAAACTAAACATTTTATTTTGGTGACAGTGTCAGTGATTTAATAACTATTGCTCAATTATTGGCATCTTAAAGTACTATTTGTAATTTTTTTTTTTTTTGCATTACTGGGGATGGAACCCAGGAGCATTCTACCTCCAAGCTACACCCCCATCCCTGTTTTTTATTCTTTATTTTGGAACAGGGTCTCACTGAGTTGCAAAAGGGCCTCACTAAGTAGCTGAGACTGTCCTCGAACCGCAACCTTCCTGTCTCAGCCTCCCAAATGCTGGGGTTTCAAGCGTGCGCCACCACACCTGGCAACTATTTGTAATTTAAACAATAGTTTTCTTTACCTCTGTTCAAAGAGTAACCCATGATAAATAATTTAGCTTCCTTTTTGGAGTTATTCAAAATATCACACCTTGATCCTGAGAAGGTAGATTAAAACAATCTTCTAGGTCTTAGAATTGGTTCAATATGTTTGTAATAAAAACTTACAGTTTGTCAATGACTCTTCTACCTACAGGGACACAAGATGAATAAAATACAACCTTTGCTCTCAGTAAGCCGCTGAAAATATCACCAGAATGAAATGCTACAGTTTCTGACGCATGGTTTTAGAGTCCTTTAGTGGGGAAGAGGTTGTCTGCTGTCAGAGTGGGAGGCTTGTAGGTCAGAGATAACTATGAGATCCTGTGGAATATGTTAATCACTCCTCTGTCTTCCCCACTATACGGTGAGATCCTTGTTTAAAAATCAAGTCTTACTCGTGTCTACTTTTGGTACTTAAAGTCAGACAGCTAATCTCATAGTACAAACCTTAGCTCTACTTCCTACCAACTGTGATCTCTGACAGAGAGGCTATGGGCCTTTGTAAGGATGACAATGGCTTTTGGCTTTTACACTGAGGATGGAGGATGCTGTTAAGAGTGTTAAGGGAAGAATGGTGACATTTGACATTTTAAAAAGTAGCCTTGTTTTTTTTTATGAGAATTGGCTATAGAGAAGCCAGGGTAAAGGGAGAAAAGGTAGGGGATTATTGCTAAAGAACTTCTTGGTATAAATGTGAGAAGTATGAGATCCTAAATGCGCTTTTTTTTTTTTTTTTGGCGGGTCTGGGGATGGAACCCAGGGGCATTCGACCTCCGAGCTACATCCCCTGCCCTATTTTTTATTCTTTATTTTGAAACCGGGTCTCACTGAGTTGCAGAGGGCCTCACTAGGTAGCTGAGGCTGTCTGGGAACCGCGATCCTCCGGTCTCAGCCTGCCGAATGCTAGGATTGCAAGCGTGCGCCACCACGCCTGGTCCTAAATGCATTTTGAAGATAAATATTTATAGGATTTTCTGATGTGTTCAATGTGGGGTTAGATTAATAAGAGTCTGGCCGTGGGATGGCCAGTAGATGAGGGGTGATGCTGGCCTGAACTAAAGCAATAACCTATTAGTTTTATAGAAAAAACTGGCTTTGTACTGTTGTGATATTCCTTTTAATGAGAAAACTATCAATCTGCACTATTTCATACATATGATTTCCCTCTGGGATACTAAGGCAACTTGAGGAGAGAACCCAGGGGATTGCTGACAACATCCCTTCCAGCTCTGTGCTTGCAAATCCATGTGAAATGGTGAGGATGCTCCCAGCCTGTGGCCTACGATGGTGTTTGCATATCTGATAACAAGTGAGTAGGACAGAGTTGAATTGATTCCCAAATTAAACGTCAGTTGTTCATTTCTGTGAAGTTCTCAACATAAATTCCTAATAAATTATCAACATATTTTATAAATTTAAAATGCCCCTGGTCATATGATGTACCAATATTTTTACCCATTAAAAATAAAAAAATCACATCCAAACTGAAACATAATGGTTCCTACCACCTTAATCATAAGACACATATTGGAATTGAGAGTGAATGGCCAATCTTCACACGAAGTGACTGTGGAGATGATGTTATTACACTGTTCTAATCCATTTTAGGAATTTCTGGGAGTAAATCTTTACCATCCTATTTGTTAATCCTCAAAAGTGATTCTGGTACTGAAAGAGTTATCTTGGGGGGAGAGGGCACCAAGCACAGTCTGAAAATATGCTGTTTTCGATATGATTCACGTAAAAATAAAAAAGTAATAAATAAATAAAAAGAGTTATCTCAGACAAGTAATAAATAGTAGGTCTGTATTAATGTACTGCTTATCTACCTGTGTGTGGTGGTGCATGCCTGTAATCCTACTACTAGGGAGGCTGAGACAAGAGAACTGCAGATTAAAGGCCAGCTTCAGCAAAACAGTAATACTCTTAGCAACCCAATGAGTTCTATTTAAAAACAAAAAATAAAAGTGTTAGGGTAGAGCTCCGAGGTAGAATGTCCCTGGATTCAACACTCGGTGCTCCTCCTCCCCCACTGCGTCTCCACTCTCTGAGAGGATGGTAAGTAATACCCATCAATTGGTGAATACCAATTGAACCTCACCTTAACAGTTAAGCCCAGCAGGTGAGAAAATTAAAAATCTGGGAAACGTTGGAGAAGGGCAGAGAAATGCTTCTTCAGTGCTGATGTCTTCTTGTTCCATGTCGAGGAATTAAGTTAGTGAATTAGTGCACTTCTAGTGACATCTCTCTAGTCCTTTACTCAGAGAATTCTTAGTCAGGGGTGATGACTTCCCTGGCTGAAAACTTGGAAAGAATAAGAAGTTGTGTCTGCTTGAGGGTTAGCCCCTCCTGTTTCTCTCTTGGAAGAGAGAATATTTCCTACTTAACAGTGAGTGTCCTCTGGTTATACATGCCTTAAGAATTAAGCCCGGTAGTTCTCCAAAACGGGATGCCCTTCCTTCTTGTCTGGGCTTGTATATGGCAGGGTAAGAATGTCTGTCCAATATGGGGTACAGAATTACAGGCTTAGCTATTTGTCAGCAAAGACTCCCCAACTTTGTTACTAATACAGTTGATATTTTGGTCTTCTACCAATCTTACTCTTTTCCCTTATATTTCTGTTTCCTTGAAACCAGAGCAGAGAGGTATTATTTATTGAAAACACCCACTGCTTGATATAGTATGCATTTATTTGTTTACTTTATGTTTCTCCCTAGTAGAACACAAGCTCCAGGGCAGGAATTTATTTTGTTCTCTGCTGTTATCCCCTGTGCCCAGGACTAACAAATAACTCAATAAACATGGTAGGCTCTCAGTAAATATTTGTTAAATGAGGACATCAATGCTTAGGTCAGGACGCACTCAGGCGAGGAACTCCAGGGTGACTGAGGTTTCCCCGAATCTTCTCCCTGTATATTGTGGATTGATTTCCTGATAAATAATAGCATATACTTTTATTTCCCCTACTGTATCATTTTCTAAGCCTCTAGGTACAAGGTAATAAATAGCTTTAAAATAAGTTTCTAAAAAATCTGCCCTTATTACTTTTTGCCTTGGGCAAAAAAAGATAGATTAACTCCTGCTGGAGGAAAAGAGGAAAAAAGGTGTGTTTTCCAGGTGTCCACCTGGACTGTGGATATTGTAGTGTTCTGCAGTATTTTTCTTGCTTTCTGGGTTTTGGCTGGGTTTCCGATTTGCTTCATGACTTCAATTTGCTGAATAAGTGACATCTAGATCAGCATGGTGTTATGTTCATTATTACAAAGTGGAGGACAGTGCACACGTGATTTGAAGTTGACAGGAAAGAGAGTGTCGCTTTCATAAGGGCCAATAGGCAGCCAGCTTGTGATCTTTGCAAGTTTGGCTTTTGTTTACATTTACATTGGGTGAGCCTTGCCTTCAGATGTCCTCCTAAAACTACTTGTCAGCCTCAGATTCTCCCTTGCTCCTGGACTGAGGTGTGTATACATTTGGGCACTCTCATGTGTATTTGTATTCTTGGGCAGTTTACCTCTTCTGTTCTCTTACTTGCTATGTAGTTAGCCCTTGGTCATGCTCAGGTTTAGAATTAGGGATGAGTATGAGGCAAAATCACAGGCTTATGCTGTGTGTGTGTGTGTGTGTGTGTGTGTGTGTGTGTGTGTATTGTGTGTGTGAGTTTCCAGTTCCGTGCAGTTAAAAATAAAGTTTTGGGTTTTTGCCCTCTCGGGACCCCCTCCCCTTTGGGGAGCTGTTCTCTCTCTCGCAGGTCGTGTTAGCCCTGAGAGAAGGCAGAGTGCAATTGAGGGCACGTGGCTCAGGCTACTCTCGGGTAGTGACCTGAAGGCCTCTTCTGGACATCAAGGCTGACCAGGGACCCTAGGGGCGACCTGCACTTCTTTTCTGGCAGATTGCGTGGACTCTGGGAGAAAGTAGTTTGCAACTGACGGCACTTGGCTTGGGCGACACTTGGGCAGTGACCTAAAGGCAGCTACTGGAAAAAAAAATAAATAAATAAAGTTTTACCTGTTTTTTCTTCTTGTTTCTCATAGTGACATTCCATTTGGAACCTCTGGAAAGGGCTACTATGCTATTCGTGCACTCAGTGGTCATGATGTCATCTTAATGTGAAAACTACACAAAAATGCAACTCTCATTTTTTAGGTCTTTTTTTTTTTTTTTTGGTATGTGTGTATGGTATTGGGAATTTAACCCAGAGGCATTCTACCTATGAGCTATACCACCAGCCCTATTTTTTCCTTTATTTTGAAATGGTCTCACTATGTTGCAGAGGACCTAACTAAGTAGCTGAGGCTGGCTGCAAACCTGTGACCCTCCTATCTCAGCCTCCCAAGTACTGGAATTATAAGCATGCACCACCACACCTGGCTCTGTTTTTAGGTCTTTGATACAATTGATTTTGTGTATGGTGTGAGATAGGAGTCTAGTTCATTCTTCTGAGTGTGAAGATTCAATTTTTCTCATACTATTTATTTAAAAAATTGTCCAGCTTTTATTTTTAATGGTAGAGCACAGCTTGGGGTAGGCAGCCTGGAGATGGCCCCAGGGATCCCTGGCCTCCTGACATTTGCATCTGTACATTCCCTTCCTCTTGAGTGGGAGCTGGGCCTGGTGACTTGTTTCTGAGTAGAATATGATGAAAGTGATGGGAGTCTCTTCTGAGGTGAGGTTATAAAAGACTGGGACTGTCTCCTGGCACTCCTGCTTTTTGGCTTGGTCACTCTGATTCAGGCAGCTGCCATGTCAGAGCAGCTCATGTGGCAAGGAACTGAAGGCAGCCTCTGTCCCACAGTAACAAGCAAAGGTCTCCCCGCCCACAGCCTGGGAACAACTGAGATCCCACCCCAAGTCTTGAGATGCCTGGAGCCCTGTGGACCCCTGACGGCAGCCTGGAGATGCCCTCAGCTGCAGAGCCAGCTCAGGTGTGCTTGTTCTCAAACACTGAGTTGAACAATATGCACTATTTTAAACTACTGGATTTAAAAAGTTTTGTCACTCAGCACCGATGACTAATACATATTCAAAATTTACCATGAAAGAATTTTAAGCTGGGTATAGTGGCACATGCCTATAATCCTAGTACTTGAGAGGCTGAGAAGAGAATCACTGGTTTAAGGCCAGCCTTAGCTAGGTAGCAACATCCTGTTTCAAAATAAAAATAATAAAAATAAAGGACTAAGGGTGTAGCTCGGAGGTAGAGTGCCCCTGGGTTCAATCCTCAGTACAAAAAATATTTTTAATAATTATCAACTTACATCTTACTTGAGATTTCATGCAATTTTTTTAAATTGGTGTTCCTGCAATTTAAGATAAAAGCAAAAACAGGAAATCACTTGACTTGCAAAAGGATCTGTCACGGAGTCATTAGAATATTTTATTTTCTTGGTTTTTGGTGATCATACCAAAAGGCTTGACCAAGACTTAACAATTATTGGAAATGTGCTGCATTTTCATTTAGAAGCACCTTATTAATTTAATATACTAAGAAAATGGAAAGATTAGAATGAAATTTTTTATCCATTGTCACAATGGAGCATTCTTTGATATAATACTTTTATATTTTGCATTGATATATATATATTTTTTTTTCTCAAAAACTTTGAAATTGTGGATTTGGCTAATTCAATTTATAGAACATATATGCCAAAAACTCAATTTACAAAGGCATCTTTATGTTCAAAGTAATTAACCAAGTTAAGTTTACTTTGTCAGAAAAAGCCTGATTTTAAAACTTTGAGTATGTTAATATATATCCTGGGAGTACTATATAAACCATTGATAAATTATGATATACACACTGTGTAAGATCTCATTTGAAACCCAAATGAACAGCGTTGGGTTTATCTTTAACTGGTTTATTTTTACCACCAAAAGCAAAAAGATTGGCATCCAGCAGAGGAAAGAGGAGAAAATGTGTTAGCTAAGTGTCTACCTGGGAAACTGCGTTAGGAAGCATTCCTAAATTTGGTGATAGATAATGTTAAATTTCCTACCTTATTACCAGTGTTAACAATGTATGATTTTTATTTGTTTGTTTTTGTTTTTGTTTTTGTTTTGTGGACTAGGGTTCCTGGAAACCCTTTTATCTCTGGGCTACATTCCCAGACTCATTTTTTTACTTTTTTATTTGGAAACAGGGTCTCTTAAGCCAGCACGGCTGGCTTCGAACCTGCGTGATCCTCCTGTCTCTGCCTCCCAAGTGCAGGGATTACAAGCGTGCACCACCATGCCTGGCTTAATGTATGATTTTTTTTTTTTTTTTTTTTTTTGTGGTACTGGGATTCCTGGAAGCCCTTCTACCTCCGGGCTACACTCCCAGACCTATTTTTACATTTTTATTTGGAAACAGGGTCTCCTAAGCCAGCGCACGCAGCTGGCTTCGAACCTGCTCGATCCTCCTGTCTCTGCCTCCCAAGCGCGGGGATTACAAGCGTGCGCCACCACGCCCGGCTTAATGTATGATTTTTTAAAGTGAATCTTAAATCTCTTAGGTGTTTCTGTCTTTGGGGAAAATAAAATTATTGTTAAAATGGTATTACTTTTAGCCAGGCGTGGTGGCGCACGCTTGTAATCCCCGCGCTTGGGAGGCTGAGACAGGAGGATTGCGTAGGTTCGAAGCCAGCCTCAGCTACTTAGGCTCTCAGCAACTCAGTGAGACCCTGTTTCCAAATAAAATATAAAAAAAGGTCTGGGAATATAGCCTGGAGGTAGAAAGCCTCTGGGTTTGACCCCCAGTACCACCAAAAAAAAAAAAAGGTATTACTTTTATTCATAAAAAGATAAAAGATACTATTAAGCCGGGCGTGGTGGCACATGCTTGTAATCCCCGCGCTTGGGAGGCAGAGACAGGAGGATCACGCAGGTTCGAAGCCAGCCGCGTGCGCTGGCTTAGGAGACCCTGTTTAAAAAAAAAAAAAAAAAAAAGTAAAAATAGGTCTGGGAGTGTAGCCCAGAGGTAGAAGGGCTTCCAGGAACCCCAGTACCACCACCAAAAAAAAAAAAAAAAAAAGACACTACTATTACTACTCAATGGAGAAAGATAATCCACACAGACTAGAATAATGTCGTCAGGAGAACATATACATTCATTTTTTTTACTCGCTGGTTTGTGGAAATTAGGTGGGATACTTAATAAAAAAAAAAAAAAAATCTAGCCGAACATGGTGGCACCTGCTTTAAATTCTAGCATTTGGGAGGCTGAAACAGTAGAACTGTGGTTCGTACACACCCTCAGCTACTTAGTGAGACCTTCCACAACTCAGTGAGACCTTATTTCAAAATAAAACAAACGTGATGGCGCACACTTGTAATCCCCACACTTGGGAGACGGAGACAGGAGGATCGCTCAGGTTCGAAGCCAGCCTTGCTGGCTTAAGAGACCCTGTTTCCAAATAAAATATAAAATAGGTCTGGGAGTGTAGCCTGGAGGCAGAAGGGTTCCATACCCAGTACCACCAAAAAAAAAAAAAAGAGTAAAAAATAGGGCTGGGGGTAGTAGCTTGGAGGTAGAATGCCCCTGGGTTCCATCTCCAGTACTGAAAAAAGAAAGAAAGAAAGAAAGAAAGAAAGAAAGAAATCTATTGTATACCCAATACTTTATTTATTTATTATTTATTTATTTATTTATTTATTTATTTATTTATTTATTATGATTGGCACTGCAGATTGAACCCAGAGGCATTCTACCTCTGAGCTACACCCCTAGTCCTTTCATCATCTTTTTTTTTTTTTTTTGAAAGGACTTGCAAGGTTGCTGAGTCTCCGAACTGTGATCCTTCTATCTTAGCCTTCCAAGTGCTGGGATTGCAAGTGTGCACCACCATTCCAGCCTTTTCTTTTTCTTTTCTTTTTACAGCATAGATTTAAGCCTATGAAGTTGTGTTCTGTAGGCAACAGTGATGGCAACAAGGAGTTAAGTTATCAGGGGATTAAAGGTTTTGAACAAATGCTTTGAGGTTGCTAGGGAAATATCAACCTCCATAGTTCAAAATGTTTTAAAAAATTTTTTTATTATGTCCAAGAGCTTAGATTTTTCTTCTCTAGAAAGAATGAAATGCTGGCCCTTGAGATAACAGGGGGGAGAAAGCTGGCTGACCCAACAGGCTGTTGAAGTTTGGAATAGACTCTTAAATGAAGTTGTGAAATCCCATTCTCTGGCTTCCTACAAAAGTAGAGTATGTTCTCATCTGTCTGGTATGTTCGAATAGAGAGAGGATAGGGGTGCATGAAAATGCAGATGACCTCTCAAGCTCCAGCTAACCCTAAAACTGTCTAAAGTTCTTAATGGAATGCAGTGTTGGGTAATAGGAAATAAAAATATCTCTTATCAAGAAGATATTTTACAAATAAGAATTTGTCATTCTTAGGAATTTTCTTAGTAACTGTTGAGTAAACGATCTATAATATGTTATTACTCTTATTTATAATCTTTATTTTAGAATGATGTCTACTTTTATCCATGGTGCCTTTTGCTATTTGCACACGACTTATATAGTGCATCTTATGTAATTATTATCTACACAGATCTCTTTACTCTACTAGCGGTGTGTTCTTTCTAGGCAGGCCATGTCTTTATATTTATAAACCTGGCATAGTCCTGGAACAGAGGAGGGGCCAATTTGTGGAACCAGCTCTTGAACTTTTTTTTTTTTTTTTTTTTTTGGTGGTACTGGGGTTCCTGGAAACCCTTATACCTCCGGGCTATACTCCCAGACCTTTTTAATATTTTTATTTGGAAACAGGGTCTCTTAAGCCAGCAAGGCTGGCTTCAAACCTGAATGATCCTCCTGTCTGTGCCTCCCAAGCGCAGCGATTACAAGTGTGCGCCACCACGCCCGGCAGCTCTTGAACTTTTAATGGACCAAATTGATCTGGGAGGACCCATTCTGAGCCTGCTCCTCAAACATTCTCATTCATTCTCATTCTCTCTCTCTCTCTCTCTCTCTCTCTCTCTCTCTCTCTCTCTCTCTCTATCCCTTTCTTTCTTTCCCTCTTTCTTTCTCTCTCTACCTCTTTCTTTCTTTCTTTCTTTCTTTCTTTCTTTCTTTCTTTCTTTCTTTCTTTCCCTCTTTCTTTCTTCTTTTTTTATGGTATTGAGGATGGAACCCAGGTGTATTCTACTTCTGAGCTACACCATCAGCCCTATTTTATTTTTTAAGTTAATTAATTAGTTAATTTTTGTAGTACTGGAGATTGAACCCAGGGACCTTCTACCTCTGAGATATGCCCTCAGCCCTACTTTTTTTCTTAATTTGAAACAGGGTCTCACTAAGTTGCAGAGGGCCTAAGTAGCTGAGGCTGGCCACGAAACTGCAATCCTCCTATTTCTGCCTCCCAGCTACTGAGATTACAAGTGTGCACCACCACACCTGGATATTATTCTTTTATTTTGAAAGGGAGTCTCACTAAGTTTCAGAGGGCCTCACTAAGTTGCTGAGGCGGAAATCAAACCTGTGATCCTCCCGTCTCAGCCTTCTATGTAAGGGGATTACAAGTGTGTGCTATCATGCCTGTCTGCTCTGAAATTTTTCTTGTAGAATTTATTTTATTTAGTTTTGAGTCGCTGACATTTCAAATTCTATTTTATTCATTTTTAATTTATTTCTTATTTTTGTACTTTTATTGTGCATTGTAGTCTCACATCATAATGTAGTTCAGAGTGATAGTGACATACACGCACACAACGCTTGGCTAGCTTCCTCCTGGCTCCCTCCCTACGCCCGCACATGATATTGCGATTGGCATTATTGTCCTCACATATGTACACAATGTCAGTGCAAGCATTCCCTTTACTAATTCTTCCTCCCTGACCCTACACTAAGCCACCTCCCTTGCTCCCCTGGGGATTCTCCTCCATTATCCAAAGTCCCTCTTGTATCCTGATTACTCTCTAGCTTCTGCATACGAGAGGAAACATATGATTCTTCTTTTTATGTGACTGGCTAATCTCATTTAATGATATTCTCCAGGTCCATCCATTTCCTACAAATGTCATAACATGACTAAGAGCAACAGTGCATTTTGGTGGCAAGACATGGACTGTGTGGGCTGAAGATCTGCTTGTAGAGTCTATAGGCTATGGCCTTGTGCAGGCTACACAATCCCTCTATGCCTCAGTGCCTTCCTCTGTAAAAAGGAGGCCACCTGGCACTTGGACTCCCTTCCCTTCTCCAAGACAGCAGGAGGCCACACCAGCAGACTAACAAGTGAGGAGAAAACAGGCCTGGGCTCCCATGATGCCCGCTGCTCACCACTGGCGAGTGAACACCACCAGCCCAGGGAGGTGCCGCCTCGCTCCTTTGCCTATGGATAGCTCCACTCTTTTGTCCTAACCAAAGATTCCGAAACTCTCTCAAGGGGTGCCCAACTTAAAGAAAACCTTAAAAATACCCCTATACCCCCTCACAGTTCCTGGGCTTCCTCTCTTCTAGCAGATCAAACTGCCTTGCTGGTTCTCTCCTCCCCACCTGCTCCATGTGAACTTTCTGAAGTTAGTATCTTATGGTTTCTTATCTTATGACCTTTCTCATAGGTCAGCTTGAAATTCAAGGACGCCCTTTTCAGAGAAGCATAACTGCTATAACATGTGGGATATATTTATGATGCTATATAAATAAAAAATGCTAGTGTCTATTTTTTTCTTGCCTGTACTCTAAGAGTAGTTTAAAAGTTTTCACTTTTGAGATAAGATTAGTTTATTTAGAGAAACTACTATTCATTAATCATTATAAATTATTCATAGCTCTCTGTAGCCTATGTAGCCCAAAGAGCACTACAATTAAAAACTAGATGGTAGAGCTGGGTGTGGTGGCATATGCTTGTAATCCCCGCGCTTGGGAGGCTGAGACAGGAGGATCACACAGGTTCGAAGCCAGCCTTGGCTGGTTTAAGACACCCTGTTTCCAAATAAGGTATAAAATAGGTCTGGGAGTATAGCCTGGAGGTAGAAGGCCCCTGGGTATCACACACACACACACACACACACACACACACACACACACACACACACACACACGATGGTAGGTGAGCTGGTGATTTACCCATTTACTTTTAGATCCATTTCCTAATACCCTTCTATGCATTCCATTTTGAGGGCTCTTTGAAAATGTTTTCTGGTTATGTTTGTGCCAGGGAAGTTACTGCTGGGGGAATGGAGGCCAAAGCACCTTGGTATGTCCACCTAGGTATATCTACTGGGTTGGAGAGCATTGGGTGCCCCTGTTAGTGGCTATATCTCCGCATGGCTGGAGGTTTTCCACCCCCTCTCCCATCATCGCAAAGCGCCTCTCCCTGTGGACCGCCTCACTGCTGCACTGCTTGATCTGGGGGCTCGACCACCTCACCACCCTCTCTTTTTGTTCGACTGAACCTAAAGTTGTGTCGACTTCCTTCTGTTACTAATTTCTGGGTTGCCTCATTGACTTAACTTTCTCAGTCCTTTCCAAAGCTTTTCAAACATTCAAGTCTTTCTGTTGGATTTCCTGACATGGACTTGGATATTTACAGTGGACTATTTAGGAATTTAGGGTTTTGGATAGATAAACAGAAGCCTTTGCATTTGTATTTGTGTGTAGCAGGTACATAGTAGGCAATATAGAGAGTTCTGGAAACTTTCCTTTAAGTGCATGGAATAATGCTTTATTTCTTAGGGATTTAGGTGCTTTAGACAAAGATTTATGAAGCTATAGCTCTTCTCTTATTAAAATTCATGTGTCCCATCTCTGTAGCAGAAAATTTATCTAACCATACTTTTTAGTTGATGGGTAAAAGGATAGAAGAGAGAGAATATAGAGGCTTACCAGCTGACTACACTTCAACTTCAGATACTTCTGATTTGATCTCTGGCTTTCGTGAAATAAAGAGTAGCTTTCATTAAAATGGATGGAAGTTTTGGAGGACTGGTGAGAAGTTATTTTACAGGCCGAGGAGCAGATAGATCACAGCTATGAAAGATCTTCCTCCTTCTGTCCCTGATCTTCTCTTTTAAAGGGAATCATATTAAAAGTATTGATTTATACCATGGAAATGTTGTCAATGGTGAACCGTTCAGAGTGTTCTGGATATATGTGCTAATCTTAATCAAGGAAAGTGCCAAGAGCAATGGCCAAGAACACCAGGTTCTTCTTTTCTGTTATTTGATTTATGTAGTACCAAGAATTGGATAGAGTGCACTCACTGCCTCCAGGCTCTACTTTTGATTGCTTCTAATTCCTTTAAGCTCCTTTGAAAGAGCACAAAGTCAGATAACTGGGCAACAGTGATTTCAGCCTGAGGAGGACTAATTCCTTCCATTTAATGGTACTGTTCTTGATAGGAAGGGTACTACTTAGAGATGAAGAGCCAGAGTATTTTCTGCCAATGTCTGTGTGATCCTCACAAAACTTCAATTTGAGATCAAATTTTTGAAGAGAAAAATAAAATTGTACTAAATTTTGGGGGTCCATGTTTCCTTGACATATTCTGTAAATATTCTATGGAGATCATGTGGAAATAATATAACATGCTGTGTGCATATATGTTTTATCCCTCTGAACCTCATTATGATATGTAATTATAATGTACAATAAAATATTAAAACATATAATAGATATTTTAAACATTTCTCCTTTCTAACTGAAAATTTTTATTCTCCTCTGACTAACATATCCCCATCCTCTTTCCACAAATTAATGTTAAGTTCTCCATAGTTGAATGTATTTTAATTATTTCTACCATCTAATTATTACTTTCAAAACATGGACCTAAAATGACACAATTAAGTACCGTTTTTAATCTTGAATAAATTAAGACAAATAATTGATCTCCTGGCCGGGTGTGGTGGAGCACGTTTGTAATCCCTGCGCTTGGGAGGCAGAGACAGGAGGATCGCGCAGGTTCGAAGCCAGCCGCGCGCGCTGGTTTAGAGACCCTGTTTCTAAATAAAAATATAAAATAGGTCTGGGAGTGTAGCCCGGAGGTAGAAGGGCTTCCAGGAACCCCAGTACCACCCCCCCCAAAAAAATTGATCTACTGAAATGAAAATCCCAAGCATCCAAGAGTAGTAAAGCCATGCAATAAAAAACATATAATCTGTGACTCCGGCTGTCTGAGAGTCTCTGCCATTGATACCTCTTAGCCACAAGGACAAAACAGGCCCTTCTTACATGGCTGGCCTACCACATCAATTTAGAGATAAATTAGTTGTTTTAAAAATGAAAACCAAGCCGGGCGTGGTGGCGCACGCTTGTAATCCCCGTGCTTGGGATCGCGCTGGTTCGGAGCCAGCTGTGCTGGTTTAAGAGACTCTGTTTCAAAAATATAAAATAGGTCTGGGAGTGTAGCCCGGAGATAGAAGGGCTTCCAGGAACCCCAGTACCACCAAAAAAAAAGAAAGAAAGAAAGAAAACCAGCTGGGTATGATGGTACACACTTGTAATTCCAGTAGTTGGATGGCTGAAACAGGAGAATCACTCATTTGGGGCCAACTTCAGCAACATAATGAGGCCCTCAGCAACTTAGTGAGACTCTGTTTCAAAATAAAAAGAAATGAATAAATAAATACAATAGGGCCAGGGGTATAGCTTAGAGACAGAACACCCCTGGGTTCAATCTTTATTATCACCAAAGGAAAAAAAAAAGACAGAAAAAAACAATAATCAAAGAAAACTTTGATTTCTAGTATAAATCACTACCGCAGAGGAGATAAATGGGATCAGATGCAGAGTTCGTAAAACTGAAGGGAATATTTGAGTTTTTGTCACATCCTGCAATTTCCTCTAAATAATTTTGGAGTCTGAGTAAGAAAGTCATTAGACATTTATCAAAATAGCATGTCTGTCTCTGTTTTTTTTTTTTTACCCCCTAGAAAATGACTGACTTTTTGAGGAAACTAATTTTTTCATTTCCTGACCATTGTTCGCTTACTCATTAGTTTGATGAATTTCCCTCAAGTATTCCCATATGTTTTGTCCACTGTGTGAATTATTACACACGCTGCTCGTTTCTCCCATGCTGCGTTTTGAGTACGTCCCTCATCATGACTTCTTCTCACAAGGTTTTCAGGCAAGAGAAAAATAAATGACAGAGGAAAAAAAAATACCTGGCTATTGGGAGGATTAATGACAGTTCCAGAAGAGGTTGGAGATGTGGCAGATCGAAGTCCCTGGGTTAGTGTTGTTTGTTTATCACCTGAAACACCGTAGAGAAGGCACATGATATTTATTGAACACATGAATGAGGAGTCTCGATTACCTATGGCTGTTTTCACTGTGGAGTTTGAAATGTTTCCCAGATAAATATTGGCCCATATTTTCCTCTTTGTGAGTTTTCTATTCACATGCTTTGCCATTTTACTGATTAGTGTTTTTTGAACTGTGAAGCATTATACACACACATGAGCACACATATATAGATGTATATGTGTGCATAGGTATATATATATATATATATATATATCTATGCCATAAATGTTACAAATATTTTAAACATATATTAATATTCTTCAAAATCTGAACTATTTCATTAAAAATTTAATATACTTTTATTGGTGCATTGTACTCCCACATAATAATGTTCAGAGTGATATAGACTTACGTACATACAGCATTTGGTGGTCTTCTCCTCGGTTCGATCCCCACTCCTCCTTCCCCATACATGATATTGAGATTGGCATTGATAATTTTGTATAAATGTATAGTATCAATGGAGGTATTTATTTCAGTAATTCTTCCTCTAAAATTCTTAAGATCCAAAAATATCTTTCTTATTCAGAATTTAGACATCCACCTATATTTTCTTTATTTTTTTTATTTTAGTGGTACTAGGGATGGAACCCAGAGGCATACTACCTCTGAGAAACAACTCCAGTCCTTTTTAGTTTTTGTTTTGAAATGAGGTCTCACTAGGTTGCTGAGTGTCTCACTAAATTTCTGAGGCTGATCTCAAGCCTGCAATCCTCCTGTTTCAGTCTCCAAAGTACTGGGATTATAGGTGTACACCATCATACCTGGCTTATATTCTTTGTTTTAAACATTATTTTGAACACTTAATTCAGAAATTAAATTGATATTTATTTTGGTGTAAACTTTGACATTAGGATCAAAAATTTTATTTGGAATACTGGGAATTGAACCCAGGGGCATTCTACCTCAAAGTTACACCCCCGGCCCTATTTTTTATTCTATATTTTGAAACAGTGTCTCACTGAGTTGTGAAGGGCCTCACTAATAGCTGAGGCTGGCCATGAATCTATGATCCTCCTGTCTCAGCCTCTCAAGTACTGGGATTATAAGAGGGTGCCATCATGCCCAGTGATTTATTTAACTGCTGAAAACAGGTAATGTGTTTAGTTGCAAGAAATTACCTCTAGATGTTTGAGCAGAAAATAAATTTATTAAATGGTTAGTAGGTAAGTTATAGAATCTCCAAGAGGTTTGGACAACTTGTATTTGTGTGGAGGCTATGCAGAAAACAAAGTCCAATACCAGGCTGAAACCCTATTCTCTGAGTACTTGCTACTACAACCAGCACAGATGGGCTCAGTCACTGGAGGGTGAAACTCTTCCTGCTGCATCTGGGATATTGCCCCCAGTCATCTACTTTAGGTTCTTAGAGTTCACTGAAAGACACAGTACTCACTGTGAGAAGCGGGTGCCAACTCCAGTAGACAGCAGCTTCAAAAGCCAACCTCATCCTATTTTAAAATATCTGTGGCCTCTGTAGACTACAAGGGTCCATTTTGTTTGTTTGTTTAAAATATAAAAACTAAGATGCATCTCAATTCTGTGTGGGAGTTTATTTTTAATTATGCAATTCTATTATACACAAAATTAAAAGGGTTGCCTCATTGACTCATTCTCTACTTTCCATCCAGACTTAATAATTGCCAAGATTTTGCTGCAATTGCCTCCCCTAAGTTAAATTAATGTATCAGATTTGACTGGAAGTTAGCACTGGGTGCTTTAATAGTTCAACATTTCTTGTACTAATACTTCAAAAGTAAAACTGGATGCTTCCTGTTGTGTCTTAGCAGGACCCCTAGGCACCTATTTGTCCTACTTTTCTGATTTTAATGTTGATCGGTGGGTTCAGGTGGTAACAGCCTAATGCATCTATATAGTTTTGCATGATTGATTCATCTAATAGTTTTATCTACAGACAAGTCTTCTTAGATGAAATATGTCATTAGTTTTAAAATGGTGATTTTTTTCTAATGTTATCATTCCTTGCACATTTTACTAGTTGGAATTCTCTTATCATTTAGAGCTATTTGGCTCCTCCAAAATACAGGAAATCCAGGATAAGGGCAAATACATGCTTTGTCAGGGGTTGTATATACCTGGGGAGCGCACAGATTATCTTACAGGTGCAGTCTGTTTAAATGTCTGTGTTCCCCAGAAGAATGTCTAAAACATATTTTAAACTACTAAAAAAGGTTTAAAAAATATTGTTACATAGTCAGGACCCTGATAAGACCTTTTGCCTTTATTTCTGATTTAAGTCACTGCTGATTCATTTTGGTAAAAACTATTTGGACTAGTTAATTTAAGGCTAGTAAGATGAATGCATTCTTCTTATGACATCTTCTATGACCAGACCGTCTTGAGGATTGTGAAGCTCAATGATAGTTGCTAATAAATTTTAAAACCGCCACATGTCTTGAGTGTCTGGAGCGCCCTTGCTCTCAGTGTACCTTTGCAAACACAGTATTCTAGAGAAATCCAGCAATTCATCAACTTTGATGAAATTGAACTGT
Source organism: Muscardinus avellanarius (assembly GCF_963383645.1). Classification (NCBI taxonomy): domain Eukaryota; kingdom Metazoa; phylum Chordata; class Mammalia; order Rodentia; family Gliridae; genus Muscardinus; species Muscardinus avellanarius. Next base: position 80,315,532 of record NC_137791.1, read on the forward strand.
CCTCAAATTACTACACTCCATCTCAGAAACAGTGGATTAAGGCAATTTATCAATTTCCTCTCCATGAAACCTACATCACTTTGGTTCTCAATTTTCCATTATATTCTAGACACATGAAATCTAAAAGGACAATTTATTTGGTAAAGATTATTTTGGTAAGTCAAGTTACAAAGAAGCTCAATAGTTTTGTGTCAGTTCATCTGCATTCTTCTTGGGACAGGGGGGCATTATGCAAAAATTGATGATTTTTGAGTGGAAAAATGTGGAAATAAATCCAAATTGTGCAAATAGCATGAAGAAGTAATTCATTCTTCCCAATAGTACATTTCCAAAATAAGGCTGTTGTTTGTTTTACTGCACTAGACTTAGCAACATGTAAGTCATCTTTGACCTTGAACTGATGATGAATATTTGGTTTTGTTTAAAGACAAAATTTCTGAAAGCTACAAATTTTTTTAAAAGCAAACTTCTACACTTTTCTTTGCTTAGTCACAGTGAGCTGGTTTTAGAATATGAGAAATGAATGAAATTTTCATGGTTGACTTTGAGCTGCCTCATTTCCTTAGTTCTGAAGACAGTGGGGTCATCTTTGATAAAATTTGTACTAATGACCTGTCAATAAGGAATAAATTTAAATAACTATTTTGTTATTAAAGTCCAAGAAGCCAAATAGATCTTCAGAGGAGGTCTACAGGATTCCTGACTGGAAGGGCTGTCTGCTGAGAAATTGATAATAATTTGTCAGTCCCAATTTCATCCTGTAAGAGCTTCCTTTGGTGAGTTGGCTCAAAATTGCTTGATTTTTCAGCAGTAGGGCTTTGGATCAGAAGATTTACCTCATGCACACAGCCAAAAACAAGTGAGCCGAGCAGTGAATGAATTTCTCCCTTTTAAATTGTTCTGAGTGGACATTTATTTTTCTCTTTTACTCTGATGTTTAATCAAGTACATTGATTTGTCCTCTGGAATGCCAATGAGTGGCCACTTACTAGAAAAAAATATATATATATGTTCTTAGGTCACTTTTTAATAACATTACTTAAAAAGGTGGTGGTTCATGTCTCTGGCTTCAATGAAGTTGACAACTTTCACAGCAGCAGAAAAGACGTCTTTCAGTGTTGTTGGCCAAGTCTTTGATGCCCACGCAGGGCAGTCTGTACAGCAATGCATTCCAATGTCACCGGTTGCTTCTCTCTTCACCAAAGTTACAGAATTCCATTGCCAAGCACCACAGGTGCTCCATTTTGTACAAAATACCAGAATTTCCTTTCAGTTAAAGTTTTTCTTGGCAAAGAAACCATATTGACAGCCCTAGGATTTTTTAAATGGGGCTCACAAAATAGGAATTCTTATAGAGCTCATTTGCCCTTAAATATGTAAATAGTTTTATCTGGTTGAAGGCTAAAGGAAAATGATTTCTCCATCATGATTTGATTCAAGACATTAGAAGAAATGTCACTGATCTTGAACCGAATAATAGTATTTTACAGTGACACACAATTGATTTTAGTTTTTTGGTTTACAAATCATATAGAATGTCCCCTAAAGAGCTCATTTACTAATATTCAAGATTGATACAGTTAAGTCATGAGATCTATAATCTCATCAGTGGATAAGTTCATTATAATTTGTGCTGTCTTGAGCTGATAGGGTGCAGCGAGAGAAGGCAGGTCCTGGGTTTGCAGCCTTGGGGATTATGTGTGGTTCTTTTCTTTTTATTGCTCTCCTCTCCTCTCCTCTCCTCTCCTCTCCTCTCCTCTCCTCTCCTCTCCTCTCCTCTCCTCTCCTCTCCCCTCCCCTCCCCTCCCCTCCCCTCCCCTCCCCTCCCCTCCCCTCCTCTCCTCTCCTCTCCCCTCCCCTCCCCTCCCCTCCTCTCCTCTCCAATCCCCTCCCCTCCCCTCCCCTCCCCTCCCCTCCCCTCCTCCCTCTCCCTCCCTCCCTCCCTCCCCCCTCTCCTGGCCTCCATTATGTGAGGAGCACAGTTGATGTGCTCTTCCTCTCTCTCTACTTTCTGCCACCATGTCTTGATATCTGCAGTCCCTAGCCTCCATTGATTGAATCTCCAAGGAAAACTGTGAGCAAATAAACCAGTTTTTGGAATTATACCTGTGAAAATTCTGGCTAATACATTGATGTTTTAGTAAAACAGTGGTCATTTTATTTATTTATTTATTTTCCGGGTCTCGGGGTGGAACCCAGGGGCATTCGACCTCCGAGCTACACCTCCTGCCCTATTTTTTATTCTTTATTTTGAAACCGGTCTCACTGAGTTGCAGAGGGCCTCACTAAGTAGCTGAGGCTGTCCGCGAACCGCGATCCTCAGGTCTCAGCCTCCCGAATGCTGGGATTACAAGCATGTGCCACCACGCCCGGCTAAACAGTGGTCATTTTAAATTAAACCTCTGCTCAATAATAGTGAAAAATCCACTCTGATCTGTATACTTTCAGGTGGAGGTCTTGGAGCACTGTTATTTCTTTGGCTAAGTACTTCCACTGGCAAGAATCTGGGCACCTGGAACCACTGAAGTTGTAAATTACAACTTAGGCACTGAAAGTAAACCAAAGGGCATATAAATTTTATTTCCCTTCTCTCTTCTTTCTTACCATCATATCTATCTTCTTTTCTATTTCAAAAAGTCCTAATCATGACTCTCATCATAATTATTTTAATAGAAACTAGTATTCTGTGAATTTTTTATGTCAAGTTCAACCCTTTGAGTTAGATACTGTTATTCCTCCTTACATATAAGGAAAACGAGGTACAGAGATTAGGTAACTTGTTAGCAGTGAACAGTGAAGACATACTCCAACCCAAATAATTTGGCTCCTAAAATGAGCTCCTAAATATCTCTTGAAAACCATGTTACTTTGTCATGAGTAGTAGAATACTCTGCTTTTATATATGTGTTTGGAATAAACACTATCATAGTATCAGAGTTTTACTTTAAAGTTTTTTCCCCCCACAAAATAATTTTCAAAGGGAAACTAGTTTTATGAGGCCCTCCCAGGAACCACAGACTAAAATTTTGTGCCATAACCATTTTCCCCCAAGAAAATACTTTTCCTCATTAATTGGTTGGTGCTGAGGCACTGGAAGAATGTTCCAGACATTGTTTTGAGATCATAGATTCAGACTTCCAAAAACTATGGTTGATTAAAAATACATTTGCACTCTCTTTACCATAGATGTTTTATAATATTGTCTTTTTGAAATTCTGTGATTCTCTAACAAATGCTGTAAAGAACATCAGACTTTGGTTTCTAAAGAGAACCCCAAAGGGTCCATGTGCATGCTGGAGTGAGATAAGAAGTGAACCTTCTTGATAAGTCTGGGTGCCTAGAACAATCTTTGCCACTTTCTATCTAGGAAAAAAAAATCCAAATATATCTTCACAGCCCTTTTGAATTTTTATACTTTCCACAGTTGATTTGTCACAGCCTGAAATAGAACCTTATAAATAAGTGATGTTCTCTGGAAATGTGTTTGTTTTGTTGCAATGACAACAGCATGCATTCATTTTGGGGTCATTTTATTAAATTAAATTAAATAAATTACCCTTAGATATGTATGAAGGCCTCTTGCCTCTTCTAACTTTCTAAATTAGCAAATACCAAAGTTGATAAAGACCTTTCCTGAATTTCAGGTTGGCAGGACTGTGTCCTTTAAAAAAGTGTCTTGTCATTTTTTAAAATTGAGATTAGCCGATGCTCATTTTGACACTAAATTTTAATTGTTTTGGACAATTAAACCAGAGAAAATAACATGTCCAAAAGTAAAGTGTTGATTTGCCAATCTCCCACGCTGTGGGAGGCCACTGTGATCTGGCCCTACTCTTTGTTGGCAATTGAACTCTCTCTCTCTCTCTCACAGTCCACATCTGATCTGTGAACAAATTCGGTTACATCCAGGCTTCAATTGTATCAGGGATACATCCGTTTCTGACTACCTTCCCCACTGCCTCCTTGAACCAAATCATCCACATTTGTTGCCTGATTTAAATGAAGAGACCATTTCTATGGTCTCCACTTAGATGGAGACCATCTTGCCATCCCAAACTTTGTTCTCCACACAGCACTGAATCACTTTTATAATATGAGCTGTTTTATGTCATTCTTTTGCTGAAACCCTCCAATGATTAAGACCTCATTTGAAATAGAATCCAATATGCTTGGCCACAGTTTATATCATCTGACCTCTGGCTATTCTTTAAATTAGTCACTTTCCACTTGCAGCATAGCTGCATAACAAACAGCCCCCTAGATTTCTCTTGTTCAATGACATACATTTGTTCTTTTCACTCACAGCCTTGCAGGTCTGCTGAGGAAGCTGTACTGCAGACTGCAGACTTGGTTTGTCTGTTCCCTACTTCCCTCATTCTGGGACCATTGACGCCCCAGTGCATGACCTTTTCTTAAATAAACTTTTTTTTGGTAGTACTGGGGTTCCTGGAAACCCTTCTACCTCTGGGCTACACTCCCAGACCTATTTTATATTTTATTTGGAAACAGGGTCCCTTAAGCCAGCGAGGCTGGCTTCAAACCTGAACGATCCTCCTGTCTCCACCTCCCAAGCGTGGGGATGACAAGCGTGCGCCACCACGCCCGGCCTTAAATACACTTTTACTGATGCATTGTAATTATGAATCACATTGAGGTCCAAAGTGATACAAACATACATGCATACAGTACTTGGTTTACATCCTTCCAAATCATATCTATCCCCCACTCCTCATACATATTGGTAAGATTGGTACAGATACCTTCATATATGGACATAGAATTATTAGAACTATTTCCTTCCTCGAGCCTCCTTTTTCCCATTCCCCACATCCCTCCCCAAACCCCTTCCGCTATTCTATCGGTCTCTTTTCTCATTTATCTAAAGTTGCTTTTGGTTCCTATTTTCTCTCTAGATTCTACATGGGAGACAAAAAATATAACCCTTGATTTTCTGAGACTGGCTGATCTCACTTAGCATAATATTTTCTAGTTCTATCCATTTCCTGAAAAATGACATAATTTTATTTTTCTGTATGACTGAGTAAAATCCCATTGTGTATATACCACATTTTCTTTATCCATTTATCTGTTGACAAACACCTAGGTTAGCTCCATAATTTGACTGTTGTGTTGCTATAAACATGGATATGCATGTAGTAGTAGTATTTTTTTTTTTTTTTTGGTGGTACTGGGGATGGAAACCGTCTACTTCTGGGCTACACTCCCAGACCTATTTTATATTTTTACTTGGAAACAGGGTCTCTTAAGCCAGAGAGGCTGGCTTCGAACTTGCACGACTCTCCTGTCTCCGCCTCACAAGCGCAGGGATTACAAGTGTGCGCCACCATGCCCGGCTACATGTAGTATTCTAATATAGTATTCTGACTAATTCTTTTGGAGAGATTCTAAGGAGTGGTATAGATGAATATATACTTCTCAAAAGAAGAAATACAAATGGCGAATAAATACATAAAAAAATCTATTATCACTTGCTATCAGGGAAATGCAAGTCAAAATTAAGATTCCGTCTTGTTCCAGTTACAATGGCAATCATCAAGAATATAAAAAATAAATGCTGGCTAGGCTGTAGGGAAATAGGAACTCTCACACAGTGTTAGTGGGATTGTAAATTAGTACTATGGAGATAAGTATGAAGTTTCCTCAGAAGACTAGAGCATATTTTTGTGGCAGATGGCAGGGATATTAGAAGCAAAAGACAACCTTAAGGCTTTTATAGCCTCTGCTTGAAGCATGTTGGCTAACCCTCTATGACTTCATATCATATCATCCTTCTTAATTGCCACAGCTAATTATTTTAATTAATGTAGTTATAAGTGTTAAATCTAGGTAGTGTGATTTTTTCCACTTCATTGCATATTTTCAAAATGTTTGGAATATTTGAATTTATTCATCTTTTGCTATAAATATTAAGATACATTCTTTTGCTAGAAATTTCATTGAACCCATCAATCGAGTAGGGGAGAATTAATAGCGTTATTATGTATTAGTTTGATGTATACTCAGACATCTAATCCATGATCCAAATCTTCCTTTCATTAGGGTTTGTGGCTTTTAGCATTCAGATCCTGTTCTTGTTTTCTTAGATTTATATCTAAGCCTTTTGTTTTCTTTGGAGCTGTTGTAAAAGATATTGTTTCTAATTCTATTTCAAGTGCTTAGAAGCTTGTTTTTAAACTTTTGCCTTGCACATTAGAATTTATTTACTTATCTTTACTTTTACTTATTTTATATTTTATTTTTAATAATGTGACCTCACAATTAGATCTGTATAACTTTTGTTTTTTAATTAAGTCATAATTTTTATTGCTAAGTCCCTAATAAATATAAATGTTTTATAGCTGATTACAAAGGAGGCATACTGTTTATAGGATATGAAATTGAATCTGATCATTTTTAAGTCTAACATTACCAGTTATACTCTATTATAAAGTCTTTGATATTCTTATAGATGGTCTTACTTTTCTTTTACTATACATTCTGACAAAAAATAAGTGATAGTTTGAAGTGCTTAACTAAAATTAGTTTTATCAATTTCTTTTTGTACTTCTATTATTTTGATTTATGCATGGTTTCTCTTTTTATGTAATTATATTTCTGTATTACAAAAACTTATATTAAAATTTTTACTTTATATTTAATGTTCTTTATTTTCTATATTGTTAACATTCCTCTCTTTTTATGTGGAAAAATGTTTTCCTTCTTTATTTTCTTGAATGACTTGAAAGATGTGTGTCTAATATCAATGGAAGTGATTTCTTCATTGATTCCTTTTCCCTGCCTCTCTTCCCCTAGATTATCTCCCTGGCTCCACTGGAGTTTCTCTTCCATTATTTGAAGTCCCTTTGATGTAACATTTACTCTATAGCTTTTGCATATGAGAGAAAACAACATATAACCCTTCACTTTCTGTGAATGGCTACTTTCACTTAACACAGTATTCTCCAGGCCCATCCATTTTTCCTGCAAAAGACATAATTTGGTTCTTCTTTATTGCTGAGAATTCCATTGTGTGTATATCCCATAATAATTTTGCTATTATGAATTGTGCTGCTATAAACATAACATGCATATATTAATATTCTGATTTTAGTCATTCTGGAAGGTATGATTAGTATAGCTGGGTCATATGGTGGATCCATTATCAATTTTCTGAGGAATCTCCACACTACTTCTATGGTGGCTATACTAATTCACAATCTCACCATCAGGGTAGAAGAGTTTCTATTTCCACACATACTAACCAGCATTTATTGCTGTTTGACTTCTCGATGCTTGCCATTCTGATTGAGGTTAGATAGAAACTCAGTGTCATTTTGATTTTCACCTCCCTGATTGCTAATAATATTGAACAGTTTTCCATATATTTATTATCCATTGTATCTCTTATTTTGTGAAGTATCTATTTAGTTCAATTGCCCATTTATTAATTGGGTTATTTGTATTTTTAGTGTTAAGTCTTTTAAGTTCGTTGAATATTAGAGATATTAGTCTTTTATTAGAGAATAGCTGGCGAAGATATTCTTCCATTCTATAGGATCTCGTTTTTAGAATTTTTTTTTTTTACAGTACTGGGGATGGAACCTAGGGGCATTCTACCTCCAAGATACACCCCCAGCCCTATTTTTTATTTTGAAAAAGGGTCTCACTGAGTTGCAAAGGGCCTCACTAAGTAGCTGAGGCTGGCTGCGAACTGCAATCCTCTTGTCTCAGCCTGCCAAATGCTGGGATTACAAGCGTGCGCCACCATGCCTGGCTTTCTTTTTAGACTTTTGATAGCTTCCTTTGATGAGCAGAAACTTTTAGTTTAATGCTATCTCATTTATTTATTCTTGTTCTAATTTCCTGAGCTTTGGGAATCTTATTGAGATAGTTTCTATCTGTGCCTATATATTAAAATGTTGGACATATGTCTTCTTCTAATAACTTCAAAGTCTCTGGTCTAAGTTCCAGGTTTTATTTTTTTATTTTTATGTGGAACATATTGAAAATGGCATATATTCAGACTATGATTGGTACCCTACCCCCTTTTTGTTCCCCCCTCCCAACAATGAGTGTCCAGGTTAACCATGCTATATTTATATTTTTACACAAATTCGGATGTAACTCCTTCATTAATCAACTCAGCCTTCTTCCTCTCCTCTCCTTCCATTCTAGCTTTGATGAGGTTTATCTTACATTGTCTGGAGTCCCTCTGGTATCTCTAATACTCCCTAGTTTGGGCATATTAGAGAAAACATAAGTCCCTTCTCTTTCTGTGCTTGGCTGATCTCAACCTAATGTTCTCCAGGTTTTTCCATTTTCTTGCAAATGACATAATTTTCTTCTTTTTATAGCTGAGTAGAATTTCATTGTGTGTGTTTTCTATAATTCTGCAATCCATTCATCTGTTGATGGATTCCTAGGTTGATTCCATATTTTGGCTATTACAAATTGTGCTGCTATGAACAAGTGTATGCATACGTTACAATAGTTCTCTGATTTTAGCCCCTTTGGTAAAATACCCAGGAGTGGTAAAATTGGATCATATGCTGGGTCTATTCCCAGTTTTCTAAGGAGTCTCCACACTGATCTTCATAGAGGCTGAACTAATTTGTATTCCAACCAACAGTGTAAAAGAGTTCCTCTTGCCCCACATCCTTACCAGCATTTGTTGTTATTTAAGTTCTTTATGCTTGCCACTCTGATTGGGATTACATGAAATCTCATCATAGTTTTGATTTGCATCTCCCTGATGTCTTCTGATGTTGAACATGTTTTCATGTATCTATTGGCCATTTGTTTCTCTTCTTTTGTGAAGTGTCTATTTAGTTCAGTTGCCCATTTCTTGATTGGGTTATTTGTGTTGCTAGTGTAGTATCTTTTGAGCTCTTTGTATATTCTGGATATTAGCCCTCTGAGTGGTGGCTGGTAAAGATCTTCTCCCATTCTGTAGGCTTTCTCTTTAGGTCCTTGATGGTTTCCTATGATGAGAAGAAACTTTTTAGTTTGATGCCATCCCTCTTGTTAATTATTGCTTTAATTTCCTGCACTTTGGAGGTCTTGTTGAGAAAGTTACTGCCTGTGCCTATATGTTGTAGTGTTGAGCCTATGCCCTTCTATAATAATTTCAAAGTCTCTGGTCTAATTTCTAAGTCTTTGATCTATCTTAAGTTGATTCTTTTGCATGGTGAGAGGTAAGGATTTAGTTCTGTCTTTCTACAAATGGATAGCCAGTTTTCACAGCACCATTTGTTGAAAAGGCTGTCTTTTCCCCAGTGTACAAATTTGACCTATTTGTCAAAGATCAATTGACTATAGGTATGTGCATTTGTTTATGTATCTTATATTTTATTCCATTTGTCAGTCTGCCTGTTGTGCCAATACTTTGCTGTTTTTACTACTATTGCATTATAGTATAATTTGAAGTCTGGAATTGTGATGCCTCCTGCCTGGTTTTTATTGCTGAGGATTGTTTTGGATATTCTGGGTCTTTTCTTTCTCCATATAAAATTCATGACTGATTTTTCTAGGTCTTTGAAGAATGTCATTGGTATTTTAATAGGAATTGCATTGAATCTATAGATCACTTTTGGCAGAATGGCCATTTTGATATTTATTCTTCCTATCCATGAGCAAGGGAGATCTTTCCATCTTCCAAGGTCTTCTTCAATTTCTTTCTTTAATGTTTTATAGTTTTTGTTGTAGAGGTCTTTTACATCTTTGGTTAGGTTTATTCCTAGGTATTTTATTGATTTTTGAGGTTATAGTGAATGGAATTGTTTTCTTTATTTCTTTCATTGTGGATTCATTTTTGGCATTAAGAAAAGCAACTGATTTATTTAGGTTGATTTTGTATCCTGCAAATTTGCTGAATTGTTTAATCAGCTCCAGAAGTCTTTTGTTTGAATTCTTGGTGGATTGTTCCTTTCAACAAAAGGAAGTGTCCTGCTTTCTATCTTCTGATGTGTTTTAACTTAATGTCTGTTTTGTTGGACATCAGTGTTGCTACCCCTACCCGTTTTTGGTCTCCATTAGCATGGTATATATTTTTATATCCTTTCACTTTCAGTCTGTAAATGTCTTTGGCTGTAAGGTGAATTTCTTGCAAACAGCATATATTTGTATTATGTATTTAATCCATATTACCAGTCTATGTCTTTTTATTGGTGAGTTGTCCTTTGATATTCAGAGTTATTATTGAAATATAATTTTTGTTTCCTGTCATTTTGTGTTCTGTCTTTTGTTTGGTATTCTGTTATTTCTTCTTTACTTAGATGTTCCCCAGATCACCTTCATTTCTTCTCTGGTTCTGAAATCTGCTTCTTTTTTTTTCTTTATGGTTTATTTCTTTAAGTATTTTCTCTAGTGTTGGCTTTGAATTCATGAATTTTTTTGAGGTTCTGCATATCTTGAAACAGTTTTGTTTCCTCCATAAATTTTGAATAATAGTTTTGCTGGATATAGCAATTTTGGTTGGAAGTTGTTTTCTTCCAGGGTCTGGATCACATCATACCAGTCTCTCCTGGCATTCATGACTTGGGTTGTATAGTCTGGGGTGATTTTTATTGTTTTGCCTCTATCTGTCACCCATATTTTTGTTCTCATTGCTTTTAAGATTCTTTCTTTGGCCTCTATGTTGGTCATTTTGATTATTATATGTCATGGGGAGGTTCTTCTTTGCTCTTGTCTTAATGGTGTTTTTATATGTCTCCTGGACATGCAGATCCAAGTCTCTTTCCATCTTTGGAAAATTCTCTGAAATTATTTCTCTGAAGAGATTATGAATGAAGAGATTACGAATGCCCTTGGTCTGTACATCTATCCCTTCTTCAATGCCTTTTATCCATAAGTTAGGATGCTTCATATCATCCCATAGTTGTTAGATGTTTAGGTTTTGTGGCTGTCATGACTTCTATATGCTGTTGACTTTGTTTTTAGTTTTGAATGAACTGTCTTCTAACAGTGATATTCTACTTTCCATTTAATCGAATCTTCCAGAATTTCTTTCTATTGCTGTCTTCATTTCATTTATTGACTCTTTCATTTCATTCCAGGCTTCTTTCTGATTCTTTCTTAGTGTTTCTATCTCCTCTTTCATTCCTGTACACTTGTTTTAAAGCCTTCCATCATATTGTAGATCAAGATTTGGAACTCCCCTTCTTGCATTTCTTGTAGGTCAGTATTCGTGATTTCTGTTGTCTCTTTAGTACTCCTAGTTCTCATATTTTCAAGGTTCTCAGGTCTGTTTTTCTGATGTTTTCCCATCGTTTCATAGGTATTATGTTTAATCCAATCTTAGTAGTAGGAATTTAGAGGTGTCAGAAGGTAAGCAGTGCTTTTTCCAATGGTGAGAGTTTCTTATGTGGTCACTCACTGCTATAAATTTTCATCTTAGCACACTGCCTTGAAAGTGTCCCATAGATTTTGTTATGTTGCATATCTATTTTTTTAATTTAAATTTTTTTTATATTTACTTTTATTTTTTCTTTGATTCAGTTCTCATTCAAAAGTGTATCATTCAGTCTCCATGTACTTATGTAATTTATTTTGGTCTTCTTGTTTATTTCTCCTTTCATCTCATTATAATCTGAAAAAATCCAGTGAATTATATTGCAATTTTTATAAAATTGGTGATACTTGCTTGTAGCCAAGAATGTGGTCTATTTTGAAGAAAGTTCTATGAATAGCTGAGAAGACTGTATATTCAGCTGATGTTGGTTGGAGTATTCTGTATATGTTGTTTAGGTCCTTTTTTTTTTTAGTGTTCTTTAGGTTCAAAGAGTCTTTGCTCATCTTTTGCCTGAAAGATCAATATAGTGGTGTGAGAGGTGTGTTAAAGTCTTCCCATATTATATGTGGGTGTATTTGAGACCTAAGATCCTGAAGAGTTTACTTTATAAAGGTAGGTGATCTTTATTATCATTACATCTTCTTGTTGAATTGTTACTTTTATTAATAAAAAGTGATCCTTTTTGTCTTTTCTGATACGTGTTAAGTTAAAGTCTGCTTTGTTGTTTATGAGCTTTCTAACCCTCCTTGTTTTTGATCTCCATGTATAGGTTTTTTTTTTTCCATCCTTTCATCTTTAGCCCATAGACATCTTTGCCTGGAAGGCCAATTTCTTTCAAGCAGTATATAGTTGGATTATATGTTTCAATCCACATTGCCATTCTGTCTTTTAATTTGGGATTTAAGCCCTTTGACAATTTGGTGTTAGTATTGAAATATGTTTTTTGTTCTCTGTCATTTTGAGTTCTATTTTCTGTTTGATGTAATGTTATTTCTCTTTCACTTGTTGCCCATCTGGTAGAATTTCCCCCTTCTCTGGCTCTGGTATTTACTTTTTTTATTCCTTGTGTTTTATTTCTCTAAATATTTTCTCTAGTTAGTGCTGGCTTGCAGTCATGAATTCTTTTAGCTTTTGCTTGTCTTGGAAAGTTTTCATTTCTCCATCAATTTTTAATGATATATTTACTGGATATAGCAGTCTTGGCTAGAAGTTTTATTCTTTCAGTGTCTGGAGTACATCATATTAGACTCTCCTGACTTTTATGACTTAGGTAGATAAGTCTAGAGTGATTCTATTGTTTTGTCCCTGATTGTCACCCATTTCTTTGTTCTCAATCCACCTAAAATTCTTTTCTTGGCCTCTATGTTAGACATTTTGGTTATTATGTGGTGTGGAGAAGTTCTTTGATCTTGTCTTTTTGGTGGTCTAAATATCTTCTATACGTGAATACCCAAATCTTTTTCTACATTTGGGAAATCCTCTGATATTACTTTTCTGAAGAGGTTTTGAATCCCTTGGTTTGTGCTTCTGAACGTTCTAGACCTTCCTCAATACCGGGTTTCTGTAAGATAGGTTGTTTCATATTATACCACATTTCTTAGATTTTCTGGTCATATTGTCTTTTCTATATTACTGTGTGGTCCTTTTTTTTGATACTGGAGATGGAACCCAGGGGTATTCTACCTCTGAGCTACACTCCAAGTCCTATTTTATGTATTTATGTATGTATTTATTTATTTATTTATTATTTATTTATTTTGGGGGGGTACTAGAGTTCCTGGAAACCCTTCTACCTCTGGGCTACATTCCCAGAACTACTTTTAAAAATATTTTTATTTGGAAACAGGGTCTCTTAAGCCAGTGCAGCTGGCTTCAAACCTGCAGGATCCTCCTGTCTCTGCCTCCCAAGCACAAGGATTACAAGCGTGCGCCACCATGCCCAGCTGTCTTTTTATTTTTGAAACAGGGTCTCACTGAGTTGTGAAGGGCCTTCCTTAGTAGCTGAAGCTGTCCACAAACTGTGATCCTCAGGTCTCAGCCTCCTAAATGCTGGGATTACAAGTGTGTGCCACCACGCCTGGCAGAGTGGTCATTTTTTTTTTTTTTTTAGGATAACTTTATTTATTTATTTATTATTTTTTTATATAACAATTTTTTTATTGAACATAAATAGTATACATTTACACTATATTTGGTGCCCTCCCCCCCCGCCCACATTTCCCCCCACACACACACCAATGGTTGTCCAGGTTAACCATGTCTTATTCATAATTTTACACATGTTCAAGTGTAGACCCTTATTAATCGAGACCGGCCTTCCTCCTCTCCTATCTTACCATCCATACTTAGCTAGTATTTCCCCTTCAATATCTGGAGTCCCTCTGGTATTCTTTGTGTTTCCTAGTTTGGGCATATTAGAGGAAACATATGTATCTTCTTCTTCTGTGCTTGGCTGATCTCACTTAACATAATGTTCTCCAGGGCTTTCCATCTTCTTTCAAATGATATAATTTTGTTCTTCTTTATGGCTGAATAGAATTCCATTGTGTGTATTTCCCATAGTTTTGCTATCCATTCATCTGTTGATGGTGATCTGGGTTGGTTCCATATTTTGGCTATTACAAATTGTGCTGCTATGAACATAGGTATGCATATGTTGCTGTAGTTCTCTGAATTCAACTCCTTTGGAAAGATACCCAGGAGTGGTATAGCTGGATCATATGGTGGATCTATTCCCACCTTTCTTAGGAATCTCCACACAGATCTCCATAGTGGTTGAACTAGTTTGCATTCCCACCAACAGTGTAAAAGAGTTCCTCTTTCCCCACATCCTCGCCAGCATTTGTTGTTATTTGATTTCTTTATGCTTGCTACTCTGACTGGGGTTAGATGGAATCTCAGTGTAGTTTTGATTTGCATCTCCCTGATGGCCAGTGATGAAGAACATCTTTTCATGTATCTATTAGCCCTTTGTATCTCTTCTTTTGTGAAGTGTCTATTTAGTTCATTTGCCCATTTCTTGATTGGGTTGTTTGTTTTGCTAGTGTAGAGTCTTTTGAGCTCTTTGTATACTCTGGATATTAGCCCCCTATCAGAATGGTGGCTGGTAAAGATCCTTTCCCATTCTGTAGGCTTCCTCTTTAGGTTATTGATAGTTTCCTTTGATGAGAAGAAACTTTTTAGTTTGATGTTATCCCACTTGTTTATTCTTGCTTTAATTTCCTGAGCTTTGGAGGTTTTGTTGAGAAAGTTACTGCCTGTGCCAATATGTTGTAGTGTTGAACCTATGCTTTCCTCTACTAGCTTCACAGTCTCAGGTCTAATTTCTAAGTCTTTGATCCATCTTGAGTTGATTCCTGTGTTTGGTGAGATATAGGGGTTTAGATTCATCTTTTTACAAATGGTTAGCCAGTTCTCCCAGCACCACTTGTTGAAAAGGCTGTCTTTTCTCCAGCGTATGTGTTTGGCCCCTTTGTCAAAGATTAATTGACTAAAGATGTGTGGGTTTGTTTCTGTATCTTCTATTCTAATCCACTGGTCAGTATATCTGTTTTTGTGCCAGTACCATGCTGTTTTTACTACTATTGCTCTATAGTATAGTTTGAAGTCTGGGATTGTAATGCCTCCTGCGTGTTTCTTGTTATTGAGAATTGCTTTGGCTATTCTAGGTCTTTTCTTTCTCCATATGAAATTCATGATTGATTTTTCTAGGTCTCTGAAGAATGTCACTGGTATTTTAATGGGAATTGCATTGAACCTATAGATCAGTTTTGGCAGAATGGCCATTTTGATGATATTTATTCTGCCTATCCATGAGCACGGGAGATCTTTCCATCTTCCAAGGTCTTCTTCAATTTCTTTCTTTAATGTTTTATAGTTTTTGTTGTAGAGGTCTTTTACATCTTGGGTTAGGTTTATTCCTAGGTATTTTATTGGTTTTGAGGTTATAGTGAATGGAATTGTTGTTTTTATTTCTTTCATTGTGGATTCGTTGTTGGCATAAAGAAAAGCCACTGATTTCTTTAGGTTGATTTTGTAACCTGCGACTTTGCTGAATTTGTCAATCAGGTCCAGAAGTCTTTTGGTTGAGTTCTTTGGGTCTTCCAGATAAAGGATCATGTCATCTGCGAATAAGGATAATTTTAATTCCTCTCTTCCTATGTGAATTCCTTTGATTTCCTTCTCTTGTCTGATTGCTGCAGCAAGAGTCTCAAGGACTATATTGAAAAGGAGTGGTGATAGTGGGCATCCTTGTCTTGTTCCTGACTGTAGCGGAAATTCTTGCAGTTTTTCCCCATTCAATATAATGTTGGCTTTGGGTTTGCAGTATATTGCCTTAATGATGTTGAAGTACTTTCCTTCTATCCCAATTTTTTGCAGTGTTTTTAACATAAATGGGTGTTGGATTTTGTCGAATGCTTTTTCAGCATCTATTGCTATGATGATGTGGTTTTTGTTCTTGGTTCTATTTATGTGGTGAATAACATGTATTGATTTGCGTATGTTGAACCAGCCTTGTTTTTCTGGGATGAAACCGACTTGGTCATGATGTATTATTTTCTTGATATAGTTTTGAATGCGTATAGCTAGTATTTTGTTTAGAATTTTTGCATCTATGTTCATTAAGGATATTGGTCTGTAGTTTTCCTTTCTTGAGGTATCTTTATTTGGTTTGGGGATTAATGTGATACTGGCCTCATAGAAGGAATTTGGAAGAGTTCCATCTCTTTCAATTTCCCGGAACATGTTATGCAGTATTGGTATTAGTTGTTCACTGAAGGTTTTGTAGAATTCAGCTGGGAACCCATCTGGGCCTGGGCTTTTCTTTGGTGGAAGAATTTTTATTGCCATTTCTATTTCTTTGGTTGTTATTGGTTGGTTTAGGCTTGCTATGTCCTCTTGGCTAAGTGTAGGAAGGTTAACTGTGCTTAGAAATCTATCAATTTCTTCCAGGTTTTCAAGTCTATTGGAGTATAAATTTTTAAAGTAGTTTCTGATAATATTTTGAATTTCTTCACTATCTGTGGTGATATCTCCTTTTTCATTTCTAATTTTGATAATTTGAGTTGATTCTCTTTTTCTTTTGGTTAGGTTGGCCAGGGGTTTATCAATTCTATTAATCTTTTCAAAGAACCAACTTTTTGTTTTATTGATTCTCTGAATTGTTTTTTTGTTCTCTATTTCATTTATTTCTGCTCTAATTTTGATGATTTCTTGCCTTCTGCTGGCTTTGGGAATAGACTGTTGCAGAATTTCTAGATCCTTGAGCTGTGTCATTAGGTTCTTTACTTGGTGGTTCTCCGTCCTTTTTATGTGGGCACTCAATGCAATAAACTTTCCTCTTAGTACTGCCTTCATGGTGTCCCATAGGTTTTGGTAGGTTGTGTCTCTGTTTTCATTTGTTTCCATAAATTTCTTTATTTCTTCCCTAATTTCTGCTCTTACCCATTCGTCATTCAATAGTGTATCATTCATTCTCCATGAATTTGAATGCTTTCTTTCGAGTTTCCTGTTGTTGATTTCTACTTTTATTCCGTTGTGGTCTGAAAAGATGCAAGGAATTATATTACATTTTTTGAATTTGCTGGTATTTTCTTTGTGTCCCAGGATGTGATCAATTTTGGAGAAGGTTCCATGGGCTGCTGAGAAGAAAGTGTATTCTGTAGTTCCTGGTTGAAATACTCTGAAAATGTCTATTAGGTCCATTTGGTTTATGGTTTCCCTTAGTTCTAAAACGTCTTTACTCATCTTTTGCCTTGAAGATCGATCCAGTGGTGTGAGAGGCGTATTAAAGTCTCCCAGAATTATTGTATTTGGGTCTACTTGGGATCTTATGTCCAGAAGGGTTTGTTTTACAAATGTGGTTGCACCCATATTTGGGGCATAAATATTTACTATCATTATATCTTCTTGGTATAGTGTTCCTTTTAGTAAAAGGAGGTGCCCTGATTTGTCTCTTTTGATGTGTTTTAGTTTAAAGTCTGTTTTGTTGGATATTAGGGTTGCTACCCCTGCTCTTTTTTGGTCACTGGTGGCATGGTATATCTTTTTCCATCCTTTCACCTTCAGCCTGTGAATGTCTTTGGCTATGAGGTGTGTTTCTTGCAGACAGCATATATTTGGATTATGTTTCCTAATCCACATTGCCAATCTATGTCTTTTGATTGGTGAGTTAAGTCCTTTGACATTAAGAGATATTATTGATATATGATTTTTGTTTTCTGCCATTTTGTGTTCTGTCTTCTCTTGGGTGGTGTGATCTTTCTTCTTTACTTAAGTGGCCCACTTATTAACTTCCTCTCTTCTCTGATTCTGAAGTCTGCTTCTTTTTTCTTCCTTATGGTTTATTTCTTTAAGAATTTTCTCTAGTGTTGGCTTTGAATTCATGAATTTTTTGAGATTCTGTTTATCGTGAAAGACTTTGGATTCACCATTGATCTTGAATAGTAGTTTTGCTGGGTAGATGAGCCTTGGTTGGAAGTTATTTTCTTCCAGGGTCTGAATCACGTCATACCAGTCTCTCCTAGCATTCAAGACCTGGGTTGTATAGTCTGGGGTGATTCTTATTGTTTTGCCTCTATATGTCACCCGTCCTTTTGTTCTCGCTGCTTTTAAGATTCCTTCCTTGGCCTCTATATTGGTCATTTTGGTTATTATGTGGCGTGGAGTGGTCTTTCTTTGGTCCTGTCTCAGTGGAGTTCTGTATGCCTCCTGGACTTGAAGATCGAAGTCTCTTTCCAAATTTGGAAAATTCTCTGAGATTATTTCCTTGAAGATATTACAGATGCCCTTGGTCTGTACTTCTATCCCTTCCTCAATGCCTATTATCCGTAGATTAGGGCGCTTCATATTATCCCATAATTGCTGGATGTTTAGGTTTTGTTGCTGTAAAGATTTCTGTATATCGCTGACTGTGTTTTCGGTTTGGGATGTACTGTCTTCTAATATTGATATTCTGTTTTCCATTTCATCTAATCTTCCAGAGTTTCTTTCAATTGCTGTCTTCATTTCACTTATTGCCTCTTTCATTTCATTCCAGACCTCTTTCTGATTCTTTTTTAGTGTTTCTAATTCACCTTTAACCTCCTCTATACTTGTTTTGAATCCTTTCATCATATTGAACAACAAGATTCTGAACTCCCCTTCTTGCATTTCTAGTAGATCAGTATTCGTGATTTCTGCTGTCTCTTCGTAATTCCTGGTTCTCATATTTGTAGCGTTCTCTGTCCTGTTTTTCTGGTTTCTACCCATCGTTCTTGAGTATTATGCTTAGTCAAATCTTAATATTAGGAGTTGGGGTATCGGCTAGTCAGCAGAGCCTTTCCAGTGTTGAGGGTGGGTGATGTGGGAGGAGCTGGGGTGATTAGTAAAGGAGTCAGATTAGGTAGAGGATATGTTTAGGTTGAGAAAGACTTTGAGTATCGTAAGGTGAAATCTTGCTAGGAATGAGAGAGAGTTAACTACTAGGACTCTTGTCGTTCGTGGAGTAATTATGAATGTAAGAGATACTTAGAGTATTAGACCAGGAGGTATATTATGTGGAAAAGTTTTGGGGGGGGAAAAGTATGTAGGGTTAGTGTGGGAAGGTTTGTAAATAGGGGTGATGGAAGGAGCAGACAGACACAAAAAAAGAATAGAAAAAAAAAAATCCACACAAGATACCAAGACTATTATGTAATCCTAGAAAAAGGGAGGAAGACCAATCAAAGGAGGAGAATGAAAATAAAGGAAGGAAAGAGGAAGAAAGAGGACAAAAGAACAAGAATAAAATAAAAGGAGCTAGCAGCTGTGTGAAATAAAAAAATAAGGCAAACTATCCTATATATATATATATATAAAACAACATGTGAAAGTAAGAGAAGTATGGGTTGAAAGAAAAAAAAATAACACAGCAATAACCATACCAAAACAAAAGCACTGTAAAAGCAATATAAAACAAAACATCCACATTAAAAGTAAAATAAACAGTCCTCCTTATTTACGCATATGGGGTCAGGCCTATATAATATGTGCGTATGTGATTGCTTTAGTAACTTTCAGAATACCATCCAATGTCTCTTAGTTTTCTTTGTATTTTATTTTTTTATCTTCTTAGGTCACTCTGGGTGTTTGGACACCTTCTCTCCTTTAGCTGCTTTAGGTTTATGTGTCCGGATGTCTGGTTTCACTTTTATTTGATTCTGTACAATTCACAGGTTCTGCGAAATTCTAACCTGTGGTCAGTACCTCTGCACTCACCACCCTAGACTCCAGCCTGTGCTTCCCTACGACACGGGTGGAGCATGACCAAGGTATAATTAGAACCTCCCCCTGAGGTCCTGTGCAGATATTGTGGCCCGATGGATTTTCCTGTGTCTCTGGAAATTCCAGCTGGGTTAGCCGGTGTGGTCCCAAGATGTACCCTGGGCAAATGGGTGCTGGTTCCTGGGTGCCCACGCTTGCTGCCAGAGCTCTGCCTATTCCAAGGGTGCAGGCTGGGTGTGCTGCTTTTACTGGACCCAGGAGTGAGTGGATGCAGCTGTCTGTTGCTGCTGGTATGCTCTTCCAAGGTGTATTGAGCTGAGTTCTCGTTCTCGCTTAGAATTAAGCCTCTGGCTAGCAGGAGGGTGGGAACACCCAGCGGTGGGCCAGGAGTGCAGGATAGGTGCTCAAGGATCCAGTGCGTGGTGCCCAGTAAAGGCCTCTGCCTCCCGCGGGACGTAGAAACTGGGGGTGCCCCAAGGAGATTTCCGGTTTACACAGGGCTTTCGCAGCCTTGAAGGCAGTCTCTGGCAAGGTGGCGGGGGGGTGCGGGGGCTAGCCACCCAGGTAGGCTCCAATTTAGTGGAGAGAGTGGGGCAGGCAATGACTGCTAGCAGGGAACCGGGGCGCCGACAAGGTGCGCAGAGGGGAGTGCTCGGGTCTGAGGCTTGGGCGTGCTGGGGGGTTGGAGTGCAGCGCACACTAGGGTCCACACTTCCCGTTGCCCGCGGGTACCTGTCTTCCTTGGTTCAGGATTCGTGGGAGTCTCTATGCTGTTGTGATCCAGTCGCTGGTGGGTTCACAGAATTCTGACGTGGGAGCTGCTCGCTGTTTTCAGTCCCGGATTATCTTGCTGCGGGACTATCGGGGCTATCGGGCAGGCAGCTCCGCGGGCCCGCGAAAGCAGCCCGCGGCCGCCGATCAGCGTTTGCAGCTGGTCCGGTGTCCGGGTCTATGTTCTTCTTCTTCTTCAAGTTCAGAGTTCCCCCGAGGTACCAGGATTTGTTTTGGTTCCTGGTATGTATTTTTTTGTTGATTAAGACACAGCTTTCTAAGTATCTGAGGTTTTATTTGCTTCAGCTACTGAGGAGTACTGTGTCCCTCAGTCGCCATTTTGAAAAAAAAAAAAAAAAAAAAAAGAGTGGTCATTTTTGAATGAGATTTCTCCCAAGAATGAGAATGCTATATATTTTCCATGTGGTCTAGCCTTCCAGAGATGGTTTCTACTGAGATCTTTAATTCATTTATTGACTCCTTCATTTCACTGAAACTCTCTCTTTGGTTCTTACTTAGAACCTCAGTTTCTCTATTCACTATTTTTTCACTTCCTGTACACTTTCTCTGATTTCATTTCTGAGGATTTTGATCATACTGAAAATCAAAACTTTGAATTCTCCTCTGGCACTTTCTGGAGCTCAGTATTGGTGATCTTCTTTGTTGTTATGGAAATTTATTATTTTCTCATTGGTCTTTATTCTTGTGTTTTCAAAGTTCTCAGGTTTGTATTCCTCTTGTTGTGGCATCCTCTTCCTCTTTGTATGAGAGTCCTGTGTCTATATGTTATCATTTTATAATAAGGTATATGCTGAATGTATATATTTACTTCAACGAATCTGTTTTATATAATCAGATTTTTTACTTTATCCCCCAAAGCCTCTTTAACAAGATAAAGTTATTAGTCAGTGAAGGCAAATAAGAGTCTCTGATTGGCTGCAGGCCACTGTGCTTTCCAGGCCAAACTCCATAGGTCAAAGACTATGATATTCCTTTTAGAGCCTTCAGCCCGCTGGTTCAGATTTAATGTTCCACAGACACCACCACTGCTATACTGGTTGTAAATCCATGAAATTGGGCAGAGCGTTGACCTCTCGCCTTTGTGTTCACTGAGCTTAAGCACATCAGTGCCAGAGATTATTGTGTTCCAATATTATGGCCCAGCTGACTGAGCTTTGATGGCTCAGGGACACCATCACTGATCTGATTGTGATTATGTGGAGTTTTGTCAGTAACTGGCATATCTGCAGGCCCTCCATGAATGTTTCCAGTGAAGAGTGTGTTGAATTTCCATCCTGTAGCTGAGATCAGATGAATTCCTGCTTGCCCCTGGTTTCTAGGCTTTCAAGGCCCCAGTTCTGGCAAGGAAAGAGTTCCGAGCCTGGGGCTTGGGTGGCTCAATTATTTAGTCCCAGGAACACCTCCTCTGCTTTTGGTGGCTGTGATCATGTGATACATTATTTGCCTCTGGCCTTAAATTTTTAGGGCCCAAACACCACAGACATGCGTTTATAGCTTTCAGAACCTGTAGCATGGTTGTCTGAGTTATTTCTGCCCAGAGACACCACTACTGGCAGTCCTGTGGTGATTGCTGGAGACGCTGCAGGGGCACAGTGAATTTCTGACCCTGATTCTGAGTGTCCCTAGGGAGTGTCAGCATATATTTATATTTATGCTGTGTTAGACTGTAGCCCCTGCCCCCATTTTCATAGGGTTTATTTGCCAACTCACAGCCCTTGCAGGTAGGTTCATTGCCACACAAGTCCATATAGCCATCCAGATTTCTGCTGAGATGCTTTGCAAACTCATGGTCTTGACAAGTGTTACTTGGGACCTTGCAGGCAGGGATACATTTAGCTGCAGCCAGTAGGAGTTTTCAGGGCATTTTGGCTGGCTGGTCTTTAGACTCACAGTGGTCTTGACGACGTGGGATATAGCATCTGGGGTCCTTGCAGGGAGAACCTGCTGCTTCTCAGTCCTGCAGTGGCAGGATTTTGCTGGGTGGTCTGGGGAGTCACCATCTTGAGGTATTTGAGCATGGAGAGAAGAATGCAATTGCTTTTGATGAGTGTTATTTAGAGCCATTGGATTGACATTTAAATTCACTCCTTGATTAGCCAGAAGTATATCTTTGAATTATTCATTAAAGAAGGATTCACTTAGTGAGGTCCTCTGAAACTTAGACTCTGTTTCAAAATAAAGAATAAAAAAATGGGTTAGGGGTGTAGCTTGGAGGTCAAATGTCCCTGGGTTCAATACCCAGCACCACAGAAAAGAAAGGATACATGTCTGGTCCATTTAGGAATATAAAAATAATTTTTTTCTATTGAAGTTACATAATTGATATCCTGTATGAATTTATCTTCTTTGTAGCTTTGTAGACATAACTGTCTTCTCAAGTGTTATTGAGAAGAAATAGTGCTACAAAATCTGGTGTGAGGTTACGTTTTGTTGTCTTATTTTTATCCTTGTAAACTTGATTATAATTATGTAATTAGGGAAATGCAAACTAGAACCACAATAAGATATCATCTCACATCTATTGTATGGTTATGTCTTAAAAAAATGACATGTTGACAAAAGTATAAACACTAGAAACCTTATACAGATGCTCTGTTAGTAGAAATCTAAAATGCTGCAGCCACTATGGAAAAGAGTGGAATTTACTGAAAACTTAAAAATAGAAACTAGGAATGGTGGTGTATGCCTGTAATCCCGATACTTGGGAGCCTAAGGCAGGAAGATTGCAGGTTTGACACCAGTATCAGCAACTTAGTGAGGCCCTTTGAAACGTAATAAGCCCCTGTTTCAAAATAAAAAATAAAATATGGCTGGGGCGTAGCTCAGAGGTAGAATTTCTCTGGGTTCAATCCCAGTACTACACACACACACACACACACACACACACACACACACACAAATACACACAATTACCATAAGATTTAACAGTCTTTCTTGATATATATATATATATTATACAATATATATGATATATATTTATATATAATATATAGAGATGTATATATATATACTTTTGTGTATATATATACATACATACAAAAGAATTGAAATCAGTATCTCTAGAGATGTTGCATTCTTATGTTTAATTCAGCACTACTACTAATAACCATGATATGAAAAAAACCTCAGTGTCCATTCACAAACATATAAAGAAAATGCCTCAACAAAGAAGGAAATCTTAACATTTGCAGAGCATAGATGGCCTGTGAAGTATAAATATTGCATGATTTCACTCATTTGAGATATATAAAAGTCAGGCTTATAGAAGCAGAGAGTTGAATCGTGACTTCAGGGAGTGGTGAGGAAGAGAAATGAGTTGTTCCATGGGTGTAAAGTTACCCTTAGGCAAGATGAATAACTTATAGACACCTGCTGTATAGTGTAATATCTGTAGTGGATAGATGCCATGTTAAGTGTTTTTACCACCAAGGTAAAAAAAAAGGCAAAAGTATACAAGGAAAATTTAGAGATAATGAATAATGTGTTTATTATTTTGATTGAGGTAATGGTGTAATATGGGTTTATCTCTATGTCCAAGTTCATCAATTGTATCTGTGAAATGCATGTAGATTTTATTAAATTAATTATACCTCAATAAAGGAATATAAACCATTCTAGTAAATAAAGCATATTGTTGAATCTGTCACACAAGTCAGCAATCCACAACTTCCAAAACATATAAACTTTTTTGCCAGAGTTTGTCTGGAGATGGGTCACTTTCCATCAGCAGTTTTTGTTAACAAATGGAGAACATGCTTAATCTGGCCTTTCATTTTTTCTTCTCAGGAAAGATTTTTTTAAATTACTGAATAAACTTTTATTTTCTTGCAATATTTTATGTCATTCATCTTTTTCATCTTTGCATTAGAGCCACTTGTCTCTTGAGTATTTTTATAAGCAATTTCTATTGTTTTTATAAACTATGCTTTGCTATTTCTTACTTACATACAAATTGGTCAGTAAAGTAGAACCACTTTCTTGGTTTTATAACAAGTTATTGCCAAGAGTAATCTTTTTCTCTGAACCATCTTACCTTATTTTCAATTCATGGTGAATTGTTTTCTGTATACTTACATTTATTGTTCATGAGCAAGGAGGGATTTACTCAGAGTCAGTGTTTGTCAAAACACAAGGTTTATAGGTTGTTTAAAAAGATTTACTTCCTGGGTTGAGTTGCATAGCTTGTAGGCACACTAAATATTCAATCATTGCAGAGTTCCAGGACCAATATATATATATAACCTTTCCAATTCCTACTCAGAGTCTCTGTGTAGGCGGAACATGCTGAGTGTTGCAGCCTGCAGTGTGGGCTGCTTTAGTATCTTCCAGTCTATCTCCCAGGCTATTATGCTGTCCATGGGACAATTACAGATTACAAAGTGACATCACCCATTTTCTTCCACTTCTTGCCAGTAAACAGAATGCCCTCTCTGAAAGTGTGTAAGGAGAGGTTCTGGAGGAGAGGGAAAGAAATAGGATGTGACACTGGATGCTCCACTAGTGTGTTGTGATATACTGAGGTAATGGCCATTCACTTTTCTTTTTGTAATAGATCCAACATCTGAGTTGTAATTGGATGGTGGTATAGAAGATGGGATTAGATAGGGGCATGTGAGCTGGTTAAAGCTTCCTTTGACTCAATTCTAGAGCAGGCCGACTCTGCTTCTTGAATCTGTGAAGCATGTCGAAGTAAGTCATCTATTATTTTCTTCATATTGGTAGACCAGCCTTGTAGTTAGAAATCCATCCCAGCTTCTCAGTATTTCCTTACATTTCACTGGCATACTGAGTTTTTCTACTATTGTTTTTAAGATATTTTACTGAGAATTTTGAGGAGGAACTGCTAATAAAATGCCATTTTAAAAAATATCTTCAAAACTTTAAAACATTTTTTCTATTTCAGAATTAACATATTTTTCACAAAAGTGAGATGTATTTAATATATTTTGTGCCATGTGAATCCAGAAATTAATACTTTGGGGACCTGAAATAGGCTTTGGGGTGATTTGAATAAAGATTTTGGATGATTTTTTTATATGTTATATCATTAGGGTATTGCTTTTGAATTTTAATGCACCTATAGGTGCCAGGGTCTAGTAGAGTGGCTTGAGGCAGAATAATAGAGAAATTTGTATTAGAAGGCTTTGACTGATCTGTTAAGTTTTTAAATCTAGACTGGTAAGTAGTATAAGAAAATATTATTTTTGAATCTTTAACCCATATTATGGGTCCTATGGGGAAGCTACAGTTAGTCCAACACTGTAATATTAAAGGATCACCTATTGCCACCAAGTCACCACTGTGGCTGGGGGCTGTGAGGTAGCATCCTTTAGAGACTGAGCACATAAGAATTGGGAAAAGGCCCAAAATGAAAAGCCTCATTGTTTAGTCGGTTAAGAAAAATGAGTATAATCAGGAAAAGTGAAAAGACACAAGTTTGAGTGACTGTATAATTTTGGAAAGTGCCCTGGAGGCACTCTTTGTGGAGTACCTGTAAGAGTTGTTCAGGAGTATCTAGGGGGCCATGAAGGAACAAAGTGAGCTCTTGGGCAAAGTCCAGGAGAAAGCTGTGGAATTCTTGTGGGGAAAGGGACGTACTAAATTGCCCCAATCAATTGTGACTACTCATCAAGAGGTGTCTTCTTGAATAGAAATTTGAGTCCCTCTAGTGGCTCGCAAGAATATTTTGGGGTGGTCTCTGGAGCTTCAGAGGTTAAAGCTGGAGCTGGTGACGGGTCTTCTGCTGTCCACCTTTTAATCCTGGAATGATGAACCCATGAGTCGATGCCAGGTAACCTTTTGGGGTGCAGTGGTACTAGAAACACCGTTAGCTGGAACCGCCATTGGCTCCAAAGATAGAGAGTCCTGCACGGGCACCAAACAGTTATGGTGGTGGAAGTGTTTCAGGGGCCCTGTTGGGCTCCTGAAACTGTTTTGGTGAGATGTATAGAGATGCATTCTTGTTCTGAGCTAGGTATAGAAAACACTAGCCTGAACTCTGTAAGCTTAAACGATTTTATTATTACAAAGATGGAAAGATAGGAAAGAGTAAAGCACTATGCCATAAAGGGTGACATAGTGGGGTAACTTGAAAAAAAAGTCACCCCAGTGATCAGTTTTGTAAAGTAAACATCTTCTCCCCCCATCATGATAATAACTGGGACTAATGCTATACTCTTTATGTCATCTTGCTTCAAACACCTGTCTTTGTATTCTCTTTCTTGCCTGGAATCTAGTGGCTAGAAACTGGTTAACTGAACATTTTAGCGAGGACTAATTCTGGTCTGACTCTGTATACATCCATTTGTCATCCTCGCTGAAATGAAGTCTCCATGGTACTCGATGGTTAACCACACTTCCCTTCTTGAAACTCTATACTTTTGGTCTCTATGTCACTACTTTGTATACAACTCACCAGCAGGATCGTAATTTTCCATGTCTTCTTTCTTAATCGTTGGTGGTTGCTGGGGTTTAAGGAGTGATGATTATGTTTCTTTCCAGTGTGGGTTCTAAACCAGTGGAGAAGTAGATTCAGGAGGTGGATGACCTCCTGACGTATGCCAATATTGTTACTAGAAGGCTTGATTAGGAATCTTTGTGATTGAATTTGGTGGACTTTTACATCCAGTTGTAAGAAGAAAAGCAAGAACCTCTTGGGCTTCGACTTAAAGGGTACAACTCGCTTCTGTAGCTTTTAGCAAGAGAAATAAGGACATGTGCTCATACAATATGCCATCTAGTCAAAAGAATAACAAAGATTGGAGCCTGGGGTACACTTGTGCAAATACATGCTTCTATTTTACATATCTGATAAATGATTCTTCCTTCCTTGAAGATATTTCTAATAATATGTGAAAAAACTGGCTTTATAAACTAGCTTGATATACAAATATCTTCCATAAATGTATAATTAACTAATTCCTCTCCTTGTTCCGAAAGAATAAGTCATTAATTCTTCATACACTCCTAATTATGGTGATAACTCCAGCTCCAATCCCTTATATTTATAGCCAAGTTTTTTGATCTTTCATATTTAAGTAGTTATTATTTCAGAATTTTATTTACATGACATAAACATTTTGTAAAAAGATATAATTAGAAACATTGAGTCTGTAGAATTTTTTTTTTTTTTGGTGGTACTGGGGGTGGAACCCAGAGGCTTCCTACCTCTGGGCTATACTCCCAGATCTTTTTTATATTTTATTTGGAAACAGGGTCTCACTAAGTTGCGGAGAGCCTCACTAAGTAGCTGAGGCTGGCTTCGAACCTGTGAGGTCCTCCTGTCTCAGCCTCCCAAGCGCAGGGATTACAAGTGTGAGCCACCAAGCCCGGCATGGTACATGTTTTTAAATCCCAGTATTGTCAGGCTGAGACAGGAGGATTGCAGGTTCAAAGCAAGCCTCAGTAATGGTGTAAGCTCTTAGCAACCTACTGGGTCCCTGTTTCCAAATAAAATGTAATATAGGAATTAGATTTTTGATATAATGCCCCTGGGATCAATCCCTAGTACCACGAAAAAATAAAATGAAAATACTCTATGTGTTTGTCATCTACAACATGATGGGTTTTTTTTGTGTGTGTGTGTGTGTGTGTGTGTGTTTTTGGGTGGTACTGGGGTTCCTGGAAACCCTTCTCAGGGCTACACTCCCAGACCTATTTTGCATTTTTATTTTGGAAACAGGGTCTCTTAAGCCAGCAAAGCTGGCTTCAAACCTGTGCAATCATCCTGTCTCTGCCTCCCAAGCATGGGGATTACAAGCGTGCACCACCATGCCTGGCCAACATGTTGTTTTGAAATTACATGTAGAATGGCTGAATGGAGTGAATTAACATATTCAATAGCCGGCCTCACATACGTGTATGCGTGTGTGTGTGTGTGTGTGTGTGTGTGTGTGTGTGGTGAGAATGCTTACAATCTAGCCTCATAAATTATCAAGCATACAATGCATTGTTTTGAACCATAATCACCATGTGCAATGGACCTTTTGAACTGATTCCTAGAAATATTTTTGACATAGAAAACAGATACTTTATGAGAATATTTCTTAAATTTTTATGCATTCTCAGGTTATTTATATACTAGAAGTACAGTAAAGATAATGTTTTCTCCTTTTTAAAAAAATTATAACACACATCTCTAATGACCCTTGTGCTAAAATTGCAGTAGGCCTCAGAACATTGGCACTGACATGCCTGTGTATTTTACCTGAGACTGAAGCTTAGTTTGTGAAGACTATTCTGAAATCTGGATACATCTGGTTCTGAGTAGAAAGTTTGACAAAACTTCTAGGGTGTCTTTTAGTATCTCATGATTTTCAGTAGAGGAAGGATTCTGAATGGTCCTCATCTCAAAGTTGGAGAAACTGAGTTAAGTTTTAACCTTTTGCTTATAAGTCTTTATAAACCCGAGCCCATTCATGCATGTGTAGACTTTCAATTTTCACTGTTTCCTCCATGTTGGAAATACACTTCCCTAAGTGAGATCTGCTGTTGGCATGCAGCAGGGTAGAGACTTGTTTTGCATTGGATAAAAAGGGGGTTGACAATGAGCACTTTGTGGCTGTTCATGCCTGGAAGGCAGGAAAGTACCTAGTGAATGGATCAACATTTAATGAGCTCCTCCTGTGTGCAGAGAATGATTCAAGCCCTGTGGGGAGATACAGAATACTCTCTTCGTTCATAGATTGCTCTTGTCATATGCCTGCTTTCTGATTGAAAACTTAGCATAGCAAGAGAAATTCTTGTGCACACTGCATTAGTATGTCAAGTAATAGCCTCAAATGTGGGTTAATGCTCTAACTTCTGGAACACATACGTCATATGCTTGATCTGCAACACCACTCAATTTTTGTGGTTTTCAGTGTTTCCCCCTTCAGGATTCATGGATGTTTTATTGATGAGCCATATGAACACATAACCCATCTAAGTATCTCTTTTATTCTTTTGGTGGTTGGAAAAAGGTCTACAATTGTTAGGACTGAGTTTGATTTTCCAATGTCTGACCTATATTCAAGGTCTACATTTCAGTTGCTACATTTCTACTTGTTAGTTGCCAGATACTACACAAAGTTGTAAAACCCCTTTCCTTCTAGAAATCCATTAGAACCTTGACATAGATGCAGAGCCCTTTGCTGAAATATTTATTTATTCATTCATTCATTCTTTCATTCAACCATTATTTACTGAGTATCTGTTGTGTCCAAGTATCAGTGTTACAATGATGAGTAACATATATTCCCTGACTTTGAGACACAAATAATGTAGTGAAGGAAGCAGAAATAGAAATGAAGAGTCACAGGACAATTTGGTGTGAGGGCTGATGTATAAAGGGAGAGGAGTCAGCTACCTTTGGGTGTATGGGAAAGGAAAGTGGAACATTCAGCCATGTCTTAGAGAACATGTAAGGAGCTCACCTGATGAAAGGGGAACTTAGGGAGCAGAACGTATGTTCAAGAGTCATGCAATTATTTAGCCTGTAAAAGAATTTTTGTTTGGGGGTAGGTAAGCAACGAGCATTTAGTTTAGAAATTCATAAACCTGAAATGACAGGTTTTCTTCCCAGCAGAGTGAGGTCCCTAGAGCAAATGCGGGATGGTTTGCATCCAGGAAAATATTGCAAAATTGTACTAGCTAAAGACAGTTTTGTGTTTATTCATTTGGATGCTTTTTTCATATTAAGTTTGTTTATCAAATCCTAATTTAAAATGACTTCATGGCTCAAATATTCCTTTGGTTGTACATATATTGTTGAACTGGGACAGCATGACTGGCATAATCTTGATTTGACCATATCTTTATTTGATTTTCTCTCCTTCTTCCAGGATTATACACTGAGCGTGGATAGCCAGACCAAAAGCTCTGATGTGGCCAAGAACAAGGACAGAGTGAGCCAAAAGTGAAGGGGTAGGCAACGTTAGAAGAGTCTGTGGTCAAGCCAACAGCATGCTTGGCCTCATTATCACAACAATCGCTGAATTCTTGAGAGCAGGGAGCTGGGGTAAGTGAGAGCTCTTGTACTCAAGAGACCACGTTGGGGCTTTGTGTGGCTATTTGCCTCCACTTACTTTGGACAGGCTGAAAAAAATCAGCTTATAGATGAAACTGGAACTTAGTGTTGTTGTGTCTGTCTTCAAACAGTGAATTTGGGGCTGCTATTGTTTCTATTTGTTTATGACTCTTTCTCCCATTCCTTAGATTTCTATTTATTTGTTTATTTATTTATTTATTTATTTTTCAGTTCTAGGGATGGAACCCAGGGGCATTCTAGCTCTGAGAGACACCCCAAGCCCTATTTTTATTATTTATTTTGAAACAGGGTCTCACTGAGTTGCAAAGGGCCTCACTAAGTAGCTGAGGTTGTCTGCGAACCATGATCCTCCTGTCTCAGCCTCCCAAATCCTGGGATTACAAGAGTGCGCCACCACGCCAGGCTCCATTTTCTAATGAAATTGAAATTCTCTATGTAAATGTTTACGTAATTGGATGTTGCTCAGGGGGAAAAATGTGAGCTCACCATTTAATGCTTATCATAAAACATAGCTAATGCTTATGACTTATGGATTATGTGGACCAGCTAACGCACGTGCACATAAATATTGTCTTTGCTTTAAATGTGTCAGTTGAGATGGGAGCATCACGTTTCAGAGTATTTGTTGTTCTAGAAAGGGTGTTGGTATGCTGCATGTGTAATATAAGCAACAAAAGTTTTATATTAAATATTGTCCAATCTTAACGTCTTCTATATGTTTAAGCACATTTTTGTTCACTCTATAGGACTGTAAGGGAACTCCATTAATTCCCTTGTCTCCCTAAGCCACAGTGAAAATCACTCTCAGTCACTTATGCCGCCTTTCACTGAACAATTGAGCTATTCTGGCCATTCTCCTCCTTCTCTGGATTGCAGCAGCCATTATTTCTACCCCAGTGAGACTAAAAAAAAAAAAAAAAAAAGAGAGAGAGAGAGAGAGAGAGAGAGAGAGAGAGAGAGAGAGAGAGAGAGAGGGAGAGAGAATGAATTAAAAGTCAGAATTAAGGCACCAAAGCATTTTGCAAGGTGTAGAGTGTGATAACATACTTCTTAGGAATCAGACCAGATGAGACACTCTTGGGAGAAGTCTATATTTATGAACTCAATTCTTACAACATCTGTAATCCCCAATCACCAAATGAAGAAAGTGAAGCCCAGAGATTTTAAGCAACTTGCCCCAAACTCAGCAGATTACTAGGGCTTGAGCTCACGTATTCCAGGCTCTCAGTCATCAGGATATAAGTATCTTTTGATTTTTTGTTGAAAAAAAATTACTCCCCTTGATTGCATATCATTGCTTAAGAAAGTATCTTTTAAAATATACTCTTAATTTTTTTGCCTTTATAAAGAGGACTAATTTGAGCCGGGTGTGGTGACGCATGGTTGTAATCCCAGCATTTGGGAGGCTGAGACCGGAGGATCACGGTTCACAGACAGCCTCAGCTACTTAGTGAGGCCCTCTGCAACTCAGTGAGACCCTGTTTCAAAGTAAAGAATAAAAAAAAATTGGGCAGGGTTTGTAGCTTGGCGTATCAAATGCCTCTGGGTTCCATCCCCAGACCCACAAAAAAATAAAATAAATAAAATAAATAAAAATAAAAAATAAAGAGGACTGACTTAAGTGCGCTTACACTGCTCTGCTTAGTTTTAATGGTGTGAAATCAGATGACTGTACTGAACTTTTTTTTCAGGTGAACTAAGCAACTGTATTGAGTCTCAAATAACTAGTGTTTGGCTGGAGTTTGTACCTTATACTGGACCACAATAAACAACTTCCCTGGCATTCTCAGGACTCAAACATTCAATCTTTGTATATTAGCAAATTTTTTCTATAAAAAAGCAATGCCATAGAGTGGCTATTCTAACTCCTGTACAAAGGGAGTATTGAGTGGTGAATAATAAAAGGTGCTCTGCTCAGATATGGAGGTTTGTAGACCCTCTGGCACTTATCAGCTGTATGATATTGACATCATTTAACCTCTTTATGTTTTAATTTTTTCATGTAAAATGAGGCTAATAATAGCACCAATGCATCCTTATTGTGAGGATTAAATCTAATAATATCTCAAAACATCAAAAGCATATACAAATTTCCTGTTACAGAGTAAGCTTTGAGTAAAAGTTAACTTTTGATATTGCATTCTTGAGAATATGTATTATAGATTGTTCCTAGTCTTCATTGGGCCATGAGTGAATTCAAACAATAAGAACTTATTAATGGGTTATTTGTTGTATGGATAAATGGGTCTATAACAAGGCCAGGAAATAAACCTCAGTGTGTGTGTAAAGGAAGAATAAGTTGAATTTTGGAAGACACTGTTTTCTCATGTCTTATATTTGTCTTCATCTGGGCTAGTTTTAGTCACGTTCAGCCTTAATGGTTTTGGAGTGTGGTCCTCCAGACAGGCAAGAATCTTGAGCTCAATGATATTTGGGCTTGGATAATGATAATTTATGAATTTCATAAATTTTCTTTGAACTTTTTCAGAAAAAATATACTTCTAGTAGTGTTTGATATGTCAGCAATCTATGAACAATTTAGAAGGCTGGTTAAGTCCCTCAATTAAAAGTGAATTAGAGGTGACTATATCAGAAAAGATGGTAGTGTTTCATACTTTGCACATTGGTAATCAGTCCGCTGTAAAACTTCAGAGCCGATTTTAAGTACTACATATCTTATCTCTTATTCATTATCTGTTACAAATGGTTACTAAATGAATAAATAAATAAGTGAATGAAAAGAACAAAAAGTTTTTAACTGCCACAAATGTATTCCAAAAAGCTGGCCAACCTCCTGAAAATTCAGACTACTAATAGAAAAATCTAGAAATAATAAACTTTTATGGAATTCCAGCTTTATTATGTTTCTATTCTGCGACTTTTACTGGAATGCTTGCCACATGTAATTTAGTAGAATCTTTGGGTCTTAAGTCACTAGATTTTCTCTTTTTATTGGGATGCTTCCTCAACATTTGGGAAGGGGATACAACTCTTATTTACCTGACCGTCCCAGAATTAATTTGATCTAAGCGGTGCATTTATAGTTGCTAACCAGATAATAAGAAAACATGTGAGGTGCAAAAGTGAAGAGTGTATGCCATAAGCCTCACAGGGTGGTATAAAGACTTCGTTTCCAGTGCCCACTGCTGCGTCTGTTCACATTTAACTTGCCGTCTTATGGATGTTAGTTGCATGTGCTATTCTGTAAAAGAAACAGAGAAGCCATTCATATCATCTAAGCTAAACATTATCTTACAAAGAGGGATGACTAAATTGTACCAGATGGGATATGTAATGGTGAAAGCATTCTTCGAATTCAATTATTTGTGAGCGTTATTTAATAGGCAGAACAGAAAAATGAGGGTTTTTTCCTCCTCAGTGCAAAGATACTTAATAGTACATGTGAAATGTGTGTGAAACATTGATAGGCTTACTTCTTTTTTTGTGTGTGTGGTACTGGGGTTCCTAGAAACCCGTCTATCTCTGGGCTAAACTCCCAGACCTATCTTATATTTTTATTTGGAAACAGGGTCTCTTAAGCCAGTGAGGCTGGCTTTGAACCTGCGCAATCCTCCTGTCTCTGTCTCTGCCTCCCAAGCGCGGGGATTACAAGCGTGTGCTACCACTCCTGGCTGATAGGCTTCCTTCTAATTGATTCATCTCACAAAAGAAATGGAAATATAAAGGTTGGGATTGAGTGAATGAAGAAAGTGGTTTAGGACTGTTGCTTAGTCTCAAGAAGCTAGCATAGATACGATCTAGCTTTCTTTATTGAATCTATGTCTACTACAAAAGGGAGAAAGTTTCCTTGCAGCTGTGTGAACATGGGATGCTTCTGACCATGCATAATTGTGTAGTATCATTTTGTATGAACACAACCAAAATGGGTGACAAAGTACCCTGCAGTAAAAAACTTAGTAAAGAGCGGGGAAAATAACCACCACCTGGTATTTGTTTATCTACTTTGTGCCAGGCACTGGGCTAAAGAGCTTTTAGCTTCTCCTCACTTGTCATCAGTATAAAAGTATAAAAGTATACCGTCTTCCTCATAAAAACCTGATATATAGCA
Organism: Muscardinus avellanarius; assembly: GCF_963383645.1. NCBI lineage: Eukaryota > Metazoa > Chordata > Mammalia > Rodentia > Gliridae > Muscardinus > Muscardinus avellanarius. The sequence goes on from NC_137791.1 coordinate 80,349,954, forward strand.
CTATAAGATGTATTTTATCCAAGTCGGTCCAGAAAAAATTTACAAGGGCTATAGATTGTTATCCTACATAGTAGAAGCAACTATTAGCCAAATTTTACAAAGGAAGGCACTGAGGCTAAAAAAAAAAAAAAAACCCCAAACCAAAACAAACAAACAAACAAACAAAGCAGAGTAAATTCCTGGAAATGTCATGTTGGTGTTTGGTTCTGTGGAACTGAATACACAAGTGGACGTGGCCAGAGGACAGATAAAAACAGAAGATATATAAAGACAGAAGTCTGTCCCACAGCCTGAAACAAACAGCCCAGGAGGCAGGCCACTGTTTATAGGAACCCATTTGTGATGATTTACTGTTTACCGTCTTGTAACAGTTTTATAGTTCTAGATGTTACATTTATCTACGATATATTTTAATTTTCATTATATGCTGTTGGGAAGGGCATTTATTTATTTACTTGCATGTGGATATCCACTTGTCCCAGCATCATTTGTTGAAGAAAACATTCTTTCTCATTGAATTGTCTTGGTACCCTAGTTGAAAATCAACTGACTATAAATGTGAAGTCTTAGTTCTGTATTCTCAATCAACTCTTTTGTTCTGTATGTCTAACCTTATTCTGGTACCATACTTGTTTGATTATAGCTTTGTAGTAAGTGTTTCAGTCAAGAAATGTGTGATTTCCAAATAGTTTTTTATATTTGAGATTATTCTGGCTACTCTGGGTGCCTTAGATTGCTATATGAATTTTTAGGATCAGCTTGTCAAATTTTACCAAAACCAAAACCCAAACCAAAATGACAGGTGGAATTTTGGCAGGAATTGACTTGAATATGTAGACCAAGTTAATGAATTTTTATTTATTTTTTATTTTTATTTTATGTGGAACCCAGGAGCTTTCTACCTCTGGGCTATACTCCCAGACCTGTTTTATATTTTATTTGGAAACAGGGTCTCACTAAGTTGCTGAGAGCCTCACTAAGTAGCTGAGGCTGGCTTCGAACCTGTGCAGCCCTCCTGTCTCAGCTTCCCAAGCGCGGGGATTACAAGCGTGCGCCACCACGCCCGGCTTTGATGAATTTTTATACCTTAACCATGTATATCTTCTGATCCATTAACATGAATGTCTTTTTCTTTCATTTATATTAACAATGTTTTACAGTTTTCAGAGCATTTTCCCCTTGTTAAATTCATAAATGGAATTGTTTTTCTCAATTTCACTTTTAGTTCAGTGCTACTATATAGAAATCCAGTTGACTTCTGAATATTAATCCTATACCCTACAACTTTGCTGAACTTTCTAATTAGTTGTAATTATTTTATATAAATTCCTTAGGATTTACATACAAGATCATACCATAAGCAATAGAGACATATTTCCTTCTTTGAAAATCTGGATGCCTTTTTTTTTTCTTGCCTAATTGCCTTGGCTAGACCCTCATACAGTATTGAACACAAGTGGCAAGAGCAGACATCTTTGTCTTGTTCCTTAGCATATGGTGAAAAAATTTAGCCTGGCCAATTAGTATGATGTTAGCTCCGATGTTTCATAAATCCTTTTTATCTGTTTGAGAAAGTTTCCTTCCTTCTTGTTCTAGTTGAGGTTTTTGTTTTTGTTTTAAAATCATGAGACACTATTGGATTTTGTCAATTTTGTCTTCTGAATCTATGGAGAAGATCATGTAGATTTTGTCTTTTACTCTATGATATATGATATTGATTGATTTCTGGATGCTAAAATAGCATTGCATTTGTGGGATAAATTTCACTTGGCCATGGTGTACAATCATTTTTATATATTGTTGAATTTACTTTGCTAATATTTTGTTGATAATCTTTGAAGCTATAATAGTAAGATATTAATATTATTAAGATCTGTTGTTTTCCTCTGATGTTTTTGGTTTTTCTCTAAATTAATACTGGCCTTGTATAAGAAGATAGAAATTGTTCCTTCCTTTTCTATTTTTAGATGAGTTTGTGAACAATTAGTATTAATTAAAATATTCACCAATAAAGCCATGTAGGCTGGGGTTTTCACTGGGGGAAATTTTTTGTTACATAAATTCTTTGTTACAGGTTCATTCAGATTTTCTGTTTTTTCTTGAGGAATTTATGTAACTTGTATACTTGTAGAATTTGTTCATTTCATCTTTGCTCTTTGTTAGAATATAGTCTTTATAGTGTTATATATTACCTTACCATGTATATTTATTTTTATATGGTACTGATGCCTCTTCTTTGACTCTTGATTTTAGTAATTTGAGTCTTCTGATTTTATCTCTTGATCAGTATAAGTTTTTACTTTTTATTTTTCCTACTTTCCATCTTTTCACTTTTTGGCAGTCATCACTGACTGATTTTCTAGGTGAATTTTCATTGTGAATCCACCGTAAGGTACAATTACTTGTCTTTCCCCAAGATAGTCTATCCACCTAAAAATTGATATGTAGAATATTTTTTCCAAAGATAGGGGGTACAGTTTCATTAAACAAGAATATATAAAACATTTAAGAATCCAGGTATCTTGCTTTATGTGATCATTTCCTTTTTAATAAACTGGGGTTATTGAAATGAATTTACTTGATTAAAGTATATTCCTTACTTGATAGCCGAGTAAGGAGAAATTGGATTATTTTTGTCATGTTCTGCTTAAAAGTTGTTTAGAGAGTAGAAGTTTCAAAATCTTAAAATAAAATTGGAACTCTTAATTTATGAAAAGACTTCTCTACATTGTTGGTAACATTCTCATGGTTTATGAACTTGTGACATAATCAGAAAGAGTATTCGAATAGAAAGAAGAAATGACAAAGTGTTGGGGAAATGGATTAGTTAGGTATTGTGTAACAAACTATGCCAAAATTCAATGGCTTAAAACAGTAATCATTTATTATTTTTCATGAGTTTACAAGTTGACAATCTGGGCTGAGCCTGAGCTCCGTTTTGCTGGTATTGGCTGGGCTCGTTCACGTCCATTTGGCTGGAGGTGGCTCAGATCTGGGCATCTCTTATATCTCCCAACTTTGACTAGCAGCTGGCCCTCACAGGTTCTTCTCATGATGACAGAAAAGATGCAAGAGAGTAAATAGAAACAGGTGAGGCTCTTGAAGTCTAGATTTGGAACTGGGCACCACAAATTCTATCTCATTCTTTTGGCCCAAGTAGGTATCATCAGGCATGGAAATATACTCTGCTTTAATGAAAGAAACTCCAAAATCACATATTGGAGAAGGTAGATAACTAAGGTCAACGGTGCAACTTACCACAGGGAATTAGGGAGAAAGCTCAGAGAGTTTCTTCCGTTGGGTTGTTTCTGCCAAATGTAAGTTGAGTTCCATTTTTGTTGGACTAGAAAAGAAAGGAACAATGTTCTGCAAAATGTATAAAAGTTCTGGGGAGAGTGTGCAACATAGAAAACCAGAAAATCATGTGATGGGGCTCACCAGCTGCACAAACACAGGTTTGTACAACACAGGTTTGTACGAACACAGGTTTATACAACGTGTGCCCTTTCACAAGACAAATGCTTATCGTGTGCTTTCTCCCTTGGCCATCTTTTCATTGGCATGGAGCAGCTGACTTAGGAAAGCAGATAACTAGCGAAGCATTTCTTACTCTTGGGAGGTTTAATCTTTACTTTCTTTAAGAATGTGCAACATCAGCAGGTTTTGTTTGTCTTTAAAATGGGGAGGATTCAGGGAAGCTGACTTGATACTCCACAAATATCTTAAAACTGTGGAACTTTCCCTCTGGAATTATATGTGAATGGATTCCTACATTTTACAATGGAAAAGCATGAAATCATACCCGGCTTGGCTACTGCTATTATTCATTTAGCAGGTTTTATTCTTTTAACAGTTAAACTTCCATTATGTTTTACTATTTGTTACATACCATTTTTATGTGTTTCATAGTTTCATGCATTTTGCAGTTAACTGTTTGAAAGGGCATTCAGTCCTTGAAAGTAAGAGTGATTTACCATCCTCAGGTATCTCTCCTCACTAATGCTTGTGGATTTTGTTTCAAGAACAATCATAGATTCTAGTATCCATCAAGTTTAATAATGCATGCTATTCTCTTTCCACCAATAGCAAAATCCTACGGCTTTAAATGTGAGTGTTTGTGCTTGAGAATGTGTATATACACAATACACACACCTATAAAGGTTGGATACATGCCTCAAATATACAAGGATCAAACCACTTTGGAACTCACTGCATAGATTTTGACACACACACACAACAGTGCTAATAAAGGTATTCTCTAATACCAAGTGCAACATAATTTTAAACGTTTTTACTTATTTATAAGAAATTTTACTCACTATAAGACAATCTGGATTTTTTGAAGCTAATTTTAAGTTTCAATATTAAAAAAAAAATCAAACTGGGCATGTTGGTGCATGCCTGTAATCCCAATTCTTGGAAGGCTAAGAAAGGAGAATCACAGATTTGAGATCAAGCTCAGTAATTTAGTGAAGTCCCTCAGTAACTTATTGAGACCCTATTTCAAAATAAAAAATTAAATAGGGCTGGGGATAGAGCTAAGAAGTAGAATGCCTCCGAGTTTAAACTGCAGTACAAAAAAAAAGTTCACGTGGAGAATACATGAGTTTCTAGGCATTTGTAACATTAATTTGCAATATTATGAGAAAATATAATGTTATTTTCTCTTATTAGATGCATTTTAAATATTTATATATACACCTATATACACACACTGTATATATATATATATATATATATATATATTTTTTTTTTTTTTTTTTTTTTTTTTTTCCTTTGGTGGTACTGGGATTCCTGGAAACCCTTCTACCTCCAGGCTACACTCCCGGACCTATTTTATACTTTTATTTGGTAACAGGGTCTCTTAAGCCATCAAGGTTGGCTTCAAACCTGAGAAGATCCTCCTGTCTCCACCTCCCAAGCGCAGAGATTACAAGCATGCGCCACCACGCCTGGCTATACACCTGTATATATTTATATATAGACTTAGTTAGAATTCTGAGATATTATGAACATTGCACTTTTTCTTTTTTTGCGGGTTTGGGGATGGAAACCAGAGGCATTTGACCTCCAAGCTACTCCCCCTGCCCAATTTTTTATTCTTTATTTTGAAACAGGGTCTCACTGAGTTGCAGAGGCCCTCACTAAGTAGCTGAGGCTGTCCGCGAACCGCGTTCCTCTAGGTCTCAGCCTCCCAAATGCTGGGATTACAAGCGTGCACCACCACGCCCGTCAACATTGCACTTTAAAATAAATCTTAGAGTATTTGGGAGGCTGAAGACAGGAGGATTTCAGATTCAAAACCATCCTCAGCAACTTAGCCAGACCTTGTTTCAAAATAAAAAATAAAATAGGTTTGAGGGCATAGCATGGGGGTAGAATGTCCTTGGGTTCAATCCCTAATACCTTGCTCCAATCCTGGATTGTGTTCTTCAAAAAATATCAAAGGAAGAAATAAAATTATTTCTGAAAAATAATTTAAATTCCACCATGAAAAATTAATTTGTGAGTTGCTTAGGGAAATCACTATCATTTTCTTATTTTTCAGTATTTTCATAAATACATTATCCAGTTTGATTTTTACTTTATTATTCAGACTTCACTTGAATTGTAAATAATTTTAATTTCATTCAGGTTTTTTTCTAATAATAAGACATGCACATGGGTTCTCTACAACCCAGAGAAACCAAAGTTTTCCTTTCATGGGTAAACTCTCAGGCATAATTTTAAGCAAATACAAATGAATACATATGTTTACCTTTCATATTTTCAACATTAATTATATGTTCATGCACAATTCTTCAACTCAATTCACAATTACTTTTTTAAAGAAAAATCCTGGAGATAATTTCATACTGATACATGTTTTTCACTTTAATTTTTCACAACTATAGAGTGTTCTCATATTTTAATCAGTATTCAATGAACAAATAGCTAGTAAAAGATAACTTTGTATTCAAATGACATAACTTTTTTAAAATTTTTTATTTTATTTTTTGCGGGTCTGGGGATGGAACCCAGGGGCATTTGACCTCCGAGCTACACCTCCTGCCCTATATTTTATTCCTTATTTTGAAACCGGGTCTCACTGAGTTGCAGAGGGCCTCACTAAGTAGCTGAGGCTGTCCGCGAACCGCAATCCTCCAGGTCTCAGCCTCCCGAATGCTGGGATTACAAGCGTGCACCACCACGCCTGGCACATGACATGAATTTTTAAAACTAATTTAACCTTTAAGAGACAGATATTCTCAGCATTGTGGATATTTATGAGACTGTTTTATAAATTCTAAAATGAATGAGCCAAGATATTATACAAAATCGTAATATTACAAAAATATTTGGAAGAATACCACAATAATTTGAATATGTACATATTCTGATGTGTTTTAAAAATAATTGTAATGATTTTACAATTTGCTCTTATTTTGGTCATAATACAATAATTTTTTCATATGTGTTATCCATAAAAAAGTTACATGGAAAGAAAACTTTTAATTTATTTTTATTTTTTTCTGCTTTCCTTGTAGACTCTGAACTCATTCTATCATATTTAAGTGTTTTGGTTTATAGCTTAAATAGTGCTAACAAAACTTTGTGGAGTGGGTTTACTTATATCTTTTTTTTTCATTTTATTGATGTCCAAATTGAAATTTAGAGAGATTTAATAAGGACACAAGACTTGTTCATAAACTGAGATGAATTGGTAGTATAATACTTTTCCCAAAAGAATGACTAGAATGTGGCTGATAAAATGATAATAAATATTTAGGTAAATGTAAACTCTGGTGGGAATCTGGTGATGGATGTAAAATCTGGCTTGATGAGATACCATCAAACTTGGACAAAGCATGACAAGGATCCAGAACCCAATTAGGAATTAATAAGGTTTGTGGAATCCAATCACTTGTGGAAAAAATTATCAGCAACATGGGGTAATCTTGGGTAGAGTCATCCTGGAATCATTATTCCTCAGATGTGTAAGGTATAACTTCCAGCTGTGTAAGTCAATGAGATTTGGTTTCTACCAATTTAGGTAGAATTGATTTAACTCTAGAATTTTGGATTATGAATACATATGATGATATTGATCAAATCTATATCACATTAGTCCTTCTGTATAATTCATGTTTACAAGGTATTTTTCTGTTTAAGAGAATCTTAATCTGTTTGATGTTAAATTTTAAGGAGCTTGTGAATGTAGTAAAAGCTATTGCAATAGGAATTTGATGGTTAAGAACTTAAAATTTTAAAGAGTTAGCTAAATACTTTGGAAGGGTTTTGACTTGTTAGAATTGAGTCTGTCCTATTTGATACTTGATCAAAATAAATTTTGCTATGTAATTTCTTGCATCCATTGTCCTGGGAATTTCCTAGGTCATTTCAATTTAGAAACATTTTGGAGAGATTTTCCTGAATTATAATAACTTTAATAATTTGGATTATTAGTAATTTTATTCCATTGCTTTAATTATCCTATTTATTGGCTTCTCATTATTTGAATATTGAATTTTTCTATATTTACATTTTAGCCTCTGATTTTCTGTTCTTTGTCTTTTTTATGTATTATCTGGAATTTTCCCTCTGAATAACTCTATAAACACTCTCTTAAGTTTTTCAGTTCTATTTCATTTTTAACTTCCAAGTCTACTTTTTGGTTTCTGAATTTAAAAAAATCATTATGTTTTTATCTCATAAATTACAACTTTTAACTCTCTATGGATCTTAATAATAGAATTTGGTTAGTTCATAGCTTGTATTTCTTCTGTCACTCATTTCTGTTCCTTTGGGTTTAAAAAAAGTGACCTTTCTTAAATACCTCATGAGTCTGGCTACTGGCTAAGCCTGTTGGCCACTGGGTGAGGATTAAATGCTGATGTGATGCTATTGCAAGTAGATAGGGCTTATTCTGAGTCCCATCATCAGGTGAGCTAGCTTGGCCATTTCTATGGAGAACCTCCATGTAAATACTTTTGACCTTTTCTCTTGGGCAGGCAGATTCCTCAGAGCCTCATGGACTCTGATCTGGTTAGTGTAATCTTTCACTATCTAGAAGCAGCATGCCTGATGCCTGGTATGCCTCAGTGTGACAGAACTTTCCTGAGGAGAAATCTCTAGTCTTACATGAAAGAGAATTGTAAAGGGGATTTAGTGATTTGTTTCTTATCTTTACAACAAATATTTTTAGTTCTATCTCTACCTTTGTATCCATTTTGGTGACCATATTTCCTTCCTTCCTTCCTTCCTTCCTTCCTTCCTTCCTTCCTTCCTTCCTTCCTCTTTCTTTCTTTCTTTCTTTCTTTCTTTCTTTCTTTCTTTCTTTTCTTTCCTTCCTTCCTTCCTTTCTTTTTGACACTGTGCATGGAACCCAGGGGCAGTCTACCACCTAGCCACACCCCCAGCCCTATTTTATTTTGAAAGAGGGTTTGACTAAGTTGTTGAGGCTAACCTTGAACCTGCAATCCTCCTGTCTCAACCTCAACCTCACAAGTATTGGGATTGCAGGCAGTGCCACTATCCCCTATACCCGGGTATATTTTCTCTTTATATTTACTTTTTGGAATTTATTAATGCAGATGTTATTTGTCCACATCTTTTTGGTTTTGCTATGGAAAACTCTTAGTCCTTGTTGATTTGGGTTTTTTGTTTTAGCATTTTATTATCACATTAATAGAGTTTCTTGAGTAGATATGAGTTTATCCATTATGCTTAATGAGAAGTTTTGTAATACTTTTTGAATAGTCTCATATTTCTAAAAAAGTGATTTTCTATTTAGTCTTGGTGACAACCATTTACTTTCTTAACTGCAGTACATAGAAATACCAGTATTTGTTGTTCTGTAAGTTCTCAACACTATGTGCATTTGGCAGAAATCCATGCATCTGTAGACAAGCACAATGTGTTAGATTTCTGTGAGTAGTTATGTCAACATGATTGATAGGCAGACACATTTAATACTTTCATCAGAAATTTGAATGATGCCTGAGTATACCCAACTCACATGCCTTAAATTCCCTGAGCACTTGCCTTGGGGAATAGTGTTAAAAAGCAGAAACAAATTTACATGCAGCAAAAAAGAAAGAAACAGAACATATATATTGATGTACATTAATTCTGCTTAAAAAGGAAAAGACTGACAACTGATGACATTCTAAACATGAATCAACAATACTTGCCACCTTATATATTTATATATCAAGAGAAGTAATCAAATTTTGTCAAAAATATGGGGAGAAAAGCTGATTTTTTTTTTTTTTTGCGGTACTGGGGAAGGAACCCAGAGGCATTCTACCTCTGAGCTACACCCTCAGCCCTATGTTTATTCTTTATTTTGAAACAGGGTCTCACTGAGTTGCAAAGGGCCTCACTAAGTAGCTGAGGCTGTCCACGAACCACGATCCTCCTGTCTCAACCTCCCAAATGCTGGGATTACAAGCATCCTCCACTATGCCTGGCAAGAAAAACTAATTTTATTCTTCAAGAATCAACATTAGTCAGATTGTTATTGTGATTTTGCTGAGGAGCCTTCAATTTTAGAAAGATGTGGGGCTCTTGGAAAGATTCCAGAAGAAAGCAATGAAAAAAAATTTTTTGAACTATCTCGAATTAGAGTTGGTGAGGAAAAAGAATTAAGAGTCATTTAATCTGGCAAAGAAAAGGCCAATAAGAGATAGAATAGCAAGTAAAAGAATTATGTTTTAGGGATACAAAGCACTAATGCCCTCTAGCTCATGTTATAGATTAGACAAAAGAAAAATTCCTTGCTTATAATATCCTAATTTGTTTTCAACAGAGAGATGCATAAGCCCTTTGGGCAAGCAGTACTTAATTGTTCACTGCGCAGGGGCAGCTAGGGTCTCTTAAGACCATCAGATAGAACCAACTCAGGCCTCCATCAACAGATGAATTGATTGCAAAACTTTGGGAAATACACACAATGGAATTCTATTCAGCCAGAATGAAGAACAAAATCATATAATTTGCAAGAAGATGGAAAGTCCTGGAGAGCATTATGTTAAGTGAGATCAGCCAAACACAGAAGGAGAAGGTACATATGTTTTCTCTAGTATGCCCAAACTAGGAAACATAGAGGATACCAGTGGGACTCCAGATAATGGAGGGGAAATACCAGCAAAGTTTGAATGGAAAGACAGGAGAGGAGGAAGGCTGAACTTGATTAATGAAGGTCTACATTCAAATACGTGTAAAATTATGATTATGGCATGAATACCCTGGACAATCATTGGTGGGAGGGGTGAAGGGATAATTGGGGCAGGGAGAGAGGGCACCAAGTATAGTTTAAATGTATAGCCTTTATGTTCAATAAAAAATTTGTAAAAAATAAAAAAAGACAAAAAAAGAAAGAATGCTGAACATGAAGCTGGTGGGGGGGCAGTGGGAGTAAGATTGATTTCTTTAACTAAGGGCATAATCCTCAGCAAACCATTTGGTCTTCCAGTGCTTGCATTTTTTTCCTCTATAAAGCAATTCAACAGCCCCACATCATCATGTTTATACAGTGTCACCGTGATACAGGAAAAAGACAATTGTAAAGGGTTCCTGTTTCTGCCACCTGCCAGAAACACAGAAATCCATCCCTCCTTAGGAAAGGCATCATCATTCAGGAGGGCTCTTCCAGTCTAGGGAGAGTGCAGGGATGTAAGCAGGCTCTGAGAATATATCTCAGTTTCTTATTTGATGAATATTCTTGGATAAGTTGTTTTAGTTCTATAGACCTAATTTTCTTCATCTTGAGCATCATAACAATGGACAACAGAAAACATTAAATGAGCAAATAATGTACTTAAAATAGGGGCTGGAATAGAGTTAACTACAGATGGCTATTGTCATTATACTCTAATTCCTACTCGAATCTATGAAACGTTTGCATTTAACATGTGGAAATCCCTATTTGTACATATTTAGTAGTACTTAACTTTGTACTGAATTAAGTACTTTGGATTAGCTGTTTGTGTCCTTTCCTCAGATCTTCCACTAGATTTTAATTTAGGTCCTGAAGATGGGAATTGTCTCATTTGACTTTGCTTCTTTAAACACTTAGTCCTCCCTCACAGAAGCTGTTCCAAAGTGTTGAATGGAATTGAAAAATTTAAAGTGCATAAAAGCATAGTATGTATATGGTATATGTAGCATATATGTTTGCATATGTATATGCTATGTGTAGATGCTACACATATATATGTATATACATATAGCTTATACCTGTAGATATGTTTCTATGTATAGCATGTGGAATTTTATGTAACTATATTATACAGTAGTTCCCACTTACCCAACAGAGTTAAGATCCAAGATCTGATACCTGAGATACTACTAAGTGATCAATGGGCAGATAGATACACAGGATAAGGTATTATTTGTACTCCAGATAGGACAGGCAGCACAAGATTTCATCCCAGTGCCTGGAATGGCGTGAGATTTTAAATTATCAATTATTCTAGAGTTTTTTATTTAATATTTTTAGACTACGGTTGACCACTGTTGAAAAATGCAGAAAGCAGAACCGTGGATGAGAGGGGACTGCTGCGCTATTTTTTTTTCTTTTTTTTTTTATTGGTGGTACTGGGGTTCCTGGAAGCCCTTCTACCTCCGGGCTACACTCCCAGACCTATTTTATATTTTTGAAACATGGTCTCTTATGCCAGTGCGGCTGGCTTTGTACCTGCGCGATCCTCCTGTCTCTGCCTCCCAAGCGCGGGGATTACAAGCGTGCGCCACCACGCCTGGCGTCTATTTTTTTTTTTTATAGGATTGGAGTCATAGAAAAGATTGAGTTTTGGAGTTATGCAGACATAAGTTCAGTGCATATTCTTTCACTATTTGTCTCTTCGGCATGACAATGAAACTTCACTTCCCTTAACCTCCTTTATAAAACTTGGGAAAAACCAAACAGCTTGCAGGGCTGGTGTGAGGATGAGAGAGAACGTATTTAAAGCATCTTGCATATAGAGGTACAATAAATGGGTAGCTACTTACATTTTGGTACTTATTTTGGTAACCAAAATAAGTTGGAAGGTAAAGCTCATGCCTTGTGATGATGATATGTCCACTGTTTTCAAATCTCTGCTGTGAGGTGTCTCCAAGCTTCTCATCTTTCCTGTTTGGTAGTAGCAAGCTGTGCTGGCAAATATTTCTATATAGCATGGTCTTACTGATAGTCTTGTCTTTATATGAGAGACTGAGAAAGCGTCTATGTACCCTTCTTGGAAGAATGGGATAAGGAACAGGAAAGGCATGCAGGCAGGACAGCAGTGGGCAGGTGTGGGCCGAGTGCCTCGGTGGCAGTCAGTAACTTTGCTGCTTATCTGCGGAACAGCCTCTTGTTTTGGAAGCAGGTGGAGGATATGGCTGCAGCAGATGTGGGAGCCTGAGTTCCTAGTGCTAATGAGCTAAAAGGGAAACACTGAGAACATTGAGACTCCCTACTCTTGCCTCCTTGGTCAATAGCCCAGGCATTTTTCAAGGTTCACTTAATGAAGCAACTTCTCTATTACAGGCAGTAGAATAGCCTGGTCTAATCTTTGGGTTTCCTTTAAAACCAATGCATATTTAGCCAGGCGTGGTGGTGTGCGATTGTAATCTCAGCATTTGGGAGGCTGAGACAGGAGGATTGCAGACAGCCTCAGCTACTTAGTGAGGCCCTTTGCAACTCAGTGAGACCTTGTTTAAAAAATAAAGGCTAAAAAGTAGGGTTGTAGGTGCAGCTTGAAGGTAGAATGCCCCTGGGTTCTATCCCAGTACCGCAAAGAATGCATATTTAAATTATATCTACAGTAGTTCTTTGCATTTACTAAATCATAAGTTCCTTGAGGGCATACCAGGTATACTGTCATCTCTATGCCAATGCCCAGTGGTGCTGCATCTAGCACATGCAATACAAGTAACAGACTGTACAAACGATCTAGAAGCTGGCAATTCAAACCCATATTCATCCACTGATTTCCTCTATAAATTAGGCAGAGAACTGACTTCCATGACTCACTTGTTTATAAAAGTTGAAGCAATATGCTCTTTCCTTTTCCATAAAGTACTGTAAGGGCCAGTGGAAGTGTTGAAGGGGAGCCAGGCATGGTGGCGCACGCTTGTAATCCCCATGTTTGGGAGGTGGAGACAGGAGGATCGGCAGGTTCGTAGCCAGCCGTGCTGGCTTAAGAGACCCTGTTTCCAAAATATATAAAAAAAGAATATGTCTGGGAGTTTAGTCCGGAGATAGAAAGGCTTCCAGGAACCCTAGTACCACAAAAAAAAAAAAAAAGAGAGACCCTGTTTCTAAATTTTAAAAAGGTATAAAAATAGGTCTTAGAGTGTAACCTGGAGGTAGAACTGTCCAGGAACCCCAGTACCACTGAAATGTCGAAGGGGACTTCACACACTTGCATACAAGTGTCCCTAAGCTTAGGGTATGATATGGTAGGATGGGCATTAACTGTGTGTCAAGCACCACTTTTATATTTCAACCTTTGTTATTTGTGTAAAAGCCATTTTGGTTTTTGGTTTTTTAAAAATAAGAACATAAAGTTTAGAACAGAAAAACACATACAGTGTTGATGATGATTTTATTTACATATTGAGGATTTGAGTTGGACATTTCTTTCTGCCAGTTCAATTGGGAAGCAACTTCAATTTTAGTTGTTTGATGCCTCCCTTTTTCTGTTGTTTTAAGCTACATAGTTGGTGGAATCACCATTTTACTGCAACTCAAGGTCAATTTTCCAGACTTTCAGACTATAAGGATGAAACTTTGGACTTTATGAGGAAAATGATAAAAGTAATAAGTTCAATAAGCATTTCACAAGCACTTATTTTGTATAGTTGATTGTCCCGGTGTGAAAAGGCATCCAAAATTTTCATTGAACTTCAACAGGAAGATAGACACATTCAGAAATCAGTATAAAGGAAGATGGGATCCCTGAAGCAATGCACGTCACATGCACGGAGATTGGCAGAGACTTTAAGAGGTGAAGCGTTCACCAGTCAACTGTTCATCTTTGGGAGGAAGACACTTTCAAGTCATCACATTAGGTACCAGCGCCAGCAAATCAGTAACCGAAGTCAGACTTCACAGAGGAGTCAGGTCACCTCTTTTTCTATGTGTTCTTTGGTTCTTGGGTCCTGAGATAAGTTTATATCCCGGGTTGGAGGTAGGGCCAGGAAATAGGAAGTGTCTCTCCCTCTCTAGGCTTCCCTAGGTTAGGGCAGCCCGGTTCCTTGACCCCATGGAAACCATATAGCCAGAGGTCATGAGATATTATCAGCAGCATGTCTGAAAAAAATAAGCAAAATATTAAAAAAGATTGAACCTGGAGGTAGTATATGAAAGTCCTTAATACTGTCCACCTCTACTTTTGTGCATGTCTGAAAATTTTCATACTGTGCGTGGGGGACCGGGAGGGGCAGCGGCCTTAGGAAGCCTGGGTGTTGGTTAAGTGGGAGCTCATTTTCTACTAGTAACTACTACACCAGACTTAAAGCTGCGTGTGCCATTGGGAGGGAGAGATTAGAACTTGCTTCTTTTCTTTACATAAAGCCCAAAAGATGGCAGAGTGGGCCTTCTGAGAGCTAACCGCAGCCTTCTCTTTCTCTCACAGGCAGGAGAATGTGGCAATTGATACATTGCTGTCTGAGTTCTGCTTTTCTGTAGAATCCTTGTGATATATAAAGTATTAAAATAAAAACCAGACTATCTGACTTTCATGCCCAATTCTGCTGCTTACCAGCAAATTTTGGAAAGCAAAAACAGCTTATTGAACACGTACTCTAGGCCAGATGCCATGCGCTGTGCAATAGTCATTTGTTATCTTGTAATTAACATTTGTACAGCCATCACCACTACCAACTTAGTAGTTTATTTTGAGGCTCCAAAAAGTTATGTAAATAACTTGAAAATTTAGAAACCTTATCATATAAAGATAAACTTTGGTATGTATTACTTATTTGAAAGTAGCTTATTCATAGAAACTTATCAATATATAGTATTTTAAAGCAATTCACATCTCCTCAATTTTTCACATGGGTTTATTGAAAGGGCTTTCAAGTCTTGAATTTGTGGGTGTGAATGGTTACAGATGAAAGCATTACATAATCTAATAAAATCATCCTTACATATGTGGATAATAAAATGAATTTAACTTGTAATTTTCTAAGAATTGGCCTCACAACATTGTAATGCATGCTTGACTTGCGTGTAATTCACAATTCTTGTCTCAAGCCTTGGCAGATGCCTCATCCCATTGGTATTACTAGGTAATTTTTCCTGACTTAAAAGGAAGAGGAGGAAACCAGCTGTAGCTCTGATGCATGTAATTGTGCCTCGTGTCATAGCAATAGTTAGTTATGTATGGTCTCTTTAGTTTGAAAGCAACATCAGCCATGCAAATTTCCCATCAACTGAAAATAAAAGAAGAGAAATGTTTCTCAAACGGAAAAAGGCCAAAATACTAGACTCAAATGAAAAAAAAATTATTTCTAATTTACTCTAACATTTTGTGAAAATATGACTAAGAACAATGTGAAATGAAAAAAAAAAGAATGTGTCTGCTACCAGAAATTGGCCATGGACCCTCAGGTTCTGAGGTCAGCTTAGGCCACATGGGTGTGAGTGATTATCTGGGAACATGCCATTGGGCCTTGGGACTGGAGAGCGATAGTAGTATGAATTGTGTACTAACTTTACCCATCTTGTTATATAATCTTTAGTGTTTTCTTGTTTAGAAGATAGCCATATCCTTCCTAGTTTATGTTGTTAGGCTGAAAATACAATATACGTGTCTCTAATCTAAAAGATATTTAATTAATTTTGGAGAAAATCAGAGAAACTAAAGCTCGTGCGACTACATGGCATATTCCAGGTTACCCGGCTTAGCACTGGAGCTGGATCTCAGGATGACATTGTTGGTTTGCAGCCTTTGTGGGCTTCGTTTTTCTTCTTTGCTATGTGAATAATAAAGTTTTTCCTAGTTTTAAAGTATGGCAGACTACATCATAAAGTTCATTTTATTCTTACTGTTTAAAATTTTTATTTTGAAAAGAACCTGTTATGAAAGAAATCACTTTCTTTTTATAACAGCAAAGTAGGTGGAAAGGCTGGTTACTAATTTGGAGGATAGACGGTTAAGAAAATCAGCATCCTCTGTATTTAGATAATCCACTTTAATCATGAAAACGACTTTGGCAGTGTTTCCAAACATCTCAAGGATAGTTTATAATGAAAGTCCCATGGTTCAGAAGTATCCATTCTGGTTCTGTAGACAAAGACATGGTAGCTTTGGAAAATCATTTAAGCTGAGTATCATAGTTCATGCCTGTAATCCTAGTACTTGGGAGGCTGAGATAGGAGGATAACATTTTTAGGACAGCTTCAGCAATTTAGTGAGACTTTCAGCAACTTAGTGTGACTCTGTTTCAAAACAAAAAATATAAAGGGCCGGGGGTGTAGCTTGGAGATAGAATTCATCTGGGTTCAATTCCAGAGGAATAATATTAATATTAATATTACAGTTCTAAGGAATTTTATTTTATTTGTAAAACAAGACTCAAATTATTATTATACTTCAGTGTTCTTTCTAGTTCTGTGATATTTTTTAACTTATTTTGTGTGATACTGAAGATTAAACCTAGGGACATTCTACTCTGAGCTACACCCACAGTCCCATCCTTGATGGTCTAAAACGGTCATTCTGTCTCAGCCTTCCAGGTACTGGGATTATAGGCATGTATCCCCATGCCCTGCTGGTTTTGGCCTTTTAGATTATCAAATAAAAATATTGTGATCTAATAGTGACATTCTCTGCATTATGCCAGGACAACATATTTCTTCTTTTAATTTTAGAACTTACCAGTGACATCTTAGGTTTCAAAAAATGACACCTCTGAATGTACTTCCCTTGTGTGTGTTTAGTCAAGGGCTCCTTTACTTTGCCATTTCTCCTTGAATGTGTGGGGCAGAGAAGCACCTCTTGAGCCGCTAGGGCTTCCCCTTTAAAATAGGTAAGTTTTCAGCACAAGCTTCCATATTATATAAGAATTTTGTATAAAGTGGAATAAAGATTTACACATACTACTTTGAGTAGAATGCATTAAGTCAAATATCATAAGCTAAGAGTCTGAGTTAAGGCAGATATCTTTATACCTGTAAATTGAGAAACAGAACCACAGACAGAAGCAAATACTAAAATAACCACTGATGTCCGCCAGAACAGGAAAAGGACACCCAGTAATGCAAGCCCATATACACGGGAGCAGACACAGACGCCTCACTAAAACAACAGAAAGACGTGGAAAACTCACTTAGCCTTTTCCCCAAGGTAGATACATAAAGGCATCTTCCTGAGAAGGGACAGTCCAGGCAGTTCCTGACTTCCCAGAGAGCAAGTAAGCAGGCGGCCGTGAGCAGCTGTGCCCAGGCAGGAAGGCACCTGGGCCGGCACACGCTCTGTCAGTGTTCATGCAGCACTGGTCTTTTTCACACCACCTCCTGCTCTATGGAAAGGATTCCCTGGACTCAAATGGCAAGCTATATTCATTCTGCCAAATCTTCCATATTGTTCTGTTCCTATAATCACCAGGGCAGGCCAGAGTAACCAGAACTATCATTCAAATTCACTGATGAAAAATAACCAACCAAGAAAGTAAAACTCATACCACAGAGCTACCAAACTGAAGAGAAAAAAGAAATGGAGAATGAGGACATAGAGATAGTAGAGGGATGAAGAGGCATAATTAATATTTCCAGATTTGAATGGATATTATTACCATAAAAGACAAATATTCCCCTGAAGAGAAGAAAGAGCAGTAAGAGTTGGGGCAGATAATAATCATAACCAATGTACAACATTTCCACTTGTGTGAAGAATAGCTGAAAGGTGAAGTAATTCACATGGAAAGCAATACAAAACAATAAAGAGTTAAGTAGAGAGCATATTAGTTTCCTATGATTGCTGTAAAGGATTGTCACAAGTTGAGCAGCTTAAAACAACATAACTGCATTATTTTATCTTACAGTTGTAGGAATTAGAGTTCTAAAGTCAAGGTGTTGGCAGGACTCAGTTCCTTCTGGAGGATCCCAGAGAGAATCTGTGTTCTTTCCTTCTCTTGTTTCTAGAGGCCACCAGCATTTTGGGGGGCACGCACCCCTTCCTCTATCTTACAGCCTGGCAGTGTGGCATCTTCTAGTCTTTTCTCCTTTCGCTCTGAACTCGGCCTCTCTTGCAACCCCTCCTATTGCTCTCCTATTAGAACCCTTGTGATGATATTGGACCCACTCAAATAATCTTCCCATTTCAAGATATTCAACTTGGACATCTCCAAAGTCCCTTTTTTTGATATAAAGTAGCATTTTTATAGATTCTGGTAGGTAGGATGTGAAAATCTTAGTAGATGAGGGTATAACTTTGTTCTCTCTGACATAGAAAGTATGAGAATAAAGGTTAAAAAAAGAAATATTAAATACCCATGGTACATATATTAGTAACATCCTGGGAAGGGAGGGAGACAACACATGAGAAAGAATGACCACTCAAATAAAGGGAGAATATTTTCTAGATCACAAGAGAGCAGCAATAGCCAGGACGATATGATGCTAAATAAAATGGATAAAAAGAGAGCCAAAGTTAGCGAGTGAATTCAGATATCCAAGAAATATGAGAAATGTCTAACAGATTTTAGAGACAAATAATGACTTACATGTAAATGAGTTGAGATCGGATTGCCACCGAGCTTTTATTTAGTGATACTGAGTACAGTAAATAAAGGCATCTTTAAAATTACAAGACAAAAACATGAAATAGAATTCTATTGCCAACAAAAGTAGCATTCTAGGGTGGTGGCTAGTATATTTTTGGATATGCCAGGGCTTAGAAAATTTTCACCGAGTAATCCTATTTGAGAGAATTACTTGAGGGTATGTTCTAGTAGAACAAACAAAAGTGAAAAAAGAGGATAATAGACAAGGTACACAAGTAACATTAAAGAACAAAGACAGTGAAATAAACCATAGCTAAGTTGACATAATTGGTGCATTTATTATAAAATAATGACAAACAAAAGTTAAAGCTACAGATGATTTTAGAGTGGATGTTGATAGAGGATAGGGTGGTATGGATATGACAATAAGAAAGTGAAATGAAGCAAAGAGTTTTTTAAATTTGTTTTTATTTTCTCTTGCTGGGAGTGAAAAAGTATATTAATGCAGTTTATCATTATACTTTCCTGATTAAAAATTTTAAACTTAAATTTTAAAATTGTCACTATTTTCTGTTAGTACATTTCGGAAGTGATTTTTTTTTTATATTGTAAAATGTATTTTGGGTCTAGTTTTTTAGGTTATTTGGTAGTTTCAAATTTTTAAAATGAATATATCTTTTACCTTAGCAATTTTGTTTCTCAGAAATAGTCTTGTGAAAGTATATCTATAAAAATATTGGAAAGAATATGTATGTGGCATTGTTCACAATTGTAGAAAAAAAAAAAACAATCTAAACTCACAAGAACTAATTAGATTACTTATGGACACTAAACTTGTTTGTCTGTAGCCCTGGGGATTGAACCCAGGGGCATTCTACCTCTCAATGACACCCCCAGCCCAATTTTTATTCTTTACTTTGAAAGAGAGTTTCACTAAGTTGCAGAGGGCCTCACTAAACTGCTGAGGCTGTCCGTGAACCTGCAATCCTTCTGTCTCAGCCTCCCAAGTACTGAGATTACAAAGCAATGTGCCACCATTCCAGGCTTTAAACTAGTTTAAAAAAATTATAAACATTTACACACAGAGACATTTTAAAGTTATATTTTTGAGAAGTAAGACTTTCAGAATGACAACTCTAGTTTTATTTATTGTAAGTGATCCCGATCTGTATTTGTTCACATTTACATAATGTATAACTGTGGGTAATTACAGAGTTCCTTATAGAAGGATACAAACCCAAATGCTAGCAATTATCATCTTCAGGGAAAAGAGTGTATTTGACAAACTATTTGCTTTTTATTTCTATTTCTATTATTTCACAGTAAGAATATATTTACATGTCATGCAAATTACTTGTATAACTGTGTATGTCTGTGTGTGGGGGGGTACCAAGTATTGAACCCAGGGGCATCCTATCTCTGAGCTACATCACCAGTCCTTTTTATTTATTTTTTGGTTTTCAAATAGGGTCTTTCTAGGTTGCTGATGAGAGTCTCACTATGTTACCAAGGCTGTTTCTGAACCCATAATCCTCCCATCTCAGGCTCTTGGGAACTGGGATTACAGGTTTGTACCACCATACCAGGCCTTATGTAGCACTTTAAAATTTCAAAAAGAAAATAGAAAAATTCTCTGAAATATCATAGGATGATTACTCAAGGATGATTATTTTGTTTTTTTTTTAATTTTATTTTATTGGTGCACTGTATTCATACATCATAGTGGGCTACAAACTTTTGTAGACATACATGCACACATCGCCCAGTCAGCCCCCACCCGATCCCCACCCCATTCTCTCCCCATCCCTCCTTCCCATGCTTGGCTTAGTGGTTGACATCTAGTATTATAGCAATTTATCCAAAATTAAAAATGATAATCTCACATAACAGTTTCATTTGTCTGATACCAAGCGTTTGATGATTTAAAGATAGCATTTCAATATTTCTTTTTGCTTTCTTTCTTACTAGAGCATATTTTTTTTCTGTTTTTTTAGGTGAAACTATCATATATTTATATATTTATTTTTCAGAAAAAAATCTATCCTAATATGGAATATGAATTCTAGATACCCAAAACGATCTTGAAAAAGAACAAAGCTAGCAGATATATATTTTCTGATTTCAAACCATATAAAAGCTACAATAATTGAAACAGTGTAGTACTGTTCTAAAGGCAGATATATAGACCATTGGAGTTAAATACAAGCCTAGAGCTAAATTCTTCCCTATATTGTCAAGTTATTTTTGACAAGGTTTCCACGAACATTTGGTGGTGGAAATAATAATCTTTTAACTAAATATTGTTAAAAAATAATAATTACATGGAAAAGAATAAAATTGGACCCTTACCTAATCCCATATACAAGTATTAACTCAAACTAGATAAAAGACCTAAATATAAATCTTAAGACTATAAACTTTTAGGAGAAAATCTGGGTCATAAAACCTCACAACATTGTAATTGGCAGTGATTTCTTGGATATGATTTCAATGGCACAGGCAACAGAAGAATATACAAACTCCCTAAAAAATAAAAGAAAATATTGTATATCCAAAGACAATGTAAACAGAGTTAAAAGTTACTAATAGAATTGGATAAATATTTCCAAATGCTATATCTGAAGGTATATTAATATTCCAACTAGAAATCCTAAAAATTAACAACAATAAAGGCAAACAATACAACTTAGAGGTAGGTAAAAGACTAACATAAATAATGAATCTCCACAGATAACCAATCTTAGTTGTCTGTTGGATGGAAACTCTTGTTTCTCTGGTTCTGGTGAGTGTTACCTATTTCTTCTTTGTAGTTAATCTCTTTGAGTATTTTCTCTAGCGCTGGTTTTGAAGACATAAATTCCTTCAGTTTCTGTTTGTCATGGAAGCTTCTTATTTCTCCATCTAATTTGATAGAAAGTTTTGCTGGATAGGAAATTTTTGGCTGGAAGTTGTTTTCTTTCAGAGTTTGGAATATGTTACTCCAAGCCCTTCTGGCTCTCATGACTTGGTTTGGGAAGTCTGGAGTGATTCTAATTGGTTTGCCTCTGAGTGTCAGTTGGCCCTTTGTTTTTGTTGCCTTTAAGATTCTCTGCTTGGCTTCCACATTGGTCATTTTGACAATTATATGGCGTGGGGATCCTCTTCTCCGATCCTGTCTAAAGGGAGTTCTATAAGTTTCCTGGATCTGTATATCAACCTCTTGCTCTATATTTGGAAAATTTTCTGCTATTACTTCCTTGAAGAGATTGTTGATCCCTTTGGTATCACTTTCTTTTCCCTCCTCTATTCCAATTATTCTTAGGTTAGCTCTCTTAAAATGGGCCCATATTTCTTCAATGTCAGATTCCTGCTGTTGGATATTTTTTTCTAGATTAGAAACTATGCATTCATTTTTGGATTGCTCATCTTCTAAGAGCGAGATTCTGTTCTCCATGTGGTCTAATCGGTTGTTTGTGCTTTGAATTGAGGCCTTTACTTCATTAATTGCATCCTTTATCTCTTTTTGGCTCTCTCTGAGTTCTTTTCGAAGCACCTCTATTATTTCTACAGTTATTTTCCTGATTTGATCTTCTAGAAATCTCTGATTTTCTGTTTTATCAGGTTCTGATGTTGTGGGGTTGTGCACATTCATTACTCCAGTGTTATTCCTCTTTCCCATGATTTCGGAGGTTTGTGCCTTCTCTGGGTTCTTCCCTTGGGTCACTATGGCTTTACTTAAGGTGCTCTGGATCTCGAGTCTGTATTATCTCAGACCCCACTACTCCTTTACTGGGTTGTATCACAGAGTCTCCGACCCAGGGAGTCGATAGAGACTGCTTTAAACTATGGGGGGTGCCAGGTTGCACGTTCTCCTATGGTGTGATATCTCTGCCACCACTACTCCCTCACTGGGTCAAGTCCCAGGAGGCCCAATACTGCGATTTCTCCTCTGTGGCCCGCAATTTGACTCACTGTTCTTGAGTACGCAGATGTAGCTGTACTGGACTCGGTGAATTCACTGCTGCTGCCGCCGCCGGTGGCAATATGGCGCCTCTGCCACGCCCTCGGCCATGACGCTGGCGTATTTTTTCTTCTCTGGTTTTGATTTCCACTCTGAATCCCTGCAGCATGTGCTGAGCTCAGCCACTGGGAGCTTTAAATGCTGTCTGCGCCGAAAGATCCCGCCTGGCTGTTCCGCAGCGGCTCACCTGGCTTGCTGTAGCCGTCCGTTGAGTTCGCCGCTGCCGCCGGCAGTATGGCGCTGCTGCCGCGTCCTCGGGCGCGTGTGTCTCCTCTGTGGCCCTGAGCTCTGTTCTCAGTCCGCTTTCTCTCTGGAGCCTGGTGGTTTTTTTTGTTTTTCTGGTGATGGTGTTTTCTGGCTATGAAAGGCGCTCTTTTTGTGGTAATGGAGATTGGTTGTTAGCGGGACTCTCAAGCCCCGCTTTTCTCGGTCGCCATCTTCCCCAAGGATGATTATTTTGAACCGTTTGGTAAGCATACATCCAGACCACTGATGATACATGTGAGAATACAGATGTAATTAATTGTTCATAAATTAAAGCCTATGCTTTTAAATCATTTAAGTTCTTATTTTGGCAAAATCTCTATAATTGTGAGAAATACTACAGAAAATCCCACTTAAGTTTTATCTTATTTATTCTAGTGTGAGATCTTTTGAATCTTACAGCCATGATACTGACTCTGATGGTCAGGATGCAGAAATCCATCTCCACAAGAATCCCTCAAGGTGCCTCCTGTCCTACCCCACTCCTGGTACCCACTCATATGTTTGCCATTTCTATAATTTTATCATTTAGAAATGTCACATAAATTGAATCATATAACATGTCACCTTCTGGGGCTGGCAATAGAAAAATTCTCCAGAAATTTATCAAGGTGATTGTTGCATATGTTAATGGTTTATTCTTTTTTATTTCTGAGTAGTAGTCCATGAAATGGTTTCACTGAGTTGCTGAGGCTGGCCTCAAACCTATGATTCTCTTGTCTCAACCTCTCCAAATAGTGGGATTTAAGGCATGCACCACTGTGCCCAGATTTTCCTTTTATAATTTTTTTCAGTAAGTGCACTATAATTGTATGTAGTAGATTCATAGTGAAAGAATATTTGTAATCACC
Organism: Muscardinus avellanarius; assembly: GCF_963383645.1. Classification (NCBI taxonomy): domain Eukaryota; kingdom Metazoa; phylum Chordata; class Mammalia; order Rodentia; family Gliridae; genus Muscardinus; species Muscardinus avellanarius. The sequence continues at coordinate 80,373,768 of NC_137791.1, forward strand.
TTTTTACCCTCAGAACCAAGGATTAAACCCTGGGTTTTATGCAAATGCTCTACTGCTTAGCTCTCTCTCTAACATTTGATCCCTTCTTTTCTTTCGTTTTTTTCTTTTTGTGGTACTGGGGATGGAACCCAGGTACATTCTACCTCTGAGTGACACACCCAGCCCTATTTTTTTATTCTTTATTTTTGAAACAGGGTCATCCAGAGTTGCAAGGGGCCTCCCTAAGTAGCTGAGGCTGTCCGCAAACCACCATCTTCCCGTCTTCACCTCCTGAATGCGGGGATTACAAGCATGCGCCACCAAGCCCGCTGATCCCTTCTTTTCAAAGTATGCATTTAGTGCTATAAATTTACCTCTCAGCACTCCTTTATTTATGTCTCACGTATTTCAACATGTTGCACGTCCATTTTCACTCCATTTTATGTCTTCTTATAATTTCCCTTGACACTTTCTTTTTTTGCCATGGTTTATATAGATGTTTTTTTTTTTCCCAAGCATTTGGATAATTTCCTGTCATCTTTCTGTTGTTGATTTCTAGTTTGGTTTTATAGTGGCCAAAGAATATAGTATTTATTATTTAATTTTTTCTAAATTTTGCATTTTTTCCTAAATTTTGCAGTTCGTTTTGTCTTGATATAGTTTGTCTTAGTATATATTGCATGGATTCTTTTTTTCCAGATATGTTTTTAAAGTTTTTATTTATAATTTTGTCTTACAAGTGATAAGTTTTAAATGAGACTTTTCTGTAAGAATGTAAGTCTTGTGTTTGCCAAAGATCAAATCCATATAAATCCTCAGAAAGGTTTTCTGTGTCGTCTTCATTAAGCCATATCTCTGCATGTTTCACCCTCACTGTAGGTTTGAATCTGTTTTTAAAAAAATGAAACTACCAAGTTTATAAGGAGTGCACTCATTATAAACTATAAATAACACTTCTATTAAAAAGAAAGGCCATACAAAGATCTGAGAGGCTCTGAGGAGCAGACTCGAGATGTCGTACTTGCTTTGTAGTTATTTGCCATTACTTTCAAAAGAGCACACAGCATATGAGGCATAGTAATCATCTTCCTTATTCAAAACTCTTTCTAATTCAAAAATCGGGTGTTCATAAAACTGGACCAATTATCTCAAACTACCATTTGCATAATTAACCACAAACCTGTCACAAAGCATTTAGTTTGTGACATCAACAAATGCAGGAGAATAGAGGTTTATAAAAATTGAGTTTGTTAAGCTTGCCAACTCCTCAACTCTCATGGACTATGCCGTCACTAATTCTAATTAGATGTTAAATCCTCACAGTAAGAGATTGGTCAAAGGAAGCAGCAAAACGGAATTATTTATTAGAGGCTATAATATTTTATTTGATGAGGACAGAACAAATTTGTGTGTGTGTGTGGTACAGAGGATGGAACCCAGGGGCCTACTACCTTTGAGATACAATCCCCAACCTATTTTATATTTTATTTGGAAACAGGGTCTCACTAAATTGCTGAAAGCCTAAGTAGCTGAGGCTGGCTTCAAACCTGTATGATCCTCCTGTCTCAGCCTCCCAAGTACTGGGATTACAAGTGTGCACCACCACACCCGGCTGACATAAAGAAGATTTAAGGAACATTTATATGCGTTTCAACTTTCCACTCAGGAATTCTTCTACACTGTCTGTGCTCCATTTGAGGATGCTTAGTCTTTCAGCAACGTTCCTATTTTCCTATTGCCGTCCAAAAGCTTCCGTACAGGGTCTGAACCACGAACATACCCGATTTGTAGTCCTCTGAATAGCTAGGGCTTACCGCTTCTGACAAAAGCTTGAAGAACATAAGGGAACCCCCCCCCCCCAAATTTTCATCCACGGACTTCTAGAATGGCTCCTGCGTAAAGCTTTTTGGTTTCAAATTGTAGTTCTTTTTGACAGAATCCAGCTGATGAAATAGGTTGAAGTGTCCAAGAAGATCACAGGAGCTGCAGAACAAGTTGCTAGAGAAGCCTAACCCTCTGCATGCCTCAGATGAAAATTCTGCCCTAAAAGCAGACAGTGCAGCAACCACAGCCCAAATGAGGGCCCAAATTGTCCCCCTGACCCAGCCACCATCTCTACCATTTATCGTAAATCTCTGGCTAGCCAGAAGGCCCTCGGCTAGGGGCGTCCATTCCAGAGGCACAAAAGGCCTTTGTCATCAAATCTCTTATTCTAGAGAGATTAGCATTAATTAAAGACATAGGAAAGCTTACAGGCCATCAAGTGTAAGGACAGCCACCAGCTACTTTAAGTTACTCAAACCAGGCACCTTTTGAAAGTCCCCACTTTTGTGCTGCTCTGGATTCCTGCCTTTCATTCACGATATTTTACCTTCCCTGCCTCCTCTGCATGGATTCTTGAGAAGAATGTGTATTCTGCTTTACCTTTGTTCTCTGTAAATGCTAAGTCACATCATTGGTTCATGGCATTGTTGGTTCTTCTATTTCCTTGCTGATATTTTGTCTACATTTTTGAATTGTTGAGAATTGGATGTTCAAGTTTCTAACTACCCTATCTATTTTCCTTTTAATTTCCATCAGTATTTTTGCTTCACTTATTTTACAACGTTGTTGTTTGATGAATTTAATTTAGAATTACTATTTCTTCTCAGGGGACTGATCCTTTTATCATTATATAATATCACACTATGGCTCTGGTAATATCTTTCTCTGAAGTCTTTAATATTCATAGATAATTTTCTCCTGCTATACTTTGATTGATGTTTGCATAGCAGATGCTTTTCATGACTTTCAATCTGCCTGTATATATATATATATATATATATATATATATATATATATATATATAGTGTATAATCTGTATATAGATAGATAGATAGTGTGTGTGTGTGTGTGTGTGTGTGTGTGTGTGTGTGTGTTGCTGGAGTTTGAGCCTGGACATATTCTATTTCCATGTTACACACCCAGATCTATATTTTTTTGGGGGTGGGGGACAGAGTCTTGCTAAATTTCTGAAGCTGGTCTTGAACCTGTGATCCTTCTGTCTCAGCCTCTTAAGTACTGGGATTACTGGTTTCTGCCACCACAACTGGTTATATAATTATACTTAATTGTGTTTCTTATAGACAACATTTAATCCAATATTTTTTATTTATTTTTGGTGGTACTGGGGATTGAACCCTTCTACCTCCGGGCTACACTCCCAGACCTATTATATATTTTTATTTGGAAACAGGGTCTCTTAAGCCAGCAAGGCTGGCTTTGAACCTGCGTGATCCTCCTATCTCCACCTCCCAAGTGCGGGGATTACGAGCGTGCGCCACCACGCCAGGCTATCCAATATTTATTTTAACTAATATATTTTGACCATTTACATCTAATGTAATTATTGATATGTACTTAAGTCATTTTATTTTTGTTTCTGTTTGGGGTGTGTGTGTGTGTGTGTGTGTGTGTGTGTGTGTGTTGCTGCGGATTGTAGCCAGGAACATTCTATGTCTGAGCTACACTCCAGCTCTATTATATTTGAAAAATGTCTTGCTAATGTGCTGAGAGCCTCTCTGTGTTTGTGAGGCTGGCTTCAAACTTGCAGTCTTCCTGTCTGAGCTTCTCAGGTACTGGGATTACAGGTGTGCGCTGCCACATTCAGTGTTATCTCTGGTTTTTGTTTTTAGTTTTTTCATACTTTCTGTATGATATTTGAACATCTCATTCAATTCCATTTTTATTTATCTTTGGTGATTTTTTTTGTGTGTGTGGTACTGGGGTTCCTGGAAGCCCTTCTATCTCCGGGCTACACTCCCAGACCTATTTTATATTATTTTTATTTGGAAACAGGGTCTCTTAAGCCAACGCAGCTGGCTTCGAACCTGCGTGATCCTCCTGTTTCCGCCTCACAAGAGTGGGGATTACAAGCGTGTGCCACTACACCCAGTTATCTATGGTGATTTGAAGTATTTCTCTAATGTAGTTTTTTAGGGATTGCTCTATGTATTACATCATACATAAAATCACTCTTAAACTATCTTTGTTTCATAAGTTTCAATGAAACATACTAAGCTCATCTTCATTTGTAGCCATTTTAATCTCTCATTTATAATATAATTGCATTAAATATTTCATCTACATAAATTTAGAAACATGCCTATGTTAAAATTTTTGGTTTAGTCAGAGAAGCATAGTTTGTTGTATTGTCCTGTTTTTTCTTTCTTAATACTCTAAGATTTCTTCTTTTATTTCCTTTATGTTTAGAGGACTTCCTTCAGTCATTCTTTTAGAATAAGTCTGAAAGTGGCAAATTCTCTTTTTCCTTGTCTGAGAGTATTTTAATTTTCCATTATTTCCGAAGGATATTTTTGCTGGGTATAAAATTCTATTGCCAATTCTTTTTCTTTAGTATGTGATGAATTATTATTCCATTCCCTTTTGGTTTCCATGGTTTCTCATAAGAAATTGGGTGCATTTCTAAGTGTTTTCCTCTCCTAAAGGTAATGGGTCACTTCTTTTTCACTGCTTTCAAGATTATTTATTTTTATTTAGCTTTAAGATATGTCTTGGTATAGATTTTCTTGGGTTTGTCTTTACATTTAGAAGTTTCCAACCATTATTTCTAAAAGAACTTTTTTCAAGACTGCCTTCTTTCTCCTCTTTTTTGGAATTTGTCAGATAAATATATTTTTCATATTGTAATTGACATCTATTGATTGTCTTACTATTTTGAAATTTTTTTTACTCTGGTATAATGAGTAACTTTTCATTGAAACCTGGGCTTTTTTTTTTTTTTTTTTTTTTTTTTTTACTATATTGTGAGGCACTCAATCGTATCCAAATCTTCTGTTTTTACTCTTTTGTTTGAAATTTCTCCAGCAGGAGAAGAGCCACCCTTCATTATAACTTTATACTATGGGGATATGGAAATTCAAATTTCCTACTTGACCTCTTTTGATAGCCAAGAGATGGTGACGCTCTCTTTACTCCTGGGTAAGGGTGGGAACTGTAGCTTCCTCTTGGCCAACATGAACCTTTTGGTGAATATGGACTTCTTACTCAACTACAAAAGTCCTGAATCTTCAGTTTTCCTCCTCTGATACCGCTATGAAGAGCAGATGAAGGGTAACCCGCTACCGTTGGGTGGGAATGGAAGTGGATTCCCCACATTGTACTTACTGTCATCTCAGTGGGGTGACCTTGTTGCTAGCTAGCAAAGATGAAAGTACCTGCTCTTTAGTTGGTCTTCTTTTCTACCTGACGAGATAGTGGCATGCTTCATTACAGCTGCCCAAGGGTAAAGGTTTAGTTTCTTTCATTCAACCTTTGCAGGTATGAGTAGAGTGACACCAGAGCTTTTCTGTGGTGTTTGGCTGGAGGGGAAGAATAGTTACCTTAAGATTTTTTTGTGTGTGTGTGGTAGTGGGGATTGAACCCAGAGTCATTCTACCTCTGAGCTATACCTACCCAGCTCTATTTTCTTATTCTTTATTTTGAAACAGGGTCTCACTAACTTACAGAGGGCTTCACTAAGTAGCTGTGGCTGGCTGCACACCTGTGATCCTCCTGTCTTAGCCTCCCAAGTACTGGGATTACAAGTGTGGGCCACCATGCCTGGCTTATCTTAATAGATTTTGATCTTCATAGACTACCCTTTCCCTCATTCTTTGAACAGATAATGAGTGTTTGCTGGGGTTTTTCTCTTTGCAGCCATTGGTGTTATTGGGTTGCTAGCTTTTCCTTTATCTAGTCTGGGATGAGACAATCCAGGAAGTGTACTACTATGTCATTCTTGAGTCCTGATGGTCCTAGCCAGTCTTCCTTCTTCTTTCCATCATTCATAATCTTCATATGTTTGTTTTAGTTATACAGGGTTCCTAATTGTTCTTAGGAGGAGGGATATCTGAAGCATACCTACTACAACATTCCAGAAATAAAAAATCCTGATGTCATTTCTCAATATACTTTTTCACTCAGAAATACGGTGTGAAAGTCTCTCTGTTTCAGTGAATATTGACTGATATCATCCTTTCAACGGTTTAATATTACTCCATTCTGTGACAATTCTATACCTTCTTTTAAACTACAAGTAGCCACATAGTAAACAATGCTGTGATGAACATCTCTTAATATAGAGATCTACACTCTCTTGTCTGTAATTCTGGATTCCAAAAAGCTATGTAAACAAAATATCTCTTATAATGTTTGGTACACATTCATTCTGTGGCAAAGTCTGAATAGAACTCACTTAAGGATATTTATATTCTTTATTTAACTCACTTTGGTTTGACATTTCACATGTTTGCTATAGAAACAGTAAAATGTTTGCTTATGGGTTACTGACCAAACTCTGCTGGGGTTGTTTTGAAATATGTGGTTGATGTGTCTTTTTATTTTCAAAAGTCCAAATGTTCTAAATTCTTACAGATCTCTCTCAGATCTTCTTAGGATAACTGTCCAAGACAGTGATTGCTAAACTTGGGGTCATTTGGGGCCAGGATGTAGCTCAGTAGCAAAGACCCTGGGTTCGACCCTCAGTTCCAAAAAGAAAAAAAAGACCCCTTTAAATTTGGAGTCATGCTGTAAAATTGGACTCCTGAAGTGCACTATGTGTTTCAATAAGACATAACTGTCCATCATTTCTATATGTTTTTGAAAACACTGTATATTATCATGCAGTAGTTTAAAGTTATACTTTTTTGGTGCTGGGGATTGGTTTCTATCTTTGAGCTATACTCCAGCTCTTTTTATTTTTTAATTTTGAAACCGAGTTTCACTAAATTATTGAGTGTCTTAATAATTTTCTGAGGCTGGTCTTGAGCCTGCAACTCTCCTTTCTCAGCCTACCAAGTACTGGGATGACAGGCATGCACCTCCATGCCTGGCACACTTATTCTTTTGTAGGATTACAAGTAGGATGTGTAAATTTACACATCAGAAAAATCTATAATATACAGAGTGGTATTTTTAAAAGAAAAATAAAACATTTATAAGATGTCTTCTCAGCATTAATAATTCTTAATATTTGTTTTCTTTTCTTCATATATACTTTTAAAATATAAAATTAGAATAATATTTTATGTCGTATATTTCTATACTCCATTTCTTCAGTAGCGGAGCTATGTTATAAACACTTTTCTCCGTCTGTTTCTAAATATTTTTATACAGCATGATTTAAATGACTGTATGTTTTTTCGCTGAGGAGATACACCACAATTCATATAACTAATTCCTTATCGTTGGGTAAATAAATTGTTGCCAGATTTCTTCCCATTGTAATTATTTTGTTATAAGCAGGGCTGCACACAGCCTACAGTGTAAGAGGTAAAAAAGACAAATGCTTGGACACAACTTGATTTATATATCTTAAAACTGAAATTCCGTATAACCGATTCATGTTCACACTAATATACTAATAAAGTATATGATCCAGAGGAGAGTTTTAGCTTTTTCCTCCCTTACTTTCCTTCCTTTTCTCCTTTTCTTTCCTTCTGTACTTCTTTTTCAGAAGTATGTAAATAAGTGTAATTTAGTTCTGTGGTCAGAAGATCAAGCAAACGTAAACTGAGGACATAGAATTTGGATCTTGTGACTCAATTTGCAGCTATTAGAAGCCAATTGAATTTCTTGTCTTTACTTTCTTTAGCTATAAAGTTCAGGTAGATAAGTTAGTAGTTATCTAAAGTTATTCCCAGCTCTTAAACGATTCCCCTTGTTCCAGGCATTAAAATATCACTGAGGTATATATGAATCATTTTTACAGGGTTTTTGTTTGTTAGGTTGGTTTTGGTCCATTTGCATGCTGTTTTGCTTGCTATTTTTATTTTTATTTATTTATTTATTTAGGTTGGTATTGGGTATTAAATCCAGGGGTTTTTAATCTCTGAACTACTACCCCAGGCCTATCTTTTATTCTTTATTTTGAAACAGGGTCTCACTAAGTTTCAGAGGGTCTCAATAAGTAACTGAGGCTGGCCACAAACTCTGATCCTCCTGTCTCAGCCTCCCAAGTACTGGAATTACAAGCGTGTGCCACCACGCCCAGCTCTAATTTATTATTATTATTATTATTATTATTATTATTATTATTAATTTTGGTGGTACTAGGGATGGAACCCTTCTACCTCTGGGCTACACTCCCAGACCTATTTTTATATATTTTTTAAATTTAGAAACAGGGTCTCTTAAGCCAGCAAAGCTGGCTTCAAACCTGCGCGATCCTCCTGTCTCCGCCTCCCAAGCGCGGGGATTACAAGCGTGCGCCACCACACCCAGCTCTACTTATTATTTTTAAATACTCTGCAGCATTGTTTTTTTTTGTGTGTGAAGAGTATGTATAGTATATTCCTCAGTTTCCCTTTGAAGATTTTTCTATATTTACTTCATCTATCCTGGGGTGGGTTGAGGATAACCACCCCCAATTTCTCAGTCTCCCATCAACACACCATAATAGATAATGTGGTCTATGTATTTGCTCTCTTTTTAAAAAGCCATGTGACTGTGTAGGCCTCAGTATCCTCATCCATAAAACAGAATGGGGGGAGGAGAGAGAGGGGAAGATCAACTTCACACTAAAAAGTAAGCGAAAAGCTGGGCATGGTGGTACGTGGCTGTAATGCTAGTACTTGGGAGGACCACAGGTTGGTTCAAGGACAGCCTCAGCAATTTACTGAGAGTCGGCTTCAAAATAAAAGGAAGCGAACAAATAAGTAGGGCTGGGATTACGGCTTGTAGAATGAATGACCCCGAGTTGGAGCCCCAGTATCAAAAAATAAAAGAAGAAAAGAGAAAAGGAGAGAAGGGAAAACGGAAAAGGAAATGAAAAAATGAATGGGAAAGCCACCTGGGAACGGACAGAAGTCCAGAGGGAGCAGACAATAGCAGGCTAGAAAGACCTCTTACCACTAGATGGCAGAGCGGAGGCATCCTGTTTGCTGGTCTTTCTTTGAACCAGGTTGACATTAGTTATTCAGAGGTTGACATTATTCCATATTCGGATGCCAACATCTATTTCTTTCCCCTCTCACAAGCCCATCCTTCTGGCTCTACCTCCAAGACCTCCAGACTAGTGCTGTGAAATTCTCCTGTTAAGCCGTCAAGGGAAGAATTTGGGGCTCTGTGTTTGCAATTGCCTTTCCCACTCCCCAGCTACTTTGATGGCTGCTAACTCTGACTCCTGCAGAAGGAAGCAAGCGTCTCTGTGCAGCGGGCCTGACTGTCCTTCCAACCAAGTTATTAACCAACATCATGAAATGCACATGTACCTGTGCTCTTGGCATTCTGGGTGGTCTGACACCAGGGAGCCTTGGGGCACTGAGTGTCAATAAAAGCAGACTCCTCTCAGCAGCCGAGTCATTTCACAATGGGTGCACAGTGCTTTACCACATGCTCTCAAATGTGTTGTAGTTTATGTGTTGTAGGGAGAATTACAAAGTTTTCAAGGCAAACTCCTAATTAGTATCAATACAACCAAAGCATGAATGAATGTGATTTCTTTCTAATTTGCTATTGTATGTAAATGTATGTATGTATGCATGCATGTGTATATGTATGTATGTATGTATGTATGTATATGTACACACACACACACACACACACACACACACACACACAACCTTCAAGTACTTCTGGAGCAGGGCTGGGCACTGACAGAAGTGCCTGAAACCAAAGGCTGTCTTCCTAATAGGCAAAATAGATGGTCTCCCAAAGGTGTGACTTATGAAACAACAAGAATGTTCTTCATAAAAATGTCTTCCTCACAGTCCAGCTGGGGTTCCCAGATTTCCATCATTTTGCTTGAAGGCATTGTTTTTCTTTGTAGGTCTCATAAAAATGCACACCCTGTGGAAATATATTTTCTTTTCTTTTTTTTTTTTTGGTGTACTGGGGTTCCTGGAAGCCCTTCTTCCTCCGGGCTACACTCCCAGACCTATTTTTATATTTTTGAAACAGGGTCTCTTACACCAGCACAGCTGGCTTCGAACCTGCGTGATCCTCCTGTCTCCGCCTCCCAAGTGCGGGGATTATAAGCGTGCGCCACCACGCCCGGCTTGGAAATATATTTTCATAGAATTTGTTTTTTGATTTGCTATATTAGTGTCAGGAACTCGATCCCAGGAAAAAAGACTATGCTTTGATGGGGTGAGAGCATAAGATATTTCAGAAGACAAAGAGACCAGAGCAAGGGATATCATCATTTGTGTGTGTGTGTGTGTGTGTGTGTGTGTGTGTGTGTGTGTTACAAAGAGATGGAATAGTGGAGGGTTAAGGCTTAGAGATAGGTTAAACAACATAATGCTTACTATATTTAGCCCAAAGATTGACATAGTCAAGTACTCAACAAATATTTTTATTACCAGTGTGTCTCACATTTGCAGACACTGTGGCTATAGCAGGGAACAATGCAGACTTGATTCTTGTCCTGAGAAAGGTCAAGTTTGGTAGATGGGCAACTAACTAAAACTAGCAGTGAAGCTTGTGGTAACTACCAAGTCATGAAAAGGTCAGAGCAGGGTGTTTGGAGAGGGTGGAGCAGAGGTAGACAAGTTAGTGTCCTGACCAGGAGGACTTTTCAGAGAAGTTGATTTTCTCTTCTGAGACCTGACTGGGAATGAGGGATGTGGGGAAGGCAAAGGGGAGAGTTTCTTGCCCAGGGAACGCGAGCAGGAGAATCCAGAACCGCAACTAGCAAGGCAAGTTCCAAGAGCTTTGAAAAGGGCTTAAGTTGATGGAGGATGGAGTGTCTCTGGCCACTGGATTCAGATGAGGCTGTGAAGTTGGCAGCCAGAAGGAGTGTGTAAAGTGGCAGGCTTAGCAGACATATCTTCTAGTCGTTTGAGGCACGAACTGGCTACTCCAAAGTCAGAAAAACCTTAGTCACCAGTTCAAATCTGCTGACTGTTTTTGGAATGTTGATGCAGCAATCAGCTTTTATTGAATTTGGGATAAAACCAAACACTCTGATTACCGCTTTCATACTCTGAATCACGTACCACAATTGAATGTTGCTTCTCCCCTTACAACTTCTCTCTTTCCCCCAGAAAGGTCAGAGCAATCCAAAGTTCTCTTCATTTGCATTTCCCAGTGTCTAACATGCGTGGGCCTGCAAAGAGCAAGGAAGGGCCCCTCAGTGCAGGAAGGGATGTGACTGAATAGGCAGGAAGCTCCAATTTGGCACAAATTTAAAAACTAGTAAACATAGCTGAGCTATGCACACCTGAAATCCCAGTACTTGCGAGGCTGAGGCAGGAGGCTTACAGGTTTGAGAACAGCCTTGGCAATGTAGTGAGGCTCTCAGCAACCTAGTACCACCCTGTTTCAAAACAAAAAAGGGCTGGGAGCATAGCTTAGAGTTAGAGTGCCCCAGGCTTCAGTCTCCAATACCACAAAAACAAAGGAAACAAAGCAAAACAACTAGGAAACATGCAGAAATTAAAGAATACTGTTCCTCTACCTCTACTTCTGCCCTATCTTGGGGTGATAATAGTGTTAACAGATTGGTGTAAATTCTTTTATGTTTGTCTGTCTCTTCCATAATCAAACACAGATAAAGTTATAAATACACAGAGAGCTCTTTTCTTGTTTTTAAAAGGGATTAAACCTCACACATTACTTTGTAACTTGTACTTTCATTTAATAAAACATCATGGAGAGCATTCCAGTTTTAGAAACATAAAGACTTAATCTAACCTTTTAAATAGCTGCATACTATTCCATAGTATAATGTGCAATAATTTAATTAGTAACTCAACTATTCATGGACCTTCAGATTATTCTCAGGCATGTTTTTTTAAACACTGAAAATACCGCAACAGTTGCTTATGGTGATGCATGCCTGTAATCCTAGTATTTAGGAGGCGGAGACAGGAGGATCACTAGTATGAGGCTAGGCTCAGAAACCTTGTGAGGCCCTCTGCAACTTCATGAGACCCTGTTTCAAAATAAAAAAATAAAATAGAGCTGGGGTGTAGTCCAGAGGAAGAAAGCCTCAGTTTGATCCCTAGTACTACACACATAAATTCTATGTAACATATGTGCATACTTCTAAGTCCTTAGGAGTTTTCTATAGGTTGTTGTGGTGGGTGCCAAGAAATAGATTGGATGAGTCAGGTGGATATATGTGAATAAATATAACATTTTGCAAGATAGCTTTAAAAAACATTTTGGTGGTACTGGGGTCTACCTCCAGGCTACACTCCCAGCTACTTATTTTTTATATTTTTATTTGGAAACAGGGTCTCTTAAGCCAGCGAGGCTGGCTCCGAACCAGCGCAATCCTCCTGTCTCCGCCTCCCAAGCACGGGGATTACAAGCGTGCGCCACCACGCCCGGCAAGGATGAAGCATATTTTAATTTTCTTATTGGTTTTCTCTCTCTATATATTCTTTGGTGTATTTTCAATTGAGATTCTTTCCTATTATTTTCAGTTAAACCATTCTTCTTTTAAAATCATTTTGTAGATTTTCTTTTTATCTTACAGAAAAACTAATCCCTTTCCACACTGTATGCAACTAGTTTCCCAATCCACCATTTATCTCTGACTTTTTATTCTCTCTGGGATATAGGATTATATTTTTTTATCGGGATGTTGCATGGATATAGGATTATTATATCGTAAGGCAGGAACAGGAACATGTGCCTATTCTCCCCTAACCCTATAGTATGATTAATTATTAAGGGAAATATAAACTCTATGGAAAAGATGTGAAGACAAATAAGTGTTTTATAATAAGCTCATGATGTAGATTCCAACACTGTCACTCTTCTTAGATGATGGGGAAAAGATAAAGTACTTATTTTCTTCAAATATATTTTCTAGTGATTAGACATAGTAAGTATTTGAGAGTTAAGGAAGCACTTGCTCTTTTCTTTTTGAGAGGGAGTGAATCTTAGCTGCTTGCAACCAATCGAAACTCTGAACTGAAATTAATCAAATCACAGCAGAAGAAGCAGGCTATCCAGTTATACAACCAAATGCCTGCCGGTTCCCACTCCTGATGTGGTATCCTAGCGCGCGGTACCTCCCATCTCTTATGCCTGTCATTTCCATAGAATACCAGGGAAACTCAGGTGTTTTCTCACAAGTCCTCATCAGTTTCGAGCGCCCAGCAGATCTGGACTATCAGCAGGGATGGGGAAGAGGAGGGACAATGGCAGAAGTAGTTGATGTAGGGTGGGCCTTCATATGTACCTCACGTATCCACGAGGGCCCCTTGCTCGCACAAACCCTACTCATGCCAAGCATTCTGGAGTTTTAGGTGAATTCTCCACAATCTAGGAAAAAGAGAGAAAGAGGTTGCAAGCTAAGTCTTGCCTTCCTTTTGGCATCTCCTGGTCCATGAGAGCCATTTCTTCTCTCTCCTTCTCCCTCTGTCACAGAATTCTCCCTCCCCCTCAGGGATTCCACATTACTCTTTTGAGAAGCCAAGCGCTCTCCTTTCCTCTGAATGCTCAGAGCAGCCAGCTCCCAGGTGTTGGGTGGAGGGTGTGGTGACTCAGCTTCAGCTGGATACAGCGTTCATACCTGCTGGTCTCAGGACCTTGTACACTGTCAACACTTATGAGAACCCCAAAGAGCTTTTGTTTAGGGGAGTGATATCTATCAATAGTTACCATGCTAGAAGTTAAAATGGAAAAAAATTTTTAAATATAATGTGGCACACACTTGTAATCATAGTACTTGGGAGGCTGAGACAGGAGGATCGAGGGTTCAAAGCCAGCATCAGCAGCTTAGTGAGACTGTGAAACCCTGTTTTCAAATAAAATATAAAATAGGCCTGGGAGTATAGTCTAGAGGGAGAAGGTTCCTGGGTTTCATCCCCAGTACCACGCACACACAAAAATGATGTCCTTTATATACTTTTATTGATGCATTTGTAATGATAGTTCATGGATTCAAAGTGATACAATCATATGTACACTTGGTATATTTTCCTCAGTTTCCCACCCTGCTCCTCCTCCTCCCTTCCCACACATGCTAGTGAGATTTATAAAGATGCTTTCATATATGGACAAAGAATTATTTGAACTGTTTCCTTCACCAGTTTCCCTTTTCTCTCTCTCCTCTCCACTCCCTCAAACCCTCTCCATTACTCTACTGGTCTCTCATTTCACTGAAGTTCCTTTTGTTTCTTATCTTTACTCTAGCATCCATATATGAGAGAAAACATACTTGGAAGGTTGAGACAGGAGGATCACAAGTTGGCAGCCAACCTCAGCAACGTAATGAGGCTATCCACAACGTAGTTTGACCTTGTTTTGAAATAAAAAAATAGGGCTAGGGATATAGCTCAGAGGTAGGATGCCCCTGGGTTCCATTCCCAGTACCATACACACACACATACACAAATGACAAATCTTCATTTGCAAAGATTATATGCAATCTGAAAGTCTGAAACCATATCAATAAACACATACTCTCTCACATTAAAAGTCATTATTTGATATATTTTTTTCTTTTTGCAGTACTGAGGATTAAACCCAGGGGCATTCTACTTCTGAGCTATACCCCCTGCCCTATTTTTCATTCTTTATTTGAAACAGGGTCTCAGTAAGTTGCAGAAGGGCAGCTGAGACTGGCCTCAAACCTTTGGTTTTCCTGTCTCAGCCTCCCAAGTACTAGGATTACAAGCATGCACCACCAAGCCCGGCTCGGTTTTTTTTTTTTTGGGGGGGGGATGTTCTTTTGTACACCTAAAATCCCACTGCGTGGGAAGCTGAGACAGGAGAATCTTAGGTTTTAGGACAGCTCTTAGTAACTTAGCAAGACCTTGATCAAAATCAAAATAAAAAGGGCTGGGGGTGGAGCTCAGAGGAAGAATGCCCCAAGGTTCAATCACCAGTATCAAAGCTTCCTGAGTTATGAAGGTCCTCCAGAAAAGTCAACAGTGGAAAGATGACAAGGTTCTAATGGCAAATGCTGGTTTTTCTAAAATCGTAATTTCTGCTTGAAAGCTCAAATGTTATCATCGGATGTAGATACTGATAATTATTTTCCTTGAAGTGACAGACTTCATTCATTCATTTGTACTGAAGGAAATGTTTGCCAAATGCCCACATATAAACAACCATAGTGTTCTGTCAGTGGTTCCTTCCAGTAAATGGTGCTTGGTGAGAATGGAGCCAGCTTGTATTGTAACTCAACCAATCCCATCAGTGCTTTCTCTTTAGTCAACCCTTGTGATTCCATCTGCAGCAATGGTGCTGTATACATCTGATGTTTTCCCACATAGTATTAAATAAATGCATTCAACCCCAAGACTTAAAATCAATATATTTTCTGCATCGTCAAGGATCTTCTTAAATGTTATCGTTCTTTATTTTCTTCCTTCCTCAAGTATGTGAGTGGAGAAATTAATGGCTACTTCTACAGATTAGTGCCAGTGTCTTGATTCATGCCAACACATATGATGTTTTATCCACTGTTGCTTTTATACCATCAATATGAATATAAAAACCGAATAAGGCAATGGATTTTAAACTTATTTTGAAAAATGTTAAACCCATTAGCCTCCTGAAAGGGTTTGAAGTATCCCTGAGGGGAATCAGTGTTGAGAACGACCTTTCTGTATCTGTACTTCCAAATTTTGAATGCATAAATATATTGTAGTAAATTTTATTAAAATATAGATTATAGTTCAATAGTCCCGAGGGACCTGAACTTTGCATTTCTAACAAGTTCCCAGGTGAGGATGATGCCTCCTATGGGTAATTTCATTTCTAGTATCAATGCTCTTAACTTGTGCTGTTTCATAAAGGAGTTACTGGCTGTCTGGGGCTATTGTAATTTTAATGGAAAGTAATTAAGTTTAAATTAAACAGTTCATCGGTCATATGAGCCACATTTTGATTGCTCAAAGTCATCTAAGACCAACAGCTATCCTACTGGACAGCACACAGATCATGTTTATCATGCAGAGGTTCAGCTGGGCAAGGGTGCTCTAGATTGCCTCTGTGGAGTTAATACTGATAGGTTGTTTAAATTCACTTACATATTAATTAGAAGCCACTCCTCAAAATGTATGCAGAGGTGACTTGTATAACTTCGGTGTTTTTCTGATCAATACAACAAAGGCAGCCAATTTAGGATTGTCTTAACACCTTAAATGCAGTAGCTTCAATTTTCCTGGTTCTTTTTTTTTTTTTTATAAACTTCCCTAGTTCCATGTCTTTATGGACTACGTAAACTGATAAGGCAAAGACTGGTGCACGAGAGAGAGAGAGAGAGAGAGAGAGAGAGAGAGAGAGAGAGAGAGAGAGAGAGAGTCCATTTTAATGAGGAAAACATTTCTACTTAAAAGATAAGATGAAGTCGGGCGTGGTGGCACACGCTTGTAATCCCAGCATTTGAGAGGCTGAGATCAGAGGATCGTGGTTCGCAGACAGCCTCAGCTACTTAGTGAGGCCTTCTGCAACTTAGTGAGACCCTGTTTCAAAATAAAGAATAAAAAAATTAGGGCAGGGGGTATAGCTCGGAAGTCGAATGCTCCTGGGTTCCCTTCTGAGACCCGCAATAAATAAATAAATAAATAAATAATCAAACAAATAAATAAATACAAGATGAAGAAGAGCACCTGAGAAGGAGATAGAAAAATCCCTTACTCACTGTAAATGATTTTCATATTCCTAACATGGTTTCCCATAAAACTCACAAGGAACAAATTTCGGTGGAAAAAATTCCACGGGAGAGAATTAAAGGCCGTGCCTCAAAGGTTAGCAGGCAGGATAGTGTTTCTTCTGGGCTCCCGCCAGAGCAGACTGTATGCAGAGCGGCATTCTTTGGGGTTCACTTGGGCAGTTTTGCTCTGAGGAGAGCTGGCCAAGCTCCGCATACCCCACCTGACTCAAGGAACCATGCCAGGGGAGGCTTTCCAAAAGCATTCCTCGTCTGCAAAGCTCGAAAGCTGAGACAACCTAGTTAGAGTGAAGAGGAAGTATAAAGTCTAACAGTAAGAAGAGGAAGGAGAAGCGGCCTCTGTATTACGTGCTCTTCTTTGGGATGTTTTCTGACACCTTGGCTTAGAGGTACAGTTTAGTGTGTACCTGTAAAGAAGAAGCTGTGAATATAGCATGCTGATAGATGCTCATTTGAGGCTGTGAGCGCATCACAGTAGCAATGCAAAAAGCCCTTTTGTGAAGCGTCCTGATTTGAAAGGTAGATGTGGAGCCGGATGTTTGGGGGAAAGTGAGAAACTTCCGCCTTGTTATTGGTCTCTCCGTATAGAGCTAACATTTGTTAAACTTTCTGGTGAGACATAACAGAAGGCTTTGAGAGGGTATTCTGTGAGTCTCGGGCACAGATTTGCCAGTACCCAGAAGCACGAGATTAGCGGCTCCAGCTCCTGCAGTTTCATCTTTGGGGGATGTACAGATGTTGTTCCTGTCACTTCGGTTCTCATTTGAACCGTCTCTAGTTGTGTTTTGGCTTCGAAACATTTTGGACATCAGTAACCCCTCCCAGGAGCAGACCACTGAACTCTACTGGAATCTACATATAAGAAACATGTTTTCCTATGGCTGCGCTGTCACTCTGTGGCTTTGACGGTCTGTGACTGGTACCCTCATTCTCCCGCCTCCACCCACACCACTGCAGGGCACAGATCTTGGGTCTGTTCCCTGTCTAGGGCCTTGTAGAAACGCCTCAGTGAGCTACATTATTATGAGAGGCGGGGCAGGGGTGGGGGCATTGACTTTATTACTTGAGAAGCAGACAGGGGTATCTAACTTCAAAAGCAGACTTTCCTTTTGCTCTTTGGGGGAGAGGTGAACATGAGGGGAGACAGGTTTCACAGGATGACCTTCTGCTGGAGCTTAGTGCTTAGAAACTGCCGTTCTCAAGCTGATGTGTCCCCTTCTGTCTACACCAGTCCCCATCTCAGCCCCTTGCCTCGACTGTACTACTTGTCTAGGCTCCCCATTTGCTCATGCACCCCTGTTTTGGAACACCCATTAATCCCTAGTCAGTCTTTTCACCCAATATACCTAAAAGCATCAAAGTTATAGTTGTTCAACATCGCTGTGGCCAGAAATGCCAGCTCATAAAGACAGGGAACTGGTAGCCACATTCCCTTCTGCACATTCCCTTCTGCAACTTCGCAACAAACACTTGACATTTCCTGAGTACCTAGTATGTGCCAAACCATGGGTTTTATGGCAACGGAGAGTGAGACTTTCATACTTGTCAAATAAAAAGATAGATGTCTTATGGAATTTTCACAATAACCATGTTTGTATATATTATGACTAGAGAGGCTTGATGTTGTACAGAATGGAGTAAACTGAGGCAAGCAGGAAGGATTTTTAACATCCCACACCTATTCCTTCTTGGAGGCAAAATGGTTTCAGTGTTCACTTTCCTTTCTTCTTAGTTTGGCTCCATTATTTTAAGCTTTAATGTATTTAAAAATACTGTATAGGATTTTATATATAAAACCGTGGATTCTCAGACTTGGTAGTTTGCTTAAGAGAATTTTCTAAGGTAATTTCCCGCAGAAGCAAGTTTTACAAGACAAGTTAAGGTTCATATCTACTTTTGGGAAAGGTGCAACTCAGTTATATTTATGGAAGATTCTAAGTGGTAGCATTATTATAAAACTATATTTTAAAAGAGAGAATAGACAAGAATTTTGTGACAGGTGAAATTTTAATCCTAAATAGCTTGAAGTGGGATTGTCAATCTTTTCTTTTATTCCTGTAAAGTTCACATCACTTGATAAAATAATTATAAAAATAGGATGCTTATTTTCTAGCTAGAACTTACAAGGACACAATGGTCATATTCTCTTCACTTGCACATTGGTTTAATTTTTTTCAACTAGAAACATATATCACAAACTACTTTCCCTCAGAAAAAATAGCTCATCATCAGCTATAGATAAACAATGAAGGTGGACATTTATTTACAAATGCATTCCGTAACTATTTTAATGAATTCCTATCACAAGGGCAACGAATTCAATTACAAGTTGCAATTAATTCAAAGTCCATTTTGCAATTAATTCAGTCTTCAAAGATAAAGTTCTATCTAAATTTAGAAGTACTCCAAGGGCTCTACCAAGGTCATTTGGAATGACATAATTGAGATGAAGTAGCAGCCCTTAAAATATTCTAGGAAAAAAAGTTTTTTTTTCTAATGTGAAATCTATTGTGCAGTAGATTTCAACCAATTATTTGATTCTCTCCAGAGTTGGCTTTTGAGTGATGGCTATGTGGGTGGTTGGGTTAAATTTGTTCTATTTGCAGGAGCACAAGGAGGTCACCTTCATGTGTAGCCTGTTACAGGGTCTACCTACCAAGGGTATGTAAGGAGGGCATCACATGTAGACTTCTCTCATTTATCTTTAAACAAGATGTGTGATTAAATGCACATTGCTTAAGTAAAAACAAAGGAGGCTTATGTCAGATATCTCACTCTTATAACCTCTTCCTAGACATCATCACCTAAGGTGATACTAATCTTTTATCCTGAAATTTCCAGTTATATTGAGAATAGCTCAATTATATTGCATTGTATCTGTATAAAAGATGATATTTTGTCTCTACGACTTGAAATTTATCACACGTTTTGAAACTTGATTTGGGGTTTCTTTATTTTAAAATGTGAAAAATCTCAAAAAAAATAAGGAAATAAAAGCAGCCTGAGCCATAAGGGGCCTCTGAGAAGCCCTGCTTGCAACCTAAAGTATGTGAAATTATTTTTTATCAACAACTAAGAATATAGTGTATGAGATGTAGTTATTTAATTCAGCTACCAATTCACTGCAGTCTATATCCAGCAGTTCTCTTTGACAGGCTGCCCAATGAACATGGCAACCCTCTCTTCTATCCATTTTCCAGCTCTCTAAGTTACACGAGTAGCAGTGCTAGTCCATGTGACATCAGCCAGGCTTCCCTCAGCTCTCACCTTTTGTAGGATACTAGATTCTCTTAGATTCATCTTAGGCATCACTTATCTCAATCTCTTAATTTTAGGAGTGAAGAAATTGAGACCAAGAGAAGTAAAAGAACTTGCTGAGAAGTCACAGAGGTAGCAAGTAGCAGAAACAATGCTAGACAGCCATTTCCCTTTCAGTGGCCACCCATTTGGAATGGCCAGCCTACCTGCTCTCCTCCACTGCACATCCTTTCTCCCTGGGGCACTTTTCTAAAGCCTCGGGGTTTGACTACCTTGGGTGAGCAATGACTACTAGAAAACCTTCATCCCATTGCTCTGGATCTTTTTCAACGTGATCCACACACTCATGCTTGGTTTTTTTTTTTTTAAGGAATTCACACTGCATACTGAAGAGAGGCTTGTGACTGGAGAGTTCATTCTGGATCAGATACTATTTAATATGCTTCTTTGCATCGATTTTGAAATTTGTTAACATTAAACAGGGTATTAGATTAAATATCACCACTGCATAGGTACATTCTCATGTGAGCAGTAAGTCCAGACTGCAATGGGTTCAAATCTCTTCCACCACCCCAGCTTTGGGATATTAGGTAAATTACTTTACCCTTCTGTGACTTAGGTTTCTCTTCTATAAGTTGAGGATTAATAGTTCCTATTTGAAAGGGGTACAGTGAGGAAGTCATGAATTGTTACGTGTAATGCGTTTGAAATAATAACTGACAACTAGCCGTTAGTGTTATTTTTATAGTCTAATCCAGATTTTCTTTGAAAGGCATGAATGGCAAGTAGATATTTATTTTTATTATACTTGTATTTTACTATGATATATAAATCATAAAAATAGAAACTAAAATTGATGAGATAATTAGGATTTTTTTGATGCCAAGAGATTGTCTTGCATATCTCCACTGGAAACTCTGACACCACTGGCCTAATTTCCATAATTTCCTAATTTTCATGCCCTATATTTTATGCTTTGCCTTCTTCAACTTTATTGCACAATCACTGTCAACCTCCAAATGAGAAAGGGACAAGCTTCTTTCCATCTCCCAAAGCAATCCTTCATATGCTAATAGGCCAACTTTCATCAGATTTAGTGGCTTAAAGTGCTGATAAGCTTGCAATATACATCTTTAGTAATTAAGGATTTTCCTCCCTCCAGCACCAGTGGAATTATTTCTGTGGCGATCAGTCACAGGCTGTAACAAATTACATGGCCTGCTCAGTCATTAGGATCTTTTAATTGCTTGAATCTGAAGTCTGTAATATCTTTTCAATGTCTTTGTTTTTTTAGTGTTTTGTTTGTAGATGAAAATGCATCAAGAGATTCTTTTTCTTTTCATATTTTTTAGTTTGTCAATGGAGGGTTTTGCATATGGTCCTAGTTACCATAGAGAATCAGAGACATTCCACTAAGGTCTTGGCTGTTCCATATGTCAGAGTCCCAGATGGGCTGCAGATGACACAGAAAATGAAGGTTATCTTCGGATAGCCTTATACTAAGACATTTCCAACACAATTTAGCAAGATGATTCAGATGAATCATGTTTCAGGGGTTATTGTTCTCAATTTTTATGTGGTTACGAAAGTAGTTGAAGTATCCCCAAGATGAGAAGCAACTCTGAACATTTAAATTCAATTTCTACTTAAAGATTTAAATATTAATTGCTCATTTTTATTTGTGAAGAGGCAAAAGTGCTCATTCAGTTAACACATAAATGCAATGATACAATAAGTATAAACATATCACTAGAAACCTTACCAAGTTCATTTCAGTACTTGTGTTAGCAACATCTAAAAGAGCAGTTGTTAAATCCTATATTACAATAGTTTTATGGTTATCTTAGAGTCCCCTATTATTGCATCAACAATATTCTGTCATATTTTAAGATAAAAAGCACAAAAAGCAAAACGATGGTTCGTTTAAAGACAGTGAATTTTGAATAGTTATTAAGGAAACTAAATTCATTTGTGATTAAACCAGAACACTTAGGAGAATTTTTAATAAACATACTTAAACTTTAGAGAAGAGGAAAAATATTTTCCCACCCTTAGTTAATACTACATGTAAGGATGGTGTTTGGAGGATATTAGAAGTCTACCTAATCCAGGTTTAAAATTGGAAGAGGCCACAAATACTGGCTATTTGGTGCCAGATTTGTGCAGGAAGGCAAGAGTAAGCTCCATCAAAATTGCTGATTCTAGCCTTGAATCAAGTCTAGTGTCTCCAGTTAGGTATTTAGACGCCATGTTGCCAACAGTTATGGATGTTGTTGCTAGGTATCAAGGCTATTGTGTGTTGATTTTTGTAAATTGACTTGGCCAACCTATGGTGCCCGTTGTTTGGTCAGGCACCCGTGTAGATGTTATTGTGAAGGAATGTTCTAGATCTGATCACCATTTAAATTCATAGACTTTGAACAAAAAGATTACCCTATACAATGTGGATGGGCCTTGTGACATCAGATGGAGGGCATAAAACAAAAATGACTGAGATCACCTGAGAAAGGAGGCAATCTGCCTCTTGATTGTCTTTAAACTCAAGGCAGCAATGTCAACTTTTCTGTGAGTCACCAGCTCCCTGGCCTTTGCTGCAGATTTCAGGCTTGCCAGCCCCCACAATTGTGTGAGCCAATTCCTTAAAACAAATTTCTTTTTATCTCACAGTCTCTGTTTCTCTCTCTCAAAGTATATCCCATTTTTTTGTTCCTCTGATGAACTCTGATTAATACAGCATCTTTATATTAGCTATGACTTATGGTGGTTGTGATTAAACCAGAACATCGAGGAGAAGTTTTAATAAATATACTTTAAAGTTTAGAGGAGAAGAGGAAAAAATTTTTCCCAAGTACAAAGTGAAATTTTATCCTTTAGTGACCATTTGTAACACCTCTCTTCAAGAAATGGTGCCAAACCTGCGATGATGTGGGCACCTTTAAAAAGTATATGTTTC
Source organism: Muscardinus avellanarius (assembly GCF_963383645.1). Classification (NCBI taxonomy): domain Eukaryota; kingdom Metazoa; phylum Chordata; class Mammalia; order Rodentia; family Gliridae; genus Muscardinus; species Muscardinus avellanarius. The sequence continues at coordinate 80,396,579 of NC_137791.1, forward strand.
TCATTATAGGTTTATATTTCTTTGTAGAACAAACCATAAAAATTTATTTCTGGCAATTAAGAACTATTCTTATATCATCTCTGTTTTTGTTACTTTCAAGTTTTATTCACATATGTTTCAAGTACTTTAATTGTACATGGAACTATAATTAATTTTTCTATCCCTTCCTCCTTCTCTGCCTCTCCTCCCCTCTTTTTTGTGTCAGTTCTATAATATTATTATTATTTCTTTTGAGGTGGGGCAGGACTTTTCTTTTTTTTTAATTTATTTTTTTATTGGTGCACTGTATTCATACATCATAGTAGGATACATACTTTTGTAGACATACATGCACACTTTTCCCAGTCAGCCCCCACCCAATCCCCACCCCATTCTCTCCCTATCCCTCCCTCCCATGCTTGGCTTAGTAGTTGACATCTAGTATTATGGCAATTTATCTAAAATTAAAAATGATAATCTCACATAACAGTTTCATTTATCTGATACCAAGCTTTTGATGACTTAAAGATAACATTCCAATATTTCTTTTTGCTTTCTTTCTTACCAGAGAATATTTTTTTTTCTATTTCTTAGGTGAAACTATCATATATTTATATATTTATTTTTCAGAAAAAAATCTATCCTAATATGGAATATGGACTCTAGATACGCAAAACGATCTTGAAAAAGAACAAAGCTAGAAGATATATATTTTCTGATTTCAAACCATATAAAGCTACAATAATTGAAACAGTGTAGTACTATTCTAAAGGCAGATATATAAACCATTGGAGTTAAATACAAGCCTAGAGCTAAATTCTTCCCTATATTGTCAAGTTATTTTTGACAAGGTTTCCACGAACATTTGGTGGTGGAAATAAAAATCTTTTAACTAAGCATTGTTAAAAAATAATAATTACATGGAGAAGATTAAAATTGGACCCTTACCTAATCCCATATACAAATATTAACTCAAAATAGATAATAGACCTAAATATAAATCTTAAGACTATAAACTTTTAGAAGAAAATCTGGGTCATTAAACCTCACAACATTGAAATTGGCAGGGATTTCTTGGATATGATTTCAATGGCACAGGCAACAGAGGAGTATACAAACTCCCTAAAAAATTAAAAAAAAATTGTATATCCAAAGACAATGTAAACAGAGTTAACAGTTACTAATAAAATGGGATAAAATATTTCCAAATGCTATATCTGAAGGTATATTAATATTCCAACTAGAAATCCTAAAAATTAACAACAATAAAGGCAAACAATACCCTTTAGAGATAGGTAAAAGACTAACATAAATAATGAATCTCCACAGATAACCAATCTTAGTTGTCTGTTGGATGGAAAATCTTGTTTCTCTAGTTCTGGAGTGTGTTACCTATTTCTTCTTTGTAGTTAATCTCTTTGAGTATTTTCTCTAGTGCTGGTTTTGAAGACATAAATTCCTTCAGTTTCTGTTTGTCATGGAAGCTTCTTATTTCTCCATCTAATTTGATAGAAAGTTTTGCTGGGTAGGAAATTTTGGGCTGGAAGTTGTTTTCTTTCAGAATTGGGAATATGTTACTCCAAGCCCTTCTGGCTCTCATAACTTGGTTTGGGAAGTCTGGAGTGATTCTAATTGGTTTGCCTCTGAATGTCACTTGGCCCTTTGCTTTTGTTGCCTTTAAGATTCTCTGCTTGGCTTCCACATTGGTCATTTTGACAATTATGTGGCGTGGGGATCCTCTTCTCTGATCCTGTCTAAAGGGAGTTCTATAAGTTTCCTGGACCTTTGTATCAACCTCTTGCTCTATGTTTGGAAAATTTTCTGCTATTACTTCCTTGAAGAGATTGTTGATCCCTTTGGTTTCACTTTCTTTTCCCTCCTCTATTCCAATAATTCTTAGGTTAGCTCTCTTAAAATGGGCCCATATTTTTTCAATATCAGATTCCTGCTGTCGGATATTTTTTTCTAGATTAGAAACTATGAGTTCATTTTTGGATTGCTCATCTTCTAAGAGCGAGATTCTGTTCTCCATGTGTTCTAATCGGTTGTTTGTGCTTTGAATTGAGGCCTTTACTTCATTAATTGCATCCTTTATCTCTTTTTGGCTCTCTCTGAGTTCTTTTCGAAGCACCTCTATTATTTCTACAGTTATTTTCCTGATTTGATCTTCTAGAAATCTCTGATTTTCTGTTTTATCTGGTTCTGATGTTGTGGGATTGTGGGCATTAATTGCTCCAGTATTATTCCTCTTTCCTATGATTTCGGATGTTTGTGCCTTCTCTGGGTTCTTCCCTTGGGTCACTATGACTTCCCTTAAGGTGTTCTGGATCTTGAGTCAGTAGTATCTCAGACCCCACTACTCCTTTACTGGGTTTTATCACAGTGTCTCCGACCCAGAGAGTCGATAGATGCTGCTTTAGATTGTGGGGGGGTGCCAGGTTGGGCGTTCTCCTATGGTGTGATATCTCTGCCACCGCCCCTCCCCCACTGGGTCAAGTCCCAGGGATTTCTCCTCTGTGGCCCGCAATTTGACTCACTGTTTTTGAGTACGCAGATGTAGCTGTACTGGCCTCACTGAATTCGCTGCTGCTGCCGCCGGTAGCAATATGGTGCCGCTGCTACGCCCTCGGCTGTGGGGCTGGCATTTTTCTTCTTGATTTTGATTTCTACTCTGAATCCCTGCAGCGTGTGCTGAGCTCGGCCACTGGGAGCTGTAGATGCTCTCTGCGCGGAGAAATCTCGCCTAGCTGTTCCGCAGTGGCTCACCTCGGCTTGCTGTGGCCGTCTGGTGAATTCGCCGCTGCTGCCACGTCTGCCGCGTCCTCGGGCGCGAGGCCGGTGTATCTCCTCTGTGGCTCTGTTCTCAGTCCGCTTTCTCTCTGGAGCCTGGTGATTTTTTTGTTTCACTGGTGATGGTGTTTTCTGGCTATGAAAGGCGCTGATTTTGTGGTAATGGAGATTTGTTGTTAGCGGGGCTCTTAAGCCCCGCTTTTCTCGGTCGCCATCTTCCCGGAAGTTCCTATAATATTATTTTAAAGTCTGTTTATAATCTTCCAATATGTGAATTTCAAATTTCATTAATAGGAAACAATATATTTTAATCACACATTTAATTCTCTAATTTTATGTTTTACTTTGAAAATAATTTAGTGGAAATGTATAAAACATAAGTAATGAATCTACAAAAAATTTATTCTAACAATATACAAGTTCTCTGATTTTTATCTTTCATTGTTAAATTTATTATTTTAGACCATATGAAATTACTGATACTCATCTTTTGACCTACAAAAATGTCAAATTATCATGACCATCCAATCCTGAAGAAACTCCATTGACATACAGGACAATCTACATCTGAGAGTGAAGGGACAGAAGAGTAAGTGGCTGCCCAGGCCTCACTGAATCAACTCGGGGACTGTGCTCTTCTTATTGGCTCCAATAAAAGAGTGATCCATCCTGTTAGGATGCTCTGAGTAGGACCATAAATAAGACCCCTCAGTGGAAACAGAGACTCATTGACAAATGTGAATACTACAGTGATTGTTTCTAATTTTAAAGATAATTTTTAGAAAATTATCATAATCTTAATTATAATTTGGAACTATGATTTTCATTTTGAAAGTGAGGGAGAAAAGAAAGGGATGAATAAAAGAAGGTAGCTTATTTTCCAAGGTACAGTAAGGGGACGAGACTGAGTAATGGCTTTGAGATGCACAAGAAAAATTAGAATTAGGATCACAAAATAAAATCAGCAGCACATATGATGCAAGTTGGAAAAGTGACAAATCAAGATAGCATAAACATAATTTGGTTTCAATACTATATCGCCAGAATTTTAATAAAGGACAGCAAGGAGTACTTTAGAAAAATCTATACATGTATGGTTTATTGTTGAAAAACATTTTTGGAAGTTTCATAACTCCAAATATTTTGCATTTTGGTAGTTATTTCCTAATTACTGTCTTCCTCAAGCTAAACCACATTATTAGTTCATGCACCAAAAGAATGTTCTAAAAAAGTTGAGTGAGGTAGGACTTAAATAGAAAAAGATGATGATTCAAGTCTAATATTTTCTTACAATAAATATGGTGTAGGTTTTTGTGTGGGGTTAGATGGGGCTGCTGCCCTGCGTACCTGTGGGTGAGCTGCAGGACTCGCGCTAGCTCAGTGCTCTGCCTTTTGCTGCTCTAGAGCTTGTCATGTGACATGTGGTCACTGAGGGTCATTCCTTCAAGTACGTGACGTGCCCTGACAACTTTGAAACCAGTAATCTTAACGGTACATAAAATGGTAGGATTGAAATGTGGTCTGGACTAGGTGCCATAGGATAAAATGCTAGAGAAAAAGGCATCACCACGGTACTGTTCACCTCATAATCATTCCTGTATTTACTGGCTTTTATTTTTGTTTGTGTTTAACTCAGCTTTAAAAAATATTTGAGTTAATCCAGTAGATTCTTAACAACTCTTCTGCCTGTTTGATTTTTGCAATATAAATAATAGTAGCACAATAAAACTGTTAAAATTATCCAAGAAGATATCAGTTAAGAAAAAGAATTAGGGAAGATATATTAAATATCTCTAAATCCTAAACCCTCTTGTAGAAGAGGATGAAGGTTTCTCCTGCACTGCTTTAGGCTAGAAATGTATTAACCAGCCATCTTCAGGTTTTATGCAGCCAGATGGAGTGTTTTAAATTAAGACATTTTCACATAAAAATCTGTTTTTCAAGCTTCTCTTGAAAACTGGGAACGCTTAACATGGAGGCAATTGTGAGAACACTTAACATGGAGGCTCCTATGGCAATCGTTATGTGTTCTGGAAGAGTAGCTACACTTTTAGATGAGGCAAGAGCGCTCTTTGGCCATGATCCCTCCACTCCTGGAAAACTTCATGTAACTGTAACCCACCTGTGGGTATCTGAAAAGAATCATGTGTTATATAGGGACATTTCAGTCGGTGACAGTCCACATGTATGGTAGTGGTCCCATGGGATTAGAATAAAGCTGTAAAATTTCTATCACCTACTATTTTTACTATAAATTTTCCTTGTTTAGATACACAAATACATACCATTGTGTTATAATTGCCTACAGTATTCAGGATAGCAAAATGCTATGCAGGTTTGTAGTCTAGGAGGAATAGACTATACCATATATACTAGGTATATGGTAGGGTATGTTATATATAATACCTTATAATAGGTCTGTGTACATACGTTCTGTGATATCCAAATATCCTGGGTGAATGGTAGAGTATGTTAAATAGTATACCATTTAATAGGTCTAAGTGCATGCACTCTATAGTGTTCACAAAATGACAAAATCATCTACTGACACAGTTCTCAGACAGTATCCCCATCATTGGGCAATGCACACTGTGTTTAGTTCAGCCTGACAACTCTAGTCATTTAACAGTGAGAGGGGCTGCCTCATGATGTAGTAGCTGCCTCTGCTCTAATGTGATAAAGGAGGGTTTGGATATAAAGGGGATCAAAGAATAAGGATGAGATTTAGCTAGATGCACTCTTAAAATTCACCTCTAAACTCCCTTGATTTGTGTCATTAGTATAAGAACTATTTTCAGGGAAGTTTTAACAAAAATTTCTTTTCATTTATTTTAATATCAGTTTTAGAAAGATAGATATAATTTTATTTTATTTTATTTTATTTTTATTTATTTTTTAATTATTTATTGTTTTATTGGTGCACTGTATTCATACATCTTAGTGGGATACAAACTTTTGTAGACATACATGCACACATCGCCCAGTCAGCCCCCACCCGATCCCCACCCCATTCTCTCCCCATCCCTCCTTCCCATGCTTGGCTTAGTGGTTGACATCTAGTATTATAGCAATTTATCCAAAATTAAAAATGATAATTTCACATTACAGTTTCATTTGTCTGATACCAAGCTTTTGATGACTTAAAGATAACATTTCAATATTTCTTTTTGCTTTCTTTCTTACCAGAGAATATTTTTTTTCTATTTTTTTTTAGGTGAAACTATCCTATATTTATATATTTATTTTTCAGGAAAAAATCTATCCTAATATGGAATATGGACTCTAGATACGCAAAACGATCTTGAAAAAGAACAAAGCTAGAAGATATATATTTTCTGATTTCAAACCATATAAAGCTACAATAATTGAAACAGTGTAGTACTGTTCTAAAGGCAGATATATAAACCATTGGAGTTAAATAAAAGCCTAGAGCTAAATTCTTCCCTATATTGTCAAGTTATTTTTGACAAGGTTTCCACGAACATTTGGTGGTAGAAATAATAATCTTTTAACTAAATATTGTTGAAACATAATAATTACATGGAAAAGAATAAAGTTGGACCCTTACCTAATCCCATATACAAATATTAACTCAAAATAGATAAAAGACCTAAATATAAATCTTAAGACTATAAACTTTTAGAAGAAAATCTGGGTCATAAAACCTCACAACATTGAAATTGGCAGTGATTTCTTGGATATGATTTCAATGGCACAGTCAACAGAAGAGTATACAAACTCCCTAAAAAATTAAAAAAAATATTGTATATCCAAAGACAATGTAAACAGAGTTAACAGTTACTAATAGAATGGGATAAAATATTTCCAAATGCTATATCTGAAGGTATATTAATATTCCAACTAGAAATCCTAAAAATTAACAACAATAAAGGCAAACAATACCCTTTAGAGATAGGTAAAAGACTAACATAAATAATGAATCTCCACAGATAACCAATCTTAGTTGACTGTTGGATGGAAAATCTTGTTTCTCTGGTTCTGGTGTGTGTTACCTATTTCTTCTTTGTAGTTAATCTCTTTGAGTATTTTCTCTAGTGCTAGTTTTGAAGACTCCTTTTAGTTTTTATATTCCTTTAGTTTCTGTTTGTCATGGAAGCTTCTTATTTCTCCATCTAATTTGATAGAAAGTTTTGCTGGGTAGGAAATTTTGGGCTGGAAGTTGTTTTCTTTCAGAGTTTGGAATATGTTACTCCAAGCTCTTCTGGTTTTCATGACTTGGTTTGGGAAGTCTGGAGTGATTCTAATTGGTTTGCCTCTGAATGTCACTTGGCCCTTTGTTTTTGTTGCCTTTAAGATTCTCTGCTTAGCTTCCACATTGGTCATTTTGACAATTATGTGGCGTGGGGATCCTCTTCTCCGATCCTGTCTAAAGGGAGTTCTATAAGTTTCCTGGACCTGTGTATCAACCTCTTGCTCTATGTTTGGAAAATTTTCTGCTATTACTTCCTTGAAGAGATTGTTGATCCCTTTGGTTTCACTTTCTTTTCCCTCCTCTATTCCAATTATTCTTAGGTTAGCTCTCTTAAAATGGGCCCATATTTCTTCAATGTCAGATTCCTGCTGTTGGATATTTTTTTCTAGACTAGAAACTATGCGTTCATTTTTGGAATGATCATCTTCTAAGAGCGAGATTCTGTTCTCCATGTGTTCTAATCGGTTGTTTGTGCTTTGAATTGAGGCCTTTACTTCATTAATTGCATCCTTTATCTCTTTTTGGCTCTCTCTGAGTTCTTTTCGAAGCACCTCTATTATTTCTACAGTTATTTTCCTGATTTGATCTTCTATAAATCTCTGAATTTCTGTTTTATCGGGTTCTGATGTTGTGGGGTTGTGGGCATTCATTGCTCCAGTGTTATTCCTCTTTCCATGATTTTGGAAGTTTGTGCCTTCTCTGGGTTCTTCCCTTGGGTCACTATGACTTCGCTTAAGGTGCTCTGGATCTCGAGTCTGTGGTATCTCTGACCCCACTACTCCTTTACTGGGTTGTATCACAGAGTCTCCAACCCAGGGAGTCGATAGAGGCTGCTTTAGACTATGGGGGGTGCCAGGTTGCACGTTCTCCTATGGTGTGATATCTCTGCCACCGCCCCTCCCCCACTGGGTCAAGTCCCAGGGAGTACAGTACTGGGATTTCTCCTCTGTGGCCCGCAATTTGACTCACTGTTCTTGAGTACGCAGATGTAGCTGTACTGGATTCGGTGAATTCTCTGCTGCTGCCACCGGTGACAATATGGCGCCGCTGCCACGCCCTTGGCCATGAGGCTGGTATATTTTTTCTTCTCTGGTTTTGAGTTCCACTCTGAGTCCCTGCAGCGTGTGCTGAGCTCAGCCACTGGGAGCTTTAGATGCTCTCTGCGCCGAAAGATCCTGCCTGGTTGTTCCGCAGCAGCTCACCTCGGCTTGCTGTAGCTGTCCGGTGAATTCGCCACTGCCGCCGGCAGTATGGTGCTGCTGCTGCGTCCTCGGGCGTGAGGCCGGTGTATCTCCTCTGTGGCTCTGAGCTCTGTTCTCAGTCCGCTTTCTCTCTGGAGCCTGGTGATTTTTTTGTTTCTCTGGTGATGGTGTTTTCTGGCTATGAAAGGTGCTGATTTTGTGGTAATGGAGATTGGTTGTTAGCGGGGCCCTTAAGCCCTGCTTTTCTCGGTCGCCATCTTCCCGGAGATATAATTTTATATAACAAGAAACCAAGACATATAACTAGTACATGTCTTGGATAATGAATAGAAAGTGCCTGTCCCTCAACCCAGGATCTTATTGTCTAATATGTCCAATTTTCATTAGCATTTTAAGCAACTTATGTTCAAGATCCTGGAGAGGGGGCCTGACATGGTGGCACATGCTTGTAATTCCAATATTTGGGAGGTAGAGATGGAGGATTGCAGGTTCTTGGCCAGCTCGGGTACTTAGTGAGACCCTGTGCAACTTAGTAAGACGCTGTTTCAAAATAGAAAATAAAAGAAAATAGGACTGGATGTGTAACTCAGAGGTAGAATGCCCCTGGGTTCAATCCCTAGAACTGAAAAAAAAATTTAAAAAAAAATGCAGGGCTACAGTGTATAGACAAAGTATGTGATTCTATGGGAGTTTTTGTTTTGGTATAGGAAATAAATAAGTCTATACTGAAAAGAATAACAAGTGTTATTAAGAAAATTATGCAATTTGTATGCTCATTTAAAAATGGTAATCTGAGCCTGGCATGGTGGCACATGCCTATAATCTTAGTACTTGGGAGGTTGAAACAGAAGGATCATAGGTTTGAGGTCAGTATGTGATGACTTAGTGAGATCTTGTTTCAAATTTAAAAATAAAATAGGTCTGGATGTGTAGCTTAGAGGTACAGTGCCCCTGAATTCTATTCCCAGTTCCTTTGCCCCCTGTAAGAAAAAAAGGTCTGTAAATGCTCCGTAACAAAGTAACATTTTCACAGAGAATGAATGACTAGAAAAGGTTAGTTCTTCAAAGACATGGGGAAAGAGCATTCTAGGCAGGAGAGCAAAATTAAGGTACAGGGATAAGTTTGATTTTTTTTTCAAGACCTTCAAGAAGGTCATGGTAGATGGTGTCTCATGAGTAAGAGAGAGGGGGTAAGAAATAAGGCTGGGTTGCAGGGTATGGTCTGAGTATAATGGATAGATGTCAGTGGACTTTAATCAGAGGAAAGATGTCTTCTGTGTTAGGGTATGAAAGATTACTTGGGCTGATCTGTAAAGAATGAATGCTGGGGAAAAAATAGGATGCAGAAAGACCTATTTGAATAGCCCAGGACAGGTGGTGCTGCTGAATTGAGCAGAGTTGAGGCATGATTCATACTGTAAAGAAACAGGACTTGGGATGAGAAAGAGAAGACTCAAGAATGGCTCCCAAGCATGGGAATTGAGCAATTGGGTGAATGACTGCTAGTACATGAGAGGGAAGCTTGCGGGAGCGCATGTTCTCCCAACTCATACCAAGTGCCATGGGAAATCCTTTCTGGAAAAGACAAGACACACACAGAAATATTCATTCCCTAGGTCCTGGGCAAGAATGTACAAGTTGGAGATGATGCAGTTGTTCCTGGAGGGTTCGTAGTGTAGAGGGGCAAAGACACATGTTCAAAAAGTCAAGAGAAATTCTTATCTGTTCTGATAGAGATATGTACAGGGTAGAATAGAAAGGCGCTTTGAGGCTCCTCATTGCCTTGTGACTCAGGGGTGGACAGTTTTAATGGAGAGCTCATCTGGATGCTGCAGGAAGAGCTAGGGCCACGGCACCTGGTGACCATTGTTGCTGTTGCTTCTTCCCTTTTGTGGGAGAAATTGGATTTTATTTATTTTTTTCTCTGAGGTCTTCTTTTCTACCATCTTAATCATTCTAGCAATTCTCTGATTATCATGCGACAGTTTTATGTCACATGATGGGAAGAATATGAAACACTTAAGTAATCTACTTCAATCTGTTTCTCTTTCCTGCACACCTTGTGTCCACTCCCTCATCTTTTTTTCTGTTTCAGCAGCAACTAGCACCTAAAAAGTGTTTCTGAAAAATACTGTGAACCAACGACTTGTTTCTTTCCACATTTCTTTACTTTGTGGCACTTTGACCTTTGAGGATGCTAGAATTGCCAGCTGTTATTTTAAAGGCATTCTTAGATTTCCTTTCTTCCTGGTTCAACGTTTTGGTTTTCTCCCATCTCCTATAAGTCTCTTTTACTCGGTTCTGTTCCCTCCATTTGGCTTCAGCCTGCTGATCTTTCCCCTGCTTTTTGCTTCTTGATTTAGGTCACCCCTCTTTTGTTTTTAGGCTTGCTTATTATTCTCATTTCTTAGTCTTTAATTTGAACTCCATATAATCCTCAGTTACTGTTTCTCTTTATGTTTCTAAGTTATACTCTGCCCATATCACCTAATTCTGTTTTCTGTAACATTCTCTGATGTTTACCATTTTCACACTAAATCAATATTAAAAATATATCGTAAAACCTTTCTTATGCGGTTTGCAATAGTTTCTATGCTGGTTATTAAAGCCATCCTAGATGTCATAATAAATAGTTAATCCTGTCAAAGAGCAATGACTACTTTTTTTAATATATATACTGGGAATTGAACTCAAAGGCATCCTACCTCTGAGCTATACTCCCAGCCCTTTTTATTTTTAATTTTGAGATACAGTTTTGCTAAGTTCTGAGGCTGATCTTGAACCCTCAATCTTCTCATCTCATCCTCCCAAGTACTGGTGTTGCAGGCATATGCCACTGTTCATGGCTTTTATCATGTATTTTATCATTTATATTTTTATTGCTGGGTTTGCTATTGATTTTTTATATAAAAAATAAAATATCTTACAAACATTTGATCTACTTGGCTGGTTTTAATTGAGCAGGAATTGAATTAAGACTGTAATTAAGATTCAATAGTACCAAATAAAAATACAAGCTAAAAGATTAGAAAATCTGACTTGGAGAAAAGGTTGTAAGTCAAAACATACATGAAGGAAAAGGAGAAGAACAAGGCACATTTATGAGATCCTTACTTTTAACAGGTATTTAAGAGACCCTTATTAGAAATTTCTGTCATTATGATTTTGAGAACAATCGTACATCTTCTTTGAAATTAAACAGGTTTCCTTTCTTCCTTTATACTGCTTGAAAGATGGAAGTCAAATCAGTGACTCCAGTTAGCTTAAAAAACCTCTGCTCTTCTGTAGACATCTTTAGTTCCCAAAGCATTTTGTTTCTCTCTTTACTGCCCACTTTTAATTTATTACCTTGTTTCTTACTAAGCATGCATGCCCGCTACCTCAGTGGTTTGTGCTGTGTGGTGGGATATAAACACCCTTTTCTTAACTTCTCTAACCATTTGGTGTCACTGTTCCCCCTGTTTCCTCCTCACTCTCACTGACTAGAATATGAGCCATTTGGTTCAAAAAGCTGTCACATTTGGAAAGGAGCAGCCAGTCAGAGAGAAATTAAATTGTTTTTCTTTGTCTGCCTGCTGTTCCAAGTCTCTGCTAAACTTGCCAGTTATTTGGAGAGAGAAGTGTGGGGCTTGTTCAGCTGTCAGTGTATGTGAGAGAGAAGGGGGATTCACACCAGCAGCCTATTCTTTTTGCCATGGGATCAATTACCAAAAGCTGGTGGGCCCCGGGGCAGGTTCCACCCCTAGGTAATGCTTGGAGGAAGTACTGATGCTTTCCGAGAGGAAAGAAAGCTTTCCTGCGTTGGGAAAGTGATGGTGCTGGTCTACCGGGCAAAGCTCATATTTTCCATTTCTCTATCTCTGGCAGGAAGAGTCTTTGTGGACAAAACAACCCTAAGGAACACCACTCACTAAAGTTAAATGTGCCATGAGGTTAGTTCGGTCATCCAGCAGGAGTGAGATGCTGAAATAGTAAGATTTGTTTTTTGTCTGAGTCATTTATATTCTTTTTTTTTTTCCTTTTTGGTACTGGGCATTAAGCTTTAAGGGTGCTTTACCACTGAACTACATCCCTAGCCCATTTTAAAATCTCATGTTGAGATAGGGTCACACGAAATTGCCGAGCTTGTCCTTGAACTTGAAATCCTTCTGCCTCAGCCTTCTGAGTTGCTGGGACTGCAGGCGTGCAGCACTGCACCCAGTCCTTCTCAGTCTCCTGATGTCTGTGGAGTGCTAGGTCAGGTTCCTTTGTATCTGGATGAAAAAAATGATGTGGGAGATATTAGAAGTGTAGGTCTCAAGTAAGTTGGAGATAAGAAAGAGATAGATGGAATGCATCCCTACTTGATTAGAAAACTATTCAGGAAGAAATGACCCTTCCTCTGTCTTCAAGTTGAGTTTGTGATTGTACTACTAATTTAGGGACTCTGACTGCATTATACCATTTAATACTCATGACAAGTTTTCAAGGCAATTCTCTTATGACCTCCATGTTCTGAATGAGGAAATTGAGGCTGAGAAAGTTGTTCAAGTCACATGCCTAAGGTCACAGAACTGGAAAACAGCACAGCCTGTTTCAAAGCCATTCAGGTGGTTACTCCTTCACTATGCTATATGCATTTCCTTCCTGAAATAGGTGTAAAAAAGAAGGTAGAAAGTTATCTCTCCCTCAGATCTGCTAGTTGTATATAAACCAACACGTGAAAGGGATTATTGAGCCATTCATAGATTTCTAAGGAACTGATGAGACACAGGGAAAATTCACTCCCAGCACAGAACTCCGCAAGGCGATGTCAAACATGACTACAACATAAAACAGCTTTTATGCAGATGTGGAGCTTAGCAAGGTAATATAGAAAACATTCACGGAGACGTGCTCATGTTGTAGGCCCCAGTTCATCATGTTTCATGGTTTGAAAAACAGGCTCTACCAATTACTAGCTACGTGAGTTTATTTAAGTTATTTCATTTGTCTGAACTTCATTTTTTCTCGTTTGTAAACTAAGAATATTAACTGCGCTTACTTCATAAGATTGTTGTGATAATTGGATGAGTTTCTGCATCGAAAAGTTCTCCACTGTTACCATGTTAGTTTGCTACCATCCTTACTACCACCTGATCTCACTTGATTCCCTTTCATTCTCACCATATTACTTATTCCTGCCAGGCAGTATTCTAAGTGCTCTATATTCATCCACTCACTCCATGCCTACACCCTGTGTGGTGGGCATTGTCAGCGCCCCACTGTACCAGTGAGGAGAACACTGAAGCAGTGCTGAAGGATGTCTGGCTCTGGAGCCAGCTTTCTTAGCCACCAAGCTAAGGCTCATGGGCACTAGGATCTGCCATTCCAACTTCAGACAGCTAGAAAGGGCCAGAGATGGAATTCAGATGAGTATTTCCCCCACTCTAAGCCTAGACTGCAGTTTTGAGTATAATTTGAAGACTGACGAGAGTTAAAGTTGAAAGCATGAATCTACCTAACAATCAGAGATGTACTAACATTGTCTGACAACACAGGAATACCTTCTAGCTTTGCCAAAGTCAAATTTTTCTGGGATAGAAATATTAAATATGTGGGAAAATTAATAAGTAAAACACTAGAATTAATCCCAGCATTCGGGAGGCTGAGATAGAAGGATCATGGTTCACAGACAGCCTCAGCTGTTTAGTGAGGCAACTTAGTGAGACCCTGTTTCAAAATAAAGAATTAAAAAAAAATAGGATTGGGGGTGTAACTCAGAGGTAGAATGCCCCTGGGTTCCATCCCCAGTACTGCTAAAAAACAAAAACAAAAACAAAACACTAGAATTGATAAGAAGATAAATTATATTGAGGATATATAAAATAACAAAATGGAACAAAGGAATTCTAAACAGAGGCAGATTATCAAATTAAAATGCTAAAAGCTCATTTTATTTATTATTTTTGTTATTGGGGATTGAACTTGGGAGCATTCTACCTCTAAGCTGCATCTCCAGGCCTTTTATTTTTTCTTTAGAAACAGGGTCTTGCTATAATTTTGAGAGTCTGGCTATGTTGCTGAGACTGTTCTTGAACATGGGGTCCTCCTTTTTCAGCCTCCCAAGTACTGGGAGTATGTAAATATGCCACCATGTCCAGCTAAAAGCTATTTTAATATGACAAAGTAATTTAATTATGTTTACTTGCTATTATGTTTTGTTTTTCTAATAATTTTTTTTTCATATTACACTTTTTTTTTAATGGTTGAAGAAACTTAGAATGAAACTTGTTGTGGTTTGGAAATGGTTGAGTGCATTTCCCAAAGGTTCATACATTGAAAACTTGGCACCCAGTGTGCAGTGTTAAGAGGTGGTGAGCCCTTAAAATAATGATTTTGAATACTTACTAAATTGTACCATCTTACAAAAAGACAAAATAACATTCTGAATTAATTGATTATTTTAATTCTCTGTTTTGACTGAAACCTAAAAACTGTACATACTAATGGGGGACCGTGTAGTGTTTTGATACATGTATATATTGTCTAATGTGTAAATAAAGTTAAACATGTCTATCTCCTCAAACAGTTATCATTTCTTTATAATCAGAAGTACATTATTATTCATGGTCACCCTCCTGCACAAGAGCACACCAGAGCTTCTTTATCCTATCTAGCTGTAAATTAGTACCCAGTGACCAATCTCTCTCCATACCTCTTCCTGCTGCTTTTGAAGCCTCTGGTGACCTCCATTATAATATTTTTAACTTCTGTGAGATCAATGTTTTAAAATTCCATATCTGAGCAAGCTCACACTGTAAATGGAAAATAATAATGATAATAATGATGGTAATGGCATGTGGTAGGTATTATGTATTTATTAAGATTCTGTAAGCACTTTATATATACATTCTGTTTTTGAGTACTCAAAACTTTATTTAGCCAGGTGTGGTGGTGGCGCATACATGTAATCCCAGTACTTGGGAGGCTGAGACAGGAGGATCGTGAGTTCGTGGTCAGCCTTAGATACTTAGTGAGGCCCTCCACAACTCAGTGAGACCCTGTTTCAAAATAAGGAATAAAAAAATGGGGCTGGGGATATAGCTTGGAGGTAGAATGCCCCTGGGAATCCTTAGTACTGCAAAAAAAGAAAAAGAAAAAAACAAAACAAAACAAAAAACACACTTCATTCATTAATAAGTCTTTATTAAGAGTCTACTGTGGGCCAGGCTCTCTTCTAAAAGCAGAGCCTTCACCAGTGCACAAAACAAACTTTATAGTCTGCAACTAAATAGAAAAGTTAAAGAAAACCAAAATGTTACCAATATTGTGATTTAGCAAGCTTACTCCAGACAGACTGGAGTACTAGGGAAGGAGAACTAGGAATACAGAGAAAAGCGGAGGTCAGTTAAATCTAATATTGAGTTGGAGACTGCAGCAGGCCATCCCAAATGGAAATGCTCTGGGAACATTTATAAATGGGGAGGAGCAGATGGGAGGAGTAGAGGTGAGACCTGGAAATGAACTCTGGGGATGACCCTTTCAAAGGAGATAGCTGAACCAAAGAAGTTTGTAAATTCAGAGACCTAAGAATATGAGAGGAAAGTATAAAGAGCCGAAGACAGGGCCATGAGCACAAGAAAGGGCTGGGATGATGCACAGGTGTTACTGAAGAGAGAAACAGGGCCATCAGAGACAGATAAAGAGATGGAGAGAGTTCTACGTGCAGCAGAGTTCAAGGGTGGTAAGACATTAAATGCATACTTTTTTTTGCCAAAAAAATGGCTGCTTGTAATATAATAAGAGCACTTTTAGTAGAGCGGAAACAGTATGGGTGTAGAAACCGAATCCAAGAGAAGGAAGTGACCAGGAGGGCAGGAGATGGAGGCAGAGAGTGCAGGGAAGCAGAGGGTGGATGCCGGTGAAACTTCCACTCTTAAGAATAATGGGGCACTACTATGATCACCTGAAGTCTCTGGGCACAGAACACTTTTGAGATAGAAATTGATGGCATCAGCTCAAGGAAGACAAGTCCTAAGGAAATATTGAAAAAGAATCTGTTTTTTGCATGCTGTTGTTGGCTTTCAGACACATGACCAAACACCTAGAAGAGACCTTGGTATCAGTGCTTGAATATGAATTAGAAAACCTGAGTTCTCCCAGGTGGGAGATGTATTTTCTCATCTTTCTTTACATAGAGATTTATTTTTGCTGTCATTCAGGAGGGAAAATTCTCTCCTGGTAGGTAGCAGGGTTTGAAGCAAGGGAGAAAAATGAAACACAGTCACAGAGTTGCATTTGAATTAGGAAAATATCTTTTTGGCAGGAGAGCCAAAATAATTTGTCAAGCAGATTAATCTCAGCAATGGAAAGTCCCAATCAAATGGTGAAGACTTTAATACATCTCTTGGATAGATAGGTTGGCTGTGGACCTGCAACCGCTATGGGAGTGAAAAGAGACACATTATCTGCAAGAATCTCATAGATGGAAATCATGAGAAAATTGGAGAATCCTTATGATTATATTTGTTTAGAAATGTTGGCCTGTTCCCACTTTAAGCTGCACAGCAGAAAAGGCAAAGAAAAAGAGAAAGAAATCCTCATCCCACTTGAAACTATATTAAGTGGCGAGCTCATTCTAATTTTGCTTTGAAATTATCATCTCACTGGAGAATCCTTTGGGAAATATTTGCTCATGAATAGATCCACAAACGCTAAGCTTTGAATGCTGGCCTGGTTTGTATGTAATTACCAAAAATGGCAATAAAGGTCATGGCTTTAGAACACTGAGATAATCTGGCTTTGATAAGGCTTACTTTTATCAGTTCAAGGTTAGTGTCAACTTTTGCATATCCCCATGACATTGAACAGAGGGCTTTACAGGTAGTAAGTAGTCATGGGGCATGGTTCAGCCTGTGAACACAAAGAATGAAGTAATATTTTCAACTGTGGTAAACACTGTTTAAAAATTTTATAAAGAAGCCAGACGGACACATTTAAGAGCTCACTACATATATAAAATATGTCAATGATAATTACAAAAGAATCGTTATCCAACTCCTAGTTACTGAAAACCTTAAATGACAATTTACAACAGTGACAGATTACATCCAGTGTTTCCAGTTCCTCAGTACAAAAAGATCACTTTATCTAAATAATGATGTCTGTGGGGCCCAGAGAGGGGGAAGCCTGTGCAAAGATGATGCATATGGCTGGGTGCTGCATAAATGTACATACACTGCCACTACTCTTTCAAATTGTACTCTCTCCTTTCAGAATCTTAGACAGCCCCAGAACACCATCTGCTCTTTGTCTGTGCTTTTCCTTCTGTACTTTCCTTAATCTAGAAGAATGGTTCTTGAAATTCTTACAGGACTCTTTAAAACGTTTGCCACATATTTCAAGAAGCATCTGGTTGGAAGAAGTCCCGCTTTCTGTGTTTGTTCCCAGGTGTCTGGTGTGTGCCATGTTTCTTGGAGTCAAGTTTTGTTAACTTCGGGGTAAATGCTTTTGCATTTGCTTTGCACGCATTGACGGTGAGACCAATAGCCCAGAGCAAATTGCTAAGGGTTGTATAAATGAATGACTCAGTGTCAGGAAAACTTGATTAATCTACCTGCCATCTCATTTGCACAAGGTTACCTGGAAATTTGTGTTTGTTTCTTTTACTTGATGGTTTCAAGATGGACTTGTCCCTTTGAGGAATCCTGGATACCTTGAATACTTGCTCAAACATCTGCTCCAGTTTCATTAGGGAGACTTTGGGTAGCTATAATTCACATAGCTTTCCTTTAGCAAACAAGGCACCTATCTGTCAGTACGACAGATTTTTTTTTTCCAAGAAGCTAAAAAATAGTGTTAAAAAGGAACTTATAATACTTATAAACTTAGTAAGGTCAGTTAAGTCAGCTATGAAAGGTAATATGTTGCTGGCCACTTTTGACTATTTTCACAGATTTTTTTTATACTAAATTAGCACAGTATGCCAAAACATTTGAAAATTTCAAAACACATAAAAAAGTAGATTAAAAGCATACATGTTTGGAAATAATTGATAGCTAATACTTCTGCAGTGCCTACTATTTAACAAGTTCTTCTCTAAGTTCTATTAATTTTTTTAAATTCTCATGATGATTTCAATGAAATAGATACTATCATTTTCCTCAATAAAGAAATAGGGAAGATTGGCATGGTGGTGCACTCTGGTAATCCCTGTACTTGGGAGTTTGAGACAGTAGGATCATGGGTTTAATGCCAGCCTTGGCCGTGTAGAGAGACTCTTAGCAACTTAGAGAGGCCCTGTTTCAAAATAAAAAAAGAAAAGGCCAGGGGTATAGCTCAGAGGTAGAATGCTCTTGGATTTGATCTCCAGTACCAAGAAGAAAAAAATAAAGAAAAGAAAAAAATAAGGAAACTGAGGAACAAGTTATAATACTTGCCTGAAGTCTCTTGGCTACTAAGTGGCACAGCCAGATTCAAATGTAGGCATCTATTTTCAGGGTCAGGCTCTTAACAGATACAGCACACTATCAACATTTATGTACCATTGTTAACACCTACACAAAATTCCTTTCAGACTTTAAATCAAGTTTTTAAAAAAGGCTGAGAAAGTACAGATTTAATTATTTGTTCCTATTTTGTTTAATTAATCTTATAGTTTCCTCCCACACTGTTTATAAACTTTTGGGAAACATCTTTGTAAGAGAAACATTTTAATTCAGCAAGGCTGCTGACGCCCCTACTCTATGTATTACCTGTTTACATAAAGTCTCCTATTTACATATCTTAGCCTATTTACATAAACTGGTCTAAGAAGCGAAGCTGTAAACACAGTGCAGGGGAGAGTGGGCTTGCTGAGTCAGCATGGGGTGAGTCTGAGTGAATGGCCATATACAAATCTTTTACCCTCTTCAAGTGTCAGTTTTCCTACCTATAAAATGGGCTTTATATGGATAACCTGAAACACAGGATTGCTATAACTTCTGTGAAGTGTACTGAGGACAGCACATGGCCATTTACAAATGTAAACAAGATCACTTCTAGTAACAGTGATGATGATGAGCTTGACCAATCGTGAGTGACAATCCCTAGAGATAATTCTTCTAAAGACAAGGGAAGATAAGAGAGCTTTTATTAAAGCAACAAACACAGGCATTGTCAGGAACTATTGAAGAACATCTCCATAATGGTGGTAGAAGCTCTGAAAAAAAGTCCAACAAGCCAAACATACTGTAAATAAAGCTAATATGTATGTCCTTCCAGACATTTTTCTGTCAAGGATTTTAAAGGTTGTCATTTATTTTTCTGCTCAACAAACTGCTTAATCAACGATTTGTGTTTTTCTCCCTGTTGAGTTTTTATTTGCCTTCCTCTTTCCTCATTTCCCCCCTTTTTTTTCATTTTTATTAGTGCATTGTAATCATATATCATGATGAAGTTCAGGGCAATAGAGACATACATGGGCACAGCACTTGGTGAGTATCCCTCTGGCTCCCATCCCACAGCCTCCTCCTCCCCATTTGTGATATTGAGGTTGGCCGGTGTTGATAGTGTTACATGTGTACATTCTGTCAATTGAAGTATTTGATTCATCAGATCTTCCTCCCCCCACCCTCCTTCCTCCCCTGTACTCCTTTTATCACTCCACTAGGATTCCTCTACCTTGGTCTAGAGTCCCTTTTGTATACCAATTTCTCCCTGGCTTCTACGTATGAAGGAAAACACATGATGATCCTTTATTTTTTTGTGACTGGCCAATCTCACTTGGCATGATATTCTCTAGTCCCATCCATTTTCCTGCAAACTGCATAATATTGTTCTTTTTATACACAATGGATCCCTTGCTTTTTAAACTTGGTTATCTTCATACCTAATTTCTCCCCTTCCTTCTCTTCTTTTCCCCATGTTGTCAAGGTATAAAGTGTTTCTCTTTGTAGAGAAACTAGGTGTTGGGTGAGGGACTGGAGTCCTATAGAGGACCTTGGAGAAGCACCTATGCTTCCTGTCCTGGTCCTTCTCACAGAACTACTCACACTCAAGCAATTTCAGCCACAGAAGAGAGGCTGGACACTTGTCACTGAAGCCCCCAGGGCTTTGCTCCCACAGTATTTCAGCATGGATAATATCACCACAGTAATCAACCCGATTAAATGCATTTTTTTATAACTCGCCTGACTGAGCCATGGAGGAAATATTCAAAATACTAATAAGATGATATAATTGAAATATATCAAAATTATAATGAAATATATCAAAATTTCACTAATATCATATTTTTTGAAAAAATTGAATTCTCTGGCTTTTGCCATTTTGAGATATCATCAGTAGTAGCTCAATATGTACTGACATGTTTTTGTATTTTTTTTTTAATTTGGAGCTTGGCACTTACATTAGGAAACTTAGTAAGACTGAATGGTACATTCAATTGAGGTGAAATACCTGCCTTGTAAACTTGTTATGGAGATGTCCTTGAGACTATGTGGAAAGAGAACCTACATTCTGGGAAGGTATCACCTACCCCTGCCCACTGCCCCGGAGAATGTGTCATAGAAAATTCTGCAGGGGTAAGTCTAGACAAAATACTTTTGGATGCCTTAAGCATATCCTACCAGATTAAATACTGTTGCCAAGGGGTTAATTGGACTCAAAAATCCCTCCCCATGAGGTTTGAGAGTCTGTGATATAAATTCCATCTGTTTCTTGAAGCGGTTTATGGGTTTGGCAATATGATGTGTTGGCCTGACAATTGCTTAAAAAATCCTTTTTAGCCTGATACAGGTATAATTTTTTATAGTATCCAGATTTATTTTCTTCGCCATCTAATTTTAAATTAGAAGCCACTCCAGCTCTGCATCTGGGATACCAAGTTTGTTCTGAATGTGAATACTGCATAGCCATCTTTTCACCAAAAAGGTGTAACTTTCTTCTTGTAGAGGAGGAGGAGAACATTCTTACTCCGATTTTAATGCTACAAGAGTCAGAATGTTATAGAGAGAGCAGCTCTGCAGTATTTCTTGACTGTATCTCCTTGGTTTCAAGAGATTATCTAAGAACTGTCTCTGGTGGATTCTAGGAGCTGAGGCTTGTGTGGACAGTGTGTAGTCATTTTTTTCCAAATAACTTTAATACAGGTAAATCCCGGCTTAAAAAAAAAAAAAAACAGAAGCAAAGACAATCTTAAAGAGGGAAAGTTGGAATAAATCAGCGAGGATGAAAGTTAGAGGGGGAGGAGTGCTTCCATCTTGGCACCTTTATCATGGGAGGGAGGGATCTGCTTCCCTCTGGCTCTCTCATCATGCAAAACCCCAGCTTCAAATTTTACATAAAGAGCTGTCTGGGCTATATTCATTCTTGGGTCGGGATTTCCTTCAGGTCTTTCTGCTTCAACCTCTTCATGTTCTGTTAAATATTGGCTTTTCGTCATGCCTGCCTTCTTCTTCCCTCTATTTGGTCACATTAGGTCTACACAGATAAGATTTGAGATTCTAACCCTTAGTTCAGACTTGGCTTTCCATAAAATCCATTTCTAATCTAATACTGTTTTCTTGGCTCCACACACCATCACTGTTGATAGGGGGCTGTGTTCCTTTCATCTGTAGCAACTACCCAGGAAACCTGCTGTGTGGACCCAGATCAACACTGAGCTTCACATATATGAAGACAGTGCAAATAACACTCATTAATTATGATTCAGCTCTCAGCTTTGTTCAAACAAACAGATAGACCAGTTGGCAATGTCCATGCTAGAGTAAGACAGAGTGCCAGGTCTGTGAGGATGCTGCCGCAGCTTCTGTACCTTCTGTGCCTTCAATCTCCAAGAGCAGGTAGGAGGTCTTAGGCCACCCTTTGTCCCAGGTGCAGTGCCATGTTCCACTGTTTGGAACTAAGGGTAGAAGGTTTCTGTCTCCAGAACAAGATGACTGTGGTCTCAGGAGCCTTAGATAGCTTTGTAAGCCAGGTAAATAAACTTGCACTGGGGAAAACACTTGCCTCTAACTTCTAGGGCTTTGAGGAGTCCTACTGAAGACGGGAGCCCACTGTGCTCATGATCCATTCTGGTATTTTTGACCTACCTCTTCTCCTTTAGGTCAGAATTTGATACATGAAATGTTTCCCCATCATCCGCTCAAATTCCAGAATTTCAAATTAATATGTTTGTAGTCATCAACAAAGAAGAAAACAGAGGGTCCTTAACTCTATTGAGACTATTGGAACCATAACAGAGTCAGAGTTTGACAACGCTACCTGCTTTGTGGATGCCTAATGCCCTGGGCTAATGTCTATTTCACTAGCTGCCCTTTTAAACATGCCCAGTATCCCAAGAGCCAGATAAAAACTCCCTGTCCACCTGCTTTTCCACTCAGAACTTTCTTTTGGCTCCTTCCCCATTACCTCCTCCAAACCTCTCTCTCATTTCTATACCCTTTCAATTTTAGCTTTGTTCAGTCTTTGCTAGTTCTTCTTTGAAATGACAGCTTGATTTCAAAGTGCCATGCTGGGTTTCCTCTGATATCCCTTTGAGGTAGTGCTTGGATCCGTGCTTCTATCAAAAAGGCTCTGGCAAAAGAGCCCAACCTGGTGCTGCATGCCGACTTACAGTACTTGGGAGGCTCAGACTGGAGGATCACAGTCAGCAAGGTAGCAAGACTCTCAGCAATGCCGTGAGGCCCTGCTTTAAAATAATAAAAACAAAAAATATACACAGGGCCGCAGGTTAGCTGGGGGGTAAAATTCTCCTGGGCTCAATTCCCATTAACGCACACACACAACACAACACACACACACACACACACACAACACACACACACACAACACACCACACACACACACCACACACACACACACACACACACAACACACCACACACACACACACCACACACACACACACACACACACACACACACACACACCTCAGAGGAGCTTGGCTTCTTCCCAACTTTAGATACTGTGCTATTTGCTAGCTAACAAATACAGTGCTGACAGTCATAGGCAGTTTTTTTTTTTTTTTTTTTTTTTTTACCTCTGTATCAACATAGTAGTCTACTGCAGGGCCTGATTCTATGTGATCAGCTGCGTGTTCAGGGGATGTAAACCTTCATGTGGCTGGGATGACCATACACCCATCACCCAGCAGACCGCCTGGCAGCCGAGTGTCAATTGAATAGCTCCTGAATGAACAGAGACAATGCTTTGCAGGTGTGCAACGTGTGTGTGTGTGTGTGTGTGTGTGTGTGTGTGTGTGTGTGTGGTACTGGGGATGGAATCCAGGGGCATTCTACCTCTGAGCTACACCCCCACCCTATTTTTTAATTTTTGAAACAGAGTCTCACTGAGTTGCAAAGGGCCTCACTAAGTAGCTGAGGCTGGCCTCAAACTACATCTCCCATCTCAGCCTCCCAAATGCTGGGATGACAAGTGTGCACCACCATGCTCGAATAACTTTTTTAGTCTCTATTTTATCAAAAACTCCATATAAGGATGATGGAACTGAAGTTTCAACTGAAATGAAATTGACGTAGAAGGGCTTCCAGGAACCCCAGTACCACCAAAAAAAAAAAAAAAAAAAAGAAACCAAGGTAACTATGAAATAAATCTCCATATGTGATACTATGATTGTGTTAAAACCATATCCAGGAGTTAATTTATAGAGGTATAGCTGTGTGATGATTCAGAGAGCCCAGTGCCATTGAAAGTGATTTCCTCACTTACATTTCCTGAGAGAAGGAGCCATGCCACACCATGTGTTTCCTTGGGACGCATCAGGCTTTGGTCAAGAAGCAGAGGTAATTGTGATGGGAGAGCCTGGCCTAAGCTTTTTATTATTTTTATTATTTTTATCATTTTTTATTTTTATTGGTGCATTATAGTCTCACATCAAATTATAATTTATAATGATGGTGACATACATGCACACAGCACTTGGTGAGCATTTCCCCTGCTCCCTCCCCAATACCTCCTCCCCATACAGGGTATCAGGATTGCCACTGGTGTTCTCACATAATGTAATGTCAATGGAGTGATTCCTTCATTGATTCTCCCTCACTGCACCTCACCCTCCTGTAGACCACTTCCCTCCACTGGACTTTCTCCTCTGTTATCTAAAGTTCCTTTCATATTCTGATCTCCCCAGCTTCTGCATATGAGAGAAAACATATGACCCTTTACTTTCTGTGACTGGCTAATCTCACTTAACATATGTTCTTCATGTCCATCCATTTTCCTGAAAACAACAATATTTTTCTTCTTTATTGCTAAATAGAATTCCATTGTGTGCATATCCTGTAATTCTGTGATTCATTCATTTGTTGATGGACACCTGGGTTTGTTCCATAACTTGGCTATTGTGAATTGTGTTGCTGTATACATGAATATGCATGTACTAAAGTGACTATAGCACTGTTCACTAAGAGTAAGCCAAAAAAAAAACCAAAACACTAGAATTTCACAAATTTTTATTAAGAGAAAAGAAAAATGCAACAGAGAGCTTGAGAGAATATTTGGCCATATGAAATACTGAAAGACTTTAGAGCCAATACCATCGCACTTTGGAAAAAACCATGGAAAAGACAAGAAACATTTAGAAATTTCAGCTTTGTGTGTCTCCAAAGAAATACCAAGAAGACGTTATTTCTTTGAAAACATAAGATTCATTGAAAAACAATCTGGGGTGCAGGTTTAGCGTGGTAACATATGAGTGAAAGAATCAACTGAATAATCATAGATTTGAGGGAGGACAGAGGACCTAGGCACAGGAAGGGTTAAAAGAAACCCTGTGTATAAGGAACAAAACCCCGAGAAGATTAGTAAGATACAGGGCAAGGGCTATGGAAATCCAAACAAAACTTCAGCCCCTTCTGTAGGCCACATTCTGCAGACATCCAGTATAAACAATTCTAAATGTGATTAAAGGAAAAACAATGGGGAGGAGGGGCAAATAGGTGGTGACAGACTGGAGCCCACCGGTGCACAAGGTAATGCTTCAAATTAAGGACTGACACTGGGCAAAAGACATTGGGCCCATAAGACCCAATTATGACCAATAACAAAAGATCAGACGAGGAACTATCGGAAGGGATAAAGCCTCAGCTTCCAAGAACTTCAGCAGCTGCTCTCTTTCCAGAGTCCCTCCTCTGTGCATCATTTTGACAATCCAGGTGGGACGATGAGGGAAGGGACCCAGTGAAGAAAGAGCCTGGCTTCTGGGTGAAGATACCAAAAAAGCTTAAAGAGCATCAGTGGGTATTGTTAATAAGTAGGGACTTATTGAACACCAAATACATGTTATAGAGGAAGAAACCGAGGCTCGGAAAAGCCACCTAACATGCCCAGACAAACAGCCAGTACGTGACACAGAAGAAAAACTCCATTCTGTCAGACATCATAGCATGTCTGCTAAGCCTTACACTGCGCTAAATACAAGGAGACAATATTTATATCTGAAGAATAATTAAATAGGCAACTCATAGGTGTTTAAAGGGAAAAAGGCAGAACAAATTGAGTATAACCAAGAGTAAATATAAAATAGAATAATAGTGTTTATGGTGTGTGTGTGGGAGGTACAGGGGATTGAACCCAGGAGCATTTTCCATTACGCCATACCCTCATCCCTTTTTAATTTAATTTTTAAAATCAAGGTCTAAGTTGCTGATGATCTCACTAAGTTGCTGAGGATGGCCTTGAACTTGTGATTCTGCTGTCTCAGTTAAATGATACCTTCTTGAAGTGAAAAAAAAAAGAAAATTATTTATACAAGTGAAGGCTATTGTCCAGGAAATTTTGACAATTGACCAAGAAAGATAAGACCTGGTTCTTTATGCAGAAGTGAGAATTGGGAGGATAAAAATCAAATAAACAATTGGTGAAATGGTAGTGCCTATTTCTTTTAAGAATGAGGCAAGACAAGTATTTACATTTTGGGGGGCATCAAGCAATATCCTAAGGAAAAGTCATCCGGAATGCAGAGAAGAGATCATGTGAAGCAGACAGCGATAAATAAAATCAGGAAAAATATTTAAAATAGATAAAAAGTTTTAAACATGTACACAGAATTAAAATATTTTAATGTACAGTATAGATTAATATAATAGAAAAAATATTTACTTCTTATTTATAGAAACTGAGGCTTTTATTAATGAAAAATTATAATGCCGGGCGTGGTGGCACATGCTTGTAATCCCCGCGCTTGGGAGGCTGAGACAGGAGGATTGCTCAGGTTCAAAGCCAGCCTCAGCTACTTAGTGAGGCTCTCAGCAACTTAGTGAGACCCTGTTTCCAAATAAAATATAAAATAGGTCTGGGAGTATAGCCCGGAGGTAGAAAGTCCCTGGGTTCCACCCCCAGTACCACAAAAATAAAATAAAATAAAATAATGAAAAACTATAATATTTTCATAAAAATTCTAGGAGGAAACTATGGCCACATTAAGTACAATAAAACAACAAACAGAATGAGACTGTTGAGGTTGGCAGTACTCTGAATTCCTTGAGGAATTCAGAACACAACAGTAGTGGTGGCCAGTCTCTAGCAGACATGGATTTCATTCTGGTTCTCCTGTGCACTGTATTACCTTGTGCAAATCAGTTTCTTTATATACATCCTCTAACCAATTTAGAAGATCCTCAATACATATTTCTTGCCCAAATCCACACAGGTAGTTAAGTATTGGAAAAAGAAGGTTTGATGGCGTGAGCCTGGCAGAAGAGGATTTAGGAAGGAAAGAAATTACAATTAGAAAAAACAAAGGGGAGAAAAAGTATGGTATACAGACAAAAATAGAGATAATGTGGTAATACTTCAGTATTATAGCATGTTCTAGAATGTAATCACTTATATGGATGGTTGGTTTTTTGTTTGTTTTGTTTTGTTTTGGGTACTGGTGGTAGCAAGCTACATTCCAGACCTATTTCAATTTTTATTTTTTACTTTGAAGCATCTTCATTAACTTACTGAGAGTGCTGAGGCTGTTCTTGAAATCACAATCCTCCTGTCTCAGCTTCCCAAATACTGGAATTACAGACGTAAGCTACCATTCCCAGCCACTTATATATATGTTGTCTTATTTGGTACTTGAAAAGATCTTTGAAGTTTGGAAACGCTAGTTTTTATGTCATTTCTCTACCCCACCCTTGAATTACAAGTAAAAAGACTGAGAAACAAGTAATGTAAGATATGATTTCCTAAGCAAAGAGTAGGTCCAAATATTCAATTAGGTGACTCATTATTTAATTTGATGGAAAATACTGAAAACTGATTTAAACTCAGCATTGAAAGTGATGGAGAGTCAGTGTCATATCCCAGAGAAATGGCTGACTGTAAGGAAACTGCAAGCTTACATTAAACGTATTTACATGCTGATGCTTGGGGTCAGAATCTAGAACTGTGGATGGTAGAGAAAGAAAAGACAGTCCCTAAGCAACATCCTAGAAACTGGGTGGTAAATTTATCTCCCACAGTTCAGAAAGCATGAATGAAACATGTAGAACCATTCATAAGGGAAATTGACTTGGCAGTGATCCAAACCTTAAAGGCAGGTGATTTAGGGAGATTTTGAGATTTCATTTCCAACTCAAGGCAAGGCCACACCTCAACTGGTAGATAAAGATCTTCCCTAAGAAGACAGTAAGAGATTTCTCAACCTTAGACATTTCAAACAAGCCTTTGTTGGCCAAGACAGACCAGGATAATCTATGGTGGCCTGTTCTATTGAACTTTGGCCTGGAGCACCTCAGGAACTAGCTCAGGCCGGTCATGTCATTTGCCAGATCCCTGTCAAAAGACAGTCCTGGTGGAAGCTTTAGCACAGGGCAGGCTTATCTTTATTTCCTGGAAGCAAAACGGACCCTCTGTGTATTTGTAAAGTCACCTCAGGTATCTGAGACCCCCATTTTTCTAACCAGAGGCTCATATACCCACTTGGAAAGTATTTTAGACACCTCAGGCAAATACACAGTTGCATAATTCCACAATGATCAAAGAATTCCAACCAGTATAAACAAAAAGCATATTTTCAAAATACATTTTGTATACAAAATATGTATTTGAAAATAAATATGTATTTAATTTAAATGCACATATATTTGAAATTATAGTAAAATATCAATAGAGATCAGTTGAATTTTTTACATGAGTTTAATAATTTAAATATACCTACTTATGCATAGAAAGTGTGAACACACAGTGATGCACTAGAAAGATGGCTGTTTCAATCACTAATTAGGCATATGCTCAGACCCATGAAATCACTTC